>NC_053391.1:9781945-10449945 GCF_905171765.1 Bufo bufo
AACTGTATTTACTAACATTACACCCTGTCCCTATTGGGGGACTATGGAAATATTCCAACTGTGGCCAATTTAATAGAAAGCTGGTTCTGTTTCATGGAATGACACGAAACTGTAGGAAGCCCATATAATCACAGGGTAGACAGCACATGCAGAGGTCACCTAGAACCCAAATGCCCAGCTGCTATAAGAGCGCAGTGCTAACCACTGTCATTGAGAACTCCCTATACCCCCTTCCCAAATATGGGTCCACCATAATGCAAGGACAAACCTATCCTAGATCATGCCGAGGAGCAGTCCGTGTGTTGCTCCATCCGGTGTGCTGTAACCGAGTGCTGCTCAGATCACTGCAGTTTCTATCATTGCTGTCGCCATTATAAAATCACAGAATTGTCCAATGCTGATTTCCGTCTCTTACAAATCGATTTAGATCGTGGTCTCGTGAACCCTCCAGGGCAGAAGAAAGTGGCCTTCATTTGTTATCTTGACTATTGTTAATTTATCTTGTAGGGAAGAGGATCCTGGGTCGTTTTTTTATGCTTCTGATGCCTTTGAAAGAACCAGAACAGACTTGGATTAAGAAAGTCCATTACACCGGCCAACTGCACCCATATTAATCTGCGTCTAAATATAATAAACAATATGGATCGATGCATGAAGTGTAATTCAGTAACCTCAATCCCCATGGCTCATGTTTTATTAATAGGACAAAACACTCTCCTATTTAGTGTGGACCTACGTTCATCAAGAGATTTATTGTTCAGGAATAGAATTCTAGAACTACAGTGAAGATTGACATTTATACAGTAACTACGCAGTTAGGCTCAGGTTGTGTAGTAGTTCTCTATGGGCACTGTGTTGGCTCTCATTAGTAGATGCCACAAGGGATCTCTTATCCAAGAAGTCAGAACAGGCGACTTGAATATTACAAGACTTTCCACAAGAGGCAACAAGTGTTTGGTCTATTCATAGTAAATTTAGGATGGAGGGGAACCAGCACCAACATGTTCTTATGTAGCCAGGACTTAGTTTTCTAAAGATGCTGCTGTCACCTCCGCCAATTTCTGCATTATGTAGTTAAAAAACAGAGGTGCATGCACGCTTTGTGGTGGAAGCCGAGGACTGTGCACCTCACTTTACTGCACATGCACAATGAAGCGAGGTGTACTGTCTTAGACTGCATCTACACCCGAAGCAGCCAGGCTCACCTCCCAAACTCACCTCGAGTAAGATGAAGCCGAGGACGGTTCACCTTGTATCACTGTGCATGCACAAACGAGAGGGCTGCATTTCAGAAAATATAGTGGGGAATTTGGTTAGGATTAATCTATCTGCTATCAATTAAATATTTATCAGCTATATGCCTCTATCTATCTCATATCTATCTATCTATTGTAGGAAGGAACAAGGGGTCGTCATTGATGGTCAGTACGTGTCACTGAGGTTCCTGGCCTCGGTGAGGTAAGAGCCGTTTTTTCTCAAAGTGTCAGTTTTGCAGATTGAAGTCTGACACTTCAGCTGTTTTAGTATGGCTGCAAAGCTAACCCGGGACGGCTCCTATTGGGAGTAGTCAAAGTGATGGGTGGGTGGCTACTCCCCACGTTCCAGGCCGGGTCTTGGTTTGGGATATAAAACACAGGCAGCACTGTCAGGTGGGGTGGATTACTCCTCTCTGACAGTGGAGCGCTGCCAGTCTCTGTTGGGGCCTGGGAGTTTGGGCCGGGATTAAGGCCTGCTACCTTGTTTGTGTGAAAGCACGTGGATTCTGCTTTATACAAGGACTTCTGCGTTACTGCCTGGTGTAAACAAACACCAGAATCAATAGTTTTTTCTGGAAACTGTTTTTTGTTTTTGTCACTTACTTAATGTGTGAATAAACACTGAACTGTTTAAGTTAAAGACTTTGTTATTGCCTCTATACTGTATCCGATAACCTGCCTACCAGAGCGAATCCCCACACTATCTATCTATCTCCTGTATATATACAGTGCCTTGAAAAGGTATTCATACACTTGAACTTTTCCACATTTTTTCACGTTACACCCACAAACTTAAATGTATTTTTGGGGGGGATTTTATATGATTTACCAACACAAAGTAGTATGTGTGAAGTTAAAAGAAAATTATACATGGTTTTCAACATTTTTAATAAATACAAATATGAAAAGTGTGGCGTGTATTTGTCTTCATCCCCCTAAATATAAATTCTGTGTGACCAGTCGCCTGCAGAAATTACCTAATTAGTACATAGACTCCACCTGTCTGTAATGTATTCTCAGTATAACTACAGCTGCTATGTGAAGGCCTCAGAGGTTTGTTAGAGAACATTAGTGATCAAACAGCATCATGAAAACCAAGGAACACACCAGACAGGTCAGGGATAAAGTTATTGTGAAGTGTAAAGCAGAGTTAGGTTATAAAAAATATCCCAAGCTCTGAAATTCTCAGGGAGCATTGTTCAATCCATCATCAGAAAATGGAAGGACTATGGTACAACTGCAAACCTACCAAGACACGGCCGTCCACCTAAACTGACAGCCCAGGCAAAGAGAGAACTAATTAGAGAAGCAACTGAGAGGCCCATGGTCACTCTGGAGGAGCTGCAGAGCTCAGGTGGGAGAATCTGTCCACAGGACAACTATTAGTCATGTACTCCATGTGGCAAGAAGGAAGATTTTTGAAAGCAGTCATAAGATGTCCCATTTGCAGTTTGCCACAAGCCATGTAGAGGACACAGAAAACATCTGGAAGAAAGGGCTCTGGTCAGATGAGACCAGTGGAAAAGTGGAACTTTTTGGCCTAAATGCAAAACACTATGTGTGAGAAAATTAACACTGCACATCACCCTGAACATATTATCCTCACTGTAAGACATGGTGGTGGCAGCATCATGCTGTGGGGAGGCTTTTCTACAGCAGGGACAGGGAAGCTGGTCCGAGGTGATGGGAAGATGGATGGAGCTAAATACAGGGCAATCCTGGAGGAAAACCCAGTAGAGGCTGCAAGAGACTTGAGACTGGGGCGGAGGTTCATCTTCCAGCAGGACAACCACCCTCAACATTCTGCCAGAGCTACTATGGAAGGCTTTAGATTAAAGCATATTCATGTGTTAGAATGGCCCAGTCACAGTCCAGACCTAAAATCAATTGAGAATCTGTGGCAAGACTTGAAATATTTGGTTCGAAGACAATCTCCATCCAATCAGACTAAGCGCAAGCTCTTCTACAAAGAAGAATGGCTCAAAGATTCATCCTCCAGATGTGCAAAGCTGGTAGAGACATAGCCAAAAAGACTGCAGCTGTAATTGGTGAAAGGTGGTCCTACAAATTCACTACGCACGGGGGTCTATCACATAAAATCTCAATAAAATACATTTAAGTTTGTGAGTGTAACATGAAAAAATGTGGAAAAGTTCTAGGGGTATGAATACTTTTTCATGGCACTGTATATATAAATTATCTATCATCTATCTCCTATTACATAACTAGCTATTTAATATCCTTTTCTCCATATCTATCAATCTATATATCTATCTATCTATCTATCATCTATCTATCTATCTATCTATCTATCTATCTATCTATCTATCTATCTATCTCCTATCTATCTATCTATCTATCTATCTCCTATCTATCTATCTATCAATCTATATATCTATCTATCTATCTATCTCCTATCTATCTATTATCTATCTATCTATCTATCTCATATATATCTATCTATTATCTATCTATTATCTATCTATCTATCTATCTCATATCTATCTATCTATCTATCTATCTATCTATCTATCTATCTCTTACCTTTCCATATTTATCTATTACTGTGTTATCTGTATATATCTCCTCACGATTAACCTATATATTTATCTGAAATAGTAAAACACTTTTGATTTGGCATCTGATAATCCAGAAATTCTGATAATCCAGATCTCTCGTCCAGCAAAGTCCCAAAACCGAAGAATGAAAATGAAATATTCTAATAAAAAACAAAAACACCATATTACAGTAACATATTTCATGTGAGCATTTTATTTTGAACTCTCTGCACCATTTTTATACATGTTCCATACTGGCATCTGATAATCCAGAATATCTGATAACCTGTTAATATCTAGTCAAATTGATACAGTGTTACAGAAATGTTTCCGTATAGCTGTAGATTTCAATGAAATGTGTCTCTGCATTAAGCGAGCAACGTCTTGCGTTGTCGCTGTAGAATACGCTTCTTGCCAGTAAAATTTGGAGGCATACATTGCAGAAAATATATAGAACGCCCACACACCCACAACCCCTTTACAGTTTACACTTGAGAGAGACGCTTTTACACACAACAAACAGATGTGCCGAATGAATCCGCCTACTGTCTTTTCGCTGTCAGTAGTATACGCGAGCTATGATATAGAGACTCGTCTGTGGGGGGAAAAAGGCTTCATACTCCAGGTGGATATAAAACTGGGCACAAGCAGCGAGTGATGATTGTGGGATCATCATGTGCCAGGAAAAAAATAATAAAAACATAAACTACAAACTAAAAAAATTAAATAAAAGGAAAAAATTAAATAAAAAATAATGAAAACCGCCACCTGTTCTGCTTGTGCTGTCAACGTTGGCTAATTTTCACATTTCCGTTAACATGGACATTCTAAGCAGATGTTTTTGATTAAGCCATGAATTTTTTTTGTGTTAATGGAACTAACGTGAGTGCTTGATGTGTCGGGGTGGGGATGATTGGATCTGAAAAGTACCATCGTTATAGTAATATAGTCATATGTTGCAGTAGAAACTGAACTTGTCGACGGCTGTGACGAAACATGACAAAGCGAGAAACAATAATTTTCACTAAATGATTTATTTTACTTTGTATCTTTTTGCATTTTGACCGCTTCTGTAAATGACATAGTCAGGGGCGTACATAAAAATCAAGCAAGATTCTGAATTGAGCCCCCTATGTCCGAATGCGCCTGTTTCGGCACTACCGTGATTTTCGGTGTTGTGCGCCTATGACAGAGCAGAACAGCGAATGTCACTAGCGCAGATGTGAACAATGCCTATTATACACCTCAGCTACTGCAGAACATCACAATAGTGATAAGAGAACTACAAGTCTCATCATGACCAGTTTAGGCCTGTTTTGCTAATTGTTTTCTGAAAAACTGTGAAGTCACCATTGGTCTCCACTTGTGTCAAGAGATGCGTGAAAGTTTAGATCAGTGGCAGACCGGACTAGCGTAGGAATGGCAGTGGATCGGTGAGGTATGGGATTTTAAATTTTTATTTTTTTTATGCAGGGGAAGTATTTCTTTTTGTATAGATCACCTAGTAGGCATAAGGAGTCTAAGGCTACTTTTACACATGCGTTGTTGGATTCCGGCAGGCAGTTCCGATCCGGCAATCAGCATGCAAATGTCTCAAAAATGCATTGCAATACTGGATCCGTCTCTCCGGTTGTCATCCAGAAAAACGGATCCGGTATTTATCTTTTTTTCACATGCACAGACCGCAAAGCCGGATCCGTTTTTCCGGAACACTTGGGGCTGGATCCGGCATAAATGCATTTCAATGGAAAATAATGCTAGATCCGGCATTCCGGCAAGTGTTCCGGAATTTTGGACGGAGAAAATACCGCAGAATGCGGCGGTATTTTCTTCGTCCAAAAACCGTACAGTGACTGAACTGAAGACATCCTGATGCATCCTGAACGGATTGCTCTCCAATCAGAATGCATTAGGATTAAACTGATCAGTTTTTTTTACCGGTATTGAGGCCCTAGGACGGAACTCAATACCGGAAAAGTTTAACGCAAGTGTGAAAGTAGCCTTATTCTGAGGATAGGTCATCAATATCTGGAAAACGGCAAGCCCCTTTAAAAGGAATGCGACATCAAGAAGTTGTTAAAATTATGTTTTTATGTTTAACATATTTATAAAGAATTTTTTATGTTTTTTTAATTCTTCATGTCAATATCTGTATTTAAGCAAAAGCCATAAAATCTTGCACTTTTCGCACTGGCCACTAAGCCTAATAATAGTCACCACTTCCTGGTCTGCACAGATCACTTTCCTGCAGTTATCTGCTAATCTGTCATTCTAATCCTGCCTGTAATGGTATCACCTCTGTGTATGGATAAGGCAGGATCCACCAGTCACTATAGGCTACTGTCAGAGCTCATCTATTCTTTCCTTGTACAGTGGCCTCTGCACAGGTCACAGAGCGTGCCTGGAAGACTCTCCCATAGGAGTCAATGAGGTCCCCTCCTGACCATTGTGTCTATGGTCCATGGTGACTGCTGTAAAGCAATTTTAGGCAAGATGACCACCCCCATAATCATGTTCAGGAAATAGAATTAAAAAAAATCTGCAATCAAAAAATAAAGACACATTAGAAAAAAAGGATATGTGTTGCTATCTGGTTTTAACTGTCAGATAACATTTTTGGTGACACATTTGGATAATCTCTAGTTATCCAGTATGTCTAGTTATACCAGGTCATCTCTAGCTCTCCTGCAGGGTGCCAGGTGGACGTCCTGAGCCGGGGGCATCATTGCAGTGTACTTGTATGGTGATGAGTGTGAACTACCTACAGCGCTGTGCATGTACAGTGCACATCGGGAAGGGGTTAAATTATCTCACCCTACCTGTGGAGTGCGCGGGCTCCTGTTGATGTCCTATCTGTCACAGCCAGACAGCTGAGAAGCGCTCACAGGAGCTTCTCAGATCCTCCTCCTTGAATTTCTTTGTTTTGGTTTAGTTTCTCATCTCGTTAGTCTATCTCAGCTGTCTTGCAGTTAGACTGATCGCTACCCTTTAAGTTCCTCCCCATAATGCAGTAGTGTGCGGCTGATACAACTTCCTGGAGTGTGTGTGCATGCTGTTCCCAGTTCCCAGTCGTCAGTCGTCATTCGTCTGCAAGATAAGTGCTGTTTATGTATTTATGATTTTGTCTTTTCTGGATCCAGGTGACCCTGACTCCCTCCGTGTCAGTGTTGGGAGCCGGTGGTCGTGTCCCTTCACTATTGTAGGGTCTTCAGGTAATAGATAGCCGAGGAACGTGGATATGCGGCCATTCACCTTTGGGGTGTTCGCATAGGCTGAGCAGTGAGGGAGAGCGGCAGGTCTATTGCAGGGGTCTCCCTTTGTTCCTTAGTTGTGGATCCAGAGAGACATTGTTTATACGGTATTGTCTTGTTTCCTGTACACCATCCGTGACATTATCAGCCGCCAAAACCGTCTCAAGCATGTATCCGGTTTCACTTTTGGCTGAACGTTTTAAGCGTCTTTCTTTGGAGGTAGCTGATCTCCATAAGACTTTTTCTCAGTTTCAAGTGACCGGTTCTGCTTGCGTTCATGGAGTTTGTGCTGAGCCTAAGATCTCGCTCCCGGATACGTTCTCCGGGGGTAGTGAGAATTTTGTGCGTTTTAGAGAGGCTTGCAAACTCCATTTTCGCCTTCTTCCCCATTCTTCTGGTGATGAAGAACGGAGGGTGGGGATCATTATATCGCTGCTCAGGGGTAACGCTCAGTCCTGGGCCTTTTCGCTGCCGGAGGGGGCACGGCCCCTTCGTTCAGTGGATGAATTCTTTTTAGCCCTGGGTCAGATATATGATGATCCGGATCGTATTGCTCTGGCTGAGTCTAGACTACGTCTGTTATGCCAGGGTAAACAATCCGCAGAGATATACTGTTCAGAATTTCGGAGATGGGCAGCAGATACGGGTTGGAATGATGCTGCACTCCGAAGTCAATTTTGCTATGGTCTTTCAGAGGGATTGAAAGATGCATTTGCCTTTCATGAGAGACCTACCTCCTTGGATTCTGCTATGTCTCAGGCTGTTCGTATTGACAGGCGTCTTAGAGAGAGAGGAGAGATCTCTCCTTCCTGTCATACTCAGTCTCGGGACAGTGCAGCGGTCTCATTCTGTGCACAGGGGTCTCAGTCGCTGTCAGCCCCTTCTGAGCAGGAGTCCATGCAGCTGGGGTTGATTGCCTCTGACAATAGAAGATTCAGCCCGCAGGGGAGGGTTTGTTTTTGTTGTGGAGGTATAAATCATCTGGCAAATGTTTGTCCCTCTAGGAGATTCAGACAGTTTTCTGGGAGTAATAAAGTGACAAAAAGGAAAAAATCTTTTAAAAATGTTCCGTCTGTTACTATTGGCAGGGTTGAGGCGGAAATTGAAGGTTTTCCGTTTGCTTGTAGTTCCCGTTTTGTCCTGCCTGCTAGGGTGGAGCAAGAGAGCAAGAGCATTTTTTGTGAGATTTTTGTGGATAGTGGAGCAGCTGTCAACCTCATTGATAATCAATTTGCAATAACTCATGGTTTCCAGGTATGCACTTTGGGAAAGGATATTCCTGTTTTTGCTATTGATTCAGCTCCACTTTCTCAGAAATCATTAAAGGGCATAGTTCACAATATCCGTTTAATTGTGAGTGATGCTCATGTTGAGGATGTGTCATGTTTCGTCCTTAGCGGTTTGCCTACTCCTCTAGTGTTGGGGCTACCCTGGCTCACTAAACATTACCCCACCATTGATTGGCAAGCGAGGCAAATAAATGGTTGGAGTAACTTTTGCAGAGAGAATTGCCTCATAACATCTGTTTCTGAGGTTTCTACTAAGACTGTACCACCTTTCCTCTCTGAATTTTTGGATGTCTTCTCTGAGAGTGGAGTTCAGGGTTTGCCTCCGCACAGGGAGTATGATTGCCCTATTAATCTCATCCCAGGCGCCAAGCTGCCTAAATCTTGTTTTTACAATCTCTCCCAACCTGAGAGGGTCGCTATGCGGGCTTATATCTCTGAGAGTCTGAGAAAAGGACACATACGACCCTCGAAGTCACCTGTTGCCGCTGGTTTTTTCTTTGTTAAGAAAAAAGATGGTTCTTTAAGACCTTGTCTGGATTTCAGGGAGCTGAACAGTATCACTATTCGTGATCCGTATCCGCTTCCTCTGATCCCGGACCTGTTTAACCAGGTTGTTGGGGCTAAAGTCTTTTCCAAATTAGACCTAAGAGGGGCATACAACCTGGTTAGGGTCAGAGAAGGAGACGAATGGAAGACGGCTTTCAATACCCCTGAGGGCCATTTTGAGAATTTGGTTATGCCTTTTGGTTTGATGAATGCCCCAGCCGTTTTTCAGCATTTCGTCAACAGCATTTTTTATCATTTAATGGGAAAATTTGTATTAGTGTATTTGGATGACATTTTGATTTTTTCTCCTGATTTCAAGACTCATAAGGAACACTTACGTCAGGTCTTGCTCATCCTGCGGGAGAATAAATTATACGCGAAACTGGAAAAATGTGTGTTTGCGGTTCCAGAAATCCAATTTCTGGGGTTTCTTGTCTCCGCTTCTGGTTTTCGCATGGACCCTGAGAAGGTCCGCGCTGTGCTTGAGTGGGAGCTTCCTGAGAATCAGAAGGCGCTGATGCGTTTTTTGGGCTTTGCCAATTATTACAGGAAATTTATTTTGAATTATTCCTCTGTTGTTAAACCACTCACTGATATGACCAGAAAGGGGGTAGATTTTTCTTCCTGGTCGGTAGAGGCGCGTAAGGCCTTTTCTAATATCAAGGAGAGTTTTGCTTCCGCTCCCATCCTAGTACAACCTGATATTTCGTTACCCTTCATAGTTGAGGTTGATGCTTCTGAGGTAGGGGTGGGTGCGGTCTTGTCTCAGGGTTCCTCTCCTGCCAAATGGCAACCGTGTGCCTTTTTCTCAAAGAAACTCTCCTCCGCAGAGAGAAATTATGATGTGGGAGATAGGGAATTGTTGCCCATCAAGTTGGCTTTTGAGGAATGGCGCCATTGGCTAGAGTAAGCCAGACACCCTATTACCGTGTTTACTGACCATAAAAATCTGGCCTACTTGGAGTCAGCCAAGCGTCTGAACCCGAGACAGGCCAGATGGTCTTTGTTCTTTTCAAGGTTTAATTTTGTTGTTACGTTCCGCCCTGGGGTTAAGAATGTGAAGGCAGATGCCCTGTCACGTTGTTTTCCGGGAGGTGGGAATTTTGAAGACCCGGGTCCCATTTTGGCTGAAGGTGTGGTGGTCTCTGCTCTTTTTTCTGAATTGGAGGCAGAGGTGCAGGCAGCCCAGTCAGAAGCTCCTGATCTTTGTCCTCCTGGGAGGTTGTTTGTGCCTCTCGCTTTGAGACACAAGATTTTTAAAGAACACCACGACATGGTCCTTGCTGGGCACCCGGGGGCAAGAGCCACACTGGATCTCATCGCTCGGAGATTCTGGTGGCCTGCGCTTCGTAAGTCGGTTGAGGGTTTTGTGGCAGCTTGCGAGACTTGCGCTCGTGCCAAGGTCCCTCATTCACGGCCATCAGGTCCTCTCCTTCCTTTGCCCATTCCTTCCCGTCCTTGGACACATCTGTCCATGGACTTCATAACGGACTTGCCTCGTTCCTCGGGGAAGACTGTGATTCTGGTGGTGGTGGACCGTTTTAGCAAAATGGTGCATTTTATCCCTTTTCCTGGTTTGCCCAATGCTAAGACGCTGGCGCAGGCATTTATTGACCACATTGTCAAATTGCATGGGATTCCTTCAGACATAGTCTCTGATAGGGGCACGCAGTTTGTTTCCAGATTCTGGAAGGCTTTCTGTTCTCGCTTGGGGGTTCGGTTGTCATTCTCTTCTGCTTTCCATCCACAGTCGAATGGCCAGACAGAGCGCGTCAATCAGAATCTGGAGACATATCTGCGCTGTTTTGTGGCGGAGAATCAGGAGGATTGGTGTTCTTTTTTGTCCCTTGCTGAGTTTGCTTTAAATAACCGTCGTCAGGAGTCCTCTGATAAGTCACCATTTTTTGGTGCATATGGGTTCCATCCGCAGTTTGGGACTTTCTCGGGAGAGGGCTCTTCTGGTTTGCCTGATGAGGACAGATTCTCCTCGTCTTTGTCATCTATTTGGCAAAAGATTCAGGATAATCTAAAGAGCATGAGTGAGAGATATAAGCGTGTGGCGGATAAGAGACGTGTGCCTGGTCCGGACCTGAATGTTGGTGATCTGGTGTGGTTGTCTACCAAGAATATCAAATTGAAGGTTCCCTCCTGGAAGTTGGGTCCTAGGTTTATTGGGCCTTACAGGATCCTGTCTGTCATCAATCCTGTTGCCTACCGTCTTGATCTTCCTCAGATTTGGAAGATCCATAATGTTTTTCATAAGTCCTTATTGAAACCTTATGTTCAACCTATTGTACCCTCGCCTTTGCCTCCTCCTCCGATTATGGTTGATGGAAATCTTGAATTTCAGGTCTCTAGGATTGTGGATTCTCGTCTTGTCCGCGGTTCCCTCCAGTACCTCGTTCATTGGGAGGGTTATGGTCCTGAGGAGAGGATGTGGGTCCCAGTGACAGACATTAAGGCCTCTCGTCTCATCAGGGCTTTCCATAGGTCCCATCCTGAGAAGGTGGGCCCTGAGTGTCCGGAGTCCACTCCTAGAGGGAGGGGTACTGTCACAGCCAGACAGCTGAGAAGCGCTCACAGGAGCTTCTCAGATCCTCCTCCTTGAATTTCTTTGTTTTGGTTTAGTTTCTCATCTCGTTAGTCTATCTCAGCTGTCTTGCAGTTAGACTGATCGCTACCCTTTAAGTTCCTCCTCATAATGCAGTAGTGTGCGGCTGATAGAACTTCCTGGAGTGTGTGTGCATGCTGTTCCCAGTTCCCAGTCGTCAGTCGTCATTCGTCTGCAAGATAAGTGCTGTTTATGTATTTATGATTTTGTCTTTTCTGGATCCAGGTGACCCTGACTCCCTCCGTGTCAGTGTAGGGAGCCGGTGGTCGTGTCCCTTCACTATTGTAGGGTCTTCAGGTAATAGATAGCCGAGGAACGTGGATATGCGGCCATCTACCTTTGGGGTGTTCGCATAGGCTGAGCAGTGAGGGAGAGCGGCAGGTCTATTGCAGGGGTCTCCCTTTGTTCCTTAGTTGTGGATCCAGAGAGACATTGTTTATATGGTATTGTCTTGTTTCCTGTACACCATCCGTGACACTATCATAGCCGTAAGCAGATGCCTCCCCACCTCTGTTCCCTTCTGTCCCTTACAGCAGTTTTATAGACAGAAAGAAACTGCAGCTGCATCTCCCCCCTACCCCTCCTTGTCTGTTTGCCCTATTACAATATCCTACAGGCAGAGAAAAATGTGATATCAGATTATCTACTAATAAGATATATTAGAGAGCTTCATACATTCACATCTACTATTGAATCCCTTTTAAATTCTCTAAAACCTTGGATTGCAGCCAGAGGTGAGCGCTCTGCGATTCCGTGTGTTTCTGCATATAGAGGAGGAACGTGTTTTGTGTAGGATGTATTTTCACAAAGCAGATTGCTAATGTTTACAGGAGAGATTTAACCTGAAAACGCTTTAAGGGAGAATGAAATGAACTCATGTTCATGAATACAAAGACGAAGATTTGATGGTCCCGCACACGCCCTGCTCCTCTGTGACTAATACCTGCGGTATATAAAGGGGTAGCATAAATATACTCAACCGGATTAGCTAAAGAGGCTCTTTATTTAATGCAGACAATAACAATATGTTCACTCAGCTCTTTACGGTCTGTGTCACCCGTTGCATGCACTTTACATGTTGTGTGCGGTCTGCTGTGTCTGCAGCCATTGTCTAGTACCAACAGCCTTACCATGCAGTCAATGGGACCATCAAAATGCGTTTAGATACAATGTATGAGCAAAGAAACACATTTGGTTTTTAGGTCCATCATTAATTCCTTAGATATACAGGCAGGCATCAATTCTAAAATTATTTTTTGCCTTCAAGTGCCACTAGGGGGAGCTCGGGAGCTACCTGTATACGAAATATACATAGCACTCAGTAATACTAGTGGTGGCAGACAGGATTGCACCAGTTTATAGAAGAGATTTGGAAGATTTTTAGATAAAAAAAAGAAACAAACTTAAAACATACCCAAAGTGGCCCATCTATTGTAATGCTGGGGACTAGACAGACAGGGTTATATCACTGACAGCGGCAGGAGGGAAGAGTGTGCAGAGGGAGAGGGAGAATGCTGCACACTGCTTACCTGCCATTTATTGGTCTTGGAAGGGTGGTTACAATGTTTTATGCTATTTCTATCATTGGCCCCCACTAGAATACAAGCTCTTGTGGCCACAATTTATATAGGCTGGGATGGATTTGGCATTTCCGGGGCCTTAAGCAGAGTTATGTCAGGGGCCCCTTCTCACAGGTAAGTTCTGCCCCATAACACTGCCGTTATTGTGCTCTCCCACAGTATAATGCCCCCTTATGTGCCCCAAAACTGAATAATGCCCCCTTCTTATGTGCCCCTCACTCAATATGATGCCCCCTATGTGCCCGCAACACGATAATGCCCCCTTATGTGCACCATCACAAACGAATGCTCCCTTATGTGCCCCAACACAGAATAATGCCTCCTTATATGATATGATGCCCCATATGTGCCCACAACACAATAATGCCCCCTTATGTGCCCCAAAACTGAATAATGCCCCCTTCTTATATGCCCCTCACTCAATATGATGCCCCCTATGTGCCCGCAACACGATAATGCCCCCTTATGTGCACCATCACAAACGAATGCTCCCTTATGTGCCCCAACACAGAATAATGTCTCCTTATATGATATGATGCCCCATATGTGCCCACAACACAATAATGCCCCCTTATGTTCCCCAACACAGAATATTGCTTTCTTATGTGCCCCTCACATAATATGATGCCCCATATGTGCCCACAACACAATAATGTCTTATATCTGTGCCCTTCACACAATATGATGCCCCCTATGTGCCCGCAACACAATAATGCCCCCTAACGTTCCCCAACACAGAATAAGGCCTCTTTAAATGCCCCTCCCATGATATGATGCCCCTTATATGCCCACAACCCAAAATAATGCCTCCTTATGTGCCCCTCACACACTAGGGTGCCCCCTATGTGCCTACAACCCAGCAATGCCCCCTTATGTGCCCCAACTGAGAATAATCCCTCCTTGTGCCCCCAACATATTATGATGCCCCTTTATGCGCCTCAACACAAAATAATGGCGCATTATGTTGTCTCTCACACATTTTGACACCCCCTTATGCCCCCCAACACTACCTGGTGCCCCTTTCTTCTCCACACCTAGCCCACATTCCCATGACAAACAGCAGATCTCCTCTGGTCTGTCCGGCACAGATGGCCTGATGACATCACTTCACTGCACCTGCCAGTGCCAGACCACCGGTCGCTGGGTGAATGGCGGAGCTGCCGGCTGCCTGCTTCGTCATTGTATTCAGCTGTGTGCCGTTAGGAGAGCCACGGTGTCTGGAGGCCACATGTATTTGCATGGGCCACGTGGTTACCAAACTCACCCCTGCGTGGTATGAAAAACGTTTATGTGTAGTCCTCATGCATTCTGAATGGGAAGAGATCCGTTCAGGATGTCTTGCGTTCCGGCAGTATTCAGTTTTTTGAGACCGAACACAGAACTGCTGCAAGCTGCGGTTTTGTGTCCAGTCATAAAAATGGAAAAAAACTGATTTATTCACTGAAAGCAGCCTAGGAGCCTAAAAAACCGGACCCATCATCATTGATCAGTGACGGATCCTCTTTTTTTTATTTCACACAACCACATCCTAACGGGACGGATGCATCCTGATGTGCAAGATTAAAACGGATCCGTTTTATTCCGGTATTGAGATCCTCTGCCGGATTTCAATACCGGAGTTAACAACCCAAGTGTGAAAGTAGCCTAAGCAACACTGTATAACACTGTTTCTTTTTAATCAATAATGTTTCCATTTTATGTATTTTGACAGTGACTTGTGGATGGTTGAGAACTTGAAGGTGGAATATGAAGTTGGGTGAACACAGGTGCAGATTTCATGACGTTTCAGAAGTCACAGTCCAAGAATCCGGCTCTGTTCTCACCATGGATAGTCATAGTGCTCCATCTACTGGCAGGACCATGTAGTGCAGCATTTACAGCCGTGAATTTCTACCAGTTGACATCTATGGGGGGTTACAGTGATATGGGTGCTACAAAAAATATATATAAAAATCCCGGAGACCATAGAAAGTGAGGTTAGGAGATGTTTGAGTTCAACCTGTTTCTGAGTTATTTTATTCATTTCTATAGCACCTATACAGGTGAAACTCAAAAATTAGAATATCGTGCAAAAGTTTATTTATTTCAGTAATGCAACTTAAAATTATAATATTGTGAAAAGGTTCAATATTCTAGGCTCAAAGTGTCACACTCTAGTCCGCTAATTAGTTCATACCCCCTGAGCAAAGGGGACCTGAGATTGTGACTTTGGGGTTTCATAAACTGTTGCCATAATCACCCAAATTATAACAAATAAAGGCTTGAAATATCTCTCTTTGCTTGTAATGAGTTTATCTCATATATTATTTTCACCTTTTAAGTTGCATTACTGAAATAAATGAACTTTGCACGATATTCTAATTTTTCAAGTTTCACCTGTATGTTCTGTATCGCTGTATCACTCATATCAGTACCTGCCCCCCCCCCCCCTTGACATGTGTGTGCTGTAGCCTTAAGTGTGTAAATCCTTCCCGACATGGTAGGTCCATAAAGATGGTGCCCTCAGGAGTAGGGTTGCACCGGGTATCGAATTATCGATACCCAATTGATACTTTTGTACCGGTATCGATTCGATAATGGGATTTGACAATTACCGATACTGCACAGCCTAGTATCAGAGAACATAGCGCGCGCTGCTATCAGCGCGCTCCATGTTCTCCTCAGCGGCACAGGGGAGAACGAGTCTCTCTCTCCCTCCCCCTGTGCTGCTGCTGCCAATAAGAAGAGAGACGGGAGGAAGAGGGGCTGTGGCCACTGCGCCACCAGTGATGATAACTAACCCATGAATACAAATACAGGAGGCGGGTGTGGCCCCTGAAGGGTTAACTGCCGCTGATTGCAGCGCCCTGTGTTTCTGCTGCCGGCACCCGCCTCCTGTATTTGTATTAAAAGGTCCCTCATCTTCATTGGTTGAGCAGTGCGCCCTCCCCCAACCCCCCCCCAGTATTATAATCATTGGTGGCAGTGGCTCCAGGGTCCCCTCCCCACCTCTTCATTGGTGGCAGTTGAGATTGGAGGCCCAGCAGTGTAATCGCGGGGCTCCGATCGGTTACCATGGCAGCCAGGACGCTACTGAAGCCCTCCATGGTAATCTCCCCGCTGCTGTGTGCACAAAGCCCAGGGCAGCAGGGAGAGTGTAAAGTCCTAGTCACTCTAATAGAGCCCTATCAGGGTGAATAGGACAAGGGATCAAAAGATCCCAGGTTCTAGCCCCTAAGGGGGGAAATAGTTATTAAATAAAAAGCAAAAAAAATAAAAGTGTAAAAAAAATGAAATAAAAAATATTATGTTTAAATCACCCCCTTTCCCAATTTTACATATAAAATATATAAACAATAAATAAATAAACAAACATTACATATCGCCACACCCAAAAAAGTGCAAACTATTAAAATATTTAAAAATATCTCCTATGTGGTGAACTCCGTAACAGAAAAAAATAAAACGCACGATTCGCCATTTTTTATTCACCTTGTTCTCCCAAAAAATAGGATCGGACTGTTTGTTTATAGGCCGGACGTTCCATAAAATGTGGAATGCACGTGACTTTTTGGGTGATTTATTTTTTTCGCATGGTATCGAGTATCGCAATACTTTTTTATGGTATCGAATCAAAATGTTGGTATCGTGAAAACCCTACTCAGGAGCTTAATGGGCAATATACATAGCGGGTGCCTGTTGTTTTACACAAGCAAACACCCACCGGCAGTGTCCATGATCAGAGAAAACTCTGATCGTGGACATGATTTAACCCCTCAGATTTCATCCATTGCAGCATCTAAAGCGAGGTCCAAAAATGCCCAAACTAATAAAATATGAAATTATTTATCGCGTATGGTGAAAATGTGAATTGGCAAAATTTTTGGGTTTCTTCACCCCCCCCCAAAAAAAAATGTCATAAAAAGTAATAAAAGTCTTACATATCACCAAATGGTTTTAATAAAAAATACAGCTCACCTGCAAAAAAAAACAGCTCTGTAGACAGAAATATGAAAAAGTTATGGGTGTTAGAATATGGCAATGCAATAAATGTTATTTTACAGGAAAAGCAAATGTTTGGAATCTGGTGCAGATATGAGCTATAATTTTTGTCTAATGTAATTAATAGTAACTCTTTTGGGCTGCAAGAGGCCACGCCCCATACAAAAGTCACAGAATTTGCAACTTGTGTGCCAGTTGCTGGGTCTGTTATGGAGGCACTGACTGCACTGTGATTGGCACGGTTATGGGGCACTTTATTTCTCTGCCATGGTGGCACAGGTATAGGAGCACTATAGATAGCAATGCAAATGTTTTTTTTTGTAGTGGGCATTGTCCAAAAGGGACGGATTTGCAGTGGAAAATATCACTAGGGAAATCAGCACCAGATTGTGTGGAATTTTCTAAAACATTTAAAAAGTCAATGGTTTAGAATTCCACAGTTCTGGATTTTCCTGTAGATCCGCGAGGATCCACAGCAAAACATTTTATTACGGATTTATTAGAGATGTTTCCTTCTTTGTTGAAGTCAAAAGGAAAAATCCGCAACATAAATTGACATGACGCACCTCTAAGGCTACTTTCACACTTGCGTTCGGAGCGGATCCGTCTGATGTCCGTACAGACTGATCCGCTCCTATAATGCAAACGCTTGCATCCGTTCAGAACGAATCCGTTTGCATAACTGTTTTTTTCAGATCAGATTTTTCACTTCGTGAAAACTCAGATCCGACAGTATATTCTAACACAGAGGCGTTCCCATGGTGATGGGGACGCGTCAAGTTCGAATATACTAAAAGAACTGTGTACATGACTGCCCCCTGCTGCCTGGCAGGTGCTGCCAGGCAGCAGGGGGCAGACCCCCCCCCTGTTTTTAACTCATTGGTGGCCAGTGCGGCCGCCCCCCCCTCCCTCCCCTGTATTTAACTCATTGGTGGCCAGTGCGGCCGGCCCCCCCTCCCTCCCTCCCCTGTATTTAACTCATTGGTGGCCAGTGCGGCCGGCCCCCCCTCCCTCCCCTATATTTAACTCAATGGTGGCCAGTGCGGCCGGCCCCCCCCTTCCCCCCCTGTTTTTAACTCATTGGTGGCCAGTGCGGCCGCCCCCCCCTGTTTTTAACTCATTGGTGGCCAGTGCGGCCGGCCCCCCCCTCCCCCCCTAATTAAAATGACCGACCCCCCATCATTGGTGGCAGTGGAGAGTTCCGATCGGAGTCCCAGTTTAATCGCTGGGACTGCGATCGGTAACCATGGCAACCAGGACGCTACTGCAGTCCTGGTTGCCATGGTTACTTAGCACTTAGCAATTTTAGACGCATTATACTTACCTGCGATGTCTGTGACCGGCCGGGCGCTCCTCCTACTGGTAAGTGAAAGGTCTGTGCTATAAGCAATGCGCCGCACAGACCTTTCACTTACCAGTAGGAGGAGCGCCACCAATGATGGGGGGTCAGTCATTTTAATTAGGGGGGGGAGGGGGGGGCGGCCGCACTGGCCACCAATGAATTAAAAACAGGGGGGGAGGGAGGGGGGGCCGGCCGCACTGGCCACCAATGAGTTAAAAACAGGGGGGGGGGGCCGCACTGGCCACCAATGAGTTAAAAACAGGGGGGGGGGCAGCCGCACTGGCCACCCCCGAGTTAAAAACAGGGGGGGGGGGGGGTCTGCTGCCTGGCAGCACCTGCCAGGCAGCAGGGGGCAGTCATGTACACAGTTCTTTTAGTATATTATAACTTGAAGCGTCCCCATCACCATGGGAACGCCTCTGTGTTAGAATATACTGTCGGATCTGAGTTTCACGATCTAACTCAAATCCGATGGTATATTCTAACATAGAGGCGTTCCCATGGTGATGGGGACGCTTCAAGTTAAAATATACCATCGGATTGGAGAAAACTCCGATCTGATGGTATATTAATAGGGACTCCTGACTTTACATTGAAAGTCAATGGAGGACGGATCCGTTTGCAATTGCACCATATTGTGTCAACGTCAAACGGATCCGTCCCTATTGACTTGCATTGTAAGTCCGGATGGATCCGTTTGGCTCCGCACGGCCAGGCGGACACGAAAACGCTGCAAGCTGCGTTCAGGTGTCTTCCTGCTGAGCGGAACGGAGGCCAAACGGTGCCAAACTGATGCATTCTGAGCGGATCCGCATCCACTCAGAATGCATTGGGGCAGTACGGATCCGTTTGGGGACCTCTTGTGAGAGCCTTCAATCGGAACTCACAAGCGGAACCCCGAACGCAAGTGTGAAAGTAGCCTAAAACTATGCACCACAGGTGAGTTTACCTATCAAATAGTTCTTGTCGTTTCCATTCCGTGTGAATGTGCCTTTAGGCCTCTTTCACATGGGCGTCATGTTTTTGGCCCGGATAAGATGCGGGTGCGTCGCGGGAAAATGCACGATTTTTCCGCACGAGTGCAAAATCAGCATGTTTGATACCCAAACCCGAACTTCTTCACAGAAGTTCGGGTTTGGGTTAGGTGTTTTGTAGACTGTATTATTTTCACTTATAACATGGTTATAAGGGAAAATAATAGCATTCTTAATACAGAATGCTAAGTAAAATAGGGCTGGAGGGGTTAAAAAAAAATTAAAAATAATTTAACTCACCTTAATCCACTTGTTCGCGCAGCCCGGCTTCTCTTCTGTCTTCTTCTTTGAGGAATAGGACCTTTGATGACGTCACTGCGCTCATCACATGGTCCATCACATGATCTTTTTACCATGATGATGGATCATGTGACGGACCATGTGATGAGCGTAGTGACGTCACCACAGGTCCTTTTCCTGTGCACAGCAAAGATGAAGACAGAAGAGAAGCCGGCTGCTTGAACAAGTGGATTAAGGTGAGTTAAAAAAAAAAATTTAACCCCTCCAGCCCTATTTTACTATGCAGTCTGTATTCAGAATGCTATTAGTTTCCCTTATAACCATGTTATAAGGGAAAATAATACAATCTACAGAACACCGATCCCAAGCCCGAACTTCTGTGAAGAAGTTCGGGTTTGGGTACCAAACATGCGCGATTTTTCTCACGCGAGTGCAAAACGCATTACAATGTTTTGCACTCGCGCGGAAAAATCGCGGGTGTTCCCGTAACGCACCCGCACCTTTTCCCGCAACGCCCGTCTGAAAGAGGCCTTAGGGTTTGTTCATAACCTAATGTGTATTCTGCAGCAAACACACGAGCCTGCCCTGAGAGATCTGCAGTGGATTTGCTGCTGATGTGGTGCTGCTTGTGCAGTACCATCGTATTATATGGGGGTTAATCCTCAGCCCTTTCTTTTCCAAAAATCTGCCAGAAATTTTTTGATGCTAATGAACCTGATTGTTGATATCCTCTTCACATGCACAAGATGCAGATTGCTGTCAGATGTAGGGCGCCTGCTCATGGTGCAGATTTATGTGCAGAAAATCCGCATGAAATCTGCACCCAAACAGCACATAAAAACGCACATAAATCTGCAATATTTATCAAATTTTTTAATGGTTTTATGTGGTTTTTGATGTGTACTTGCAGATGCAGATTTTCTGCAGAACTCATCCTTTCATTGAAAAGGGTGACATAGCAAAAAAAAAAACAACGCAACAACATTGACCTTAAAAAAAAAAAAAATTGAACGTGTCCTATTCTTGTCCATTTTGTGGGCTATGTGCCCGCCACATGAGTAAGAATACAGTCACCCAGCTGGATGGAACAAATATGTGATTTTGCGTATTTGTACTTTACCACTCTGCTAGTATACTGGCCGTGGTCTTTCGAGATTATCCTGTGCCGTCTTGGAGTTGTTCCTCCTCTTTGAGCTGCCAGGACATGCACTGTGACCTACGCGGTCCAGCCGTCTCCTCGTGGCATCCCACGTGATGGAGGCAGAGAGCGTCTTCTGGGTCCTAGACTCCAGACGCTCCGCTGTAATGGCAATAACTGTTGGTATTCACCAATCTAGATCCTGCGGACTTCCTCAAGACGCAACTGTCATAAAGCCGCAATTATGGAGTAGAAGTTCTTACTGTACTATACCATACTATATGGCAGGGCTGGCCAACCTGCGGCCCTCCAGCTGTTGTAAAACTACAATTCCCACCATGCCCTGCTGTAGGCTGATGGCCGTAGGCTGTCTGGGCATGCTGGGAGTTGTAGTTTTGCAACAGCTGGAGGACCACAGGTTGGCCATCCCTGCTATATGGGATTATGATGGTGATGACTCTGGCTTGGTGTCATTTAGGTTTAGTGGACTCTCCTGGTATTGACCTCAGCAGTGTATTGTTTCTGATTTTTGTCTGCTGACTTGGGTGGATTTAGCATTTTTAGGACCCCTGGCAAAGTTATATCTGGGGCTTCCTTTGCACTGCTGTGTCCCCGTTGGCCCTCTAAGCCGCACTCTCAGCTTAGCAGTGCACTTCTGGTACTGCTCTACAGCAGGGAAGGGCTTCCCTAGGAACCTTCTGCACGGGAGATGTGTCCACCCCTTTAGTCATTTTTTTAAGCCAAATTCTTATGGCCCTTGATCTCTGGGGCCCCAAGTATTTGCTTGGTTCACATGGTGGTAAAGTCCACCACTGACTACGAATACCTCTGCTATGGGGAGACTGAAATGGGAACTGTCATGGGGCATCTTAGCTGGCACAGCTACTTCAGCTAGGCACTATGTAGAACACTGTTATAAGGGCATTATTTTCTGTCACTGATGGGATATATGTGACTCCATTTAGCCACGTGTATTACATTTGGTTAGTGCACTACAAAACCTCCCTCCCCCCTATGGAATGTGAGACACTTCCTTAAACTGTTTCATGAAATCCATACATGTTGAAAGTATGAACAGCCTTCTAGCCATAAAAGGACATCTGACTCAAGTGTCTGCTAGCCTATGTGTATATACCTGATTGGTCAAATGCTGTTACTAGGAGTCAGCTATGATGTTAATGCAGAGCTTATGTGTGACCATACTATTGGTCAAATACTAATGCTAACATATGATTGGATGTAAAGGAAGCTCAACCCCCTCTATTAAAACTGTTTGCCAGCTGTGAATAAACCAGAATGGATTGGAAATAGACATGTGTTCATGTGGTCTATCTTTTTCATTCTCCCGGTACCGGTAAGGCTTAATTCAAGCTGGCCACTGAAATCATGTGTTAGGGACACACCGTTAGGGAAGAGAGTAAATTTTCCTTACAGATTTGGGGGCTCAGTTTCCGGGATTGGGAGGGTCAACTCTTCAGGTCTACCGTGAAAGACATCAATTTTTGTCCGCCTTGGACCTGGGAGCAATGACCAAAAATCCCATTCAAGTAAGTCGAACCATCTATTTATGATTTCAGTGGATTGCGATGTCTGGGACACGCAAATGTTGATTGTAAGCGGCTCATATCATTGAGTCCATATCGTTATAAAATGTTGATTGTAAGCGGCTCATATCAGAGTCCATATCGTTATAAAATGTTGATTGTAAGCGGCTCATTTGAGTCCGTATCGTTAAGAGATAGTGCACTATATAAGGATATCTGTTCCGGGAACAGAAGGATACAAGCTTGAATTAACTCTTATGTATATATAGTATAAGTATTTTAGAAGTATTAAGATTATCTGTCTGTGTGAGATGTTGGCCGGGTGGTAAGTTTACGGTCGCATCCCGCTTTGAAATCATTCTGTTTCTATCACTGCCAACATGTAAACTTTGTTGCACGGTCTAGTCCCACAAATTATTTCTTAGTTAACACATGAGTAGACAATTGGGCAAGATTTGAGAATTGACAGTTAAAATGTGAAACAGAATGTTATGCCAGGCTGGCAGGGATGAAAATCAGTTACATCAGAACTCCCGTGATTGTGAAGGGGGGCTATTGTGAGTGAGAAGACACAGCAGAGTCAGGAAGTTAATTCATGGCAAGGGAAAAAGTGTCTCAGTGTTTGCAATTAGAAAGGGCTTGTGTTAAACGTTCAGAAATGAACTGGTTAAGTTTTGTTGCCCTAATGATCTGTGTGTGTTTAAATAGTGACGATTTATAGTCCCTGGAATTAGAGATTACAGCACTAAAAGATGGACAGTTAATGCATAAGTGTATTGATAGTTGAAGAGAGAAGTTGTTGAAGGATAATAATAGCCTGGTGCAAGCTGAGTAATGGTGAAAAAGTGTATATGGAAGTGACTGAGAGAACTTGAAGTTAGAGAAATGAAATGAGCAGCATTTCTTATTTCAAGATGGAGGATTTTGAATCCTATAGAGAACAAAGGTTGCCATGAGGCATCCCTCCCCCCCACCACATTCCAAAATGTCACTTGTAGTACTACAAAAAAACTTCTTCCTGTCCTGTTTGAGATGTGTTTTCAGAGAGAGCCCCCTCCCATCTCACCCCCCTTCTCTGCTCAGGAATTTCATATGGGGGTTGAGGGGGGAGGGGGGCTGCTAATTGGTAATGCATAAGCAGCAATGTGAAGATACTAACCTGTGTTATCTATAAGATATTCCAGACAGGGCTCCAGTATTGATTGTATCTTTCCAAATTGTATGTTCCGATGGTTTAAAATGTGCCTGCAGTGATGATGCTAATTAGAAGTGTCCACTCGTATCAATCTAAGGTTGCACCCAATAAGTTCTTATTCAGATGTGAGTAAAAGTTTGAGGAACATGTGGTACAGCTGAATGTCCTTGATGTATTGCTTTACTTCCCCTGTTTCAACACTCCTGAAATAGGAGACGCAAGGCAGAGGAAATGGGGGAAGTGTTAGTTATATACAATAAGTGGCGATGTGTGTAACACTAAAAAAAAACAAAAAAAAAAACAACATGGCATATAAGATGATTTGTTAATTTTAACAAAATGACTGTATGATTAACATGTATATTGTTTTACAGCGACAGACCATCAGCAATTGCTGTGTTTGTCTGTGCTGCAAGTTTTGGGATGTAACAAAGAGATTGTGTGATTGGGTGAAAGATACATGATTCAGTGGAATGTGAATGGGTGTGGCTCTGAGTTATATGTACGTAGCAGAGCTGTGTGTGTAATTCATATTTTATGTATAAGGGCGTGGTTATGAGCTGGTTTGTGAAGATGAGTACATGAAAATGTATATGAATGCGTATGGAATACGGTATTTGTTTTTAAATATGCGCATTAAGAATTTTATTTTATTGGAAGTTTTTTGGGTTTTTTATTGGTACCAACAGCATTGATCAAGCTGTACATTTTTATTTCAATGAAAAGTTTTTATGGGCCCTTTGTGTGTTCATGTCTGTATTGTCAGATCTGTTTGTTTCAATGTTTGCAGTTACATGTTACATGTTCAGTGTTGTGCTTAACATCAGAGCTCTGCTCGTATGGACAGCTAAGATACTAATGGCAGAACAGAAGACAGACCAAAGCGTCCACCAAAAGGGGCGGACTTAGGTGACTCAGAGTGTCAGGAAGGAAATGTGAGCCCTCTATGGGAATAAATGGGGTACTGACAAGGACATACAGAACAGATTCCTTACCAGTAGAAACCATGGACAGGGAATACATCATGTCATGTGTTTAGCATTATACTAGATTGCCCAGTCAGCCTATTAGGGAGAGATTTGTTCATTAGGCTTAACTTGCAGGTATCAGCAAAGAATCAGGACATAAGAGTACACTCAGGTCTCATTCCAGTCTCTACACCAGTGCCACTGATTCTTGCAAACATACAGGACCACCCAGAATAACATTAACCCTGCATTATGGTCCTCAAATGAATATGACACAGGATTCATAGATTGCACACATTACACAGCTACTGTGAAACCAGGTGTCATCTCAGTGTTCCAGAAACAATACCTGCTGTTAAAAGAGAAACTTGATGGGCTTAGGCCAATGATAGAAGAATTCCTACAAAAGGGAATCCTGGAAGAGGTGATTTCACCCTACAGCACGCCCGTGAATCCAGTGACAAAGGCAGATGGTGCTGCCCGCTTTGTACAGGATTTAAGGGCCATCAACAACATCATTGTGCCTATAGCCCCTGTTGTACCTGATGTCACTTAATCATTATCTGCCATTCCAGCAGACGCTGTTTGGTTCAGTGTGATAGATCTGAAAAATGCTTTCTTTTCTATCCCAGTTGATAAGATAACCAGACTACTTTTTGCTTTTTCCTTTGACAGACGCCAACTGACCTGGTGCAGAGATGCCCCAGGGATATGCTGATTCACCTGTAGTGTACAGCATAGTCCTCCGAGCGATGTTAGAGTCATGGTACATCCCCCCAAGGTTCTGTGCTGCTGCAATATGTCGATGATTTATTACTGTGTAGCATGTCAGCGGAGGCCAGCATTCAGGATGGTTTATCACTGTTATAATGGTTGTCAGGATGTGGTCACAAAGTGACACTTAAGCAAATGCAATGGTGTAAAATGCAGGTTGAATACTTGGGCTTTGTCCTCACAAAAGGTGAACGGAGAATCAGCGCAGAAAGAGTCCAGTCTATTGCGGGTTTGGTCGCCCCGCACACCAAGAAAGAAATGTTATCTTTCCTTGGTATGATAAACGGTAGACAATGGATTACTGGTTGCTCCCACTATTGACAATGTTTTGAGGCAAGCCACTCTGGATGGAAATCCAGATTTGATTAAATGGTCTTCTGAAATGTACAATGCATTTGATTATCTGAAATGTTCGCTCATGTCGAGTCCAGGGCTGGGCCTCCCTGACTATAATATGCCCTTCCACATGTTTGCACGCCAAAATTGTAAAACCATGGCGGGTGTACTGACACAAGAAAACGGAGGCAAGTTGCGTCCTTGTGTGTTTTTCTCAAAGGTAATGCCCACCTCTGTCCAGGGGATGCCGGCATGTCTGCGTTCTCTTGCAGCCTGTGCTATGATGGTAGAGTCGGCAAATTCTTTCACAATGTGACATTACACCATTTTGCACACCACTCATGATGTTGTAGGCCTACTCAAGGACATCCGCACTCAACACAGCAGGCAGCTGAGCTTATTGCACTCACTAGGACATGTATTCTACATGCTGATAGACCTGTCACCATTCATACTGAGAGTAGGTACACACATGGGGTAGTGTGGGACCATGGTATGATCTGGCAGAGGAGAGGATTTACGGCAGCAGATGGTAAGGAACATGTCTCACAGGGCAATGCGCTGGCAGTTAAGATGGCGAAATGAGTTGCCAAAAGCAACCTCACAGGTTTGTATAACCATTGGGAGATGCCATGTTTGGCATCTCCAACCCCTGAGATGCTGCAAATACTTACTGATCTTCAGTGGTATGTCACTGAACAGGAACAGCAGGACTGGTGTTATCCAGTATTGCAGAAAAATCCTGAGATAGGATTAGTCTGCGAAGAGGGGAAGTTATGCATTCCC
This sequence comes from Bufo bufo, assembly GCF_905171765.1. NCBI lineage: Eukaryota > Metazoa > Chordata > Amphibia > Anura > Bufonidae > Bufo > Bufo bufo. Next base: position 9,808,375 of record NC_053391.1, read on the forward strand.
CAACACAGTGCTTCCATCTTAAGTAGCACATTTCCACAGAGTAGGACATTCCACAGAGTAGGACATAAACAGCATTGAGATACTCATGGGTAGGCCTTTCCCCACACCATGGGCAAGACGCCCCCTGGTGGTGCAGGAAGGAGACTTGGACCTGATCAGAGAGAAGTACTAATCTGATCAAAGTCCTCAGTAAAACTGAAGAAAAAGTTGCTTGTAAGTCTCCTTCTCTTTCACAGGAATCAACCCGTCCATTCCGGATAGGCAACCAGGTGATGATCAAGATCTTAAAGAAGGGAAAGGAACCAGGAAGTTTCACCTACGGACAACCCACCGAGGTAGTCGCGATCACCAGAACAGCGGTCCTCACTGAACAATCGCCCACGTGGATCCACGCCACAAGGATTAAGTTGGTGAAGAAAAGAGAGGTACTAACGGGGGCAGACAGCCCTGACCTCCAACGAGGCCCAGAGGTACTAACGGAGGCAGACAGCCTTGACCTCGAAGAAGATACAGAAGGGGTACTAACGGAGGCAGACAGCCTTGACCTCGAAGAAGATACAGAAGGGGTACTAACGGAGGCAGACAGCCTTGACCCCCAACGAGATGACGCAGTCGGGAAATTCCTTGAGATGGCTGAGATGTAGTGCCTTAATAATTGTAATTTTGTGTCTCCTACTTACTGTCCCATGGCTGTGGAACAGACAGATATACCTGGAAACAGAATGCAGAGGGGAAGACAGTCTATGCAAGACAAAGGAGAACTTATGGCTGTACCTGGCCAAAACTCTGAACTTAACTGACTTTTGTCTCCAAACCACTTTATCGGCATCTAACATTTTGGAGACATGTCTGGTAGCAGTCCCCACCCCACTAGACGTATGGACGGAGCTCCTACGTTCCCAATGGAATGACGCAGATATGGAGGATCATGATGTTAAATATGGATATGTAAATCCTTATCATGCTTGTTATGACTGTCCTACATATGAGAATCTGCAGAGTAATATGATAGAAGTAATTACAGGTCTTGTCACAGCAGCAGAAATATGTTATAACTTCACCTGTGATGAGACACTATTGCCTCTCTGCATACAAGCAAAAATGCAGAATAAGATTAAGCCAAATATTTGTGATAGAGATTTAGGTAGTTGTAAAAAGATAATATCAGGAAAGAATATGCAATGTAATATTACAAAAACAGTACCATCCCTAGACAAACATGTACCTCTACCAACAGGATGGGTATTGGCCTGTGGGAATACTAGTTACACATACATACCGGCCAATATTACAGAGGGACCCTGTACAATAGCCAGGCTGACATTAGCAATGTTACCACTATTTCCAGCAATGCAGACACGACACACGAGAGACACTTCCCTACAGTTACCGGAAAATTGTGATTATAATGTGAATCTCCTCTCTAGATCAGAATATATGAGTTTAGGGGTATCTTTGATAGGAGTACCAGGGTTGGCCATATATAACCACAGGACAATATCAAAACTTGCCTGTTTTATGATAAAACAGATAAATGTCACTAGTGCAGTTCTGCAAGATATGCTGCTGGATATACAATCGTATAAAAAGGCTATCTTGCAGAATAGGGCAACTATTGACTATTTATTGCTCCAGCATGGTGTAGGATGCTCAGCGTTCGCAGGGATGTGTTGTTTCAATTTATTAGATCACTCCCGTGGAATAAAAGATAAAATAGGCCAATTAGAGGAGATGAGGAAACATATAAAACAGGATGTTGACTAAGGTTGGTGGGACTGGCTTTTTGGCTGAATACCTGACTTTGGTCAAATAAGATATGTTTTAGGAGTGGTACTCGCCGTGGTCGCTGCAATAGTGGGTCTCTGCTGTTGTCTACAGTGTGCGCCCTCCCTTCTTGTCATATGTAAAAAATGTGGCCGAAAGAGGGGTACACTTAACATTCCTCTATACACCGGTAGAGGTAGAAGAGGTAAACACAACCTCAACAAAGCCTCAGGATTATACTCCTGAAGGGTATATGGAATACCTAAAGGCTTATAAGCAAACCAAGGAAGAGCGGAGAAAGAACCATATAGTATATATATATATAAGGTTCTAAGAGGGGATTTGATGGGATATATGTGACTCCATTTAGTCTCATTTAGCCACGTGTATTACATTTGGTTAGTGCACTACAAAACCTCCCTCCCCCCTATGGAATGTGAGACACTTCCTTAAACTGTTTCATGAAATCCATACATGTTGAAAGTATGAACAGCCTTCTAGCCATAAAAGGACATCTGACTCAAGTGTCTGCTGGCCTATGTGTATATACCTGATTGGTCAAATGCTGTTACTATGAGTCAGCTATGATGTTAATGCAGAGCTTATGTGTGACCATACTATTGGTCAAATACTAATGCTAACATATGATTGGATGTAAAGGAAGCTCAACCCCCTCTATTAAAACTGTTTGCCAGCTGTGAATAAACCAGAATGGATTGGAAATAGACATGTGTTCATGTGGTCTATCTTTTTCATTCTCCCGGTACCGGTAAGGCTTAATTCAAGCTGGCCACTGAAATCATGTGTTAGGGACACACCGTTAGGGAAGAGAGTACATTTTCCTTACAGTCACCATCATCGGGTCTGCCTGACAGTCAGTCATAGTGAGAGAGAATCTTCCTCTTACCTCTTATAGCCTAGAAGGTTACATTGTATGTATTCTATGTAATGTATGAGCCTAAAAGGTTACATTGTGTATATCCCATGTGCTGAGAAGGTAAGAGTGTATGTATTCTATGCAACGTATGGGCCTAGAAGGTTACTGTCAGAGATCGAACCGGGAGACTCTGGCGTCCTAGGCTGTAGCCTTGCTCACTAGACCACAGAGCTTCCTGGACAGTTTCTGTTACTTTTTTGAACCACCTCCTTGACCTGAATGTTCCTGCTTTTGGTTTGACCAATCAGATCTGTGTACGCCCTATTTAAGGAAGACCATGTCACTTCCTCCCTTGCCAGATTATTGAGCTATCTCAGCCGTAGTCTTGCTTCAGCCTCTCAGTATTTGTCTGCTAACCTGCTCTTGTACCGAACTTTGCCTCCATCGACTACTCTCTTGCCTCATCCTGAATCCTTGTACCTGCCATCTCGTGTACCGAACTCTGCCTCCATTGACTACTCTCCAGCCTCATCCTGAATCCTTGTACCTGCCATCCCGTGTACCGACCCAGGACTTCCTGACTACTCTCTTGCCTTCCTCGTTCTTCGGCACTCATCTACCACGTGGACCTTATCGGGTCCATTGAGCCACCGCCATTCCTGCATATCGAGATCATTCATCCATTCAGTTTCCGTGCTCCTCTGTTCCTGTGTCGCTGCCATTAGACTCCTTCCCCTCTTCGAGTAACCTCTACAAGCAATTGTGCAGGTAACCTTAACAGAATAATCTGGCCTCAAAAATGGAGTCCGCGGTGACGCTCCTGAAACAACAAGTTATAGAGCTACAAGAATTCGGAACCACTTATCAGGAAAAGTTTTCCCAGTTACAAAGTGTGGTACAAGATCAACAAGGGGAAATAATCGCCCTACAGAGACAACTCCTGGAGGGGCAGGCCCCAGCTGGAGATATTCGATGCTGCTCCCAGCAAGGTTTAATGGAGATCAACGCCAATTCTGAGGTTTTTTGAACCAATGTCGAATCTATTTCGAAATGAATCCAGCCCGGTTCACTACTGGAAAGATGAAGGTATTGTTCATCATCAATCTTTTGTCTGATGAGGCTCTCGCATGGGCATCTCCTTACGTGGAGACCGACAGCAGCCTTCTGCGGGATCTGGAGACCTTTATCTCCGCCATAAGTCAGGTGTTTGATGATCCTAATCGTTGTGCTACTGCGGAACTAAAACTACATAATCTACGCCAAGGAAACCGTTCAGTGGCCGTTTACACAGCCGAATTCCGCCGCTGGGTGACCGACACCACCTGGAATCATACCGCCCAAAAGAGTCAGTTCCGGCGGGGGTTGTCTGAACAAATGAAAGATGAACTTGCTAGGACAGATATTCCAGAAGACTTTGAAGACTTCATTCAACTTTGTATCAGAGTCGATCAGAGACTTACTGAAAGGAGAAGGGAGAAAGCATGGGCGCAGGAGAACCGACCCACCTATTTTTTCAGACCATCGGCTCCCCGTAATCCTGAACCTGCACCGAGACCTATGCAAATCGATGCATTACGGAGATCCATAACTGTAGCGGAAAAGGAAAGACGCATCTCAGAAGATCTTTGTCTCTACTGCGGAAAACCGGGACATTATGCTATCGACTTATCGGCTGCCCTAGATGGGTCCGTAGAATTAACGCGGTCAGAGAGATAGAAGAACAATTGGAATCAGAAATTCCATACTCCATACACTCTGAAATAAACTCTATTTCCCCTATTGCTTGGAAGAAAGACCAAACTACTATCCCCGAGTCTCATTTCATGGTACCCATTCAGATCTTCACCTCTGAACTCGAAATCTCCTGCTCTGCTATGCTGGACTCTGGGGCCGGGAGCAATTTTATGGACTTAACATTTGCACACAAAAAACATATCCCACTATTAAAGAGAACAACACTATTGGATATGGAGATTGTAGACGGCTCACCTCTTTCCTCAGGTCCAGTTACGCAAGAAACGGTAAAGCTCCAAATACGCATCAACACGGATCACCTTGAGTATATACATTTTTCTTTGATCTCTGCACCCAAATTTCCCATAATCTTGGGGATCCCATAGTTGGCGATTCATAATCCATCCATTGACTGGGAAAATCAAGTACTACACTTCCCGTCGGAATGCTGTCAGTGTAAGTGCCTGCAAGACCCTCAGTCTTCGGCTCCAGCGATCCCTCTGGTTCCGGAACAGTCTACAAGTGAGTAATTACCTCTGCCGTACAAGAATTTTCAGGATGTTGGCGACAAGAAAAATGCAGATAATCTTCCTCCTCACTGTTCTTACGACTGTCCGATTGAACTATTACCGGGAGCGGAAATACCGTTTGGCTGCATTTATCCGCTTTCTGATCCTGAATTGAAGGCTTTGAAAAAATATCTAGATGAAGATCTAAAAAAGGGGTTCATCCAACCCTCTACCTCTCCAGCTGGTGCTCCTTTTTTCTTTGTAGAAAAGAAAGATTCCTCTTTATTCCCCTGTATAGACTACCAGAAACTTAAAGGGATTCTGTCACCAGGTTTGATCCCTGTCAGCTAAACATATGCTGATGTTCAGGGCGTCTTCACGATTCCTAATGTGGGCTTATAAATGTCATCTGTGGGCTTATTTAGCTAAAAAACAGCTATTACTAACCTGTCAGTCAAACAAATAAGGTGCCCAAGGAGATATTAATGGGTGCAAGATGCCCGCCGCACCCACCGCCGTTCGTGCCCAGCGCCGCCTTTCTGGACTTCTCCGCCGCCTCCTAATGCTCTGTGCCGCCTTTCGCTCTCCCTCCCTCCCCCTCCTCCTGCTGTAAGATCTCGCGCATACAGGGGTTGAGCGAAGTGCCGGCCAAATGGAGAAGTCCGCACGGGCGCATCAGGCAAAGCCCTGTGCGCAAGCGTGAGATCTTACAGAAGAAGGAGGAGGGAGGGAGGCAGAGCTAGAGGCGGCACAGAGGATTAGGAGGCGGCGCAGAAGTCCGGAAAGGCGGCGCTGGGCACGAACGGCGGTGGGTGCGGCGGGCATCTTGCGACCATTAACATCCCCTTGGGCACCTTATTTGTTTGACTGACAGGTTAGTAATAGCTGTTTTTTAGCTAAATAAGCCCACAGATGACATTTATAAGCCCACATTAGGAATCGTGAAGACGCCCTGAACATCAGCATATGTTTAGCTGACAGGGGTCAAACCTGGTGACAGAATCCCTTTAATAGTATCACTGTAAAAAATCAGTATCCCCTTCCTTTAATATCTGAACTTCTCGAAAGACTGCGCACTGCCAGAATATTTACGAAACTCGATCTCAGAGGAGCATATAACCTGGTCCGTATTCGTCCGGGTGACGAATGGAAGACTGCTTTCCGAACTAGGTATGGACATTTCGAATACCTCGTTATGCCTTTCGGACTGTGTAATGCGCCAGCTACATTTCAACACTTTGTTAACGATGTGTTCCGGGACATGTTGGATCAGTTCGTAATAATATACTTGGACGACATCTGAAAGTCTGGAGCAACATTGTATGGACGTCTGCAAGGTTCTACAGAGACTTCGAGAACACCAACTCTACATTAAACTCGAGAAATGCGAATTTGAAAAAAACAACTGTTCAGTTTTTGGGATACATCATTTCTCCGAAGGGTCTGGAGATGGACCCCAGCAAGATTAGAGCTGTAACCGAGTGGCCTACTCCCAGAAATGTAAAAGACATACAAAGATTCATCGGTTTTGCCAATTTCTACAGGAGATTAATCCGGAATTTCTCCAGGGTCATCAAACCAATCACACAACCGTACACTTTACCTGGACTCCCGAGGCACAAGACACATTTAGTCAACTAAATACTCTGTTCACAGGCGCACCAATACTTATCCATCCAGATCCAGAACTACCATTCACGGTAGAAGTGGATGCATCTGATTCAGCAATGGGGGCGGTTTTGTCACAACGTGCAGGAGATAAAGAGTTGCTTCATCCTTGTGCCTATTTTTCTCGCCAAATGTCCCCAGCCGAGAAAAATTACGACATTGGGAATAAGGAACTACTTGCAATCAAGGAAGCTTTCTCGGAATGGAGACACCTTTTGGTGGGGGCCACCACTCCCGTAACCATCTTGACTGATCACAAGAACCTTGAGTTTCTGCATAACGCCAAAAGATTATCCTCCAGACAGGCCAGATGGACCCTGTTCTTTTCTTGTTTTAACTTTATTATTACCTACCGTCCAGGTTCTAAGAACGGCAAAGCAGACGCGCTGTCCAGAATGTTCTCTGACTCCTCCCAAGAAAATAAAAATCAAACCACGATCTTGCCTGAAAGAAACTTCTTGGGGGCCACCCATTCGGGGGATTTATGGAAACGAATTAAAGACGGATATCAGAGTGACTCTTTTCTTAGCCACCCCACTAGTGAGGTTAACCTTCACTTCAAGGATGGTTATTGGATCAAACCGGATCATCAACTATATGTTCCCAAAATAGCTTGACTTGAAGTCCTTAAACTGGCTCATGATTCCAAGTTGACCGGTCACTTGGGCATAAAAAAAACCTCAAGAACTGTTATCTCGTTCCTTCTGGTGGCCCAATTGTAAAGGGGATGTGAAGAGGTATGTTTCTTCATGTTTGACCTGTGCACACTACAAGACGCCACGTTCTTCCCCTCTGGGATTATTACAACCACTTCCGGTTCCATCTCCCCCTTCGGGCTCAGTCTTTATGGACTTCGTGGTCCATTTACCTCCTTCTCAAGGAATGAACAAAGTGTGGCTGTCTACAAAAAATATTAAGCTAAGAGTCCCTTCTCAAAAACTGGGTCAAAGATACATTGGACCATATCAGATTTCGGCTCAAATTAATGATGTCACATTTAAACTCAAACTCCCGGATTTGCTCAAGATACATCCGGTGTTCCATTGTTTACTCTTCAAACCATTTGTCGAGAATACTTTCCCTGATGGCTTTTTGCTGCCACCCCCGCCAGTCAGGGTGCATGGAGAAGAGGAGTTTGTTGTAGAAAAGATCCTGGACTCTAGAATTTGTCGAAGAAAACTGCAGTATTTGATCCGTTGGAAGGGTTATGGTCCTGATGAGGACTCGTGGGAACCCAAGGAGAATGTACACGCTCCCAGACTGGTCAGTGAGTTTCATCGGCAATACCCCAACAGGCCTATCTTGGAGATGCCCGGAGGTCATCGTGGAGGAGGGGGAGTACTGTCAGGGTCGAACCGGCGTCCTAGGTATCCTTGCTCACTAGACCACAGAGCTTCCTGGACAGTTTCTGTTACTTTTTTAAACCACCTCCTTGACCTGAATGTTCCTGCTTTTGGTTTGACCAATCAGATCTGTGTACGCCCTATTTAAGGAAGACCATGTCACTTCCTCCCTTGACAGATTATTGAGCTATCTCAGCCGTAGTCTTGCTTCAGCCTCTCAGTATTTGTCTGCTAACCTGCTCGTGTACCGAACTCTGCCTCCATCGACTACTCTCCTGCCTCATCCTGAATCCTTGTACCTGCCATCTCGTGTACCGAACTCTGCCTCCATCGACTACTCTCCTGCCTCATCCTGAATCCTTGTACCTGCCATCTCGTGTACCGAACTCTGCCTCCATCGACTACTCTCCTGCCTCATCCTGAATCCTTGTACCTGCCATCCCGTGTACCGACCCAGGACTGCCTGACTACTCTTTTGCCTTCCTCGTTCTTCGGCACTCATCTACCACGTGGACCTTATCGGGTCCATTGAGCCACCGCCATTCCTGCATATCGGGATCATTCATCCATTCCGTTTCCGTGCTCCTCTGTTCCTGTGTCGCTGCCATTGGACTCCTTGCCCTCTTCGAGTAACCTCTACAAGCAATTGTGCAGGTAACCTTAACAGTTACATTGTATGTACACTGCGTGCAGAATTATTAGGCAAATGAGTATTTTGACCACATCATCCTCTTTATGCATGTTGTCTTACTCCAAGCTGTATAGGCTAGAAAGCCTACTACCAATTAAGCATATTAGGTGATGTGCATCTCTGTAATGAGAAGGGGTGTGGTCTAATGACATCAACACCCTATATTAGGTGTGCATAATTATTAGGCAACTTCCTTTCCTTTGGCAAAATGGGTCAAAAGAAGGACTTGACAGGCTCAGAAAAGTCAAAAATAGTGAGATATCTTGCAGAGGGATGCAGCACTCTTAAAATTGCAAAGCTTCTGAAGCGTGATCATCGAACAATGAAGCGTTTCATTCAAAATAGTCAACAGGGTCGCAAGAAGCGTGTGGAAAAACCAAGGCGCAAAATAACTGCCCATGAACTGAGAAAAGTCAAGCGTGCAGCTGCCAAGATGCCACTTGCCACCAGTTTGGCCATATTTCAGAGCTGCAACATCACTGGAGTGCCCAAAAGCACAAGGTGTGCAATACTCAGAGACATGGCCAAGGTAAGAAAGGCTGAAAGACGACCACCACTGAACAAGACACACAAGCTGAAACGTCAAGACTGGGCCAAGAAATATCTCAAGACTGATTTTTGTAAGGTTTTATGGACTGATGAAATGAGAGTGAGTCTTGATGGGCCAGATGGATGGGCCCGTGGCTGGATTGGTAAAGGGCAGAGAGCTCCAGTCCGACTCAGACGCCAGCAAGGTGGAGGTGGAGTACTGGTTTGGGCTGGTATCATCAAAGATGAGCTTGTGGGGCCTTTTCGGGTTGAGGATTGAGTCAAGCTCAACTCCCAGTCCTACTGCCAGTTTCTGGAAGACACCTTCTTCAAGCAGTGGTACAGGAAGAAGTCTGCATCCTTCAAGAAAAACATGATTTTCATGCAGGACAATGCTCCATCACACGCGTCCAAGTACTCCACAGCGTGGCTGGCAAGAAAGGGTATAAAAGAAGAAAATCTAATGACATGGCCTCCTTGTTCACCTGATCTGAACCCCATTGAGAACCTGTGGTCCATCATCAAATGTGAGATTTACAAGGAGGGAAAACAGTACACCTCTCTGAACAGTGTCTGGGAGGCTGTGGTTGCTGCTGCACGCAATGTTGATGGTGAACAGATCAAAACACTGACAGAATCCATGGATGGCAGGCTTTTGAGTGTCCTTGCAAAGAAAGGTGGCTATATTGGTCACTGATTTGTTTTTGTTTTGTTTTTGAATGTCAGAAATGTATATTTGTGAATGTTGAGATGTTATATTGGTTTCACTGGTAAAAATAAATAATTGAAATGGGTATATATTTGTTTTTTGTTAAGTTGCCTAATAATTATGCACAGTAATAGTCACCTGCACACACAGATATCCCCCTAAAATAGCTAAAACTAAAAACAAACTAAAAACTACTTCCAAAAATATTCAGCTTTGATATTAATGAGTTTTTTGGGTTCATTGAGAACATGGTTGTTGTTCAATAATAAAATTAATCCTCAAAAATACAACTTGCCTAATAATTCTGCACTCCCTGTATTCTATGTAACATATGGGCCTAGAAGGTTACATTGTGTATATCCCATGTGCTGCATGAGCTGAGAAGGTAAGAGTGTATGTATTCTATCTAACGTATGGGCCTAGAAGGTTACATTGTATGTTTTCTATGTAACGTATGGGCCTAGAAGGTTACATTATATGTATTCTTTATAAAATAAGAGCCTAGAAGGTTATATTGTATGTATTCTATATTACATAGGAGCCTAGGTTACATTGTATGTATTCTATATAAAATAAGAGCCTAGAAGGTTACATTGTATGTATTCTATATTACATAGGAGCCTAGGTTACATTGTATGTATTCTATATAACATAAGAGCCTAGAAGGTTACATTGTATGTATTCTATATAAAATAAGAGCCTAGAAGGTTACATTGTATGTATTCTATATAACATAAGGGCCTAGAAGGTTACATTGTATGTATTCTATGTAATGTATGAAACCTAGAAGGTTACATTGTATGTATTCTATGTGCTTTATGAGCCTAGGAGCTTACATTATATGTATTCCATGTAACATATGATGGCAAGAGGAATTCAGTGAAGGAGGAAGTAGTTAACTTCTCCTCCAGTCTAGCTGTACATAGATATCACTGCAGAGCACAGGTAGTGGTTTTATTGTCCATTCAAGGCACAGATACGGGGCATGGCGCTTGTGTAAGGCTACTTTCACACTAGCGGCACGGACCTCCGGCAGGCTGTTCCGTCGGGTGAACAGCCTGTCGGATCCGTCCTTCCTAAATAAATGTCGGACATGTCGTAGTTTTATTCCGGAAGCCTCTCGCCGTGTGCGGAGCGGCAGTCCGGGGGCACACGGTCACTAGTGGCAGGACGGATCCGACAGGCTGTTTACCCGACGGAACAGCCTGCCGGAGGTCCGTGCCGCTAGTGTGAAAGTAGCCTAAACCAGTCGTATCCTTGGTAAATCATTGCAGCATTAGACAGAAAGCAAAGGGATTAAATATGCGTCAAGCAGAATACATTAGGTAATGACAGAATCACACATATTGTCCCTGGGACTATGTGCAGACCAAAAACATCAGTTCATTATTTTTTAGATTCTCTCTCTCTCATAACCCTGCTGTGAATGTATTAATTAAAACAAAGATGAGGAGAATATTTTTAATCACTAAGTACAAATGGATGTAATGCATAAATAAACAGGGGGAGTCAGAGACAGAATGTCCTCTGCTGACGTAAGACGCCGCACCAGAACACTCTGTATCCTGCTCAGGTTCTCTGCTACACAGGGCGGTGACTGTCAATCCACCGAACATTGCCTCTCATTATCTATCTATCTATCTATCTATCTACCCCCCCCCCTCCCGTGTCTTTCTAACTCTATCTATGAAAGCCAATCAACATTGATATTAATTTCAGAAACAAATGAAGAAATTAAAATAAATTAAGCTCCATTACTTTTTTCGCCTTTTTATACAATTTTTACAGAATTGCTGTATTTGAGATTTTGTGAACATCATCAAACAAGCTGCACAGATATCTTACTGCTCAGTATTTGAAAATATATACATTTGATATATTTAATGATATATGTATCTCTATGTTGTATCCATATGCAGATTTCCTCAAATGTTATTGCTGCTCGCGCCATCTGCTATCCGCCCTCTGTTTCTTTTACATATCTTTATACACGAACAGCTGCTTAAAAGCTGCAAGTGGCGGTGACATAAGAGCCCCCCAAGTCCTCGTCACCCGTGATGGAGGTCACCGCCTATTGTGTGATGGCTACAGGTGAAGCGCCATGTATCCGAGGTGTTTATTACATATACAGTACTTTCATGTTTAATTGATTTGGCCTCATGGTTGCCAGTGAGATTCCACCATATGTTGAGCCAATAATGTACAGTGTCGTTCTTGGATGTGAAGAGATTTGTGACAGAAGGTAGAACACACAATTTGAGTTCCACTGCCAACCAACAAGCAACAATTCTGTAATACATACCAAGAGCTCCCATCCAGATAATTTAATTAGAGGACTTATGTTGTGCTTGTTTTCCAAGGGCATTTAGGGTTTCCGGAGTAAGAAGTCTGATAACAGGTGGGTGGTGATTTTTTTGGAGGTCAGGACGATGAACGCTACATGTACCTTGATACAAAGTGATCATTTATTGGATACATTGTATATAAAAGGTAACATATGACAGTAAAGTATCCGACATGGCAGCCCTGTATACCATATGCTCGTTCCTCCTCTATAGATTGTTGTGGGCAGGCTCGGTAATCATCTGAAGATGCCAAGCTGAATTAGACAAAAGTTCTGCCAGCAAAAGGCAGATGACCCAACAGACAAGAATCCCAGCGCTGCAACAGAATGAAGATTTTCTTACATGGATAAAAGCTTCCGTATAAATCAATCAGGCTATGGGTTGTCTGAAATGCATGACATTTAGGATAGGTCATGCTGCATTTTTTCCATGTTGATATAACTCCTATCATATCCTGGCTGTGCACGTTGGAAGTTGTATGTTCCCGGGGCTACTCTCCACTATTGGTCTTGGCTCCAGCCCTCTCCCCTTTTACAGTGATGCCCCCAAACTTCCCACCTTTCATCCCAAGACCATGTTTCAATGAAGCAGGTTGTCAAAACTACTTTTCTTGTTCTCTACTGTGTGCAAAACCTTCATGCTCCAAAGATGGGGAGACCAAACAGAATTAGAAGGGGTTCACATCACTGTTTTGTTTTTTGTTCTTCTGATCCATCAGAAGAACAGAAAACAAAACATAAAAAAAAAATGGATCCTTTATTTTGAGCCTCCGTTATGCTCAGTTATTCATATTTTGCATCCGTTTTAGCCATTTCCATCTGAGATCCGTTATTTTAGACGGAAAAAAAGTACCGTATTTTTCGCCCTATAAGACGCACCGGTCCATAAGACGCACCTAGGTTTTAGAGGAGGACAATAAGAAAAATATATTTTTCATTAGACCTCAGATCAGACCCCAGCTAACAGCCCCAATAAGACCCCCAATGTTAATAAGACCCCAACAGGACCTCAGATCAGACCCACAATCAGACCTCAGCTCAGACCCCAATGTTAATGACCCCCAATCAGACCTCAGACCCCAATTAGAACTCATTTAAGCCCCCACTGCCTCTCATATTAGCCCCCAGCAGCCTTCATTGCCTCATATCAGCCCTCAGTAGCCCCCATTGCCTTATATCAGCCCTCATTGCCTCTCATTTTGGCCCCCAGCAGCCCCCATTGCCTTGTATCAGCCCTCTGTAGCCCCCATTGCCTCTCATTTCGGCCCCCAGCAGCCCCCATTGTCTTTTAGCAGCCCTCTGTAGCCCCCATTGTCTCTCATTTTGGCCCCAGCAGCCCCCATTGCCTGTCATGTTAGCCCCCATTGTCTCAGATCGGCCCCCAGCCTCATGTTTAATAAAATAAATAAATCACTTACCTCTCCTGCTCCTGGACGCCACCACTTCTCACCGCCGGCGCTCTGTCTTCCTCCTGCTGTCGGCTATGCTGTGAACCGGCGCGCACAGCGTGAGGTCACAGAGCGCCCTCACGCTGTGCGCAGCCACTGCACAGCAGACAGCCGAGGACCAGGGAGCGCCTTCACGCTTCCTGGTCCTCCGGTACTAATAAGCGCTTCTATAATGAAAGTGCTCATTAGTATTCACCCCATAAGACGCAGGGAAATTCCCCACACACACACTTTTTTTTGGGAGGGGGGGGGGATGCGTCTTATGGGGCGAAAAATACAGTACTTTGTGGAGGACTTTTTGTCTGTGTAAAAAAAGGGATCTCAGATGGAAATGGTTAAAACAGATGCAAAATAAGCATAACAGATGCTCAAAATAAAGGATTCTTTTTGTGTTTGTGTTTTCTGTTCTGACGGATCAAAAGAATGGAAAATGAAACGTGGATGTGAACCTAGCCTTAGGCAACTCCTCCAACATACAGTATAAGGTTAGTTTTAAACTAGCGTTAAAAAGATCCAGCAAGGAACAGCCTACCAGAGCTCTCTGGATCCGCCATTGCCGGATGCTACCTGAATTCCCGTTGGCCCCTTTTACTATAATGGGGACCGGCGGAGATCCTGCTGCAACCCGACAAATATGCTGAGAATCAGCCGGACAAGTACTGCTGCGCAGCAGAGCTGGGGCGTGTACTGTAACCGCAAAACCTCCATCTAGCACTATATATGATAGACGGGCTTACCATAGGCAAGAGGACCTAGCTGTGGCTACAGTGTTTTGCACCCACCATAGGCAATTTTCTCACCAGGTCCCGTGTATAACACCATACTATCAATGATGATAAGTTACAAACTGTGCGGTCATTCTGATGTACATGCACTGCTAGCTCTACATGGGATTAATTATTTTTGGGTTAACCTGTGATGCTGATGTTCAGTGTGATACTCTATACATGCCCCAGCTGCAGCAATGACCTGACTCAGTCAGTGATTGCCTGACCGCTATTCTCAGCCATTACCTGCTGTGTTGTGGCAAGAGCGGGAAATGGAGTGTAGTGGGTACCAGGCACCATCGGAACAGCTGTGGCAGGGGATTAGTTAGGTGAGTATGATCTCTTTTATTTTTCAAACCATTGGCAGACCACTGACACATTTTTATATGGCTGGAAAACCACTTCAACGGTGCCAATAGATTGCCCCCATACACAATAGTCCCAGCGGATTGACCCACATAATGCATTCTTTTATGCAAGCATATAATGATAAAATTCTGTATACCTGCTTCTGCCACAAGGGGGAGCTCACCGCATACTGTACATATTCATTCAACTCCTATCAATGGAAGCAATATATTGCAGTAAGCTCCCCCTAGTGGTAGCTTTTGCAGGTAACTTTCTTGCTCTGCCAAGAGACTCCTGGGCAATCTTGCAAATGTATCAAATATAGTTTAGATTTTGCTATAATTTGCATGCACATATACGTTTATGAGGATGTCTGGTTTTAGACAACTCCTTTCAGATGAGTCCACTGCACAAAAAATAAAATAAAAATTTGGCCTAAATTAAGAGCCCACTTTTGATACAGCTTTGGTCACCATGATGGGACTACCGGAGCATTTATGGAATATAATGGACGCCCATTAAGTGCTGTGTTATATTTATACCTGCAGGGATATAATACATTGATATTTATGTCCCAACAATAGCACCCCCTACCCCATTTTCTTATCAGCTTAGGGCAACAGAGACCCCAAATCTGAAAATAGTTTGTGAGAAGATGACAGCCCCTTTAGAAGGATCCAGCAGGTTTCCTCAGTATTCTATAATATAGTCTGGCACTGGGTTGTGACTTATTCACCTATAGCTCAGGGGGTGGTGATTTGCCCACCTATTGCTCAGGGGGTGGTGATTTGCCCACCTATTGCTCAGGGGGTGGTGATTTGCTCACCTATTGCTCAGGGTGGTGATTTGCTCACCTATAGCTCAGGGATGGAGATTTGCTCACCTATTGCTCAGGGGTGGTGATTTGCTCACCTATAGCTCAGGGGTGGTGATTTGCTCACCTATAGCTCAGGGGTGTTGATTTGCTCACCTATAGCTCAGGGGTGGTGATTTGCTCACCTATTGCTCAGGGGTGGTGATTTGCTCACCTATTGCTCAGGGGGTGTTGATTTGCCCACCTATAGCTCAGGGGGTGGTGATTTGCTCACCTATTGCTCAGGGGGTGTTGATTTGCCCACCTATAGCTCAGGGGGTGGTGATTTGCTCACCTATTGCTCAGGGGTGGTGATTTGCTCACCTATAGCTCAGTGGTGGTGATTTGCCCACATATAGCTCAATTTGCTTACCTATAGCTCAGGTGAATTGACTTACTCACTTATAGCTCACAGGTGGTGATTTGCTCACCTATAGCTCAGGGTTGGCGATTTTCTCACCCATAGCTCAGGGTGGGTGATTTGTTCACCTATAGCTCAGGGGGTGGTGATTTGCTCACCTATAGCTCAGGGGTGGTGATTTGCTCACCTATAGCTCAGGGTGGCAATTTGCTCACCTATAGCTCAGGGGTGGTGATTTGTTCACCTATAGCTCAGGGGTGGTGATTTGCTCACCTATAGCTCAGGGGTGGTGATTTGCTCACCTATAGCTCAGGGGTGGTGATTTGCTCACCTATAGCTCAGGGTTGGTGATTTGCTCACCTATAGCTCAGGGTTGGTGATTTGCTCACCTATAGCTCAGGGGTGTTGATTTGCTCACCTATAGCTCAGGGTTGTTGATTTGCTTACCCATAGCTAAGGGGTGGTGATTTTCTCACCTATAGCTCCGGGGGGGTGATTTGCTCACCTATAGCTCAGGGGTGGTGATTTGCTCACCTATAGCTCAGGGGTGGTGATTTGCTCACCTATAGCTCAGTGGTGGTGATTTGCCCACCTATAGCTCAGGGGTGGTAATTTGCTCACCTATAGCTCAGGGGTGGTGATTTGCTCACCTATAGCTCAGGGGTGGTAATTTGCTCACCTATAGCTCAGTGGTGGTGATTTGCCCACATATAGCTCAATTTGCTTACCTATAGCTCAGGTGAATTGACTTACTCACTTATAGCTCACAGGTGGTGATTTGCTCACCTATAGCTCAGGGTTGGCGATTTTCTCACCTATAGCTCAGGGTGGGTGATTTGTTCACCTATAGCTCAGGGGGTGGTGATTTGCTCACCTATAGCTCAGGGGTGGTGATTTGCTCACCTATAGCTCAGGGTGGCAATTTGCTCACCTATAGCTCAGGGGGTGGTGATTTGTTCACCTATAGCTCAGGGGTGGTGATTTGCTCACCTATAGCTCAGGGGTGGTGATTTGCTCACCTATAGCTCAGGGGTGTTGATTTGCTCACCTATAGCTCAGGGGTGTTGATTTGCTCACCTATAGCTCAGGGTTGTTGATTTGCTCACCCATAGCTAAGGGGTGGTGATTTTCTCACCTATAGCTCCGGGGTGGTGATTTGCTCACCTATAGCTCAGGGGTGGTGATTTGCCCACCTATAGCTCAGGGGTGGTGATTTGCTCACCTATAGCTCAGGGGTGGTAATTTGCTCACCTATAGCTCAGGGGTGGTAATTTGCTCACCTATAGCTCAGGGGGTAGTGATTTGCTCACCTATAGCTCAGGGGTGTTGATTTGCTCACCTATAGCTCAGGATTGGTGATTTGCTCACCTATAGCTCAGGGATGTTGATTTGCTCACCCATAGCTCAGGGGTGGTGATTTGCTCACCTATAGCTCAGGGGTGGTGATTTGCTCACCTATAGCTCAGGGGTGGTGATTTGCTCACCTATAGCTCAGGGGTGGTGATTTGCTCACCTATAGCTCAGGGGTGGTGATTTGCTCACCTATAGCTCAGGGTTGTTGATTTGCCCACCTATAGCTCAGGGGTGGTGATTTGCTCACCTATAGCTCAGGGGTGGTCATTTGCTCACCTATAGCTCAGGGGTGGTGATTTGCTCACCTATAGCTCAGGGGTGGTGATTTGCTCACCTATAGCTCAGGGTTGTTAATTTGCCCACCTGTAGCTCAGGGGTGGTGATTTGCTCACCTATAGCTCAGAGGTGGTGATTTGCTCACCTATAGCTCAGGGGTGTTGATTTGCTCACCTATAGCTCAGGGGTGGTGATTTGCTCACCTATTGCTCAGGGGTGGTGATTTGGTCACCTATAGCTCAGGGATGGAGATTTGCCCACCTATAGCTCAGGGGTGGTGATTTGGTCACCTATAGCTCAGGGATGGAGATTTGCCCACCTATAGCTCAGGGGTGGTGATTTGCTCACCTATTGCTCAGGGGTGGTGATTTGCCCACCTATAGCTCAGGGTTGTTGATTTGCCCACCTATAGCTCAGGGGTGGTGATTTGCTCACCTATTGCTCAGAGGTGGTGATTTGCTCACCTATAGCTCAGGGGTGTTGATTTGCTCACCTATAGCTCAGGGGTGGTGATTTGCTCACCTATTGCTCAGGGGTGGTGATTTGCTCACCTATTGCTCAGAGGTGGTGATTTGCTCACCTATAGCTCAGGGGTGTTGATTTGCTCACCTATAGCTCAGGGGTGGTGATTTGCTCACCTATAGCTCAGAGGTGGTGATTTGCCCACCTATAGCTCAGGGGTGTTGATTTGCTCACCTATAGCTCAGGGGTGGTGATTTGCTCACCTATAGCTCAGAGGTGGTGATTTGCTCACCTATAGCTCAGGGGTGTTGATTTGCTCACCTATAGCTCAGGGGTGGTGATTTGCTCACCTATAGCTCAGAGGTGGTGATTTGCTCACCTATAGCTCAGGGGTGTTGATTTGCTCACCTATAGCTCAGGGGTGGTGATTTGGTCACCTATAGCTCAGGATTGGTGATTTGCTCACCTGTAGCTCAGGGGTGGTGATTTGCTCACCTATAGCTCAGAGGTGGTGATTTGCTCACCTATAGCTCAGGGGTGTTGATTTGCTCACCTATAGCTCAGGGGTGGTGATTTGGTCACCTATAACCCAGGGGTGGTGATTTTATGTCCCAACAGTAGCATTTTTCTATCAGCTTAGTGCAACAGAGACCCCAAATCTGAAAATAGTTTGTGAAAAGCTGACAGCCCCTTTAGAAGGATCCAGCAGAAGGTTTCCTCAATGCTCTATAATATAGTCTGGCACTGGGACCCTAAGCCTTTATTATTATACATTTATGTAAAATAATGGATCGATGATGATAGTTGGCAGGAAAGTGGACGTAATAAAAGACTTGTTGGAGAAGAGAATATACATTTAATTACGAGCTGAATCACTTTAATAAAGTAACGTGTGCTTTATTTATTCATGGAGTGGTGGCATCTGCTTTGCATATTTCTATAGAAGTGAATTTAGAATCTTGTGTCAGGGTCATTTCTGCAGGTTATACCTACTTGCTGGCTTCTTACAGCTAGCTTCATGTGTTGTACTTTAATAATCCACATCTTCTTTGAGGAATAAGAATGAACTGATCTGCAAACATTGTTAATTATGTTTTCCTGCTCGTTTGTAGTGGGAAAAAAGGTAAAAATTGGTTTTGAATAAAAAGCGCTATAATTACAAATGCTACAATGTTATACACAGCCAGGTCCATAAATATTGGGACATCGACACAATTCTATCATTTTTGGCTCTATACACCACCACAATGGATTTGAAATGAAACAAACAAGATGTGCTTTACCTGCAGACTGTCAGCTTTAATCTGAGGGGATTTACATCCAAATCAGGTGAACGGTGCAGGAATTACAACAGTTTGCATATGTGCCTCCCACTTGTTAAGGAACCAAAAGTAATGGGAGAGAATAATAATCATAAATCAAACTTTCACTTTTTAATACTTGGTGCAAATCCTTTGCAGTCAATTACAGCCTGAAGTCTGGAACGCATAGACATCACCAGACGCTGGGTTTCATCCCTGGTGATGCTCTGCCAGGCCTCTACTGCAACTGTCTTCAGTTCCTGCTTGTTCTTGGGGCATTTTCCCTTCAGTTTTGTCTTCAGCAAGCAGGGCCGTTTAATATTGATTGGACCCTGGGCAAGAATTTACTTGGGCCCCCTGGATTCCGCCCCCCATCTTGCTATACAGCAGCACTCACCTGTCACGTCCAGGGCCTCCAGGTGACTTCTCCTCTCTGTCATCATCTTCTCTGTAGATCTTCTCTCTCATCATCTTCTCCACTCGGTCTGGACAACTTCTCTCAGCCGCCTCGTCTCTGCAGAGTGTGACACGCAGACATCTTAGCTTCCTCACATTCTATCATGATCCCCCAACTGGAGTCCCCACAGTGTTATCCTGCTGCTTGCTGTACCCCCCCCCCCCAGGGGTGTAGCTTTAGGGGGTGCAGAGGTAGCAGTCGCTTCCGGCCCCAGGAGCATGAAGGGGCCCAAAGACACTTGTGCCGCATAAGAAGACACACAAAGCACTGAGGGAAGGGGGGCCCAAGCTGAACTCTTGCACCGGAGCCCATGAGCCTTTAGTTACGCCCCTGCCCCCCCCAATACCCCCAAATACTATCCTGAAGAAACATTACTGCCCCCCATAGTAATAGTGCTCCTCATAGTCCCACCAATAGTAATTCCCTTCTAGAATTCCCTCATTAGTAACACTGCCCCAACCGTGATAATGCTCCTCAACAATGCCCCCATTATTAGAAGAGCCCTCCCATATTAATAATACCCTCACAGAGTCCCCAGTAGAAATAAGGCCCCCTATTGTTCCCCCAGTGGTAATAAAGCTCCCTACAGACCCCTCAGTAGTAATAAGGCCCCCATAGTGCGCTTAGTAGAAAAAAGGCGGATCTATAAGACCCTCCTATAGAGCCCCCAGTAGTAATAAGACCGCCTATAATGTCCCCTGGATCTGCAGTGCCCCCTGCAGTTATAATCCTCCCTCCACCATACAGTCCCATGTAAACAACATCACCTCCTCCCCAGCCGCCTCCAACGCACAGTCCCATGTAAACATCACCCCCTAAGGCTACTTTCACACTTCGTGCGGATCTGTCCTGTACTTGTACAGGACGGATCCGCACCGATAATACAAACTAATGCATCCGCTCAGGACCGATTCGTTTGTATTAGATTTGAATTTCTAAGTCCCAATACGGATCCGTCCTGACTTACATTGAAAGTCAATGGGGGACGGATCCGTTTACAATTGCACCATTTTGTGTCAATGCAAAGGGATCCGTCCCCATTTACTTACATTGTAAGTCAGGACGGATCCGTTTTGTTCCGCAAGGCCATACGGACACAAAAACGCTGCTTGCAGCATTTCGGGGTCCGCCTCCAAAACGGAACAGGGTGCTGTACAGAGCCGAACGAATGCATTCTGAATGGATCCGCATCCATTCAGAATGCATTGGGGTTAAACTGATGCATTTGGGGCTGCTTGTGAAAGCCTTGAACTGGATCTCACAAGCGGATCCCCAAACCCAAGTGTGAACGTAGCCTAAACCTTAAGTCCCATGTACATAAACATCATTCCCCCCCACCATCCACTTTCAACATACAGTCCCATGTAAATAACATCACTCCCTCCCCCAGCCACCTCAAGCACACAGTTTCATGTCAATAACATCCCTCCCTTCATCCCTAACATACATCCTAGTTAAATAACTACAACTCCCAGCATTGCTCTGCCTCTCCCTTCACTTACCTCTCCAGTCCTCATATACAGACATCAGCATTAGGCTCCTTCTCCTCTTCACTCCGGTCCAATCCTGCACTGGTCACATGATGGTGACATCATCCAGGTCATCCTATCACAGCCTGTTTTGCTGATCACATGACCTGTGATGTCACCACAGGTCCTTCACCTCTTCCCAGTGTATTAGATTCAATTGTATTGCCGTTCTGTGTACGGCAATACAGTTGTATCTAGCAGGCAGGCAGGACATTCGGGGCCTGGGACAAAACATCAGGGGCCCAGGCCCCGAATGTTTTAACCTAGCGACGCAGTCACTAGTGAATGGGAGTCGGGAAACGGAGCTCCCTTGGGCCCCCAGGAGCAACTGGGCCCGGGGCAGCTGCCCCTTTTGCCCTGCGGCAAAGACGGCCCTGTCAGCAAGTGAAATGCATGCTCAATCGGATTCAGGTCCGGTGATTGACTTGGCCATTGCATAACATTCCACTTCTTTCCCTTAAAAAACTCTTTGGTTGCTTTTGCAGTATGCTTTGGGTCATTGTCCATCTGCCCTGTGAAGCGCCAGCCAATGAGTTCTGAAGCATTTGGCTGATTATGAGCAGATAATATTGCCCGAAACACTTCAGAATTCATCCTGCTGCTTTTGTCAGCAGTCACAGCATCAATAAATACAAGAGAAGCAGTTCCATTGGCAGCCATACATGCCCACGCCATGACAGTACCACCACCATGCTTCACTGATGAGGTGGTATGCTTAGGATCATGAGCAGTTCCTTTCCTTCTCCATACGCTTCTCTTCCCATCACTCTGGTACAAGTTGATCTTGGTCTCATCTGTCCATAGGATGTTGTTCCAGAACTGTGAAGGCTTTTTTAAATGTCGTTTGGCAAACTCTAATCTGGCCTTCATGTTTTTGTGGTGAACCCTCTGTATTCACTCTGGTGAAGTCTTCTCTTGATTGTTGACTTTGACACACATACACCTACCTCCTGGAGAGTGTTCTTGATCTGGCCAACTGTTGTGAAGGGTGTTTTCTTCACCAGGGAAATAATTCTTTCGTCATCCACCACAGTTGCTTTTCGTGGTCTTCCGGGTCTTTTGGTGTTGCTGAGCTCACCGGTGGGTTCCTTCTTTTTAAGAATGTTCCAAACAGTTGTTTTGGCCACGCCTAATGTTTTTGTTATCTCTCTGATGGGTTTGTTGTGTTTTGTTCAGCCTAATGATGGCTTGCTTCACTGATAGAGACAGCTCTTTGGATCTCATCTTGAGGTTGACAGCAACAGATTCCAAATGCAAATAGCAGACTGGAAATGACCTCTGGACCTTTTATCTGCTCATTGTAATTGGGATAATGAGGGAATAACACACACCTGGCCATGGAACAGCTGAGAAGACAATTGTCCCATTACTTTTGGCCCTTTAACAAGGGGGAGGCACATATGCAAACTGTTGTAATTCCTACACCGTTCACCTGATTTGGATGCAAATACCCTCAAATTAAAGCTGACAGTCTGCAGGTAAAGCACATCTTGTTTGTTTCATTTCAAATCCATTGTGGTGGTGTATAGAGCCAAAAATGTTAGAATTGTGTTGATGTCCCAATATTTATGGACCTGACTGTAGTAATGCTGACAGTGTGCCCTGGAATGGTGACTTGTTGACTTATAGTACATGAGTTGTGACTTATTCACTTATAGCTCAGGGGTGGTGAGGTGTTCACCTATAGCTAAGGGATGGTGATTTGGTCACCTATAGCTCAGAGGTGGTGATTTGGCCACCTATAGCTCATGGGCGGTGATTTGCTCACCTATAGCTAAGGGATGGTGATTTGGTCACCTATAGTTCAGGGGTGATGATTTGGTCACCTATAGCTCAGGGTGGTGCTTTTCTCACCTATAGCGCAGGGTGGTGATTTTCTCACCTATAGCTCAGGGGTGGTGATTTGGTCACCTATAGCCCAGTGGTGGTGAGTTGGTCACCCATAGCTCAGGGGTGGCGATTTGGTCACCTATAGCCCAGGGGTGGTGATTTGGTCACCCATAGCTCAGGGATGGTGATTTGGTCACCTATAGCCCAGAGGCGATGATTTGGTCGCCTACAGATCAGAGGTGGTGATTTGGTCACCTATAGATCAGAGGTGGTGATTTGCTCACCTATAGCCAAGGGATCGCGGTGCGGTCACCTATAGATCAAGGGCGGCGATTGATCGCCTATAGATCAGGGGCGGTGTTTTGGTCGCATATAGCCCAGGGGCGATGATTTGGTCGCCTATAGATCAGAGGTGGCGATTTGGTCACCTATAGACCAGAGGTGGTGATTTGGTCACCTATAGCTCAGGGGCGGGTATTTTCTCACCTATAGCCAAGGGATCGCGGTGCGGTCACCTATAGATCAAGGGCGACGATTTGATCACCTATAGATCAGGGGCGGCGTTTTGGTCGCCTGTTGATCAGAGGTGGTGATTTGCTCACCTATAGCTCAGGGGTGGTTATTTTCTCACCTATAGCCAAGGGATGGCGATGTGGTCACCTATAGCTCAGGGGGCGGTGATTTGGTCACCTATAGCTAAGGGATGGTGATTTGGTCACCTATAGCTCAGGGGTGATGATTTGCTCACCTATAGCTAAGGGATGGTGATTTGGTCACCTATAGCTCAGGGGTGATGATTTGGCCACCTATAGCCCAGGGGTGGTGATTTGGCCACCTATAGCCCAGGGGTGGTGATTTGGTCACCTATAGCGCAGGGGTGGTGATTTGGTCACCTATAGCACAGGGGGCGGTGATTTGGTCACCTATAGCGCAGGGGTGGTGATTTGGTCACCTATAGCTCATGGGTTGTGACTTATTCCCTTATAGCTCTGGGGAAGTGACTTATTCACTTATAGCCCAGGGGTGGGGACTTTATCACTTATAGTTCA
Source organism: Bufo bufo (assembly GCF_905171765.1). Lineage (NCBI taxonomy): Eukaryota > Metazoa > Chordata > Amphibia > Anura > Bufonidae > Bufo > Bufo bufo. Next base: position 9,832,576 of record NC_053391.1, read on the forward strand.
TGGGTTGGGATTTGTTTACATATAACATGCATATACATGTATATGTATGCACAAGGTATTAATAGGCCATATTCACAGCCGCCACTGGATGGGGCAGGTGTCGCCCTCTATATAGAGAGGAGGAACATTCTAGAAACAGATCAGACTGTTTAAGCCTAGCCAGCAGAGAGAGGAGGCAAAATGGGATAGCTAACAGAAGAGCCAGCCCTGGATTAGGTGCCAGCCAGGGCCAGGCCACAAAATAACTTTTTGTGGCACTAAAGTCTATAGAGAATTGCTGTCATAAAAGGACCATTGAGTCTCCATTGCTACATGTGCAGGAGTTTTCTTCTGGTACACAAAAAGCAGATTGATAACCTGCATAAAATATCCACATCCCGCAGAGGACACTGTGGACATGTACTGTACGTTGTAAGTACGGCAAACTGGCAAAAATGTGCAGAGCACAGTCTGACATTTAGGGTCTGCCCTATGACTGCATTGTTTAAAAGAGAAGTGTTACACCTCATGCCATGATGCTTATGTACAAGTCAGCTAGAGAAGAGCAGTGCAATGCCTCATTCATACGTCAGTGTTTTGGTCAGTGATTTCCATCAGTGATTGTAAGCCAAAACCAGGAGTGGCTGTAACCGCAGAACAGGTGCAGATCTTTCCCTTATACCTTCTGTCTATGTAGTCTCCGCTCACAATCACTGATGAAAATCACTGACCAAAACACTGAGGTGGGAATGAGGCTTAAGGAGAATCTATTTAAAGATACACCTTGGCCTATTAATTACCCGTGAAGCTGCAAAACCTGAAACATCTGTGGAAAGTGCATTGGAGTGTCACTTGGCAGTCCATACATGCTATGAACTGTCCTGATCTGTTTGCATTTAAATTCTTCACTAAAAAAATTCTGCTGCACAACTGCCACATAATTACTTACTGTACATCCGGAGTGGTGACTAGTTCACATAAAGTAGCTCAGGGGTGTTGACTAGTTCACGTACAAGTTAACATCAGGGGTAGTGACTAGTGCTCATGCAGTAGCACAAGATGTTGACTAATTAACATACAGTAGCTCGGACGTAGTGTCTAGTTCACATACTAGTTCACATTAGGGTAGTGACTAGTTCACATGCAGTAGCTCATGATGGTGACTAACATACAATATCTCAGGGGTAGTGACTACTGCTCATGCAGTAGCTCAGGGTGGTGACTAGTTCACATACTATAGCTTAAGGGAGGTGACTAGTTCACATACAGTATCTCAGGGGAGGTGACTAGTTCACATACCATACTATAGCTCAGGGGAGGTAACTAGTTCACATGTAGAGGCTCAGGGGAGGTGACTAGTTCACATACCGTAGCTCAGGGGAGGTGACTAGTTCACATATAGTAGTAGCTCAGGGGAGGTGACTAGTTCACATACAGTAGCTCAGGGGAGGTGACTAGTTCACATACAGTATCTCAAGGGAGGTGACTAGTTCACATACCATACTGTAGCTCAGGAGAGGTGACTAGTTCACACATAGTAGTAGCTCAGGGGAGGTGACTAGTTCGCATACCGTAGCTCAGGGGAGGTGACTAGTTCACATACAGTATCTCAAGGGAGGTGAGTAGTTCACATACCATACTGTAGCTCAGGAGAGGTGACTAGTTCACACATAGTAGTAGCTCAGGGGAGGTGACTAGTTCCCATACCGTAGCTCAGGGGAGGTGACTAGTTCACACATAGTAGTAGCTCAGGGGAGGTGACTAGTTCACACATAGTAGTAGCTCAGGGGAGGTGACTAGTTCACATACCGTAGCTCAGGGGAGGTGACTAGTTCGCATACCGTAGCTCAGGGGAGGTGACTAGTTCGCATACCGTAGCTCAGGGGAGGTGACTAGTTCACATACCGTAGCTCAGGGGAGGTGACTAGTTCACATACCGTAGCTCAGGGGAGGTGACTAGTTCACATACCGTAGCTCAGGGAAGGTGACTTGCTCACTTATAGTTCACGGGTGATGAACCTGAGCGCTAATCCAATCTCATGACTGTCTTTTGTTCTCTTGCCCTTCATTAAAACTCATGACCTGCACTCCAGAATTCTGGCTTTGAAAAGGGATGGGAAATAGGGCGTTGTTAGCTATGTTAATTATATGCTCTCCAGATTTATCACAGTGACATTTTTATAAAGTTGCAAACTCAATCTCGCGGGGGGACGGGGGGACGGGGGGGGGGGAACTGGAGTAGCTTTTTTAGATAAAAGTGTTAAGTTCAGAGAGATGCCAAATTTATCAAACAATGTGTGCCATTAGAAAAAATTTTATGCAAAGTATGCCAAATCAGACTCAAGCAAAACTGACATCAGTTATTCCTCTCATGATGAATTGCCCCCAATGTGTATATATTTAGAAATTTTCGACCAAGTTCAATTTTAGTTGTTAAACCCACATGCAGTGAACTCCCCCTGCTGGTGGCTGCAGAAAGCCAGAATTATATTATTTATGGAGTGTGAGAAACAGAGAGAGGTATAAGATGAAATAAATCAGTGCAGGATGTTTAACACTAATCTTAGGTGTAGTGCATTTGGTGGAGCACTTAGTGGGGCCCTTTTTCATGTTGGCCAGCTTTATCAATTTAGGACTTTTGGAGACACCATAGAAAGCATTTTAGAAGGGCAATAGGACAGTGCATATATCTTATAGAGGGAGTGTTGCTACCAGCACCAGTAGAAGCAATTCTCCACGTAGCTGCCAGGGAGACAGATTGATCTCCCATGTCAGGTATCCTGACATCAAAGGTTACCTGACACCGAGCGTGTCACGTGACCAGGCGGTGCATCACGTGACCAGAAAGTGTGGGGTATTTAAACAAGCAATCTGCTGTTCACAGATTGCCTGTTAATGGTTCTATATACAGTACAGACCAAAAGTTTGGACAAACAGTTTTCTTTATTTTCATGACTATGAAAATTGTAGATTCACACTGAAGGCATCAAAACTATGAATTAACACATGTGGAATTATATACATAACAAACCAGTGTGAAACAACTGAAAATATGTCATATTCTAGGTTCTTCAAAGTAGCCACCTTTTGCTTTAATTACTGCTTTGCACACTCTTGGCATTCTCTTGATGAGCTTCAAGAGGTAGTCCCCTGAAATGGTTTTCACTTCACAGGTGTGCCCTGTCAGGTTTAATAAGTTACAAAGAAAAAAATAAGGGGTTGGCTCAGCACAACCTGCCTGTAGGTGCACATCACTATGGCGAAATACATATACAAACGGAAAATGCAAATGTGATCGCACACTACATCCAGCACTCTGCCCTCCATGCTGGATGAGACATTGGTTTATATTTTGGCCAAAGCATAGTAAGCCACTCACCGCGTCAAGGTTGTCTCATGAGTGGTCCCTAACTCTTGTTCCTACCTGTTCATGGGCCATAACAGCCACACAAAGTCCAGGGAATGCAGGTCAGCATGCAAGCCAAGTACACTTTGCTTGTAACCCCGTCCGGTGCCATTACAGCTTTCATCGGATCCAGGGATGCAAGTACCAACATGCATGCTGAACCCACCATATACTTCTCCTGGAGCCAGATGGCTAATGGTAGGTTCTATACAAGCAGACTCAGTTTTATACTGACTTTAAACCAGCCTCAAGGACAGATTAACTGGTCAGGTGTGCAATGACTCCAAGGAGATCGCCACGCCTCCAATATATACTACAAAGAAAAAAATAAGGGGTTGGGTCAGCACAACCTGCCTGTAGGTGCACATCACTATGGCGAAATACATATACAAACGGAAAATGCAAATGTGATCGCACACTACATCCAGCACTCTGCCCTCCATGCTGGATGAGACATTGGTTTATATTTTGGCCAAAGCATAGTAAGCCACTCACCGCGTCAAGGTTGTCTCATGAGTGGTCCCTAACTCTTGTTCCTACCTGTTCATGGGCCATGACAGCCACATAAAATCCAGGGAATGCAGGTCAGCATGCAAGCCAAGTACACTTTGCTTGTAACCCCGTCCGGTGCCATTACAGCTTTCATCGGATCCAGGGATGCAAGTACCAACATGCATGCTGAACCCACCATATACTTCTCCTGGAGCCAGATGGCTAATGGTAGGTTCTATACAAGCAGACTCAGTTTTATACTGACTTTAAACCAGCCTCAAGGACAGATTAACTGGTCAGGTGTGCAATGACTCCAAGGAGATCGCCACGCCTCCAATATATACTACAAAGAAAAAAAATAAGGGGTTGGGTCAGCACAACCTGCCTGTAGGTGCACATCACTATGGCGAAATACATATACAAACGGAAAATGCAAATGTGATCGCACACTACATCCAGCACTCTGCCCTCCATGCTGGATGAGACATTGGTTTATATTTTGGCCAAAGCATAGTAAGCCACTCACCGCGTCAAGGTTGTCTCATGAGTGGTCCCTAACTCTTGTTCCTACCTGTTCATGGGCCATGACAGCCACATAAAATCCAGGGAATGCAGGTCAGCATGCAAGCCAAGTACACTTTGCTTGTAACCCCGTCCGGTGCCATTACAGCTTTCATCGGATCCAGGGATGCAAGTACCAACATGCATGCTGAACCCACCATATACTTCTCCTGGAGCCAGATGGCTAATGGTAGGTTCTATACAAGCAGACTCAGTTTTATACTGACTTTAAACCAGCCTCAAGGACAGATTAACTGGTCAGGTGTGCAATGACTCCAAGGAGATCGCCACGCCTCCAATATATACTACAAAGAAAAAAAATAAGGGGTTGGGTCAGCACAACCTGCCTGTAGGTGCACATCACTATGGCGAAATACATATACAAACGGAAAATGCAAATGTGATCGCACACTACATCCAGCACTCTGCCCTCCATGCTGGATGAGACATTGGTTTATATTTTGGCCAAAGCATAGTAAGCCACTCACCGCGTCAAGGTTGTCTCATGAGTGGTCCCTAACTCTTGTTCCTACCTGTTCATGGGCCAATGTCTCATCCAGCATGGAGGGCAGAGTGCTGGATGTAGTGTGCGATCACATTTGCATTTTCCGTTTGTATATGTATTTCGCCATAGTGATGTGCACCTACAGGAAGGTTGTGCTGACCCAACCCCTTATTTTTTTCTTTGTAGTATATATTGGAGGCGTGGCGATCTCCTTGGAGTCATTGCACACCTGACCAGTTAATCTGTCCTTGAGGCTGGTTTAAAGTCAGTATAAAACTGAGTCTGCTTGTATAGAACCTACCATTAGCCATCTGGCTCCAGGAGAAGTATATGGTGGGTTCAGCATGCATGTTGGTACTTGCATCCCTGGATCCGATGAAAGCTGTAATGGCACCGGACGGGGTTACAAGCAAAGTGTACTTGGCTTGCATGCTGACCTGCATTCCCTGGATTTTATGTGGCTGTCATGGCCCATGAACAGGTAGGAACAAGAGTTAGGGACCACTCATGAGACAACCTTGACGCGGTGAGTGGCTTACTATGCTTTGGCCAAAATATAAACCAATGTCTCATCCAGCATGGAGGGCAGAGTGCTGGATGTAGTGTGCGATCACATTTGCATTTTCCGTTTGTATATGTATTTCGCCATAGTGATCTGCACCTGCAGGCAGGTTGTGCTGACCCAACCCCTTATTTTTTTCTTTGTAGTATATATTGGAGGCGTGGCGATCTCCTTGGAGTCATTGCACACCTGACCAGTTAATCTGTCCTTGAGGCTGGTTTAAAGTCAGTATAAAACTGAGTCTGCTTGTATAGAACCTACCATTAGCCATCTGGCTCCAGGAGAAGTATATGGTGGGTTCAGCATGCATGTTGGTACTTGCATCCCTGGATCCGATGAAAGCTGTAATGGCACCGGACGGGGTTACAAGCAAAGTGTACTTGGCTTGCATGCTGACCTGCATTCCCTGGATTTTATGTGGCTGTCATGGCCCATGAACAGGTAGGAACAAGAGTTAGGGACCACTCATGAGACAACCTTGACGCGGTGAGTGGCTTACTATGCTTTGGCCAAAATATAAACCAATGTCTCATCCAGCATGGAGGGCAGAGTGCTGGATGTAGTGTGCGATCACATTTGCATTTTAGGTTTAATAAGTGGGATTTCTTGCCTTATAAATGGGGTTGGGACCATCAGTTGCGTTGAGGAGAAGTCAGGTGGATACACAGCTGATAGTCCTACTGAATAGACTGTTAGAATTTGTATTATGGCAAGAAAAAAGCAGCTAAGTAAAGAAAAACGAGTGGCCATCATTACTTTAAGAAATGAAGGTCAGTCAGTCAGCCGAAAAATTGGGAAAACTTTGAAAGTAAGGGCTATTTGACCATGAAGGAGAGTGATGGGGTGCTGCGCCAGATGACCTGGCCTCCACAGTCACCGGACCTGAACCCAATGGAGATGGTTTGGGGTGAGCTGGACCGCAGAGTGAAGGCAAAAGGGCCAACAAGTGCTAAGCATCTCTGGGAACTCCTTCAAGACTGTTGGAAGACCATTTCAGGGGACTACCTCTTGAAGCTCATCAAGAGAATGCCAAGAGTGTGCAAAGCAGTAATCAAAGCAAAAGGTGGCTACTTTGAAGAACCTAGACTATGACATATTTTCAGTTGTTTCACACTTGTTTGTTATGTATATAATTCCACATGTGTTAATTCATAGTTTTGATGCCTTCATAGTCATGAAAATAAAGAAAACTCTTTGAATGAGAAGGTGTGTCCAAACTTTTGGTCTGTACTGTACCTCACCAGGGTTTTGGATTGTTTTGACCTTACTTTTGACTTTGGATACTCCTTTTGACCCTGATTCTTGGACTCTGATTTGGCTTTTCTGCATCTCCTGGTTTGACCCTGGCTTGGTTTGTGGACTCGCTTCTGCCTATTTGGACCTGGACTTGACCACTCGTGTATGACCTTGGCTTGGTATTTGTTAGTGATCTGTTTTCTGATTTGGCTTCATTGTTCTCTCTTGTTTTTGATCTGGTACTTTTGACTCTGAGTACTTTGGTTCTGGGTTTTTAGCAGTATTTGTGTGCCTGCCTGCTTTTCCCTGGTAAGCCCCAGCAAGTAAATCAGCTGTATATCAGCTTAGCATATGTAGGCACTGGAGTTTGTGCCCATACTGTTAGATGGCTATGTTGGTGTCCAGCAGTCTTCAGGTAAAACCAAAGATTCACAATAACAGTAGTATAGCTCACTGGAATATAGCTCAGCTTGCTATACCACTTAGCTGCTAGATATACTTAATAATACTCGGCCGGCTGTATATTAATCATGCAATTCAGTTGATTTCCTATACAATATACAAAAGGATACCAGTAATTATTACAATAAAAACTAATAAAATAACACATAAAATAATGAGACAAATAGTCACGGTCCCTCTATTACTGATTAGTGCCACAGCAGATCTATCGGCAATTGCAAGTATCTTACTATAATGTTCTCACTTTGTTCAATATGAGACTATTTGTGGCTGATTTTGTAACAAGTTGGTACTGTCACAGAGTCTTGTAATCGCCACTTTTTAGACTAGATCCACACAGAGTATGTTGTAATTATTAGATGTCTTTTACAGTCACTTATAGATCGATGTATTCAGCAAACAGTTCAGTTGTTATATGTTTTTGCGTGATTCATAAAGTTGTCTGCTTACCAAAATCACTGTGTTCATTGATGATTGATACATACGTGACTTCGGTCAGGTGTAGACCATGCGTCTTTCTCACCGCTTCTTCGCGTACTCTGTATGTGCACTGGTGCCGGCGCCTTCTCCTCTAGCGCATGCGAGTTATCGGCTGTACAACGCTGGCTGCATTCTCTCTCTGAGTGGCTAATTTCTTGTAATTGACATTTCCGTTCTGTATATACTTCTGCGTCCTTAGATCACCAGACGCGTTTCGAACCCGCATGGGTTTCTTCCTCAGTGGTTAGATATATAATAAGCATAAGGAGTAAAACACTTGTTTCTTATATAGGGACATCGTGACTTAAAAAACTGGTCCGAACTCTATTGGATCGGCACCTATATTCAAAACCTGGATCGGGCTATTGTTTGTCTCATTTTTATACCATTATGACAATCAAATACTACCATTTACCCCAGTAAAACACACCCAATGGCTTTGTAATCAACTCATTATATATACTTTCTACTTTTGTTTTATATTTCTCACTTCCCGCTTATCTGGATTGAGGTGTGAGCAGCGACTTGGCCATTTCCAGACGTTAGACCCCTCCAGGGTAGTTCTAGCCATATGTTCTGCTCGAAGATGAACCTCCAGCCCAGTCTCAAACCTATGGCAGATTGAAACAACTTTTCCTCAAGAACTGCCCTGTATTTACTGATATCCATCTTTCCTTCAATTCTCCAGTCCCAACAGCATGATCCTGCCACCACCATGCTTCATGTTGAGAATGGTGTTTTTGGGGTGATGGAAAGTGTTGGGTTTGGACCACACAATGTTTCCAATGATGTTCTCATCTGACCAGAGAATCTACTTCTGTGTTTCGAGTCTGCCACATGCCGTTTGGTGAATTCAATGTAACAGCGGCTGCTGTGCGCCGCTGTTCCACTGCTTACAGCCGCGGTCCCAGGCGCCGTGTTTAGCGGTGATCTGCTGCTAGTGTTCCCTTTTAGCCCTGGCCACAGCATGCTTGCTGCTTGTTTCCTGCAGCATTTCCTTAAGGGCCGGCGCGCGTCGCTTCCTGCTCTTTATGGGTTGAATCATGTGACCTCGCTGACCAATCCTCGCTCTCCTGCACATATATAAGTGGCTCAGCCCCCTTCCCAGATGCCTCAGTGTCAAGGTCCCTGTGTCCTGCAAAGGTCTTCACAAAATTCGACCTGGGCGGCGCATCCAACCTTATCCACATTCGAAAGGGAAATGAGTGGAAGACTGCTTTGAACACTTGTGATGGTCACTACGAGTATCTTGTCATGCCTTTTAGTCTGTGCAGTGCTCCCACGGCATTCCAGGAGTTGGTAAACAATATCTTCCGGGACCTGCTCTTTGTCTGCGTGATAGTGTACCTGGACGATATATTGATCTATTCTCCAGATTTGACCACTAACCAGAAGCATGTACGGTTAGTTTTACAGAGTTTGAGAGAGAATCGACTTTATGTCAAACTCGAGAAATGCATCTTTGAAAAATCTACCATACCGTTCCTCGGATACATAATCTCGGATGCCGGGTTGCAGATGGATCCTCAGAAATTGAATGCAGTAATGGACAGGCCCCGCTCACAGGGTCTTCATGCTATACAGCGCTTCCTTGGATATGCTAATTTCTATCGTCAGTTCATCCCGAATTTTTCATCTCTTACATCTCCGATCTGCGCTCTTACTAAGAAAGGGGTGAATGCCAGAGTCTGGACTTCTGAGGCTGAAGCCGCCTTCGTTCAATTAAAAAGGTCCTTTGCTTCTGCACCTGTTCTGCGTCATCCTGATGTCTCCTGCCAATTCTTTTTAGAACTGGAAGCCTCCTCCATAGGAGCTGGTGCTGTTTTACTACAGAAAGGTTCCAAGGGCAAGATGTTTACATGTGGATTTTTCTCCAAGCTCTTCTCCCCTGCTGAGACGAATTACTGTATAGTAGACAGAGAGCTTCTGGCCATAAAACTTGCCTTGGAGGAGTGGCGTTATCTATTGGAGGGGGCCCAGCATCCGGTGATAATCTTCACCGACCACAAGAACCTTACTTATCTGCAGACGGCCTGGCGTCTGAACCCTCACCAGCCATTTTGATTTTGAGCTTCACTTTTGCCCGGCCGAGAAGAACATCAAGGCGGATGCTTTGTCTCGGTCATTTGACTTCTCCGACCAGCAGGAGGAGCCCCAGTACATTGTAGATCCTGCTTGCTTTATCACAGTGGCTCCTGTCCTGGTAAAAGACATCCCTCCCAGGAGGACATTCGTGGCATGTGCCAAGAGAAAACATATTCTAGCTTGGGGGCACAAATCCAAACTGGCTGGTCACCCTGGGATCCGCAAGACCACAGAATTTTTGTCTCGCCACTACTGGTGGCCCACACTGTCTAAGGATGTGCATGATTATGTGTCTGCCTGCACCGTCTGTGCTCAGAATAAAGTCTCCAGCACCAAACCACCCGGGCTGTTGTTACCTCTTCCTGTTTCTGATACCCCATGGCAACACATTGCCATGGACTTTGTTACACATCTGCCCTCTTCTGCCGGATGTACAGCTATCTGGGTGGTTGTGGACTGGTTCTTCAAGATAGCGCACTTCGTTCCTTTGGCTGGACTGCCCTCAGCTGCTGAACTTACTAAACTATTCGTGAAACACATATTCCACTTGCATGGTCTACCTTGGCATATTGTTTTCAATCACGGAGTCCAGTTTACCTCTAAGCTCTGGAGAGCTCTTTGCCGGCTGCTCGAAATTGAGCTGGACTTCTCTTCCAGTTATCATCCCCAGACCAACGGGCAAGTGGAGCGGGTCAATGAAATATTAGAGAACTACAGTCCTGATCAAAAGTTTAAGACCACTTGAAAAATGGCAAAAAATCTTATTTTACATTATTGGATCTTAACAAGGTTCCAAGTAGAGCTTCAACATGCAACAAGAAGAAATGAGAGTGAGACAAAACATTTTTTGAGCATTCAATTAATTGAAAATAACGATTAAACTGAAACAGGCTGTTTTTCATCTGATCCAAATTTTAGCACCAAATGCCTTTAAAAGGCCAAATCTGTGCAAAGATGTGGATTCATTGTCATTTTCTGTCAGGTAGTCACACGTTGTGATGGCAAAGGCAAACAAAACTCTCTCTTTTTGAACGTGGTCGGGTTGTTGAACTGCATAAGCAGTGTCTCTCACAGCGCGCCATCGCTCCTGAGGTGGGACGCAGTAAGACAGTCATTTGGAATTTCTTAAGTGATCCTGAGGGTTATGGAACAAAAAATTAAAGTGGAAGACCCCAAAAAATTTCATCAGCACTGAGCCGGAGGATCCAATTGGCTGTCCGTCAAGACACTGGACGATCCTCAACCCAAATTAAGGCCCTTACGGGTGCTGACTGCAGCCCCATAACCATCAGATGGCATCTGAGACTGAAGGGCTTCAAAAACAAAAAACGTCTTCAAAGACCTCGTCTCCTTGAACGCCACAGAACTGCTCGTTTGGACTTTGCAAGAGAGCACCAAACATGGGACATTCAAAGGTGGAAGAAAGTTTTATTCTCTGATGAGAAAAAATTTAACCATGATGGTCCTGATGGTTTCCAACATTACTGGCATGACAAGCAGATCCCACCTGAGATGTTTTCTACGCGCCACAGTGGAGGGGGCGCCATAATGGTCTGGGGTGCTTTTTCCTTCAGTGGAACAATGGAGCTTCAAGAAGTGCAGGGGCGTCAAATGGCCGCTGGCTATGTCCAGATGTTGCAGAGAGCATTCCTCATGACTGAGGGCCCTCGTCTGTGTGGTAACGACTGGGTTTTTCAACAGGACAACGCTACAGTACACAATGCCCGCAGGACAAAGGACTTCTTCCAGGAGAATAACATCACTGTTTTGGCCCATCCTGCGTGTTCCCCTGATCTAAATCCAATTGAGAACCTTTGGGGACGGATGGCAAGGGAAGTTTACAAAAATGGACAACAGTTCCAGACAGTAGATGGCCTTCGTGCGGCCGTCTTACCACTTGGAGAAATGTTCCCATATATATATATATATTGTGACACAGTGAAGGGTTATGTCTGGCAAGGCAGGTATTTTCCTCCCAGCATGTGCGGCTTGGCTGGTTTCCAGACAGGTGAGGTCAAATACCGGACCAGTGTTTAAGTGCCGGTCCGGGTTTTGGCTGCACCTGGCTGTCCTTAAATAGGCAGCTGGGCTCAGCAGAGATGTCTCTGTTTTGGGATCTAACCCCCCCCAAAACAGAAATCCAACTTCCAAACATGAACTCAGTAATGAGTAGCTCCGCCGTTATTGTTTATCACTTCAAAAATTTGTTTCGGCCTGCTTGATGCAAGCGTTTCCATGAGGTGAGTGGGAACATTTCTCCAAGAGGTGAAGACGGCCGCACGAAGGCCATCTACTGTCTCAAAACATATCTTTTGAGCAGGGACTTGTCAAAAACTTAATGGATTCTGAATGATGAAGGCAGCTGGAGACAAACAGAGACTGTATTAATAACAGACAAGATTTTATATGGTCCAATAAATTTAGGCGCCAGTTTACCAGGTGGCACTTTGAGATGTACATTTTTTGTAGAAATCCATACCAAATCACCAAACACAAAGTTTGGACCTACAGACCGCTTCCTATTAGCATGTTCACATTGGATGCTTTGGGCTTTTTCCAGGCTCTTGTGAGCCTGGACCCAAACTGTGCACAGATCTTCAACGATAACATCCACAGCAGAACTTACAGAGCTGGACTTCGATACTGGGAAATAAAACCATAGTTCCAATAAAAAGGTGACATACCACTAGAGGAGCTGATATGATTGTTAAAGGGGTTGTCCAAGTTCAGAGCTGAATCCAGACATATCCCCTTCTTTCCCCACTCCGTCCCTCTGACATAAGCATTTCATGCTCTGATGCCCTCCCTTGTCCTGCGCTGTATGGCGCAGGGCAAGGGCATTTGAGTTTACGTTTTTACACTGCTAGGCGGAGGCTTCTGCCTAGCAGTGTTCCCGGTGATGTCACCAGCACTGATGGGCGGGCTTTAGTGCTGCCCTAGCTGTTTTACAGGCTAGGGAAGCGCTAAGGCCTGCCTATTAGTGCCAGTTACGTCAACGGGCTCACTGCTAGGCCAAAGCCTCCGCCCAGCTTACCCATGGAGAACCTTGTACGTCACTGGATCTCTATAAAAAGCCTTTGCTCTGCGTGGATAAGCCCTTTAATTGCAAACTCCACCAGAGGCAAAAACCTTCTCTATTCATTTTGGCTGTCAAAAACAAAACATCTTAGGAACTGCCCCAATACCTCTTTCAGTTTGCCCATTTGTCTCGGAATGGAATGCAGATGAGAAAGAGAGTTTAATCCAAAGTTTGTTGTTAAACCCTCTCTATAATTTTTAGACAAAGTGGACACCTGTAGCCAAGACAATGGACTCAGTAATACCATGAAACCTAAGTAGGGCGGAAGGTTCATAATGAAGTCCATAAAAATGTGGGTCCAGGGTCTCCTGGGCCACCAGTAGGCCCAGGAGACTGGATGCTTGGCCCCGCAATACCTGGATGACCTTCCAGTACAGAGCAAAGAGATTCCTCCAAAACCTTAAGGTGCAAGTTAGGAGGCACAAACAATTTTCCAGAAGGAAGATCATTGGTTAGAATGAGCCAAGCCAAAGTCAGAACCAGACGGGAGACACAGTACCAAATCTGGAGGCAGAGAGTGGTCCAAGGCAAGCCGAGATCAAAACAAATAGCAATTCAATATGCACAGTACGGAATCGGGAGGACAGCAAGAGAGTAAAACCAGCGCTGAGTCCCTGGTTCAGAGCCTTATAGGTCCAGGGACCCGGCACCCCATTGGACCAGAACACAGTAGCCCAGACATAGGCAGGCTGAGCAGTCATTCAGCCTGCATCATAGCCAACACACCTACAGTAAGCCAAATAAAGTGCTAAATCTCCCACAGTGTGCATGTGCTACAGGGGGAAACAGAGCGAGAACTCCATTGATATGGACGCCCTTGCATTACCAGGAGTCGCTGGGCAGCGCATCATGGGGGGCAAGGCCCGGCATTGCGTCTGACATGGCGCGGTCATGGCGCAGCCTCACATTGTGGCGATGGAGTGCAGACAGGTAAGTTGGTGACAGATAGATAGAGTGGCATGGAAAAGTTTAGGCACCCCTAGTCACAATTACTGTTTCTGTTAATAGTTTAACAAGTTGAAGAGGAATTGATCTCCAAAAGGCATAACGTTAAATATGACACATTCCCTTTGTATTTTAGGCAAAAACTATTTTATATTTTCATCTTCTTCTTTTTCAAAAAAACAAAAAAGCAAAAGAGACCTGAGCAAAACTTTGGGCACCCTGCATGGTTAGTACCTAGTAGCACCTCTTCTTTGAGGGATTTTCCTTTATTCTTCCTTTCAGATGTCTTCCAGTTCTGTGAGATTCCTGGGCCTTCTTGCCTGCTCTGCTCTTTCGAAGTCTATCCACGGATCAATGATGTTCAGATCAGGGGACTGTAAGCGCCATGGTAAAACCTTCAGCTTGCATCTTTTGAGGTCTATTGTGGATTTTGAGGTGTGTTTAGGATCATTATACATTTGTAGAAACCATTTTCTTTTCAACTTCAGCTTTTTTACAGTTGGTGTTATGTTTGCTTCCAGAGTTTGCTGGAATTTCATTGAATCCATTGTTCCCTCTACCCGTGAAATGTTACCTGTGCCATTGGCTACAACACAACCCTAAATCATGATTGATCCACCCCAATGCTTAATGGTTGGAGAGGGGTTCTTTCCATGAAATCCTGTGCCCTTTTTTCTCCAAACATACCTTTGATCATTCTGTCCAAAGAGTTCTATTTTAACTTCATCCACAGGACTTATTTCCAAAATGTATCAGGCTTGTGTAGATGTTCTTTTGTAAACTTCTGATGCTGAATGTTGTGGTGAGGAAGCAGGAGAGGTTTTATTCTGATGACTCTTCCATGAATGCCATATTTGTGCAGGTGTCACTGAACAGTAGAACAATGTACCACAACTCCAGAGTCTTCTAAATCTTTCTGAACGTCTTTTGCAGTCAAGCGAGGGTGCTGATTTGCCTATCTAGCAATCCTAGGAGCAGCTGTCTCTGAAATTTTTCTTAGTCTTCTTGACCACCACTGTTCTTGTTAACTGCTATTTCTTAATTACATTTCAAATTGAGGAAACGGCAACCTGAAACTACCTCAAAAGGCGCAACTGAAGGCTTTACCATGGCCCTCACAGTCCCCTAATCTGAAGATCATTGAAAATATGTTAATAGATTTCAAAAGAGCAGAGCGTGCAAGACGGCCCAGTAATCTCACAGAACTGGAAGATGTCTGCAAGGAAGAATGGATGACAATCCCTCAAACAAGAACCGAAAGACTCTTGGCTGCTACAAAAAGTGTTTACAAGCTGTGATACTTGCCAAAGTGGGTGCTACTAGGTACTAAACATGAAGGGGGCCCAAAGTTTTGCTTTGGTTCCTTTTCCTTTTTTATTGTAAAAATAAAAAATAAAATGCAAAGGAAATGTGTCATCTTTAGCTGCCTTTTGGAGATCATTTAATCTTCAACTTGCTTGACTGTTCACTGTAACGGTAATTTTGACCAGGGGTGCCTACACTTTTGCATGCCACTGTAGATATGAGATACATAATTAGATAGATATGAGATAGATTGATAATTGGTATGTATTAGATCTGGAATGCCCTACCCCAAGAAATCAAGTTAAATCACAACATACACAGTTTTAAACGCTCCCTAAAAAAACATATTTTTATGGTGTCCTATCACATCCCCTGATCTAACTCCTCTCCATATATGGCCCATTTATCATCATTCCCTGGACCTGATCCTCCACCAAACTCCTCCACTGCACCAATGCACCCAGAAGCACTTCATGTATCGGCTAGTGACCGGCTCATGCAGCTTTATATCTGCTCCTCTATTCTCCCAAGATGTCTGGACCATTGTACAAAACAAGCCCTTTTAACCTTTTGTGTCCCCCCCATCTCCTCATAGATTGTAAGCTCTTGCGAGCAGGGTCCTCATTCCTCTTGTAATTATTGACTTGTCTGTTGCTATGTTATTTATGAATGTACATGAACCCCTGACCTGTACAGCGCTGCGGAATCTGTTGGTACTATATAAATAAAGATGATTATTATTATATAGATTTATACATAGACAGCTATTCAACATTCAATATATTGATTGTGTGGGGTTCCTCCCTCACTCCAGAGACATAGGGCTGTATTACATTACCAGATTATCTGACAGATTTTCTGACCAATTATTGGTCAGATGGCCCTTTACACACACAGATCTTTTGTTATACACACCAACTATTGGTCTGATTGGGCAGAAATTGGCCAGATAATCTGTTGGTGTAATATAGCCTATATTGATAGGGAATCTAGATTATGACCTGCACTGGGGATGGCGAGTGATGAAAATATCTGTAAAGTGCTGCAGAAAATGTAATCGCTATATAAGTAAAATAGATAGATAGATAGATGTGAGATAGATAGATATGAGGTAGATAGAGAGATATTAGATAGATAAATAGATAGATATTAGATAGATAGAGAGATATGATATAGATGATAAATAGATAGATAGCTCTATACTTCAGGGCATTGCAGTAGCTTTGCAGAGAGTGACACCTAGTGGCTTCAATTGCACTGACAGTGTACGGAAACTACTTGTCTCCCACATCCCATTAATTACTAATGCACTAATGTATTAGTTATTATTAATTAATTATTAATGTATTACTGAAATGTGAGTCTTTCAGAACAGATACAATCAAATATTTATGAAAATCATGCCTTGGTTGGATTTTATAACCATTCTTAAAATGTGGATTATGGGGTGTTACAATAAGGAAGAGAGAGGAGAGGTCGCGGATTTACACAGAATTGCTGTCCTTTTAAAAAACAATGCGCCACCAGTTTTGGGTAGGCGTCAATGTATATAACTCAATGTATCTGTACAATAAGTTTACTTTTAATCCTACGTCCTCAGTGACAAAGTCAGCTCTGCTATATCTGTGTATGTATTAAATAACAGTTACATCAGAAATCTAATTTTATTCGATTATATTAAATTGAAGATTTCTTATTTCTAGAACACAGAGGTTACCACCCCTAATCTACACACCTCAAGAATGAAGATAAAGTGGGGATTCGTAGCTAGCGCCTGAAGTGAATGGACGCTTGAAGCTGCAGCTCTGTCACTAAACTCGCCCATATAGCCTGGAATCACTGCCTGACCGATCCTGGATGGTGAAGATAAGAGTAGAATATAATGGAGTGGCTCACCGCTGATTGTGGGTGGTACGGTGCTAACAAGCTCTGATTGAGGACACCCTGCCTCAATTGATAAAACGAGTGAAGAAAGTAAAATACGAGCGAGCACTCACTCTATGGCATGAAATAATTTATTATATATCTAATATAAATTCATACAATGAATAAAATCAACTGACATATACACTCAAAATATTAAAATTCCTAGGAAATTGGTCTGGTGTGACCAAATGAATTACAACCACAATAGTATCTAAGTAATATCACTTGTAGCAATGAACAGCAGCAACTATTAAACAGTAATCATGTGGCAATAAATTAGCAGCTATTACACAAAGGATTATGGCAATATGGAAGAGCTATAATAGCGACAATTAGCGCAGGTACGCAATCAATATCCAAGTATGGCATGTGATGAGGACCACAAAAATTAGTGGAGGTGAAAAAGTGTTCAGTGATTTATATCCAAACAAATAGTGATGAGAGCAAAAATAATAATGAAAATGAAGGTAAATTCCTTTTGTGTCCGTGAAAAAATAAACGAAGTGAAAATAAAGTCACAATATCAAGGTGAATTATGTTGCGGTCCAATACACATCAGTATGTGCTTAAACCTTCTGTAGTTAGCAGTAGTTGTCACAGACACTGTCCCAGTTAATGTCTTTTCATACGGACCATATAATAAGAAACTCTGTGGACTTGTAATTTTTGAACAAGGCTATAATCAGCCGTCTGAAGCAAGCGGTTCACTCAGATATGAGTGCGGCTAATGTTATTAGGAGAGGAGAAAACCCTTACCTCCTTCCACATATGATTCCGAAATCCTATTCCTAGCTGTGTGCAGCCGATGAAGAGAGGACGCCAATACTTCCTCGCTATTCGTCGATCATATGAACCGAATCCAAGCTGTTCCAGCAAATAAATCGACGAACTAAGCGCAGTGATTCAGCTTACCGGACGGAAGTCCCGCGCTTGCTATCACGAGACTGGACTGTCGATCAGCACGAATAGCGAGGAAGTATTGGCGTCCTCTCTTCATCGGCTGCACACAGCTAGGAATAGGATTTCGGAATCATATGTGGAAGGAGGTAAGGGTTTTCTCCTCTCCTAATAACATTAGCCGCACTCATATCTGAGTGAACCGCTTGCTTCAGACGGCTGATTATAGCCTTGTTCAAAAATTACAAGTCCACAGAGTTTCTTATTATATGGTCCGTATGAAAAGACATTAACTGGGACAGTGTCTGTGACAACTACTGCTAACTACAGAAGGTTTAAGCACATACTGATGTGTATTGGACCGCAACATAATTCACCTTGATATTGTGACTTTATTTTCACTTCGTTTATTTTTTCACGGACACAAAAGGAATTTACCTTCATTTTCATTATTATTTTTGCTCTCATCACTATTTGTTTGGATATAAATCACTGAACACTTTTTCACCTCCACTAATTTTTGTGGTCCTCATCACATGCCATACTTGGATATTGATTGCGTACCTGCGCTAATTGTCGCTATTATAGCTCTTCCATATTGCCATAATCCTTTGTGTAATAGCTGCTAATTTATTGCCACATGATTACTGTTTAATAGTTGCTGCTGTTCATTGCTACAAGTGATATTACTTAGATACTATTGTGGTTGTAATTCATTTGGTCACACCAGACCAATTTCCTAGGAATTTTAATATTTTGAGTGTATATGTCAGTTGATTTTATTCATTGTATGAATTTATATTAGATATATAATAAATTATTTCATGCCATAGAGTGAGTGCTCGCTCGTATTTTACTTTCTTCACTCGGTGAAGATAAGAGGTCTAAGGCGGGTGACACCTCAAGCCATCATAAAACCTCGAACAACGGCGGGAAGATGGTCAAATTTATTAAAAAAGCCGCTTCTGCCTACGCCGCGAGGGAAACTAAGATGGCGCCGACCTCGCCGCGCGCTTCTGGTCACAAGCAGACGGAGACTCCTGACACTGCTCACGGAGGTGAGGACGAAACAGACGCTCTACCTATCTCCCGTACATATCTTAGGGAAACCTTCGCCTCCTCCCTGGCATCTGCCTTAGAGCCATTGAGCTCGGACCTCTTGGCGATAAAACAAGACGTCCGACACATTGGACGCAGAGTGGAATCCCCGGAGGACTCTCAACTGCCTTAATTCAGCATCAAATCGCAGTTAAACAAAACCTCCATGCGATACAATCTAATATGAACACTCTCCACAACGCCATAGAGGATCAGGAAAACCGAGGGAGGCGCAAAAATTTGCGCTTCAGAGGAATACCAGAATCGGTTGCCCCAGGAGATATACCCAACACAATAGTCCAGATATGTCTATCTCTCCTAGGTCCAGACTCTGCTCATTATTGGAAAGAGCACACAGGGCTCTAAAGCCCAAACCAGCTCCCACAGCCCCTCCCAGGGACATTATTTGCACATTTCTAAACTTCCCAGTGAAAGAAGCAGTTATCACCAAAGCCAGAGACATGAAATCTGTAAAGTGGGATGGCCATGATGGCTCATTTTTCAAGATCTTGCTCAATCGACCCTGAAGAAAAGACGGACCTTAAAACCCCTAACAGACTGGCTCAGAGCAAAGAATGTCCCATACAGATGGTCATTTCCATTCGGACTTTCTTTCATGCAAGAGGGCCGCAGAATGAATATCACCTTGTTCCTGGACCTGGACCAAGTCTACGAACATTTGGGGATTGCACCCCTAGAAATTCTAAATTGGGATCCTATCTAGGACTTAGCTAACTTGCCGGACGTACCACCATTAGAGCTCTGGGAAAAGCAGCAAACCCCTAAGCCCCAAAGGGGCAGAAGAGGAAACTCAAAGTCTACCCCAGAAGGCTCCCACTGGGAGAGTGAGATGAACTTGCCTAGTCTGTCTCTTAAGAAACCTCTTCAGTGGGGCTAAATTATCCCAATTTCAACTGCTGTACTTTCCCTCTTCTTTCCCTGTCAGACCTATCTACCTCCTCTTCTCATGATACTCCTCTCCTGATCCTTCTCTGGATCTCTATCCTCTATACGGGCGATGAAACATATCACTCTATATCCCCCCCCCCCTTACTTTCTTACTTTATTATTCTCCAACTCCCTTAATCCTAAAAATGTGCTATCCATTTCCTCCTACATATAGGACTGTAATGTATATTATAGTCCCACCCCCCTCAAACAAACTCCCCTGGGAGTTCTGCTATTTACCTATTTATTAATGTTTTGCATTAATGTCTCTTTTAATTATTTGTCTGTTATTAGGCATGGGCAGACCGGGAAAATACTGGCGTATCACTTTCCCTGGTGGATACCGTGGGTACTCTTCTCTCGAGGTGGCACTGTCCCTCTCCCCCTGCCAGTTGGATATACATACTTTGCCAATTTAGCTTTAGCTTCCCCTACTCTCATACCCTGCCATGATTGACCTCATATTTGTATCATACAATGTCAAGGGGTTGAGATCTCCATCAAAGAGATGTCAGATTTTCTCCCTCCTGAATAGAGAGAGGAGCTCGATAGTTTTCCTCCAGGAAACTCATTTTAAACATGGCAATTACCCCAACCTCTCCTTCTCTAAATTTCCCAACTGGTATCATTGTGGGGCTGGGGGAGCCGCCTCGAGGGGAGTCAGTATTGGCTTCAACAGAGGACTACCTTTCCAATATAAATACCATACTCAGGACCCCGAGAGTAGATACCTCATCCTAAAGGGTCTTGTGGGGCAAACCTTATTCACATTCGTGAATGTATACGCTCCTAATACGGATCAAATTAACTGTCTCACTTCCCTCTTTTCGCTAGTTGAAACACACAGAGAGGGAATTCTGATTATGGCTGGGGATTTTAATTTGGCCCTTAATCCACTCAATACTTCCTCCAAAAAATCCTCTATCACCTTAAAGGCAGTCATCTTATTGCAGGTAAAACTCTTCAATTTGGGAGTATTAGATGCTTGGCGCTGCCTTAACCCCGATTTACTTGATTACCTTTTTTTTCCTCAGCAAATAGCTCGTACAGTAGAATAGATTACATCTTTGTGTCAAGGGAACATCTACAGTTTTGACCTTCCGCCTGGATTGGTGATATGACGCTCTCTGACCACTCCCCAGTATTCTGTGATGTTCGTCCTGCCCCCAGGTCTGGTAAGAACATAAACTGGAGATTTAATGAGTCTTTGCTGGGCAATGTCAAATATAAAACCCAAATATCCTCTTATCTGGAGGAATATTTCTCAATTACAATACCCCAGGGATATCCCCCCAGGTCTTCTGGGATGCCCATAACACCTACATTAGAGGTTGGTTAAAATTGGCCTCTGCTCTTTCCTTAAAAGGGAATCTGAGAAAAAAAATTGCTGCCTTGCTGTCAAGGATACATGTAATAGAAAAAGCTCAGAAACAATCCTTACTTGCTCAACAACTTTCGGAACTTTCTTCTCTTAAAACTGAGTTGAAAAACCTTCTCAACGAACGATCAGCCAAGTTTTTCTTGTCTGCTCAACAAAAGTTCTTTGCTCATGGTAACAAGGCTTCAAAGTTCATGATGCAAAGAATAAAACAGAGACGAAACTCCCGTTATGTTCAGAACAATGCAAACTCTTCTATGAGTCCTTATACAACCTCCCTCCCCCCTCCAGACTCCCAGACCCCTCCCAGGGGAGAGAGGCCAATATCAACTTGTTTCTAGATACTCTTAATCTCCCTTCCCTTTCACCAACCCAACGGGACTCCCTAATTAAACCATTTATCACCTCTGAATTAACAATAGCCATTAACTCAACCCCCAAAGGAAAATGTCCTGGCCCTGATGGTCTTCCCCTATATTACTATTCAGCCTTCAAGGACTCCCTTCTCCCTTTCCTACTCCCAATATGTAATCTTACTATGCTCAATCATCCCACTACTGTAGACATGACAAGAGCCACCATCACAGTCATCCCCAAAGAAGGCAAAGACCCCACCTCCTGCTCCAACTACCGCCCTATATCCCTACTCAATGTGGATCTTAAATTATTAGCCAAGATGCTTGCCACTAGACTACAATGCCTTTTACCTAACTTGATCAACCCAGACCAGGTGGGATTTGTCAAGGGACGTGAGGGGAAGGATAATACCACTAAGGTCTTAAATGCCCTTTATTACGCCTCCCATAGATCCACCCTATTGGTCTTGATTGGCACGGACGCCGAAAAAGCATTTGACAGGGTTGACTGGTCCTATATCAAGTTAACTCTGTCCAGATTCCAAATTCCAGAGCCTTACATCAATGCTGTGTTCTACATGTACTCTTACTCTTCGGCGTCCGTGTCAGTTAACGGGATCTTATCCTCCTATTTCCCAATAAGAAACGGGACGAAGCAGGGGTGTCCACTCTCTCCTCTTCTCTTTGTACTAGTGATGGAGACGCTCTTGCAAGCTCTCAGACAAGAGAAAGAGATAAGAGGCCTGTTTGTGGATGGTTTTGAATTTAAATTCTCAGCATTTGCAGAGGATCTACTGATCCTCACAACAAACCCTTGCAAATCCATGACTATCATCCTGTCAATACTTAGTCACTTTGGCTCCCTATCTAACTTTAAAGTTAATCCCTCCAAGTCCCAAGTACTTCATATTGGCATCCCCCCCCCCCCAGTTCTCTCAACCCTTCAGTTAGATTCCCCCTTTGATTGGCATACCCAGCAATTGACGTACCTTGGAGTGAAGCTCATCCCCTATCTATCAGACTTATTTAAGCTAAACTATAAACCTTTATTGCTCTCTATAATTGCCCAGCTGGACTCATTGGACTTTCCCTACCTTTCCTGGTTTGGGAGGAAAAACATCCTCATGTCTCTGGTGATACCAAGGCTTACATACTTGATGCAAGTCCTCCCTATTGAGATCACCAGATCCTACTTCAACTCTCTAAATAAACATATCTGTAGATACATATGGCAGGGAAGAAGCCCACGCATCTCCTTTGACACGCTAACCAAACCCAAAGCCAATGGAGGTATTGGTCTTCCTGACCCTGAAATGTATATGAAAGTCATTCAGCTCTCTAGAGTAATAGACTGGATCAGAAGCCCCAACCACAAAATATAGCTCAAACTGGAAAACACTTTTTTCCCCACTCCTATCCGGGCCCTCCTGTTGGCTGACAGACCACCTCTGATACCTAGCTCTATTCCCAATTCCATGAGCACTTTAAAGGTTTGGAGGTGGTTCTCAACCAGCTGTGGGGCCTTAGCACTGCCCTCCCCCTCATACTTGTAAACAATGTTATAGCTCTAGCTCCCAAAGACCTGAGGGAAAGCTGTCCAATCTCCCTAAGATCTTCTATGATCCCTATCTCAGAACTATTAGATCAAGACGGTTGTATATTACCTGATCCTGAACTCCACATGAAACTTAAAATACTCATCCAAAACCCTATTCTCATGCGATTTCTTAGAATCACTCCTTCTTATAAAAAAAAAAAAACACCCTTCGGGAGAGACCAGCTGGTTTGAGAGATTGATAGGAGGCTTATTGACTCCTCCCAAAATCATATATAAGAATCTAAAGATACCTCCTCACAAGACAAAACTTGCCGTGATTTGCCTTTGGGAGAAGAATTTAAAATGAACCCTGTCAACCTCTGAAATTACAAAAATACTGGTTATCCCACATAAGATCTCCAGATGCATCCGCATCTAAGAAAACAGTTACAAAATCCTATCACGCTGGTACAAGACTCCAGATAAGTCCTGTCTCTATAAACCTGGGGCCCCAGATGTTTGCTGGAGATGTCATAAGGAAAGCGGTACATATTTCCATATCTGGTGGTCCTGCGAACTAGTTAATGCTTGGTGGTCCAAAATAGTTAAAATTAGTAACCAGATCTGCCAGACTTCCTTCCCCTGCACCCCTGAACTGACCTTACTCACTCTCGGAGTTGGGGGAGTAAACCTTTGGCTGGCAGCAGCCAGAATACTCCTACCATCCCACTGGCTTTCCTCTGAAACCCCCAGTGTGGAACACTGGGTTAATAAGGTAGACCAGATTTATAGACTTGAGGAAATTTCCCATTGGGAGCAGCGATCTAGATTCCCCCTTCCTCCAGATCTAGACCCCCTGGAGGAGTTATAGGCAATTCTCTTAGACCCCACCTTAGACTTATCTCTTCCTTCAACTACCCGAATCACGGAGAACACACATTAGAGTATACCCAGCTCTTAATACAAGTAAACATTCCTAACTACCCATGCCTTACTTCTAGTTTTGTAGTTGTTCGTACCTGTTTATTGCCTAGTTTGTCTGAATTAAACTGGTCACTATATAGACTGCTCAAAAAAATAAAGGGAACACTTAAACAACACAATGTAACTCCAAGTCAATCCCACTTCTGTGAAATCAAACTGTCCACTTAGGAAGCAACACTGAGTGACAATCAATTTCACATGCTGTTGTGCAAATGGGATAGACAACAGGTGGAAATTATAGGCAATTAGCAAGACACCCCCAATAAAGGAGTGGTTCTGCAGGTGGTGACCACAGACCACTTCCCAGTTCCTATGCTTCCTGGCTGATGTTTTGGTCACTTTTGAATGCTGGCGGTGCTTTCACTCTAGTGGTAGCATGAGACGGAGTCTACAACCCACACAAGTGGCTCAGGTAGTGCAGCTTATCCAGGATGGCACATCAATGCGAGCTGTGGCAAGAAGGTTTGCTGTGTCTGTCAGCGTAGTGTCCAGAGCATGGAGGCGCTACCAGGAGACAGGCCAGTACATCAGGAGACGTGGAGGAGGCCGTAGGAGGGCAACAACCCAGCAGCAGGACCGCTACCTCCGCCTTTGTGCAAGGAGGAACAGGAGGAGCACTGCCAGAGCCCTGCAAAATGACCTCCAGCAGGCCACAAATGTGCATGTGTCTGCTCAAACGGTCAGAAACAGACTCTGTGAGGGTGATATGAGGGCCCGACGTCCACAGGTGGGGGTTGTCCTTACAGCCCAACACCGTGCAGGACGTTTGGCATTTGCCAGAGAACACCAAGATTGGCAAATTCGCCACTGGCGCCCTGTGCTCTTCACAGATGAAAGCAGGTTCACACTGAGCACATGTGACAGACGTCACAGAGTCTGGAGACGCCGTGGAGAACGTTCTGCTGCCTGCAACATCCTCCAGCATGACCGGTTTGGCATTGGATCAGTAATGGTGTGGGGTGGCATTTCTTTGGAGGGCCGCACAGCCCTCCATGTGCTCGCCAGAGGTAGCCTGACTGCCATTAGGTACCGAGATGAGATCCTCAGACCCCTTGTGAGACCATATGTTGGTGCGGTTGGCCCTGGGTTCCTCCTAATGCAAGACAATGCTAGACCTCATGTGGCTGGAGTGTGTCAGCAGTTCCTGCAAGACGAAGGCATTGATGCTATGGACTGGCCCACCCGTTCCCCAGACCTGAATCCAATCTGAGCACATCTGCACCACAGACTGTCCAGGAGTTGGCAGATGCTTTAGTCCAGGTCTGGGAGGAGATCCCTCAGGAGACCGTCCGCCACCTCATCAGGAGCATGCACAGGCGTTGTAGGGAGGTCATACCAGCACGTGGAGGCCACACACACTACTGAGCCTCATTTTGACTTGTTTTAAGGACATTACATCAAAGTTGAATCAGCCTGTAGTGTGTTTCTTTAATTTTGAGTGTGACTCCAAATCCAGACCTCCATGGGTTGAAAAATTTGATTTCCATTTTTTTTATTTTTGTGTGATTTTGTTGTCAGTACATTCAACTATGTAAAGAACAAAGTATTTCAGAAGAATATTTAATTAACTCAGATCTAGGATGTGTTATTTTTGTGTTCCCTTTATTTTTTTGAGCAGTGTATATTTGCCTCCTTTACCTGTAACTGCATTTTTCATATTCTTACATGTGATATGCAATTGCACTATCTATGGCTATATACAAATATATGATAAAACAATAAAAGTTGTTAATAAAAAAAAAAAGATAAAGTGTGCATATATATATATATATATATATATATATATATATGTAGTTAAGGCTGCCCCGCAGCCTGTATTTGTGGGAGGGGCTGAGGCCCCCCCTTTTCTTTATAGCCCCGTGCTAACCCATAGGTGGGACGTGCAGCCAGGTACTTCCGAGTCACGTCGCGCTCGCCGCCCTGTACTCTGCACGTCCAGCGGCTCCGCTACAGGCTGAGGTAAGTTACGGGGACTTACCTGCCGTTCATATTTCAATCGGATGGCGGCTACACTAACAGATGAGCAGGGATTCGGGTGTCGGGGCCCGATGCAGATCCTGGCAGGAGCCGGTTCAGGGTGGGGTGAGGTGCCGCCTACCTTTCGGCCATGTTGCGGGGGTGATCTGGTGGTCGGGTCCGGATCCACGCGGCGTCCTAATAGGCCCCATGGTCATGTGACCCTATCATAGGACATGAATAGGTTGCATGGATATCATCAATAATACAGCAGGCATTTACCTGGCGGCAGTGATGGCGGCGGCGCCCCCCGATGTCACTTACTGTTCATGGTGCTGCCGTCGCCCGGAGGAACCTCTCACACAGCACTAGCCGGCATCGCTCCCCCTCCGCTCTCACGCACTCCAGGAGCAGGGTACTAACTCTCCTAGGCAACCGCACCTGCTCCGCACCTTGACACCACGGCCTCTTCCGCAGCCGGTCACTGCAAGCTCCAAGGTAACGGGTGGCGCGTCGCTGCCGGCCACGTCCTCGCATCAAAGCCCCGCCCACCAGTGTTTCTTCTGCCTTTCCGAGTGTCCCGTTGTTTTGTTCTGGCAGGGAGGAATAGGAATGGAAAGCTGATGGCATTGATAAAAAAAAACAAAAAAAAAAACCTACGTGTCTTTGTTTTTTCTGTTGTCAGGTGCTAGGATCTGTGGTCCCACAAAGCAGAAGCTTCAGGCCCATATTCGCAGACATCTATTTTTCAAGCTGTCAAGTTGTACGTCCAGGTCCCAGTGGCATTTGCCAGTTATCCCACGCATGTTGTCACGATAATGTCACCATGTTAAGTGTTGCATACAGGCTTTGCTGTATGTTGGTGTGTGTCTCCACCTGGTGCGTCCAGGAGTGTCATTTGTCCTCGTTTCACGTATTCCTGAAGCTTCAGGCGCGGTGGCATGTTGTCCTGCCTGGAACGTCCAGGTCGTCATGCTCGTCAGCAGTGGTGGATTACAATAGGGACGCTCGGGTCGGCAGCCCCGGGCCCAGCACCTCTGGGGGGCCCAACGCCGACCCGAACGCCCACATACTGCGGCGGGGCACGGGAGCGCATAGCTCCCTGTCCCGTCGCCTATCACCGCCATAGGCTTCAGGCCTAGTAGGCCTGAGGCCTATGCGGTAGTGAAATCCCGGCGCAGGCGTGCGTGATGACGTCATCACGCGCCTGTGCCGGGACACAGCACATTGACGTGTGCATGCCTGCCTCATCCCGCCTTCGTCTGCGAGCAAGTGCCTGGCCCTGGACGGTGAGTATTTAGCTTTTCATTTTTTTTTTCATTTTTTTATTTTTTATTTCATGTGCCTACTTTGGGGGACATGTGGGGGCCGACACACAGAGGAGGACATATTAGGGAAGAGACCTTGAGTACATGGGAGGGGGAATGTGGGGGCTGTGTGGGGCTAAATTATTATGGGAGGGACTACTATGTGGGGGCAAATTACTATGTGGGGGCAAATTATTATGGGAGTGACTACTATGTGGGGGCAAATTACTATATGGGGCAGTGTGGGGGCAAATTACTATGTGGGGCAGTGTGGCGGCAAATTATTATGGGAGGGACTACTATGTGGGGGCAAATTACTATATGGGGCTGTGTGGTGGAAACTATTGTGTGGGGGCACTGTGGGGGAAATTATTATTTGGGGGCAGTGTGGGGGAAACAATTGTGTGGGGGCAGTGTGGGAGAAACTGCTATGTGGGGGCAGTGTGGGGTAATTTCTATGTGGGGACAGTGTGGGGAAATTGCTATGTGGGGGAAACTATTGTGTGGGGGCAGTGTGGGGTAATTGCTATGTGGGGGCAGTGTGGGGTAATTTCTATGTGGGGACAGTGTGGGGAAATTGCTATGTGGGGACAGTGTGGGGGCAGTGGGGTGGAAATTACTATGTGGGGGCAGTGTAGGGGCAACTTACTATGTGGGGGCAGTGTGGGGGAAATTACTATGTAGGGGAAATTACTGTGTGGGGGAAAACTACTATATGGGGGCAGTTTGGGGGAAATTACTGTGTGGGGCAAATTACTATGGGGGGGATTACTATGTGGGGGCAGTGTGGTGGAAATTACTATATGGGGGTGTTGCTATTGGGGAGGCACTGTAGGGGCAATTCTATTATTTTTGGGGACACTATACAGGGATTATTACCTGGAGCACAATAGAGGGTGGTATTATTACTCGGGGCACTCTAGGGGACATTATAACTGCTGTGGACACTATAGGAATATTTGAGGTAATTTATCAAACTGGTGTAAAGTAGAACTGGCTTAGTTGCCCATAGCAGCCAATCAGATTCCATCTTTCATATTTGACAGCTCTTTTGGAAATCCAGTTCTACTTTACACCAGTTTGATAAATGACTCCAATTATGTCTATTAGGGTCACTATTTTTTTCAGCAGTATAGTACCTTGGACATTGGGGAGCAAAACGGGCACAGTATTGGGAGTGGCAGCAGGATGACACTGGGGACACCAGGATGAGGAGGTTGATGGAAAAATTTAGAAATCGAACGTGTTTGTGTTACAAACTGTAGAGACGAGATGCGGCTGAAAGAATTTGCCATGGTGGTCTGGGTCAAACGGAGGAGAAGAGGAAAGAGAAGGTCTACATGACAGGAGATGTCACTGGATGTAAGAGGTATGTGGTGCTGTATTCTCCTCCATGTCTTTTTTATTATAATTATATGTATTTTAAATTTGGCGACCAAATTTTTTAGTTTAGGACCCAATTTGGGGTATTTTTTTTTGTCTGAAGATGTCATATGGCCTAAGAAGAGACTGTGGCGCTCATGAAGCACCGCAGCCTCTTCATACAAAAAAAAACGAAACTAAAATGGAGGGGGGGGGGGGGTTCCAAGTTGGTTAGACAGCCCCGGGCCTATCATGCACTTAATCCGCCAATGCTCATCAGTCCTCGTTGCACGTCCGCCTGAAGCGTTCAGGCATCCTGTCACGTCTGCCGCCCGCGGTGGCATGTTGTCCTGCCTGGAACCTCCAGGTCGTCATGCTCGTCAGTCCTCGTTGCACGTCCGCCTGAAGCGTTCAGGCATCCTGTCACGTCTGCCGCCCACGGTGGCATGTTGTCCGGCCTGGAACGTCCAGGTCATTGTGTCTCGGCGGTATTTTATGTTAAATTAAAAAAAAAAATTTAAATAAAATTTGACACACTATTGGTGGGGTGCCCGCTGGTCAGTTCACTTCTAGCATGCGTGTCGCCTTCTGCGTTCCGGTCATGCAGGTATTGTGTTCATCATAAATCTCTTCTTCACGCGCCAGTCATACCCAGGTAAGTGTTTCAGCGCTTGTCCACGTGTCACCCTCCACTTTCTTGTTTCGGCCCACCTCACCCCTGGAGGTGGTGCCCCCCCCCCCCCCCGTATTCCTTCCCCTTTCACCAGGGTTTCCTTAGCATGCGTCCTGGGCTCTCCATGGTCTCCCATCCACAGGGGCTTTTCTTGTAACTAGGGTTTTTAGTCCTCAGGTGGTCACCGGTCCACAGCTCTTCAGTCGGTATGGGCGACATGTCTCAAGCTTCAGACATAGAAGACTCATCGTCCATCCCAGAGTCTCAAATATCCGGACAGACGGTCCATGGATCCCTCAGGAATTGGACTATTCCGAAGCTGGTCGCTGAATTAAACAGAAGGGGCATCAGCCACCCGGCATCGGCCAGAAAGGCAGAGCTTTATAGACTTCTAGTACCTAATCTGGGACCTTCCGTAGATCAAACGTTGCTGCCCTCGATTCAAAATTCATTGGCACAGCTGCACGCCACAATGGGAAGTCTGGCTACTTCGGTAGCAGACATCCAGGCCAGAGTCATGGAGCTCGAATTCAGGGCACCCGCCGCCTCGCAGCCAGTGGCACCCATGGCAATCCCCCCCTGGCCTCAGTCAGGTTCCCCAGGTATGTCCCTCACTCCTCCGGCCATCGCCCCGGCCCACTTCGTGGCAGAGAATATCAGGAAGGACATATTGGCAGGGAAAGACGTCAACCTGGCGTCAATTCTCATAGCATCTCACGATGCAAATGAGAACAAAACGATCGATTGCGGCGAGGTCTCAGTAGTATTAAAATCCAAAGATGCCCGCCTCAATCGGAAGCTTTCCATACCCGAATTTGTGCTAGCTTTCAGTCTTTACAGGGATGTCATCTGCTCTGCTCAGCCGAATAGGAGGGAAGAGCTTGACTCGTACCTCTACCGGGTCACTGACTTAGGCCACAAGTATGGTGGCACGGCAGCAGCCCCCCTGGCGCAATTCCAGTTTTCAACAAATTGGGCTAATCTCGACATGGAGCTCTACTGCAGACATTTTGCAGGTCTCCGAGCCCCCACTTGTGGTTCGTGTCAGTCCATCTTTCATTCTACCAAATGGTGCCCCAATGAGGCTGTTTCCCAATCAGATAGAGCCCTTCCTGGCCCATCTGGGGTTCCCAGGGGCCCGGTCCCCATGGATAAGTTCGGTAGACCTATTGTCTATTTGGGGAAAAGTCAGATATGTAACAATTTCAATTTCGGTCACTGCTTGTTCAGCGGCTGCAGGGCCCTTCATGTTTGCACAGTCTGCTTCCGTGCTCACCCCAGGTCCACATGTCCCAAAAGATCCTCCAAATAGCCATGACTAACCGACATAAACGTGGACCTCCTCGAAGCACTTCTGAGGGGCCACCACGATCGTCAGTTTGTAGTTCATTTGTTGACGGGTCTTTCGCATGGGTTCCATACAGGGTTGGTGGCCCTCCCTCAGTCCAACTGGAAGTGTGATAACCTTCTTTTCGCAAAACGGGATCCGGAGGCAGTGCAGGCCTCGATTGACTCAGAGTTGAACAAAGGGTTCCTCATTGGCCCCCTCGATTCCATTCCCTTCGATTTTTGGAGGGTCAACCCTATCGGTGTGGTGGCTAAAAAAGATTCAAATAAAAAAAGGCTTATTTATGACCTCTCGGCTCCTCAGTCTTCCATCGTGCCCTGCATTAACTCCCTCATACCATCAGAAGAATTCACCATGAAGTACTCTTCCATCGACCAGGCCATACAGTTCATACTCAAGGCGGGTAGGGGAGCTTGGTTGTCCAAAACGGATATAGAGGATGCATTCAAACTTCTTCCGATCCTTCCTCAACTTTGGCAATACTATGGTATCAAGTGGGCGGGCAAGTATTATTTCGCCAATCACTTAACCTGTATGACTTCCTGCTGGTAGAGCAGCCATCCCAGCAGCCCTCCAGCTTGTCCACCCTATTAAAACTATTTTCCGCGCTTCAAGTCCCTGTAGCCCCAGGGAAAACGGTAGGCCCATCCAGGTCTATCACCTTCCTGGGGGTCATTCTCGACTCTGTTAGGTTAGAAGCTAGGCTCCCCGAGGAGAAGTTGCTGCAGATCCGGACGGTCATCAATAAAGCCACCGATTCCTGCTTCCTGACCAAATCGGATCTCCAGTCGTTGCTGGGCAGGCTGAATTTCGCCATGAGGGTCATGCCTCAAGGGCGGGCCTTCATTTCGTGTCTCTTGCTTCTCCTGCTGTCTGCTGCTGAACAGGACAGTATCATTCGCTTGGACCAACAGGCCATGGCGGACCTATCCATGTGGAACACTTTTATGTCCACATGGAATGGTGTAAGATTGTTCATTCCCCCCGGGTGCCCTTCCTCCCCCACTGTGTATTCGGATGTGGCCGCATCCAAGGGTTTTGAGGCCATTTTCAGGAATCATTGGCTCGCCAGCTCCTGGCCACCACAAATCACCCACTGGTGGCAGCAGCACAGGTATGGGGCCGGCAGTGGTCAGATTCTAGAGTGATGTTTGTCACAGACAGTCAGGACCTGGTAGACATAATCTACAAAGGCAGAGCCAAATCCCCAAAAATCATGTCCCTCATGCGTAGATTGGTTTGGCTTTCAATGGTGTACAATTTCTACTTTAAATACTCCAACATTCAGGGTTCCAGGAATGTTGCCACCGACGCTCTGTCCCGCTTTAACTTCAATGTTTTTTTCAAGAACTTGCCACACGCGGACACAACAGGGGTGCCAATTCCAGAGTTCAGCGATCTAACTTGGGATCAACATCCTTGATCATGGCAGCTAAAGATCTCTTACACAGGAGCATCTCGGTGAACACCGCCAGGAATTACCGCACAGGTTGGAATCTCTACAGGGAATTTGCAGATAGACATCCGCAGGGCGATATCGATGACGTCTCGTTCATGATGGCATTTATCGCCCACTGCCATTCCAACCTCAGGCTCTCTCCCAACACCATCCGCCTTTACTTGGCGGGTGTGCAACACCTTTTTACGTTAAGCGACTCAGCCCGAGGCTCATTCTTCACGGCTCAAGCCATCAAGGCCACACTCAGGTGCATTGAAAAAGTCAGCGAAAATAGCCCCTTGGTACGACAACCCCTGTCCAGCACAATGTTCAGGCAGCTGTCTTCGGCCCTGGACGGTAATCCTTTTGGGCCTCTCATCAGCACAGTCGTCAAAGCCGCAATATACCTAGGATTCTATGGGTTCCTCCGGCACGGGGAATTCACCGTCACCATTGGGGGCGGGCGTCATCTCCAGAAATAGCATGGCACCATGACCACTTTATACTCAGCAATCCTTCAACTAAGACCTCACAAATAGGGCCTCCGACACAGGTGAGGTATTTCCCTTCTCACAACGATTGGTGCCCAGTCAGCGCACTACAGCAATTAACGTCGGGGCTTCAAGCTGCAGCCTCAGATAGTCCTTTGCTACCGTTCAAGGGTGGTTTACTGTCAACTTCACAGTTCATTTCTCACGTACGCTCGTTAGCGGCAGGGTTGGGTTATGATCCGAAGACCATCTCCGGACACTCCTTTCGCATTGGAGCGGCCTTAGCCGCTTCTAGAAACCAAGTACCTCCGCACGTCATCAGGAACATGGGGCGTTGGAGGTAGTCTTGTTTCTCCAGATACGTTCCAAATCCACAATCTGAAATTCGCAATGCTTTTTGCTCACTTGCCCTGTAAATTAAACAATAAAGTTGTATTGCAGTACGTTGTGCCTCTATTCTTTGCCCCCTTTTAGGCCTACCCTCGTCCTTGGCTCCCGGCATTAACCAGCCATCTGTGGGGTCCGGTTTTAGTACGCTCTGGGCCGTCGCCCCGACCACAAGTAGTTAAGGCTGCCCCGCAGTGGACGCAGTATAGAGACAATCACAAAGTCTTTAACTTAAATAGTTCAGTGTTTATTCACACAAAAGGCAAAACAAAATAACAGTTCGCAGTGTTGGTGTATGTTCACATCATGGAAACTCCACAGAACACAAACGTTCACCTGGTTAGCAGTTTTTCATCAGCCATCCACTGCAGGCTTTAGGGGGCCTGTTTCCCAGCAATGCGGCTCTGAGCCCTTTAGCGCGGCACATCTCACACAGATCCCAAATCCACAGCGTCTCCACAGGTTCGCTGTGACGTGGAGGATAATCCACACAGCTGAGACTGCTGGCTGGGTTTTTATATCCCAAACCAAAACCTGGCCTGTAACGTGGGGAGCAGCCACCCACCCTGCACTTTGGCTGCTCCCAGTAAGAGCCGGCCCGGATTGGCCCTACAGCCATACTAAATAATAAATAGTATCAGTTAGCACTAACTGCCGCTGACACATGAAATTACCGGCTCTTACCTCACCGAGGCCAGGAATCTCGGTAACACATACCTTCTGTCTGCATTCAAAATCTGGCGCCTGCGCCGTACCCGTCTTCAGTCGGCGCAGGCGCGCTGAGGGGAGGACGCTCGCCTGCGCCGTATCTGTCTTCAGTCGGCGCAGGCGCACTGAGAGGAGGATGCTCGCAGGCGCGCTGAGGGGAGCACGCTCGCCTCCATCCTCAATGCGCCTGCACCGATGACGTCACATCTACACCCGACGCAGGCGCACTGAGGAAGGAGCGGCCGAGCAAGTGTCCTCCTCTCAGTGCGCCTGCGACGACTGAAGACAGGTACGGCGCAGGCGCCAGATTTTGAATGCAGACAGGGCCAGCCAGAGAACGAGCGCTGTCGCTGGCCCTCTCAATCAACATGAGGAGGGGGCGTCATTATGAAAGGAGGATGCGGCTGCTACCAGCAAGTAGCCGCCCTACTTGCTGGTAGACAGGTAATTTGCATATGATAAAAGTCAGTTTCTTTAATTAACTACTGAACCAAAATGATTAATAATATTATGTATTGATATATCGCAGTATAGAGATTATAAGTAGCCCCAAAAAAAAAAGACTTTAGTGGGGTGATTTCTTGTGAACAGGCGCATAAATATCTTAGTCAAATGCCAACTTTGCATAAAAAAATGGGAAAAGTTGTCTTTTGCCAAGATATTTCTCTCATCCAGCATGGGTATATATAAAATGACACCCCAAAACACATTCCCCAACTTCTCCTGAGTACGGAGATACCAGATGTGTGACACTTTATTGCAGCCTTGGTGGGCAAAGGGGCCCACATTCCAAAGAGCACCTTTCGGATTTCACCGGCCATTTTTTACAGATTTTGATTTCAAACTACTTCGCACGCATTTGGGCCCCTAAAATGCCAGGGCAGTATAACTACCCCACAAGTGACCCCATTTTGGAAAGAAGACACCCCAAGGTATTTCGTGATGGGCATAGTGAGTTCATGGAAGTTTTTATTTTTTTGTCACAAGTTAGTGGAATATGAGACTTTGTAAGAAAAAAAAATAATAATAAAAAATCATCATTTTCCGCTAACTTGTGACAAAAAATAAAAAGTTCTATGAACTCACTATGCCCATCAGCAAATACCTTAGGGTGTCTACTTTCCGAAATGGGGTCATTTGTGGGGTGTTTGTACTGTCTGGGCATTGTAGAACCTCAGGAAACATGACAGGTGCTCAGAAAGTCAGAGCTGCTTCAAAAAGCGGAAATTTACATTTTTGTATCATAGTTTGTAAACGCTATAACTTTTACCCAAACCATTTTTTTTTTTACCCAAACATTTTTTTTTATCAAGGACATGTAGAACAATAAATTTAGAGAAAAATGTATATATATGGATGTCGTTTTTTTAAAAAAAATTTACAACTGAAAGTGAAAAATGTCATTTTTTTGCAAAAATTTTGTTAAATTTCGATTAATAACAAAAAATGTAAAAATGTCAGCAGCAATGAAATACCACCAAATGAAAGCTCTATTAGTGAGAAGAAAAGGAGGTAAAATTCATTTGGGTGGTAAGTTGCATGACCGAGCAATAAACGGTGAAAATAGTGTAGTGCAGAAGTGTAAAAAGTGGCCTGGTCATTAAGGGTGTTTAAGCACTGGGGGCTGAGGGGGTTAAGGACTCATTATGAGACGCCAGAACTAGAAACAATCACTTGGCAAAAGAAAAAATACAAAAAATATCAATGCGGAATACTAACATTCGGACACCTGCGATCCAGCACAGATTTTCAGCACAATCACA
Source organism: Bufo bufo (assembly GCF_905171765.1). Classification (NCBI taxonomy): domain Eukaryota; kingdom Metazoa; phylum Chordata; class Amphibia; order Anura; family Bufonidae; genus Bufo; species Bufo bufo. Next base: position 9,868,230 of record NC_053391.1, read on the forward strand.
GATGGGGTATAAAAAGCGCATTATGGGTAAAATGTGGGTCACCACTGATGAAGGAGGCAGACTAAGTCTCCGAAGCGCGCCTGGAAAAAGTGTTAAATACCTGCATACCCCATCTATCAATTAAGAACTTTTATTGCTCTTTTTTTTTTTGCTTTTATTGTGGACACTACATTTTTCATCTCTTCTTTGGAAGCGCTTCCAATTAAAACACTATCTCGCTCCGTTGTGTGGATGAATTGAATAGTAAAGACTGGCACAGAACACGAGGACGCCGGCAGAGATCACGTGGCTCGCTGTAAGAACTACATCACAGTCACGTGATATACCCATCCCGGAAGGGAACCACATCAGAGAAGAACAGCGCAGAACTGAGCACAACTAGATACAGGTAACGGTAGTTCGGGACCCCGTCAGTATAACCACGTGGGACGCCACGGCTGACGCAGTACCCCTCTGCCGCAATTATTGTTATTCCTCAATATTTGGGTATTTACCTACCATCACAGTACCTGATACCTCGATATGATAAACGGAGATATCCACAATTAATTGTTTATATTGGGAATTAATTATTAATTATCAACCCTACGTTATATTACGACTTGGGTTCTGAGAAGCCATACCGATTTTAACCACGATCATTATTCTTTTGGTCTGCCAATGTAATATACAATTGAAGGTGATGACGCTTTTGTAACTGGCCGACTGCTATATCAATTTCGACCAAGAACATCCATTAAGCAGTCACCCCTTATTGCTTGCTTCTAAATGCCAATATATAGCAAAGGATACTGCTCTGATACACATTCTGTATATACTTTTCTTATTGCTTGCTTCTTAAATCTAATATAGCAAAGAGTATTGCTCTGGTATATACTCTGTATATCCCCCCATTTTTATTTTTCACATTTTAACATGGGTCGTTTTTAATCTGTAATAAACTTACTATTTTACTATCTCTGCCTGGGACTAGATGTAGAGTGCCGGTCCACATCATTAATTTATTGTTTGTAACATTTTCTTCTGATTGGGTGAATCAGGTGGACCTAGAGCACCTACCATTAGGCATAGCCGGGTGAGCCACCATTACCTTCTCTTGTACAGATTATTTTTTGTTTGACTCAATGTGTTACTACAGTTAAGTCTACTTTCACACTGGCGTTTTGGTTTCCGTTTGTCAGATCCGTTCAGGGCTCTCACAAGCGGTCCAAAACGAATCAGTTTTGCCCTAATGCATTCTGAATGGAAAAGGATCCGCTCAGAATGCATCAGATTGCCTCCGGTCCGTCTCACGAAACTGAGCCAAACGTATCAGTTCTGACACACAATGTAAGTCAATGGGGACAGATCCGTTTTCTATGACACAATCTGGCACAATAGAAAACGGATCCATCCTCCATTGACTTTCAATGGTGTTCAAGACAGATCCGTCTGAACAGATGCAGACGGTTGTATTATCTGAACGGATCCGTCTGTGCAGATCCATGACGAATCTGCACCGAGTGTGAAAGTAGCGAGTGTGAAACTGTGCGTGTATTTCTGCAAAAAATAGATCTACACCTTACATATTCGTAAGGTGGTCAGGAGTGGGTTCATAACTATTACCCCACCCCTGACCACCTTACAAATACATATGTCGCCGGTCGGGACTTTATGGATGGCACCTGTCACAGGGAGTCGGCGGCGCACTCTTCCTTCGCAGCGCCGCCGGCATTCCGCACCCGCACCCGCGCTTCCTTTTTTGGTTACAGATTAATCATCTAATGACAGAGTTTTCTCTCATCATCAGTACATCAAACAGGCTATCTCTATATTTATCTCTTTATTTATTTTTTTGTTATTCCCTACGATTATTTACTTTATATCACCCCCTGATGAGCTGCCGTGTGCAGGTGAAACGCGTTGGGATTTCCGTTAATACATATAGACATCTTTATGTTTTTTGTTTTCTGGATTTATATTCTATCCATTTGTGTGAGTAGGGCTTTATTAGGGCAATAGATAGACCTAGGTACGGGGGCAGGGTACCTCCACCATCAGGGGGTATCCCTGTGCATAGGTATCATGACCGGCGTGCCGATCACATACGTGACGCAAAGGGAGGGAAATGGGAAGGCCCAGTCCAAGGGAGAGGGAAAGGTGGTGACCCCTAACTCACCTTGAGGCTGGCACCTGACTGCCCTGACGTCCCTAGACGGGTTCCTCACCCGTACGCCGATCACGTGCCTAAACCCTGGCTTTCCCTAAGATGAGCCCTACGTAGTGAATAGGGCGGTGGGAACACTAGTCCGCACCACTGACACTAAGAGGAAAACACCAAGGAGAGGACAGACAATACAGACAAAACATATAATCCCAGGTGGGCGACAACAGCAGACAACAAAAGCCCAACAGGGATCCGGAGGGTAACGCTCTGGAACAACAACCAGGAATCACAGCTACACAGCTCCAGTGGGTCAGTATAGAAGTCCAGGCAGGAAGCTCTATATCTGGTAACCAGCGAAGTGGAAGAGGGGAATATAAGGAGGTTGGGAGTGCTGGACAAGAAACAGCTGAGGAGGAGGAGCTACGGATCCCTGAGTGAGCCAAAAAGGGTTGCAAGGCAAACCCAGAAAGCTACCATTAAGAAACAGCACTATCTTTATACATAGAGCGCGCAGCCACCCGCTGCGGCTTCCTGACCCCGGGTATAACGGAGTCAGACGTGGCTCTTGACACCCTCGTGACAGTACCCCTCTCTCCACGAGGGGCCTCAGGACACTCAGGACTAGGTCTCTCAAGATGAGAGGCATGAAAAGCCCGAACTAACCTGTCGGCGTTTACCTCAGACGCTGGAACCCACATTCTTTCCTCGGGACCGTAACCTCTCCAATGCACCAGATATTGAAGAGAGCGGCGGACCCGACGAGAATCAACAATTTTGGATATTTGAAACTCTAGATTACCATCCACAACAACAGGAGGGGATGGCAGCGGTGACGGTTCTAGAGGTGGAACATACTTTTTGAGTAACGACTTATGGAAGACGTTATGGATTTTTAGTTCCGACCGTCTTTTGTTTTTGAGAAAGGAAGGACAGACATTAATGAAATGACCCCTCCCCCCACAGAAAAAACAAACCCCACGCCTACGGCGAGCCTCAGGAGGACGGACCTGACGAGTAGTTCCTCCTAGCTGCATAGGCTCTTCTAGGTCCGTACAGACTAACTGCTGCTTTGGAGGGGTTACCAATTGCTCAGGATTTTTCAATCTGTCCCTAAGACGTCTATCTATCCTGATAGAAAGGGATATAACAGCATCAAGGGGAAAGGGGGTCTCATACAGCGCAAGCGCATCCTTAACCCTTTCGGATAACCCAGAGAAGAACTGACTCCTGAGAGCCGGGTCGTTCCACTGGGTATCCGTAGCCCACCTACGGAACTCTGAGCAATACTCCTCTACTGGCCGCTCTCCCTGTAGTAGTCTCCGTAATTTCGACTCAGCCAGGGCGACTCGGTCAGGGTCATCATATATGAGACCCAAGGCCCCGAAAAATTCATCCACTGACCGGAGAGCCTGGGAATCAGTGGGTAAAGAGAACGCCCAGGATTGTGGGTCCCCCTGAAGCAGGGAAGTAACAACCCCCACCCGCTGTTCTTCATTACCAGAGGAGTAAGGGCGCAGCTTAAAATATAACTTACAGGCCTCACGGAACGTCACAAATTTGTCCCTTCCCCCAGAAAATCTGTCAGGAAGAACAACCTTGGGTTCCGCAGCAACCTGGTTACCCATAGCAACCGCTGGGCTTGCGGTCTGCTGCAATTGCTGCTGTTGCTGGAAGACCGACGCCCTCAATCCTGCCACCTCCAAAGACAGGTCTTGAAGTTGCTTTGTCAAAGCAGCAATAGGATCCATGCTGGATTCTAAATAGGCATAAAGAAAAAGTAATTATTATTATTTTTTTCTTTTTACCTACACAAAATAAGGGCCAGATATAATATCATGACCGGCATGCCGATCACATACGTGACGCAAAGGGAGGGAAATGGGAAGGCCCAGTCCAAGGGAGAGGGAAAGGTGGTGACCCCTAACTCACCTTGAGGCTGGCACCTGACTGCCCTGACGTCCCTAGACGGGTTCCTCACCCGTACGCCGATCACGTGCCTAAACCCTGGCTTTCCCTGAGATGAGCCCTATGTAGTAAATAGGGCGGTGGGGACACTAGTCCGCACCACTGACACTAAGAGGAAAACACCAAGGAGAGGACAGACAATACAGACAAAACATATAATCCCAGGTGGGCGACAACAGCAGACAACAAAAGCCCAACAGGGATCCGGAGGGTAACGTTCTGGAACAACAACCAGGAATCACAGCTACACAGCTCCAGTGGGTCAGTATAGAAGTCCAGGCAGGAAGCTCTAGATCTGGCAACCAGAGAAGTGGGAGAGGGGAATATAAGGAGGTTGGGAGTGCTGGACAAGAAACAGCTGAGGGGAAGAAGCTACAGATCCCTGAGTGAGCCAAAAAGGATTGCAAGGCAAACCCAGAAAGCTACCATTAAGAAACAGCACTATCTTTATACATAGAGCGCGCAGCCACCCGCTGCGGCTTCCTGACCCCGGGTATAACGGAGTCAGGCGTGGCTCTTGACACCCTCGTGACAATAGGTTATTAGACCTATAGGGTTATCCAGGGAAAGATATTTATTCCCTATATAGTAACCTAACTACCCCCTGCTTTCGGTAACATTGTTTCTATCTGTCCTTGTTAACGACTATCCTAGTTATAGTAGGAGTATTTTTTTGAGTATCCATCTCTTCTATATAGGATATCACTTGAGCAGATTTTTGCTCCATAACCCAGTTAATAATAAAGGTATTGTTTTAATAAGCACGTTAGATTCTACTTACTTCTAATTAATTTGGTACGTATTGACTATCTTCATCATCTCTCTAGTCTTTCTTCAAGCTGCTGCACATTAGTTCCTATGGAGAGCCTGCCTGTGGCAGTGTTTTGTAGGAACATGGTGTAATTCTCACAGACTAACAGAAGTTTATGAGAGAAGCAATCTAATAATTGCTCGTTCAAGTTCCCTAGGGGAACAATTAAAAAGTGTAAAAGAAAAAAAAGGTTTTTGAAAATATGATGAAAAAAAATAATAAAAAATTCTAATCACCCCCCTTCTCCAAAATAAAAATAAAAATATTTAAACAATTAAAAAAATTAAGTGCATTGCAAACAGCGAAACAAAAAAATAATCTAAATGGCCTATTCGCTGTTTTTTAGTCGCTTTGCCTCCAACAAAAATTTTATAAAAAGTGATCACAAAGTCATACACACTCCAAAATAGTATCAATGAAGTATAGATCACCCGGCAAACAATGAGCTCTCACACAGCTCCGTACACATAAAAATAAAAAGTTATGGGGGTAAGAATATGGTGATGCAAACAACAATTACCGTAGTTTTTTTTTCAAAGTTTAAATTTTATTTTTCAGTATTAAAAGGGTTTTCCGGAATTTTTATATTGATGATAACCTATCCTCAGGATAGGTCATCAATATCAGATTGGCGGAGGTCCAACACCTGGCACCCCGCCAATCAACTGTATGAAGAGAAGGCCGCGTTCTGTGTGAGCACAGCCTTCCCATCATTGTTTACCTGCTCGCAGTCGACATCGCAGAGCTGAGCAGGTGTAACTACAAGCCGTCCCCTTCACTTCTATGGACGGCTCCTTCTTATTTAAGTGTATACTACAGAGCCATCCATAGAAGTGAATGAGACGGCTTTGTGTAATTATAAACGGAAAATGCAAATGTGATCGCACACTACATCCAGCACTCTGCCCTCCATGCTGGATGAGACATTGGTTTATATTTTGGCCAAAGCATAGTAAGCCACTCACCGCGTCAAGGTCGTCTCATGAGTGGTCCCTAACTCTTGTTCCTACCTGTTCATGGGCCATGACAGCCACATAAAATCCAGGGAATGCAGGTCAGCATGCAAGCCAAGTAATTACACTGCTCACCGCTGCGATGTTGATGGCGAGCAGGTAAAAAATGAAGGGAAGGCTGTACTCACACAAAGCGCGGTCTTAGGAAAGGTCATCAATAAAAATTTCTCATAAAAACTCTTTAAAATGGAATAAAAGCTATACATATGTGGTATTGTTGTAATCCTACTGAATGGGAGAGTGAAAGTAACAGGAATGTTTTACAACGTAGGTAATGCTGTAAAAATAAAAACCCATAAAACGGAATTGTGGTCTTTGTTTTTTTTTTATAATTCCATCCCATTTGGAATTTCTTTCCACCCTCCTATGTACAAGAATATAACTACTATAATACTGCCTCCTATATACAAGAATATAACTACTATAATACTGCCTCCCATGTGCAAGAATATAACTACTATAATACTGCCTCCCATGTGCAAGAATATAACTACTATAATACTGCCTCCCATGTGCAAGAATATAACTACTATAATACTGCCTCCTATGTACAAGAATATAACTACTATAATACTGCCTCCTATGTACAAGAATATAACTGCTATAATACTGCCTCCTATGTACAAGAATATAACTACTATAATACTGCCTCCCATGTGCAAGAATATAACTACTATAATACTGCCTCCTATGTACAAGAATATAACTACTATAATACTGCCTCCTATGTACAAGAATATAACTACTATAATACTGCCTCCTATGTACAAGAATATAACTGCTATAATACTGCCTCCTATATACAAGAATATAACTACTATAATACTGCCTCCCATGTGCAAGAATATAACTACTATAATACTGCCTCCCATGTGCAAGAATATAACTACTATAATACTGCCTCCCATGTGCAAGAATATAACTACTATAATACTGCCTCCCATGTGCAAGAATATAACTACTATAATACTGCCTCCTATGTACAAGAATATAACTACTATAATACTGCCTCCTATGTACAAGAATATAACTACTATAATACTGCCTCCTATGTACAAGAATATAACTGCTATAATACTGCCTCCTATGTACAAGAATATAACTACTATAATACTGCTTCTATGTACAAGAATATAACTACTATACTACTGCCTTCCATGTACAAGAATATAACTACTATAATACTGCTCCTATGTACAAGAATATAACTACTATAATACTGCCTCCCATGTACAAGAATATAACTACTATAATACTGCCTCCTATGTACACGAATATAACTACTATAATACTGCTCCTATGTACAAGAATATATCTACTATAATACTGCTCCTATGTACAAGAATATAACTACTATAATACTGCTTCTATGTACAAGAATATAACTACTATAATGCTGCCTCCTATGTACATGTCCAGACAGGTCTGGGAGGAGAAGGTCGCAGCGACTTGCTACTCGCGATAGCTTGTGAGTTTGCTCCGTGGTTCAGGGTATGTCATCTGGGTTTTGCCTTGTGAACCTTTTTGTCCTGACTGGGAGTTTGTAGGCATCCTTCTCAGGTGAGTCCTGTCTGCCACTCCCAGCTACTATATTAGTTTCACTTTCACTTGCAGTCATTGCCAGATATAGTCTTTACTTCCAGTTCTATTCTGACCTTTGAAGGAGATCGTTTGATGGTGTTGCTGTGGAGCTCTTGTCCGGTGTGGACTGTCGTGATTGGGATCGCCTTCTCTGCTCGAGACAGGATAAGTCTATCTCTGATATAAGTTTGTTTGTTGCTGTCTTCCCCTGCTGTTCTCCTAGACATGAGTGATGGTGACTAGCGCTCCCATCGGTCTTTCCCCACTCTAGGCTTTAGGGTGACTGAGGGTTTAGGCATCCTGCTCGCCGCACGGGTTCACACCCCGTCTAGGGTATCAGGGCAGACAGGTGCCAGCTTAGGGTTAGTCAGGGGTGGCCATACTATTCCCATCCATAGATAAGGGTCCCCCTTCCCCTCCGTCTGGTGCGACACGACTGCTGCTGGGGTAGCGGTCGTGACAGTATATCTGGCCTTTTAAAATAAAAAATAAAAAAGTGACATTTCTTTTTTCTTTTTTTTTCTTTTTTGCTTGCTGTTTTGCTTTGTATTTTTCTGTTCCACTATGGATCCGGTTACGGTTTTGGCGAAACAATTACAGGGATTATCCCTTGAAGTGGCAGGATTAAAAGCAACAGTGCTGCAGCAGCAACCCTTGGGTTCCACCGTTGCTACGGGTAACCAAGGTACTCCTGAGCCAAAAGTGGCTTTACCTGATAGGTTCTCAGGAGGGAGAGATCAATTTGTAACCTTCAGAGAAGCTTGCAAATTGTTCTTCAGGTTACGCCCTAGATCCTCCGGCGGTGAGGAACAACGGGTGGGCATTGTAATTTCTCTCCTGCAAGGAGATCCGCAGGCTTGGGCTTTCTCCCTACCATCAGACTCTCTGGCCTTACGATCAGTGGAGGAGTTTTTTGAAGCCCTGGGTCTCGTATATGATGACCCGGACAAGGTCTCACTGGCTGAGTCTAAGCTATGTAGACTTCGGCAAGAGAACCGGTCTGCTGAACTATATTGTTCCGAATTCCGTAGGTGGGCTACTGATACTTTATGGAACGACTCGGCCCTTAGGAGTCAGTTCTGCCAGGGGTTGTCTGAAAAATTAAAAGACGCGCTGGCGGTATACGAGGTCCCTGGGTCTCTGGAGGCTGCTATGTCTCTGTCCATAAGAATCGACAGACGACTCAGGGAGAGACTATTAAATTTTACGGAGGCCTCTATAGGGCAGGGATCGGTTTGTTATGATCCAGTCGAACCAATGCAAATAGGGGGCACCACTGGACGGGTGAATCCTCCTAAGTTCCGCTGTAGGTCAGAGGTTTGTTTTCGTTGTGGGGGGAGGGGTCATTTTGTAAAGGTTTGTCCCTCAGAACCCAAGAGACCACAAACAAAGGAGGCGCCGGGAAAACTAGAGTCCCCAGATTGTGCGGAGGAGAACAGTCTGGGCGTATTCGTTTCCTCTATACGCATGTCTCAGTTTTTGTTGTCCGCTACCGTTGAGGCGGGCAATAAAACTGAGATCTGTTCCGTCTTTTTGGACAGTGGGGCGGGGGTCAACTTGGTGGATTCACGGTTTGCTCAGGCTCTGGGTTTTACTCCAGATCCGATACGCAGAACTATTCCTGTTTTTGCCATCGACTCCTCCCCTCTTACTCAGAAAGAGTTAACTCAGATCATTCATAATATCCATCTGCAGGTAGGGGACCTCCATAAAGAGCATATCTCGTGTTATGTCCTGGACGGTCTTCCGGCTCCTATAGTATTGGGGCTTCCCTGGCTGGTGACTCACAATCCAGTGGTGGATTGGCAGGCCGGGGAGATTGTGGAGTGGAGTGAACATTGTAAGGACAACTGCTTGAGTAGTAGGTGCTCTACACTCTCTGTAACATCTTTACCTGCTTTTCTGTCAGATTTTATGGATGTGTTCTCTGAGAAGGGTTGTCAGGGGTTACCACCTCATCGTCCATATTATTGCCCGATTAATCTACTACCTGGGGCCAAACTACCTAAAACCCGGTTATGCAATCTTTCCGGCCCGGAGAGGAAGGCTATGAAAGATTATATTTCGGAGAGTTTGGCTAAGGGACACATCAGACCCTCTTCTTCACCTGTGGCTGCAGGGTTCTTTTTCGTTAAAAAGAAAGATGGGGGCCTACGTCCTTGCCTGGATTTCCGGAAATTAAACCGGATAACTATCCGAGATCCCTATCCTCTTCCTCTCATTCCCGACCTCTTTAATCAGGTTGCTGGTGCTAAATGGTTCTCCAAAATGGATCTCAGAGGAGCCTATAACCTTGGTTCGCATCAAAGAGGGGGATGAGTGGAAGACTGCTTTTAATACTCCGGAAGGGCATTATGAAAATCTGGTCATGCCATTTGGTCTTACTAATGCGCCTGCGGTATTCCAACATTTTGTCAACGATATTTTTAGTCACCTTATCGGGAGATTTGTTGTGATATATCTTGATGACATCCTGGTCTATTCCCCAGATCTGGATACACATAAGATCCATGTGAGACAAGTGCTGCAGATATTAAGGGCCAACAAATTGTTTGCTAAGTTAGAAAAATGTGTGTTCGCCGTAAAAGAACTGCCATTTCTGGGGTATGTGTTGTCAGATTCAGGTTTCCGCATGGATCCAGAGAAAGTCCGGGCGATTATAGACTGGGATCTGCCTGAGAACCTGAAGGCATTGCAACGCTTCCTGGGGTTTGCCAATTTTTATAGAAAGTTTATAAAAAACTATTCCTTGGTGGTCAAACCACTGACGGACATGACCCGAAAGGGATCCGATTTTTCCAAATGGTCACATGCAGCCAAAACTGCCTTTGCATCTCTGAAGGAGAGATTCACCTCGGCCCCTATTCTCGTACAGCCAGATGTCTCGCTTCCTTTTATTGTAGAGGTTGACGCATCAGAGGTGGGGGTGGGAGCGGTACTATCTCAGGGCCCGTCCCCTGGTGAATGGCGTCCGTGTGCTTTCTTTTCGAAGAAATTGTCTACTGCAGAAAGGAACTATGATATTGGCAACAGGGAACTTTTGGCTATTAAGTTGGCTTTTGAGGAGTGGCGTCATTTTTTGGAGGGGGCGGTTCATCCCGTCACGGTGATTATTGATCACAAAAACTTATTATATCTGGAGTCTGCTAAACGTCTCACCCCTAGACAGGCTCGGTGGTCGTTATTTTTTACTAGGTTTAATTTTGTAATAACCTATCGCCCGGGGGCAAAAAATACTAAGGCGGATGCATTGTCTCGAAGTTTTCCTGGAGGGGGTGATGTTGAGGTACCAGAGCCCATTTTGCAAAAGGGGGTGGTGGTCTCTGCATTACACTCAGGTTTGGAGGGGAGGGTGTTGGAAGCTCAGGGGGACTCCCAGGCCTCCTGCCCCTCGGGTAAACTGTTTGTGCCAGAAAATTTACGACTGGAGATACTAAAAGAACACCATAACTCCACACTGGCAGGACACCCAGGTAGTAGGGCAACCTCTGAGTTAGTGTCTCGTCGGTTCTGGTGGCCTAAATGGCGCCAGGAGGTGTTGAATTTTGTGTCTGCATGTGCTACCTGTGCTCGTTCTAAGGTGGATCATACTCGTCCGGCAGGGCGTCTTTTACCTCTGGCCATCCCCAACAGGCCGTGGACGCACCTGTCAATGGATTTCATTACGGATCTACCAGTATCAGCGGGGAAGACTGTTATTCTTGTAGTTGTTGACAGATTCAGTAAAATGGTGCACTTTATTGCTCTTGCCGCATTGCCTAATGCTAACACACTGGCTCAGGTTTTTATTGACCACATCGTGAAGCTTCACGGGGTCCCTTCCGATATTGTTTCGGATCGTGGTACCCAATTTGTTTCTAAATTTTGGAAAGCTTTTTGTTCTCGTTTAGGGGTTCATCTGTCGTTTTCTTCATCTTTCCATCCACAGTCCAACGGTCAGACTGAACGTACCAATCAAAACCTAGAGACATATTTGAGATGCTTTGTTTTCGAAAATCAGGAGGAATGGTCATCTTATTTACCGTTAGCCGAGTTTGCCATTAATAATCGTCGTCAAGAATCCACCGATAAGTCACCATTTTTTGGTGCGTATGGTTTCCATCCTCAGTTTTGTACGTTTAGTGAGGGGGGGCCGTCTGGGATTCCCGAGGAGGAACGATTTGCGTCTTCACTTTCTTCAGTGTGGCAGAGTGTGCAAGAAAGTTTGAAGAGAATTGGTGGTAGATACAAACGTGCGGCTGATAGGAAGCGCTCTGAAGGTCCGGACCTTGGGGTGAATGACTTGGTGTGGTTGTCTACCAGAAATATCAAGTTGAAGGTTCCCTCGTGGAAATTAGGTCTGAGTTTTATTGGTCCTTATAGGGTAATTAAGATCATTAACCCGGTGGCTTTTCGTCTGGAGCTACCTCAGACTCTAAGGATCCATAATGTCTTCCACAGATCTCTGCTTAAGAGATATGTAGAACCTCCTGAACCATTGCCACTACCGCCTCCACCGGTGGTTGTTGATGGCAGTCTTGAGTTTCAGGTAGAAAAGATTGTTGATTCACGATATGTTCGCCGCTCTCTTCAGTACCTGGTGCACTGGAAAGGTTATGGTTCCGAAGAGAGAATGTGGGTTCCAGCATCAGAGATAAAAGCGGACAGACTCATTCGGGCTTTTCATAGCTCCCATCCGAAGAGGCCTGGTCTTGAGGGTCCAGGGGCCCCTCGTAGAAAGGGGGGTACTGTCACGACTGTGACTGATCCAGACAGGTCTGGGAGGAGAAGGTCGCAGCGACTTGCTACTCGCGATAGCTTGTGAGTTTGCTCCGTGGTTCAGGGTATGTCATCTGGGTTTTTGCCTTGTGAACCTTTTTGTCCTGACTGGGAGTTTGTATGCATCCTTCTCAGGTGAGTCCTGTCTGCCACTCCCAGCTACTATATTAGTTTCACTTTCACTTGCAGTCATTGCCAGATATAGTCCTTACTTCCAGTTCTATTCTGACCCTTGAAGGAGATCGTTTGATGGTGTTGCTGTGGAGCTCTTGTCCGGCGTGGACTGTCGTTATTGGGATCGCCTTCTCTGCTCGAGACTGGATAAGTCTATCTCTGATATAAGTTTGTTTGTTGCTGTCTTCCCCTGCTGTTCTCCTAGACATGAGTGATGGTGACTAGCGCTCCCATCGGCCTTTCCCCACTCTAGGCTTTAGGGTGACTGAGGGTTTAGGCATCCTGCTCGCCGCACGGGTTCACACCCCGTCTAGGGTATCAGGGCAGACAGGTGCCAGCTTAGGGTTAGTCAGGGGTGGCCATACTATTCCCATCCGTAGATAAGGGTCCCCCTACCCCTCCGTCTGGTGCGACACGCTGCTGGGGTAGCGGTCGTGACAGTACAAGATTATAACTACTATAATACTGCTCCTATGTACAAGAATATAACTACTATAATACTGCTCTTATATACAAGATTATAACTACTATAATACTGCCTCTTATGTACAAGAATATAACTACTATAATACTGCCTCCTATGTAGACGAATATAACTACTATAATACTGCTCCTATGTACAAGAATATAACTACTAGGGAGCGGAGCCGAGCCACGCTGCTGAATGGCCGCACGAGCTTGAGCTCCTCCAGCATTCCGGCTCATTTGCCCTATAAAAGCTCATAATTTGCTTGATTATGGGGAAACCTGGCAGAGAAAAGAACAGAGGAAGCTCAGAGTCCACCCCACTGCGCTCCAAACAGCCAGAGATGGAGAAGTTTCTCCGGAAAACGTTGAGGTTCACGGCGCAGAAAGGCCCCAATATGGCGACGTCTGCTGCACAGGACTCTGACGCCGGGGAATTGTCAGACGCAGGCAGCGGCTCCGATGTCTCGGACAAGAGACCCAGAGACCCACCTCTCTCAGAGCGAACCCTGCGCCGGGTCCTTGAATCGGCCCTCTCGCCCTTGAAACAAGACCTGTCTGATATCAAGGACGACATGAAGCATCTGGGGCAGAGAGTGGTGGCGTTAGAAGCTACTCAGGAGGCCATCATGACGTATGAGAGTAAAGCGTCGGAGGTGCTGGCGTCACACAAGGCCTTGCTAAACGATGCCTTCCTGAAATTGGAAGACCAAGAAAACCGCAGCCGCCGGCGCAATATCCGCATCCGCGGCCTACCTGAGTCGTTTGCAGCGGAGGCCTTACCGACTGTAGCACGTGAATTGTTCTCTAAGCTGCTGGATCCTGACAGAGCGGCGGGAATCGTGGTGGAGCGCATACACAGGGCGCTGCGCCCTAGGCCTAAACCGCAAGAACCGCCACGTGACGTAATCTGTGGCTTATTGAGCTACGTTGATACCGCAGCCATCCTTAAAAGCCAAAGAGAAATGGAGGTACTGGAATACGAAAATACCCCGATTCAGATGTTCCAAGACATCGCCCCATCCACCCTGGCCAAGCGGCGCCTTCTCAGGCCTCTCCTGGATATCCTGAGGAAAACCTCGACCCCATTCCGCTGGTTATACCCCTTTGGGTTGGCGATTTCCAGGAATGGTAAGCTACTCACCGTACGCTCTCCTGCTGACCTGGATTCTGTCTGGCGGTCCCTGGATGTCCCTCCGATGGAGATCCCCTCATGGTTACCAGCTGACCAAGATGGCGCCCTTCCCGCACCACCTCGTGTGACCGCATGGCAGACGGCGTCCGCAGGCAAACCGGATCGTTCGGGACGCGGCAGGATGGACAGAGATCCCACCTGATTAGAGTTGCTTGTAAGCATACCTTGCTGATATTTTTACCTCCCCAGAATAGGAGATGACTGTTACTCACCTCTGTTACACAGGTTACTAAAGGCGGACTTGGCCTCTCTACACTTTAAAGGTTATCTGCATTTTTATCTTTATTTTTATGGCCTATCTCTTAGTTGGGCTTAATGTTATGTTTTAACGGTTCTGTACCGTATTATTGCTGCTACGGGACGCTACCTCTAGGATAATGCATTCTGCTCCTCATTGCAGGGTGATGTCCGGACGGATTAAGATGCTGGACACATTTTTTGTTTTGGTCTCTTTTGTTCAGACCACAGGTGCTTTACTTGCCCCTTCGCCAGTCCAACCCTGTCTTGGCTGGTGATAGGTAGAGTACTAACCTTCCTCAGACGGGTGTCATGTCTGAATTACTCACTGGTCAACTTGACATGTTTAATGTTCCCTTGTTCATTTTTTGTTCTTTTGTACTTCCTTTACCTTCCTTCCCTTCTCCTGCTCATATCATATGTGTGCTCTTTCATACTTCCATGGTTGTATTATGCATTTACTCACCTAAATGTATTCAGAAATGTCTTCTATAGTGGTCGCCTCACTAAACGCGCACGGGCTGAACGAGCCATGTAAAAGGTCTCAAACACTATCTCTCCTTCTGAAAGATAAGGTCTCTGTGGCCTTTTTGCAAGAGACCCATTTCAGAACGGGCAAGATTCCTAAGCTTCCCCCTAAGAAATTTGTCCAGTGGTTTCACAGTACTCATGACTCCGCTAGTAGAGGGGTTAGTATAGCTGTACATAAATGCCTCCCCTTTAAACACTCGGCCATCTCAGCAGACCCAGAGGGCAGGTACATTTTTATAAAGGGTTTATTGGGCGAATCTCCAGTGACCTTTGCCAACGTGTACGCTCCTAATAAAGGCCAAGTACCATGGCTCGTTCAGACCCTTGCTGCGTTATCCTCCTTCTCAGAGGGCTTATTAGTGCTGGGGGGCGACTTCAATGTTGCTCTGGAGCCAGCGGTGGACACCTCGGCGGGCAGACCGTCTGTATCTTATAGGCTCTTGAAAAGATTGAAAATTTCCCTGAAAAAACTTAAAGTATTGGATATCTGGCGGGCCCTAAACCCCAGTGGCCGAGATTATACCTTTTACTCACATGCCAAACTATCTTTCCACAGATTGGATTACATTTTCCTGTCTAGTTCGTATGTACGTAATGTCTCTGGAGCCCGGATAGGTAATATAACATTATCCGACCATGCCCCTGTCATTGTAAATTTTTCCCTGTCTAGCCCGCAGAGAAAGGAGCGATTGTGGCGTCTCAATGATACCCTGATTCTAGACCCTAGACACGCAGACAAACTTAAAGCCTCAATATCTGAATTTTTCACACTTAATGACACCCCAGATTCACCTCCTTCTCCTTCTATACTATGGGAATCCCATAAGGTGGTCCTAAGGGGGGAACTCATAGCTTTGGGAGCCTTTGTGAAAAAACAGAGGACACTAGCCCTGGACGCCTTATTGGCGACCATATCTCGTTTAGAATCTTCCCACAAGGAATCTCGTGCTATAAGCATCCTAGCAGAACTAACTGAAGCCAGAACAAAACTAAAAAATTTATTGAATGTCACCTCAGCAAAGTTGGTCATCCATTCCAGATTCAAGGCCTATGCTCATGGGGATAGAGGAAACAGACTGATGTCGGCAATTGCCAAGAAGCAGTTCTCTGACTCCTTTGTTTCCTCTATTAAAGACTCCAAGGGCAAAATACATAAGTCTACCCCAGATGTCGCTAAGGCATTTTGTGCCTTTTATGAGGCCTTATATAATTTACCACCCCCTAATGGAACTACCCCTGGAGATCTATCCGAGGCCACTGATAAATTCTTGCAGTCTCTAGACCTCCCCTCTATATCCCCATCAAAAACTTCCCTCCTGACTAAGCCTATTTCCGATTCAGAGGTTCGCAAGGTCCTTATGTCTATCCCATCGGGTAAAAGCCCCGGCCCTGATGGATTTTCCATTGCATACCATAAATCCTTTCAAGATGTGTTGATCCCACGTTTCAGGAACTTGTGCAACTACCTTCTGACAGGGGGGTCTCTCGCTCCTCATTCCTTATTGGCGCACATTACTGTCCTCCATAAGGAAAACAAGGATCCAACATGCTGCAGTAACTATAGGCCAATATCTTTGCTTAATAATGATGTGAAGTGGTGGGCGAAAATTCTGGCTACCAGGCTTCAGGATGTTCTCCCTGACATTGTGCATGAAGAACAAGTAGGTTTTGTCCATGGCAGACAGGGGTCGGAAAACACGGTGCGGCTTTTACACCTAGTGAATTGGGCCAAGAGATCCTCTAAGCCTTTAGTCCTAGTGAGCACAGATGCGGAAAAAGCCTTCGACAGGGTCAGCTGGCTCTTTATGTCGCGGACCCTGTCGAAGTTTGGCCTCCCGGACCAGTTTATCAGTGCTGTCAACACCCTTTATTCGGCCCCCTCTGCCATGGTCAAAGTCAATGGAGCATTATCCCCACCATTTCGCATCACCAACGGGACAAGACAGGGGTGCCCCCTCTCCCCGGCACTATTTGTACTGGTCATGGAAACCCTTCTGTGTAAAATTAGATCAGACCCTGTTATTAGAGGCCTCCAGATTGGCCCACAAACTCATGTTACTGCAGCATTCGCGGATGACCTTTTAGTCATGACCTCCAACTCTGCAGAAGCCTTGCCCAAGTTGCTGAATACTTTTGAGGACTTCGGATTTGTATCCAACTTCAAAATAAATTACGGGAAATCCATGGCACTTAATATTTCTTGCCCTCAATCTGTAGTCAACAGTCTAAAACGTTCCACTCCATTTGCCTGGGCCTCCAGAGACATTACGTTTTTAGGAACACATGTTTCGGCCAATACTCTAGACCTAGCATCCCTTAACTATGCCCCACTCCTACAAGAGGTCCGCACCCACTTACAAAATTTGAAACTCCCTTTTGTTTCATGGATAGGGAGGAAAAACTATCTGAAAACTTTCATTCTCCCCAAATTTCTTTATTTGCTACAAGCCATTCCTGTATGGTTGCCAAACTCATACTTTTCAGAGGTCCGCCGAGTGTTCACGCGCTTTCTCTGGAATGGCAAGTCGCCACGCATTGCCTATTCTGTCCTTACAAGAGATAAGAAGTTTGGAGGCTTTGGGATGCCTGATGTAAAGTCATATTACACTGCTGTTCAGTTATGTAGATGTGTATCTACCCTAACATGTAAATCTAACTCCCTTTGCTCACGGCTTGAATCTGTATTACTCACCAACCAAGATCAACTCACTCTATGGGGTGTTAGGCCCTTTTCAGCTAACCATTACGCCTCATCCCCGGTTTGGAAGGGAATGCTAGTAGAATGGTCTAAAATGGTCAAATCCCAGCAGTTTAGCTTCCCTAACCCCTGTATGCCTCTTAAATTGTTACAGAGCTATATTCATCCTTCTGTGTCAAACCCCTCTGGGATTTGGTCTAGGCTCGCTGGCTTGTTCCTGCGGGATGTCCTTCTCCCAGATGGTAGTTTGCAGTGGGATTTAATATTGGATCGCCCCGAAATCAAGACAGCTCCCTTTTTCCACTTGGCAGATTTTAAGAGAGATACCAAATTATGCGTTGGAACCTTTGCTAGCAGCAGCCCCCCCTCTTGGCTTGAGAAGAAAGTCCTGGCTCCTAAGCCTCCTCTTAGGCCATTATCCCAGATGTATAAAGAAATGCTTTCCTTCTTACCACCAGAACTTGGGTATTTGACTTGATGGGAGCGAGAGCTTTCTATGACCCTAACAGAACCAGAGAGAGCCTTTGTTTTGGCTCATTCTCATGGCTTTGGTCGTTGTGTGAGAGTTCAGGAGAATTCTTTTAAGCTACTAAGTAGATGGTACAAAACTCCTGAATTCTTGCACAAACTTAACCCTGAGGTACCCGAGGTGTGCTGGAGATGTGGCATAGAAACCGGTTCACTATCACATATCTGGTGGCTCTGCCATAAGATTCAATCGTTTTGGAAATTGGTAGAATCAATGATTAATAGCGTTTGCAAAACCAAAGTCGTACTAGATGCTAAACTTATCTTACTGTGGTGCCCTAATAGCACGATAACCCCGGCCAAAAATAATCTCCCTACAATGCTGATTACAGCAGCTAGACTACTAATTCCCTTTTTGTGGAAAACCGATTCCCCTCCAAATCTAGATATGTGGACGGACAAGGTAGATCATATCTACCGCTTTGAGGAACTGGCACATTGGGAAACAAACTCTCGCCATTGTTTCCTAAAGCTATGGTCCCCGTGGAAATCACACAGGAATTTCACATGATAGAGCAGGATCCCCTCACTTCTCCCTCCCCTTTTTCCTTCCTTCTTTTTGTTTCTTCTGATGTATGTTTTTGATGAAGATGATAATAGCTGGTATTGCTTACACATGACTTGTATGCTGGATAACTATTGTGACTCTTAATGTTATGAAACAGTTGTCTTGTGTGGGCTTGTGGCCTTGTTTTCTTACCTCAATAAAAAGAAATATGGTTAAGAATATAACTACTATAATACTGCTCCTATGTACAAGAATATAACTACTATAATACCGCTCCTACTGTAATACTGCTCCTATATACAGGGAGTGCAGAATTATTAGGCAAATGAGTATTTTGTCCACATCATCCTCTTTATGCATGTTGTCTTACTCCAAGCTGTATAGGCTCGAAAGCCTACTACCAATTAAGCATATTAGGTGATGTGCATCTCTGTAATGAGAAGGGGTGTGGTCTAATGACATCAACACCCTATATTAGGTGTGCATAATTATTAGGCAACTTCCTTTCCTTTGGCAAAATGGGTCAAAAGAAGGACTTGACAGGCTCAGAAAAGTCAAAAATAGTGAGATATCTTGCAGAGGGATGCAGCACTCTTAAAATTGCAAAGCTTCTGAAGTGTGATCATCGAACAATCAAGCGTTTCATTCAAAATAGTCAACAGGGTCGCAAGAAGCGTGTGGAAAAACCAAGGCGCAAAATAACTGCCCATGAACTGAGAAAAGTCAAGCGTGCAGCTGCCAAGATGCCACTTGCCACCAGTTTGGCCATATTTCAGAGCTGCAACATCACTGGAGTGCCCAAAAGCACAAGGTGTGCAATACTCGGAGACATGGCCAAGGTAAGAAAGGCTGAAAGACGACCACCACTGAACAAGACACACAAGCTGAAACGTCAAGACTGGGCCAAGAAATATCTCAAGACTGATTTTTCTAAGGTTTTATGGACTGATGAAATGAGAGTGAGTCTTGATGGGCCAGATGGATGGGCCCGTGGCTGGATTGGTAAAGGGCAGAGAGCTCCAGTCCGACTCAGACGCCAGCAAGGTGGAGGTGGAGTACTGGTTTGGGCTAGTATCATCAAAGATGAGCTTGTGGGGCCTTTTCGGGTTGAGGATGGAGTCAAGCTCAACTCCCAGTCCTACTGCCAGTTTCTGGAAGACACCTTCTTCAAGCAGTGGTACAGGAAGAAGTCTGCATCCTTCAAGAAAAACATGATTTTCATGCAGGACAATGCTCCATCACACGTGTCCAAGTACTCCACAGCGTGGCTGGCAAGAAAGGGTATAAAAGAAGAAAATCTAATGACATGGCCTCCTTGTTCACCTGATCTGAACCCCATTGAGAACCTGTGGTCCATCATCAAATGTGAGATTTACAAGGAGGGAAAACAGTACACCTCTCTGAACAGTGTCTGGGAGGCTGTGGTTGCTGCTGCACGCAATGTTGATGGTGAACAGATCAAAACACTGACAGAATCCATGGATGAGTGTCCTTGCAAAGAAAGGTGGCTATATTGGTCACTGATTTGTTTTTGTTTTGTTTTTGAATGTCAGAAATGTATATTTGTGAATGTTGAGATGTTATATTGGTTTCACTGGTAAAAATAAATAATTGAAATGGGTATATATTTGTTTTTTGTTAAGTTGCCTAATAATTATGCACAGTAATAGTCACCTGCACACACAGACATCCCCCTAAAATAGCTAAAACTAAAAACAAACTAAAAACTACTTCCAAAAATATTCAGCTTTGATATTAATGAGTTTTTTGGGTTCATTGAGAACATGGTTGTTGTTCAATAATAAAATTAATCCTCAAAAATACAACTTGCCTAATAATTCTGCACTCCCTGTAGACTCCCTGATCACCCCCCTGATATTGATCACCCCCCTGTAAGGCTCCATTCAGACGTCAGTATGAAGGTGCCTGAATCGACCGCCTCCGGACCGAATTCCTGCGTTAGACGGTCCGGAGGCGGTTAAATAACATAAAATAGGTGAAAATAAAAAATAATAATCTTGATCTAGGAGGACCAGGTCCATATGGAGTAGGAGGTTGAGGAGGCGGTGGATGTGGCGGTGGCGGTGGAAGCGGCGGTGGAGGAGGAGGTAGCCTAAACTGCTTTTTGGTTTTACATTTTATTTTTTAAATTAGGGTACACCCCAAAACATTGGGAAATATAACCTGTGATAACCCCCTCCAGTCGTGCTAAACACACGTTCAGACAATACACCGGCTGCAGGGCAGGCCAGCACCTCCAAGGGGTAAAAAGGGTAAGCTCAGGCAATGTGCCCAATTTGGAGACCCAGAAGTTGCAGGGGCTGACCCCTGTCAGTTCGTGTAGGCGTGTGCACACTTACTGCCCCACCATGTCGCACGTCCCGTGATGTTCACGATCAAATTTGATATCTGCTCTATCAACTTTCGATGTTCTTTTATGCGCCTACCATGGTGATCACGGGTGGCGGGGAATCAGGGTTCCACGCCGGAGAGGGAGCGTGAAAAAGAGAGACCACATCCAAGGGAGGATTAATTTTTTCAAATTTAAAATTTGTTGAATTATGGGAGAAATTATTAAAGCATAAAAGTGGGACAACTTTTTAAAGTTTAAGCATTGAATGGAAGGATGTGGCGCGCATTAATTACTGAAGAATTTATTACATTTTATTCCCTGTCACCTATGCAGAGCAGGTGTTTATTCACGTCTAAAATTGTATAATGTCAACCCAAGAATGTAACAGAAAAATTATTGAAATGTATTAAGCTGTCAACTAGGTAGAGGAGGGGTATATTACAAAAATTGGTGAATTTCACCAGAATATATAACTGACAATTTTTTTTTATTTTTTACCGGCCTACTAGGTATAGCAGTGGTACTATACATCCAAAGATTGGTGAATTTCACCCGAAAATGTAAATGACAATTTTTTTTATTTTTTAAACCTGTCTACTTGGTATAGCAGTGGTACTATACACACACCAAAATTGCTGAATTTCACCAGAAAATGTAATTGACAAAGTAGTGAAATGATATAAAATAAAATACGTACAAAAAAATAAATAAATTAGATTTATGAGGTGGAGTTACATATGGAGTAGGAGTTTGAGGAGGCGGTGGACGTAGCGGAGTAGGTGGAAGCGGCGGTGGAGGAGGACGAGATAGCCAACACAGGTTTTTGGTTTTTATTTGGGTACACTCTAAAAGAGTGCGAAATATCCAAAATACAAGAATGAGCAATTGCGCTGCAGTAAAACAATGGCTGCTTAGTGCCGGTATACATGTCTATTCTGCACAAGGTAAGGACAAGTCCTGTGGGATCCAAGCCTGGTTCATTTTAATGAACGTGAGCTTGTCCACGTTGGCTGTGGACAGGCGGCTGTGCTTGTCTGTGATGACGCCCCCTGCCGTGCTAAACACACGCTCAGATAATACACTGGCTGCAGGGCAGGCCAGCACCTCCAAGGCGTAAAGGGCAAGCTCAGGCCATGTGCCCAATTTGGAGACCCAGAAGTTGAAGGGGGCAGACCCGTCATTCAGTACGTGTAGGCGTGTGCACACATACTGCTCCACCATGTTGGTGAAATGCTGCCTCCTGCTAACACGTTCCATATCAGCTGGTGGTGCAGGTTGTTGTGGCGTGCTGACAAAGCTTTTCCACATTTCGGCCATGCTAACCCTGCCTTCTGAGGTGCTGGCGGTGCCCCAGCTGTGTTAGCGACCTCTTCCTCCTCCTCTGCCTTCGCCTTGTTCTTCCACTGTGCCCCCGCTGTCAGGTGGGAATGCCACCAGCAGCGCGTCTACCAGCGTGCGCTTGTGCTCGCGCATCTTACGATCACGCTCCAGTGACGGAATTAAGGACGGTACGTTGTCCTTGTAACAGGGATCCAGCAGCGTGGCCACCAAGTGATCAGCACAAGTTAGAATGTGGGCAACTCAGAGGTTGTTGCGGAGACACTGCAGCATGTAATCGCTCATGTGTGCCAGGCTGCCCAGAGGCAACGACAAGCTGTCCTCTGTGGGAGGTGTATCGTCTGTGTCCTCTGTATCCCCCTTCCACGCACCAGTGATGGCCATGAGCTGGTCTGGGTGCCACCCTGCTGTAAACATGGTTCCTCCTCCTCCATCTCCTCCTCCTCGTCATTAAAACTGCCTGCTGTCGTTTCCCCCTGGCTGTGCTGAAGTTGGTGGTGAAGGTGTTACGCTGACCGGATGAGGAGCTAGTAGAGGATGAGGAAGCAGAGTAGGAGGAGGAAGCAACAGGAGGCAAACTGAAGCGCCCTGCAATCCTCGGTGGTGGAAGGACATGTGTCAAACTGCTCTCCGCCTCAGGCCCAGCCGCCACTGCATTTACCCAGTGTGCTGTTATGGAGATATAACGGCCCTGACCGTGTTTACTGGTCCACGTATCCGTAGTCAGGTGCACCTTGCCACAGATGGCGTTGCGCAGTGCACACCTGATTTTGTCCCCTACTTGGTTGTGAAGGGAAGGGATGGCTCGCCTTGAAAAGTAGTGGCGGCTGGGCACGACGTACTGTGGGACAGCCACCGCCATAAGGCCTTTAAAACTATCCGTCTCCACCAGACGGAATGACAGCATTTCAAAGGCCAGTAATTTAGAAATGCTGGCATTCAGGGCTAGGGATCGCGGGTGGGTAGGGGGGTACTTCCTCTCCCACTCCAGCGTTTGGGAGATGGAGAGCTGAACGCTTCCGTGGGATATTGGGGAGATGCTTGGTGACCTAGGTGTTTGTGTTGCTGGCAGATCCTCTGTTTGCGGGGTGCCAGGTGGCACTGTCACTCCAGAGATGGATGAAGAGGCCGAGACTGCTGCAGAAGAGGAAGCAGGAGGAGCCAGAGACCTTTCTTGGTTTTTGAGGTGTCTACTCCACTGCAGCTCGTGCTTTGCACTTAGATGCCTGGTCATGCAGGTTGTGCTCAGGTTGAGAACGTTTATGCCTCGCTTCAGGCTCTGATGGCACAGCGTGCAAACCACTCGTGTCTTGTTGTCAGCACATTGTCTGAAGAACTGCCACGCCAGGGAACTCCTTGGAGCTGGCTTTGGTGTGCTCGGTCCCTGGGTGCGGTGGGCAGTAGGAGGCGTACTGTCTAGAGGACGGCCGCTCCACGTTTGTGCAATGAGCAGGACACTGGGTCAGTGGGCATGCTATGCAGTGGGTCAGATTTAGGTGTAACTAAGTTTGTGACGCCAGTTGCAGCTTGCGCAGGTACTGTAGAAGGGCCCTTTAAGATGGTATAGCTCATGTACTAGGTTAGGAATGCCAGAGGGGGATATTGTCTCTGTATAGTGTCAACGGTGTCTCCTACCTGTAGTACGGCTGGACTCCTGTATCCTGGCTCACATGCAACAAAATTGAGTGTTGTAAATAGGAGTAATGGAGGAATGATGGAATTCCACACAGAGAATAGGGTCCAACTTGTATTTACTTGAGGTTATCTTATGCAGCTCTAGATCCATACAATGTTACAGCAATAGTCTAGGGTCCCAGCAGGTATTGGCAATATGTGGCAGGAACTATATACATATCTTCTGCATCTAGTACATACACCTTTAAGAATCTGGCAGGTATCTGTCTTCTGCTCTGTCTATCTTCTGCTTTGTTTGGGCCTGACTAGCTATGGAGGTACTTATCTTCTCCTTGTATTTGGAATCTGTACTTACAGGACTGCTCGCAGGGAATGGTGGTTTCTTCCTGGAGATCTGATAGTTCTGAAGTTGCTGCTTTCTTTGTCATCCAGCTGAGGTAAGGAACTCAGGCTGGGAAGGTTGCTTTTTGGGCCTCAGCAAAGGCCTGAATCCTTGGTTGGGATCTCTGTTTTTCTGGGAGCTCCTCTTCACACAGCCTTCCCCTAGCAGGGAGAGCTGGAACACACCGGATCTAACTGGTTTCTTCCCTCCCTTGCTGCAGGGCGTGGGAAACTCCACTTCCCTTAAGCAGGGGGGCAGAACAGAACTGGAATGTTCCATTCTGAATGGCCATAACATTAAAACTATGCCTACCAATGATGCCGCCACCTGCTGGTAGACCTGAGACATTACAAAGGAAAATATAACATTTAAAACTACTGCACAGTAGTGAATGACATGAGGGAAATCACATCAGATGACAATATTAATGCTCTTAGCAGATTGTAGCGGGGTAAAAGCGTATAGTAACCCCACTCTAGGATGTTACAATTGCACCCTGCTCCCTCTTCTGCTGTGCTGGTGGCTCTGTGCGACCACCGCCTCTTCCTCCGAACTACATAGGTCACTCGCATGACCTTGATTCCATGTGGGTTCGAGAACCTCATCATCCTCCACATCATCTTCCACCCAGTCTTCACCGCTGCCTTCCTTGTCGGTCTGCACACTTTCGAAAGCCCCAGCAGTTGGCACCAGTGTTTCGTCATCATTCGAGACGTGCTGCGATGGTCCTCCCATGTACTCATCCTGAAAGATAAGTGGTTGGGCATCAGTGCACTCAATCTCTTCCACTTCTGGGGCAGGGTTAGGTGGATGGCCCTGGGAAACCCTGCTAACAGAGTCATCAAAAAGCAGAAGAGACTGCTGCATGACTTGGGGCTCAGACTGCTTGGCTGATTTGCAAGGGGGTTAGGTGAAAGACTGATGGACATCGGCTGCAGGTGCCAACTGTGGTCTTTCAGCAGGAGACTAGGTGGGAGATAATGTGAAGGAACTGGATCCACTGTCAGCAACCCAATCTACTATCGGCTGTACTTGTTCAGGCCTCACCATTCGTAGAGCCGCATTAGGCCCGACCAAATACCGCTGCAGGTTCTGTCGCCTACTCGCACCTGAGGAAGGGGTTTCACTTGTGCGTGTAGCTGGCACAGATCGACCACGTCCTCTCCCTGCAACAGGAGCTCCACCAGCAGCACCACGACCTGGGCCACGTCCCTTATTTGACGCTCTCCTCATATTTCTCGAATTTAGGATCTTGCCCTAAATGGGTGTTTAATTAATAGTAGAATAGAACGACAGTATGTAAAGGGTGTATCTCACACGGCCTGACCCACAGTAGGCCTCAATTAAAGATTTATTTGCCTAAAACGGCTGTATTTCAAATGCCTGAATCAAACCCCTGTATGTAAAGGGTGTATCTCACACGGCCTGGATTTGCTCTGGTAGGCAGGGTAAGCTGGCGCAATACAGAGGCAAGACCACGGTTGAAAAGCAAAAGTCAGTGTTTATTCACACAAAAAGGCAGAGAAGAAACACAATAATAGGCAGGGCCCTGGTGTTAATTCACACCACAGGAATCCTCGTGTTAATTCACACAGCAAATGTCCACAGAACTCAAAAACACGTCACCTGGCGGTCCACAGCAAGCTTTAGGACACCTGGCTTCCAGCTGGCGGCTCTCATGCAGCTCTCAGCCTTGCAGTATGGTGGATCTCCTCAGCTCCCAAAACACAGCGCTTCCACAGCTCCACTATCACCTGGAGGATCATTCCACATCCAGCTGAGCTGCTGGCTGGGCTTTTAAACCACAGCCCAAAACCTGGCCTGGACGTGGGGAACAGCCACCCACCCTGCTCTTTGGCTGCTCCCAATAAGAACCGGCCCGGATCGGCTTTTCAGCCATAGTAAGTAAAACAGTGTCAGCGAGCACTAGCTGCCGCTGACACACAAAATTCCCGGTTCTTATCTCACCGTAGCCAGGAACCTCGGTGACACGTACCTTCCGTCAATGACGGACCCCTGCGCCTTCCTACAAGGTATATTCTCCATTTTACTATGACCTCTCTAATCTACATATTCTGAGGTAACTTGTAGGCAGAAGTGTAACCTGAAGCTCCTGGCCCCATTGCAAGATTTCTAATCAGGCCTCCACCTATCACACACCGTTCATAATCCTGGTAGGAAGGGCTCGGGTTTACCTGTCAGTTCACATCCCATTGCTATGGAAATGTTTGTTGGGCCAGTGATGGTGTTGTGTGTTTACTCTGTAATCTCATTGCATATAAAAGCTCCTGTACAACTCGTTATGGCCAGAAGGGGGAGACAGCGACCTACGTCGCGTTGTATATGTCTACATTTTATATTCTGGATTTGCTGATCTTATACATTTACAGCCACTTTATCTACATTAGTTTTGCAAAGCATGATTGAGTGGATTTATGCATAAGTAACCACAATGTACATTATATAGGTGTCCTCAGCAGGACGGTCAGAGAAGATCCTCCATTGTGGAGATGATGACTGGGTGTGGCAGCCAATGTCTACCAGGAGATATTGCTAGACGTGCTGGGAATTGTCCATGCTGCCGACAAAGCCCCTAGTTCATCCTTATTTAGGATCAGCTTCGCTAGATAGTGGGCTGAACGGCATAGATGCATGTCTTTTTTAGCCTTACAAGCTATGTTATTACATGTGACTGACAAACCATAAAACAGTTACATTAAATAAAAAATATTAAATATTATACAATGTTTAGGTAATAAAATAAATGGAAAGTGGTACTGTGCAGTGTCCATATATACCGAATAAGAGCAGATACTGAGGATTGCACCCAGTATACAGGACAGGAGAAGTGGTACTGTGCAGTGTCCATATATACCGAATAGGAGCAGATACTGAGGAACTCTTTTTAATTTTATACAAAAATACAAAACGTTGCCATAAAATTTCCAAACAAGATATAAAACAAGGTATAAAGTATATACACTTACCCTACTGGCCCAGCTACATGCATACTATATCATTCATACCTACTAAAAAAAAAATGGAGAAAATGAAACCTAGCCTAACGTAAACATCCGATCCGGCTGAGCCCCGACTATATACAAATTTATACAAATTGCTCAGAACAGAAAATAAATTACAACTTCTTACAATAAAAAATAAACATAAAATAATCATAATAGAAATATCAAATAACTATAATATTTTTTTTTATATATATATTTTTTTAAATTTTAAAATTTTCTTTTTGATATATATATATATATATATATATATATTTTTTTTTTTATACATTATTTTTTTTATATTACACACATATATGAGAAAACACAAACCTATACTAACCCTACCAATCTATCTATCCCATCACCTTCACCCAGGGCCAACCTCCGCCTCTTGTCCCTCCATGAGGCCAGCCCTTCCTCCACCACCCACACCCAGCCCCTCGCCTCATGTCCTCCTATGTCCGCATAGTCCAGGGCTGGATGCAGGCCTCCCCACACAAAAATATGAACCCCCCCCACCCCATCCCACCCAACCTAACTACACCCTACTTACCCTATCATACAATATATACATCTTATAACAACCATATCAATCTATACAAACCAATATTAAAATCCACCCGAAGGCCCAAGTTCAGTCATTTGCAAACCTTTCTTCAAAAACTCATCTTAAATACAAAACAAAAACCTAATGTGAAAGCCTCAGCCCAACACCAGGAAAAGTGCTACTGAGGCTAAGGCACATCAAAGGTGAAGCCTCTCCTGTACTTCAAGTTGTCCCTTACATACAGCTTCCCGTGAAAGCAGCGCCAAGCCAAGTCCCAAAACTTCAAGGGGATCCTTGCCGAATTTAGCAACTGTAACCCCTTGTCTAGATCCCGGCTTGGGCAATCCTTAAGGGCCAGGGGCTTCTGGAAGTGGGTCAACAAGACCCTCTCGTCAAGGGATCTCCTTGACTGGGTCTTGATTTCCCTCACTCCCAAACCCCACCAGCGGATAACCTTCAGAATCGGGGTGACATAAGCCGGAAGATATCCGTGAGGTGTACGCAAATCCTTCACTTGCCCTCCTGTCTCCCACTCCTGGAAGAAAGGCCGAAACCAACCCCTGCAAGAGACTACCCACGGAGGAGCCCTCTCTTTCCAGAGGTTTGCCAGGTTGATCTTAACAAAGGTGTTCACAAGGAACACCACGGGGTTGACCATACCCAACCCCCCTAATCTCCTCATACAGTATGTCACCTCTCTCTTGACTAGGTTCAGCCTATTCCCCCATAACAGTTGGAAGAACAGACTGTAAACCCGAGTCCAGAGAGGTTCTGGCAAGACACATACACTGGCCAAATAGATAAGCAAAGGGTGAAGGTAAGTCTTGATCAGGTTCACCCTTTCCCTGAGGGTCAAAGACCAACCCTTCCACTGGTCAACCTTCTGAGCGGCGATCGTGAGCCTGCTGTCCCAATTTTGGGTGGGATAATCCCCATGGCCGAATTGAACGCCTAGGACTTTGGCTGATGACTGGGGCTCTGGGAGGGTGTCCGGGAGACCGAAAGATGGATCACCCCCTCCCAGCCAGAGACTCTCACACTTATCCCGGTTAATCACAGACCCGGAGACTTCCGAGTAGCGTTCTACCTCCGACATCACGTATTCCGCCTCCCCTTCCGAGGACACGAAAACAGTGACGTCATCGGCATACGCCACCACCCTCAGAGTGGCTTCTGGCTCCTCCAGACTCATCCTGACTCCCGCTTTGCATCTATCATCATCAACTGTGCATAACATCATCCGAAGATTCAGAGAATCTGGAACAATCTCTGTGCGTAAGGGTCAAGGCCGTAAAACCATACTAGATGCCCATGATTTCCGGGCCCTTAAACGACACTGCACCACAAACAGGAATGCTACTGTAAAGGAAATCACAGAATGGGCTCAGAAATACTTCCAGAAACCATTGTCAGTGAACACAATCCACCGTGCCATCTGCCGTTGCCAGCTGAAACTCTACAGTGCAAAGAAGAAGCCATTTCTAAGCAAGATCCACAAGCTCAGGCGTTTTCACTGGGCCAGGGATCATTTAAAATGGAGTGTGGCAAAATGGAAGACTGTTCTGTGGTCAGACGAGTCACGATTCGAAGTTCTTTTTGGAAATCTGGGACGCCATGTCATCCGGACCAAAGAGGACAAGGACAACCCAAGTTGTTATCAACGCTCAGTTCAGAAGCCTGCATCTCTGATGGTATGGGGTTGCATGAGTGCGTGTGGCATGGGCAGCTTGCATGTCTGGAAAGGCACCATCAATGCAGAAAAATATATTCAGGTTCTAGAACAACATATGCTCCCATCCAGACGTCATCTCTTTCAGGGAAGACCCTGCATTTTTCAACAAGATAATGCCAGACCACATTCTGCATCAATCACAACATCATGGCTGCGTAGGAGAAGGATCTGGGTACTGAAATGGCCAGTCTGCAGTCCAGATCTTTCACCTATAGAGAAAATTTGGCGCATCATAAAGAGGAAGGTGCAACAAAGAAGGCCCAAGACGATTGAACAGTTAGAGGCCTGTATTAGACAAGAATGGGAGAGCATTCCTATTTCTAAACTTGAGAAACTGGTCTCCTCGGTCCCCAGACGTCTGTTGAGTGTTGTAAGAAGAAGGGGAGATGCCACACAGTGGTGAAAATGGCCTTGTCCCAACTTTTTGGGGATTTGTTGACACCATGAAATTCTGATTCAACATATTTTTCCCTTAAAATGATAAATTTTCTCAGTTTAAACTTTTGTTCCGTGATTTATGTTCTATTCTGAATAAAATATTAGAAGTTGGCACCTCCACATCATTGCATTCAGTTTTTATTCACGATTTGTATAGTGTCCCAACTTTTTTGGAATCCGGTTTGTAAAAGGATCAATCGCAAACACGTATAAGAGCGGGCTCAATGGACAACCCTGGCGGACTCCAGACCCAACCTCAAAAGGGCTGCCAGACCAACCGTTCACCAGCGGGAAACTCTCTGCCCCCGCATACAAGATCTTTAACCAATCGACAAACCCTCCCGGCAGACCATATTTCAGAAGTAGAGTTGAGCGAACACCTGGATGTTCGGGTTCGAGAAGTTCGGCCGAACTTCCCGGAAATGTTCGGGTTCGGGATCCGAACCTGACCCGAACTTCGTCCCGAACCCGAACCCCATTGAAGTCAATGGGGACCCGAACTTTTGGGCACTAAAAAGGCTGTAAAACAGCCCAGGAAAGAGCTAGAGGGCTGCAAAAGGCAGCAACATGTAGGTAAATCCCCTGCAAACAAATGTGGATAGGGAAATGAATTAAAATAAAAATTTAAAAAATAAAAATTAACCAATATCAATTGGACAGAGGTCCCATAGCAGAGAATCTGGCTTCACGTCAGCAGAGAATCAGTCTCTTCATGCCATAGCAAAGAATCTGGCTTCATGTCAGCAGAGAATCAGTCTCTTCATGCCATAGCAGAGAATCTGGCTTCATGTCAGCGCAGATCCAGTCTTCATGTCATAGCAGAGAATCAGGCTTCACGTCACCCACCACTGGAACAGGCCACTGTCACACATTTAGGCCCAGGCACCCAGGCAGAGGAGAGAGGTCCCGTAACAGAGAATCAGGCCTTATGTCAGCACAGAATCTGTCTTCATGTCATAGCAGAGAATCAGGCTTCACGTCACCCACCACTGGAACAGGCCACTGTCACACATTTAGGCCCAGGCACCCAGACAGAGGAGAGAGGTCCCGTAACAGAGAATCTGGCCTTATGTCAGCGCAGAATCAGTCTTCATGTCATAGCAGAGAATCAGGCATCACGTCACCCACCACTGGAACAGGCCACTGTCACACATTTAGGCCCAGGCACCCAGGCAGAGGAGAGAGGTCCCGTAACAGAGAATCAGGCCTTATGTCAGCACAGAATCTGTCTTCATGTCATAGCAGAGAATCAGGCTTCACGTCACCCACCACTGGAACAGGCCACTGTCACACATTTAGGCCCCGGCACCCAGGCAGAGGAGAGAGGTCCCGTAACAGAGAATCTGGCCTTATGTCAGCGCAGAATCAGTCTTCATGTCATAGCAGAGAATCAGGCTTCACGTCACCCACCACTGGAACAGGCCACTGTCACACATTTAGGCCCAGGCACCCAGGCAGAGGAGAGAGGTCCCGTAACAGAGAATCTGGCCTTATGTCAGCAGAGAATCTGTCTTCATGTCATAGCAGAGAATCAGGCTTCACGTCACCCACCACTGGAACAGGCCACTGTCACATATTTAGGCCCCGGCACCCAGACAGAGGAGAGGTTCATTCAACTTTGGGTTGCCCCGCAATATAATGGTAAAATGAAAATAAAAATAGTATTGAATGAGGAAGTGCCCTGGAGTAGAATAATATATTGTTAAGGGGAGGTAGTTAATATCTAATCTGCACAAGGGATGGACAGGTCCTGTGGGATCCATGCCTGGTTCATTTTTATGAACGTCAGCTTGTCCACATTGGCTGTAGACAGGCGGCTGCGTTTATCTGTAATGACGCCCCCTGCCGTGCTGAATACACGTTCAGACAAAACGCTGGCCGCCGGGCAGGCCAGCACCTCCAAGGCATAAAAGGCTAGCTCTGGCCACGTGGACAATTTGGAGACCCAGAAGTTGAATGGGGCCGAACCATCAGTCAGTACGTGGAGGGGTGTGCACAGGTACTGTTCCACCATGTTAGTGAAATGTTGCCTCCTGCTAACACGTTCCGTATCAGGTGGTGGTGCAGTTAGCTGTGGCGTGGAGACAAAACTTTTCCACATCTCTGCCATGCTAACCCTGCCCTCAGAGGAGCTGGCCGTGACACAGCTGCGTTGGCGACCTCTTGCTCCTCCTCTGCCTTCGCCTTGGGCTTCCACTGGTTCCCCTGTGACATTTGGGAATACTCTCAGTAGCGCGTCTACCAACGTGCACTTGTACTCGCGCATCTTCCTATCACGCTCCAGTGTAGGAAGTAAGGTGGGCACATAGTCTTTGTACCGTGGATCCAGCAGGGTGGCAACCCAGTAGTCCGCACACGTTAAAATGTGGGCAACTCTGCTGTCGTTGCGCAGGCACTGCGGCATGTAGTCGCTCATGTGTGCCAGGCTGCCCAGAGGTAAGGACAAGCTGTCCTCTGTGGGAGGCGTATCGTCATCGTCCTGTGTTTCCCCCCAGCCACGCACCAGTGATGGGCCCGAGCTGCTTTGGGTGCCACCCCGCTGTGAACATGCTTCATCCTCATCCTCCTTCACCTCCTCCTCATCCTCGTCCTCCTCGTCCTCCAGTAGTGGGCCCTGTCTGGCCACATTTGTACCTGGCCTCTGGTGTTGCAAAAAACCTCCCTCTGAGTCACTTCGAAGAGACTGGCCTGAAAGTGCTAAAAATGACCCCTCTTCCTCCTCTTCCTCCTGGGCCACCTCCTCTTCCATCATCGCCCTAAGTGTTTTCTCAAGGAGACATAGAAGTGGTATTGTAACGCTGATAACGGCGTCATCGCCACTGGCCATGTTGGTGGAGTACTCGAAACAGCGCAACAGGGCACACAGGTCTCGCATGGAGGCCCAGTCATTGGTGGTGAAGTGGTGCTGTTCCGCAGTGCGACTGACCCGTGCGTGCTGCAGCTGAAACTCCACTATGGCCTGCTGCTGCTTGCACAGTCTGTCCAGCATATGCAAGGTGGAGTTCCACCTGGTGGGCACGTCGCATATGAGGCGGTGAGCGGGAAGGCCGAAGTTACGCTGTAGCGCAGACAGGCGAGCAGCGGCAGTGTATGAACGCCGGAAGCGCGAACAGACGGCCCGCACTTTATGCAGCAGCTCTGACATGTCGGGGTAGTTGCGAATGAAGTTCTGCACCACCAAATTCAGCACATGCGCCAGGCAAGGGATGTGCGTCAAACCGGCTAGTCCCAGAGCTGCAACGAGATTTCACCCATTATCGCACACCACCAGGCCGGGCTTGAGGCTCACCGGCAGCAACCACTCGTCGGTCTGTTGTTCTATACCCCCCACAACTCCTGTGCGGTGTGGGGCCTGTCCCCCAAACATATGAGTTTCAGAACGGCCTGCTGACGTTTACCCCGGGCTGTGCTGAAGTTGGTGGTGAAGGTGTGTGGCTGACTGGATGAGCAGGTGGAAGAAGAGGAGGAGGAAGCTGAGAAGGAGGAGGAGGAGACAGGAGGCAAAGAATGTTGCCCTGCGATCCTTGGCGGCGGAAGGACGTGCGCCAAACAGCTCTCCGCCTGGGGCCCAGCCGCCACTACATTTACCCAGTGTGCAGTTAGGGAGATATAGCGTCCCTGGCCGTGCTTACTGGTCCACGTATCTGTGGTTAGGTGGACCTTGCCACAGATGGCGTTGCGCAGTGCACACTTGATTTTATCGGACACTTGTTTGTGCAGGGAAGGCACGGCTCTCTTGGAGAAGTAGTGGCGGCTGGGAACAACATACTGTGGGACAGCAAGCGACATGAGCTGTTTGAAGCTGTGTGTGTCCACCAGCCTAAATGACAGCATTTCATAGGCCAGTAGTTTAGAAATGCTGGCATTCAGGGCCAGGGATCGAGGGTGGCTAGGTGGGAATTTACGCTTTCTCTCAAATGTTTGTGAGATAGAGAGCTGAACGCTGCCGTGTGACATGGTTGAGATGCTTGGTGACGCAGGTGGTGGTGTTGGTGGTACATCACATGTATGCTGGGCGGCAGGTGCCAACGTTCCTCCAGAGGCGGAGGAAGAGGCCGAGGCGGCGGCAGCAGAAGAGGCCGAGGCGGCGGCAGCAACAGAAGAGGCCGAGGCGGCAGCAGCAGAAGAGGTAGCAGGGGGAGCCTGAGTGACTTCTTTGTTTTTAAGGTGTTTACTCCACTGCAGTTCATGCTTTGCATGCAGGTGCCTGGTCATGCAGGTTGTGCTAAGGATCAGAACGTTAATGCCTCGCTTCAGGCTCTGATGGCACAGCGTGCAAACCACTCGGGTCTTGTCGTCAGCACATTGTTTAAAGAAGTGCCATGCCAGGGAACTCCTTGAAGCTGCCTTTGGGGTGCTCGGTCCCAGATGGCGGCGGTCAGTAGCAGGCGGAGTCTCTTGGCGGCGGGTGTTCTGATTTTGCCCACTGCTCCCTCTTTTGCTATGCTGTTGGCTCGGTCTCACCACTGCCTCTTCCTCCGAACTGTGAAAGTCAGTGGCACGACCTTCATTCCATGTGGGGTCTAGGACCTCATCGTCCCCTGCATCGTCTTCCACCCAGTCTTGATCCCTGACCTCCTGTTCAGTCTGCACACTGCAGAAAGACGCAGCAGTTGGCACCTGTGTTTCGTCATCATCAGAGACGTGCTGAGGTGGTATTCCCATGTCCTCATCATCAGGAAACATAAGTGGTTGTGCATTAGTGCATTCTATCTCTTCCACCCCTGGGGAAGGGCTAGGTGGATGCCCTTGGGAAACCCTGGCAGCAGAGTCTTCAAACAGCATAAGAGACTGCTGCATAACTTGAGGCTCAGACAGTTTCCCTGATATGCATGGGGGTGATGTGACAGACTGATGGGCTTGGTTTTCATGCGCCATCTGTGCGCTTTCTGCAGAAGACTGGGTGGGAGATAATGTGAACGTGCTGGATCCACTGTCGGCCACCCAATTGACTAATGCCTGTACCTGCTCAGGCCTTACCATCCTTAGAACGGCATTGGGCCCCACCACAGCTGTAAATTCTGCTGGCTACTGGGACCTGAGGTAGTTGGTTCACCAGGACGTGTGGCTGTGGCAGAACGGCCACGTCCTCTCCCAGCACCAGAGGGTCCACTAACACAACCACGACCATGTCCACGTCCGCGTCCCTTATTAGATGTTTTCCTCATTGTTCCCGTTCACCACAATTTTGAGAATGGCAAATTTGGGAATGGTTTTTCAACCCAAAACAAAAACTGTGCTTTTACGGTCACTACAAATAACTTGACCAGCTAAAACAGTACAGATTTGGTTGAATAGAAATGTGAGGCCTATTTTTTTTTGCGCTGTGTGACAGGTATAGGTTTAATCACAGAATTAGACTTGTATCTACACGGTAGCGTGTGTGTTAATTTTTTCTGAATGACACTATCAGCACCTTGAATCTAAGATATCCTTTTTGGGATAGATTTCAAGTAGGCCTGATATATATAGCATAAACTACTTATTTTGAGAATTGCAAATTTTGGAATAGTTTTTCAACCCAGAACAATAACTGTGCTTTTACGGTCACTACAAATAATTTGACCAGCTAAAACAGTACAGATTTGGTTGAATGTGAGGCCTATTTTTTTTGCTCTGTGTAACAGGTATAGGTTTAATCACAGAATTAGACTTGTATCTGCATGGTAGCGTGTGTGTTACGTTTTTCTGAATGACACTATCAGCACCTTGAATCTAAGATATCCTTTTTGGGATAGATTTCAAGTAGGCCTGATATAGCAGAAACTACTTATTTTGAGAATGGCAAATTTGGGAAAAGTTTTTCAACCCAGAACAAAAACTGTGCTTTTACGGTCACTACAAATAACTTGACCAGCTAAAACAGTACAGATTTGGTTGAATAGAAATGTCAGGTCTATTTTTTAGGCGCTGGGTGACAGGCTCAACTTGCCCCTGATGTAGTATATGGCCAAAAAATAACCACACTATTGATGGTTAAATGCACTTGGGTGACACAGGCTCAGCCTGCACCAGATGTAGTATATGGCCAAAAAATAACCAGACTGTTGATGGTTAAATGCACTTCGGTGACACAGGCTCAGCCTGCAGCTGATGTAGTATATGGCCAAAAAATAACCAGACTGTTGATGGTTAAATGCACTTCGGTGACACAGGCTCAGCCTGCAGCTGATGTAGGATATAGCACAAAATAACCACACTATTGATGGTTAAATACACTTGGTGATAGCTTGTGCTGGCGCACCACAAGTCACAAAATGGCCGCCGATCACCCCAGAAAAAAGTGATATAAAAACGCTTTGGGCAGCCTAAAAAAAGTGAGCAATTCGATATTAGTACTTCAATGATCCACAGCTGGAGATCGATCACAGAATGAAGTCTTTTGGAGGAGTTAATCTGCCTAATCTCGCCCTAACGTCGCAGCAGCAACCTCTCCCTACACTTGTATCAGCAGAGTGACGTGCAGCGCTATGTGACCCAAGCTTATATAGAGGCTGGGTCACATGCTGCACTGGCCAATCACAGCCATGCCAATAGTAGGCAAGGCTGTGATGGCCTCTTGGGGCAAGTAGTATGACGCTTGTTGATTGGCTGCTTTGCAGCCTTTCAAAAAGCGCCAAGAAAGCACCGAACACCGAACCCGGTTCAGAAGGACTGCCCAGAGGTACTCGTGGTTAACCCGATCAAAAGCCTTTGCCTGATCTAAGGTCAGCATGTACCCCTTCCAGTTACCCGCCCTACTCCGTTCCACTGCCTCTCGGACACCGAGCACAGCACTAAACGTGCTTCAGCCTGGAACCGAGCAATGTTGGGTCTCCGAAAGGAGCCGGGGCGCAAACTGCACCAACCGATTAAACACTATCTTGGCCAGGATCTTTCTGTCCGTACTGAGAAGCGCTATGGGACGCCAATTCTCAATACGGCTCGGATCTTTACCCTTTGATATAAGGATCAGAGCTGACCTCCTCATTGACTTCGGCAGAGCACCCGAGGAAAGGCACTCATTGAATACCTTAGTCAAGAGGGGAACTAAGGAGTCCTTAAAGGTCTTATAAAACTCGGATGTTAAGCCATCCGGGCCTGGCGACTTCTCTAGGGCAAGCCCTTCGATCGCCAGGCTGACTTCCTCTTCTCTGATTTCTTCTATCAAAACGTCCAAAGAGCGGTCTACTCTTGACTCAGGGATGGTTTCAGCCAGGAAAGCCGAAATCCTGTCCCAATTCAGATCCTTCTTCCTCAAGAGGCACGAGTAGAAGCAGGGCCGTCTTTTCGAATGGGCACGCTGGGCAGTTGCCCGGGGGCCCCACTTGCCTGGGGGCCCGCCTGCCCAGTGAACCCACCAGCCAACTTCCCAACCGTCATTTAGCAGCGTTGCCGCCAGGGCCGTCTTTACCAAGGGGCAAAAGGGGCAGCTGCCCTGGGCCCAGTTGCTCCTGGGGGGGCCCAAGGCAGCTGCCTCTTGAGCCCTGCTAGCTACTGCCCCGGGTGTCAGGCTGTCGGCTACACAGGCATCATGATCGTACTGTGTTAATGATCTTAATTCTAGGACCTTAATGAGTTTTGATCTAGGACCTTAATGACATCATTACCATGTGACCAGTAACCTAGCAATTACTGGTCACATGGCTATGAAGTCATCACAGGTCCTATCAGGAGTGTTGCAGAAGTTAACTGTGGAGCTTTTCTGTGTAAAGATTACATCAGAAAAAGGTGACATGGGGTTGTTATTTTAATATACTGTAAATTACTGTATAGTGGGGTGCTGTGTACTGTGTGGGGGCCTGTATACTGTGTGGTGGGCTGTATATTGTGTGGTGGGCTATATATTGTGTAATGGGCTGTATATTGTGTGGTGGGCTGTATACTGTGTGTGGGGGGGGGGGGTGGCCTGTATACTGTGTGGTGGGCTGTATAGTGTGGGGGGCCTGTATAGTGTGGGGGGCCTGTATAGTGTGGGGGGGGGCTGTATAGTGGGGGGAGTGCTATACTGCTGTACTGTATAGTGTGGGGGGCTGTATACTGTGTGGTGGCCTGTATACTGTGTGGTGGGCTGTATAGTGTGGGGGGCCTGTATAGTGTGGGGGGCCTGTATAGTGTGGGGGGGGGCTGTATAGTGGGGGGAGTGCTATACTGCTGTACTGTATAGTGTGGGGGGCTGTATACTGTGGGTGCGGTATAGTGTAGAGTGCTGTACTGTATAGTGTGGGGGGCTGTATACTGTGGGTGCGGTATAGTGTAGAGTGCTGTACTGTATAGTGTGGGGGGCTGTATACTGTGGGTGCGGTATAGTGTAGAGTGCTGTACTGTATAGTGTGGGGGGCTGTATCGTGTATAGTTTGGGGTGCTGTATACAGTGAGGTGCTGTATAGTGTGGGGGTCTATACTGCTCTACTATATACTGTGGGGTACTGTATAGTGTGGGGTGCTAAACTGCATACTGTGTGGTGCTGTATACTATAGGGTGCTATACTGCATACTGTGTGGTGCTGTATACTATAGGGTGCTATACTGCATACTGTGTGGTGCTGTATACTATAGGGTGCTATACTGCATACTGTGTGGTGCTGTATACTATAGGGTGCTATACTGCATACTGTGTGGTGCTGTATACTATAGGGTGCTATACTGCATACTGTGTGGTGCTGTATACTATAGGGTGCTATACTGCATACTGTGTGGTGCTGTATACTATAGGGTGCTATACTGCATACTGTGTGGTGCTGTATACTATAGGGTGCTATACTGCATACTGTGTGGTGCTGTATACTATAGGGTGCTATACTGCATACTGTGTGGTGCTGTATACTATAGGGTGCTATACTGCATACTGTGTGGTGCTGTATACTATAGGGTGCTATACTGCATACTGTGTGGTGCTGTATACTATAGGGTGCTATACTGCATACTGTGTGGTGCTGTATACTATAGGGTGCTATACTGCATACTGTGTGGTGCTGTATACTATAGGGTGCTATACTGCATACTGTGTGGTGCTGTATACTATAGGGTGCTATACTGCATACTGTGTGGTGCTGTATACTATAGGGTGCTATACTGCATACTTGGGGGTTTACATCCACTTTAATCATACAACTAAAAAAACGAAATAAATATAGATATATATATAAATGTACACACACTCTGGTGCTGGTGGGTAATGCTGGTGTGGGTACTGCTGGTGCTGGTGGGTATTAATGTTGGAGTGGCGTGATTTTGTTGAAAGTACCAATAAATATCGCCTTATTGATAATTTGCATTTTTATTCTAGTGCGTGATTGTGTAGACAGGGCCCCAGTGCACTGTATTGCCCGGGGGCCTATAATGCTCTTAAGATGGCACTGAGTAGAAGGACTTGACGATTTCCAAGATCCCTGATCTGGACCTATCCAGAGATCCTGTACCATCGACCAGTCCCATCACCAACTTACTTTTCACTGACATCTTACAGTTTCTGTAAGGGTCGGGCGAGCGGTACTTCCTGAAATCCCTCTCAAAAACCAAAGATGTGTGCCTATCGTACTGGCACCCCTTGAGCAAAGATTTCACCCTGGAGATATCCTCTCGGCTACCTCCAGTCGAGACCAGTTGTTCGAGTTTCCTCCCCAGACCCTGATACAAGCGGTACCTGTCCAGGGACCTGAGGCTCGAGAGCTGGCGGAAGAATTTTGCCACCCGATCTTTGAATATCTCCCACCACTCCGACTTAGTGTCACAAAGATCCAGCAACTCTACCTGACTCTGAAGGAAGTCCTCAAAGGATTGTCTTACCTCTGCTTCCTCCAGGAGGGCCGAATTTAGCTTCCAATAGCCTCTTCCCATTTGGGGGGATTCTGCAACATTCAAAGAGAACATAATCATACAGTGATCGGAGAATTCCACCTCTACCACCTCTAAAGGTGAAAAAGTAGTCTCCTCCTTTAAATAAAACCTGTCTATTCTAGACCTAATCTGACTACCTCTATAATAAGTGAAACCACCGTGGCCTGGGGTGTGCCTAATGTGGACATCCACCAGGCGAGCCTCGCTAGCTATGCTATTCAGGGATACACTATCATAAGCCAGCCGGTCTCTGGCGCCTCCCCGGTCTTGGGACCTTGTGACTGTATTAAAGTCCCCTCCAAAGACCACCTGCCGACTTGTAAAAAGGAAAGGTTTGATCCTTATAAAGAGACGCTTCCGATCCCACCTGGTTTGGGGACCATAGATGTTTATCAGGTGAAGCTCTTGACCCTTCATGAGGACATCTAAAATCAAACACCTTCCCATTTCTAACTCAATCACTCGTCGGCTTTCTACTGGGGCGGTAAAAAGAACCGCCACTCCGCTATACGGCTCAGCCGCAAGAGACCAATATGATGGACCACACCTCCACTCCTTTTTTGCTTTATATACAGCCGCCAAATCTGGCAGCCTGGTCTCTTGCAAAAATAAAATGTCAGCTTCAACCCGGCTGAGAAAATCAAAAGCTGCAAACCTAGCCGCATCAGATTTAATACTGGCGACATTAATGGTCGCCAGCGTCAACGGAGTGAGTGCCGCCATACATAGTGATTAAGTTAGACGGCCTTCTTCCTTCCCTTCCCCTTCTTCTTCTTCTTACCCCTCTTGGGGCTACCCCCTAAGGTGGCACGATTTCTTTTGAGAAAGACAGTGGTGTCCATCTCATTAGTCACCATCGCCTCCCCCTTCGCACCACCCTTGTCATTCCCATCCCCAGTGTCTGGACCCGCCCCACCTTCCGAGGACCTTGCATCCTCACCGGAGGGAGGCGCGGGCCCTTCCAGAGGCTCCTTCTCTTGCCCCTCCGGCTCCCCACCTTGAACCTCCTCCCCGGAAGAGGGGAGGCGGAGATCTCATCCAAGGTGAGGTACCGGTTGGAAAGATCCAGGGGAAGAGAGTCAGGATTAGAGAGGTCCAGGGGGGAGCTGGCTTTGCCTTCCACAGGCAATCTAGTCGGGCTAGATCTTTTTTTGGTCAGACGTTTCCTTCTTATTCTTTTAGTCTCCCCTCTGTTGCACTCTCGTAGCAAGAGGACAGAGTCACCTCGGAACGGTCTAGTCTCCTGAGTTGCTCATTCCCCTGGATATCCCCCAGGGTCTCAGCTCTAGGAGAGGCATTCTCTTGGGAGGGCTCAGGCATCACCCCAGGACGGGGTTCCATCTGCCCCCTCTCCATTTGACGCCTTTCCCTCCGTCTCTGCTGGGACGGGCCGTCTTTTCTCTTCATCGACCCCACTGCCCTGTCGCCTTCGCTAGCACTCGCCTCGGCGGTGGGGGCCTCCCGGCTCGCCTCCACGCGTGCGCGAGCCACGTTGGCGACAGAGCGAGGGCAACGACTGAACGGGTGCCCTAGCTCACCACATAGGTTGCATCTAATCTACCCACAAGATGCAATAGATGGCCTTCACCCCCGCACAACGCGCACCTCTGCACTTGGCAGCTGACGCTGAAGTGCGAAGGGCTGCCGCACTTGTAACACAGCTTAGGCTGCCCCCTGTAGAACACCATGATCCTATCACGACCAAGGAAAGCAGATGATGGTATGTGGGAAACCGACCCCCCTGAATGTTTCAACATAATCTGAAACGTCCAAGCACCCGACCAGATGCCAAACTCATCCAGGTTCTTGCTAGGAAGACCCTGGACGTCCCCGTACCTGCTCAACCAGGTCAAGATGTCAACACAAGAAAGTGACTCGTTACGGGTGAGAACGGTCACCTTCTTGACCTCATTCTGGCGGGTTATCGCTTGCACAAAAAAACCCTGCCAGTCTGGCTGGTCTTTTGCCAGTTCATACCCAGACCAGAAAAGTTCAAGACCCTCTGGCCGGGCAAAACTGACATCAATCTCCCGGGTGCCATACGGATGTATCAGGGCAAAGATGTCACATGCCCTGATGCCCATCCGAAAGAGAAGCTCTGCCACCCTCTTCCTGGTAGGGCACACTTCATTGCCTCTCCATTTCAGACAGACAACATTCCGCCTGGTTGACCCGGGGCCGGTTGTGGGTGAGGACCAGGTGGTCTCGCCCCCGCCTTGCTCTCGGAAGGCACGCAGGCCATGCCTGTCTATCCAGAAGGATAGATCCACCTGCTGCCCCCCTACTGTAATGGAATTCTCCCCACTCCTAAGAGCCTCTAGAAGTTGCCGCTGCAAGTTATCGTCACCAGACATTGGTAATTGGGAGGACAATGGGGACCGCCCCTCCCCCCCTGCGACCACACCAGCATAACTTCTGCCAGGCGTAACCGACGCAGGAGGGGCAGCCGGACCGGCCCACCCCCACCCCCCCCAGACCTATCTTCAGCAGGTGCCACTCCAGACCCCTCTGAAGGGGCTACATGAGGCGAACCGGCCACTTGTACAGTGGGCAGCCGACCTCCAACATTCACCCCTCTATCAGGGCCCAGGGCAACACCACTAACAAAAACTATATTTACACTACTAGAAGTGACCACTTCTTCAGTGGCCACTACCACACTCTCCCCTCCCCCCCCACACACTGCTGGGCCAGAGGGGACAGAGGTCACATTATTCGTTTTGTCCAGCATCTCCTTGCTGGACACATTTTTCCAGTCTTTCCTGATTTTTCAGGCCGGCGGGCTGTAGAACCACTAGTCCCAGCCACGCCGGCCTTATTTACTTGACGAACCGTGCAGGAGGGAGGGGCGGTGCGCACCACACTCGCATCAGGACCGCCCCCTCCCTCTCTGCCTACAGACACACTGCTCTGAGCTCCTTTGTGGATATCCGAAGCCCCACCCCCTCCACCCTCGACCACTCCCACTGCGCCTCCACTCCCCGCCGCCACAACAACACCAGCGGAAGGGACTGAAGCGGAGCAGACCGGGGCAGAGGAGACCGGAACCCCGGCAAGGACTTGGGCATACAAATTGGGAGGGGCGGAGGTAGCCACCTCGCACCCTCCCCCTGCAACTCCGGATCGGGACACCGCTGTACCTGCGGCCCCACTCCCTCCACCCACAGCCACCTCCACCACCCCCGCGTCCCCCCCGTCCCCCGCCGCCATGCCAAAACCGGCAGGGGGGACTGCAGGGCGCACGGGAGCGGCGAAGCAGACTGGGGCAGAGGAGGCAGACCCCAGGACAGGGATCCCGGCAACGACCTCTGCAAGGGGGGCAGTGGCAGCCACACCGTCCCGCCGCACCTCCACCTGGCACTTGTCCAGTGCCCCAGCAGAGGCGGGCGGAGCCATCTGACCACCAACCATGTCCCCCTCGCCGCCCGCCCCGGGAGCCTTCCTGTCTGGCCCCTCCTGCTTCTCCCCACCGCCCCTGTTACCGCAAACAGGGACGGCGTCCTGCACCATCTTTGCCATGTCTGTCTCCCCACTCCTACGTACCGGTCCCACAGCAGAGACCGGGCCAGGGAGGATGGTGGGGTTCGTGCCCTTAGCTGGCTTTGCAGCTGGCCCAGGGCACGCAGGGTGGGTCACATAGACATACCTCACCTCTGGCTTTAATGTCTTTGCCTTTCTCTTCTTTCCTATTGGCTCATCTTCAGGTAATTCGTCACCAAAGCAAATGTCCTCACAAATTTTGGGGGACTCCAGGTGGCGTATCTCGGCCATACCTGCTCTGCGGTGATACCTGTGGCGATACCAGTTTCCGTAGGTTGCCCCCCCATGTCCGACTCTTCCTCCTCACTAGAGGAGTCATCTTCTTGGTGTTCACGGCTTCCAGACATTTCATTGAACCTTTCGTCGTTCATGAGCTTTTCCTTGAAGGGACCACTGTTATTCAGAATGGCCGCCCTTCTCTCCTGCAGCTCTTTAATAATTT
The DNA here is from genome assembly GCF_905171765.1 of Bufo bufo. NCBI lineage: Eukaryota > Metazoa > Chordata > Amphibia > Anura > Bufonidae > Bufo > Bufo bufo. The sequence goes on from NC_053391.1 coordinate 9,912,071, forward strand.
CTTTTAAGCCTTTTATTTTTTTTGATATTTCTGGCCTGTTTTTTCTTGCCGCTTTGTCCACCTTCCCCCTCTCAAGCTTTAGGTTCTCCCTCACCTTCTTGAGGGTCCTATTCGATTCCTCATACTCCCGGAGGTAGGCCGTGATCCGGGAGCTGTAAACGGCGATTAGTTCCCGGGGCTTCATGTTGCCCCAGTCAGCCTCAACCGGAACCGGCCCATCCCCAGGAGCACTCCGCGTACCTCTTGGAGGGCTACTGTCCGCCCTCCTGGAACTGCCGGCGATGGACACGGCTTCACCTCCGGGGGCTGCAGGGGCCGCTGCACCACGACTCCTGCTGGATCTTCTGACCCCCGGGGCGGAAGATGGAACGGAGGCCGGTAGCTCACCTCCCCTACCTCCCGCCGGCCTACCCCGGGAAGTAGGATCCTGGGTCTTCAGTCGCTTCATGGCCCAGGACCCTACCAGCTCCCTGGGGAGAGAGAGGCAGGGCCTGGGCTGGGAAAGGTGGAATAATCCCTGGAAGTCTGTCAGAAATCAGCAGGAGCTCCTTCAGACACAACCACACCCGTCCACTGGCTCCTGCACACTGAGGATTATACCCAGTATACAGGAGAAGTGGTACTGTGCAGTGTCCATATATACAGAATAAGAGCAGATACAGAGGATTACACCCGGTATACAGGACAGGAGAAGTGCTACTGTGCAGTGTATATATATACAGAATAAGAGCAGGTACTGAGCATTACACCCTGTTGTATTTCTCATTAATGCAATTATCTAGTCAACCAATCACATGGCAGTTGCTTTAATGCATTTAGGGGGGTGCTCCTGGTCAAGACAATCTCCTGAACTCCAAACTGAATGTCAGAATGGGAAAGAAAGGTGATTTAAGCAATTTTGAGCGTGGCATGGTTGTTGGTGCCAGACGGGCCGGTCTGAGTATTTCACAATCTGCTCAGTTACTGGGATTTTCACGCACAACCATTTCTAGGGTTTACAAAGAATAGTGTGAAAAGGGAAAAACATCCAGTATGCGGCCGTCCTGTGGGCAAAAATGCCTTGTGGATGCTAGAGGTCAGAGGAGAATGGACCGACTGATTCAAGCTGATAGAAGAGCAACGTTGGCTGAAATAACCACTCGTTACAACCGAGGTATGCAGCAAAGCATTTGTGAAGCCACAACACGCACAACCTTGAGGCGGATGGGCTACAACAGCAGAAGACCCCACCGGGTACCACTCATCTCCACTACAAATAGGAAAAAGAGGCCACAATTTGCACGAGCTCACCAAAATTGGACTGTTGAGGACTGGAAAAATGTTGCCTGGTCTGATGAGTCTCGATTTCTGCTGAGACATTCAAATGGTAGAGTCCGAATTTGGGGTAAACAGAATGAGAACATGTATCCATCCTCTGATGGCTACTTCCAGCAGGATAATGCACCATGTCACAAAGCTCCAATCATTTCACATTGGTTTCTTGAACATGACAATGAGGTCACTGCACTAAAATGGCCCCACAGTCACCGGATCTCAACCCAATAGAGCATCTTTGGGATGTGGTGGAACAGGAGCTTCGTGCCCTGGATGTGCATCCCTCAAATCTCCATCAACTGCAAGATGCTATCCTATCAATATGGGCCAACATTTCTGAAGAATGCTATCAGCACCTTGTGGAATCAATGCCACGTAGAAGTAAGGCAGCTCTGAAGGCAAAAGGGGGTCCAACACCGTATTAGTATGGGGGCACTAATAATTCTTTAGGTGAGTGTATATACAGAGTAAGAGCATATACTGTGGATTACACCCTATATGCAGTACAGGACAGACAGTATATGAGAACAGTCCTCGGATGTGTTGCATGAGGATCTGCAGGACTCATTGTTATCCTCCATTGCTTTATATGTTTTATTTGAATTATTTTTCTGTATTATATGTGGAACTCACACAATGAGACGAGGTGTGTGTGTGGGGGGGGGGGAGGGGGCTCTATAACCGTGGCCAATTACATTATAGTGGGCGCAGCAGGGGGCAGCACTAATGGTTTAATAGAATGGCACATTTTTGTGAGAAAGATTTGCTCATTATTATTCAGAATTATGGCAATAATGTTCACAAAGAATAACCCTGACGAGTCCTAGAAGAGACCAAGACTCTGTCCAGGCTGTGATCAGGGATATCAAGTGCAACTAAGAAGCATTGGAACTTAGAGGCCTCCAGCAATAGAAATCTAATCCAAGATCAGCTGGGAGGACCCTGCTCCTTCCACTATGTAACTCTCAGCCTGTGACCTCCACAGGATCAGCACACTCCTCTCCTGAAATCCTCTGTGCTGCTGGGAGGACCCTGCTCCTTCCACTATGTAACTCCCAGCCTGTGACCTCCACAAGATCAACACACTCCTCTCCTGAAATCTTCTGTGCTGCTGGGAGGACCCTGCTCAATCCACTATTTAACTCCCAGCCTGTGACCTCCACAAGATCAGCACACTCCTCTCCTAAAATCCTCTGTGCTGCTGGAAGGTCTCTGCTCCTTCCACTATGTGACTCTCAGACTGTGACCTCCACAAGATCAGCACACTCCTCTCCTGAAATCCTCTGTGCTGCTGGGAGGACCCTGCTCCTTCCACTATGTAACTCTCAGCCTGTGACCTCCACAAGATCAGCACACTCCTCTCCTGAAATACTCTGTGCTGCTGGGAGGACCCTGCTCCTTCCACTATGTGACTCTCAGCCTGTGACCTTCACAAGATCAGCATACTCCTTTCCTGAAATCCTCTGTGCTGCTGGAATGACCCTGCTCCTTCCACTAAGTGACTCTCAGACTGTGACCTCCACAAGATCAACACAGTCTTCTCCTGAAATCCTCTGTGCTGCTGGGAGGACCCTGCTCCTTCCACTATGTGACTCTCAGACTGTGACCTCCAAAAGATCAGCGCACTCCTCTCCTGAAATCCTCTGTGACTCTGCCCTTTCCCCTCTGTAACTTTTTACTTACAGTATAATGGAGGAATACATAAACAGCTGCAGGAACCGTTCACCCAACCAGAAGCGGTGCCGGCAGAGACCTAGACCGGTGATAATGAGGGTCGGGGCAGGGTGGCAGTATATTGGGGGGCAGTATATTGGGGGGGGGGGGGTTGCATTTTAGCCTCTTGCCGCACACGTAACGCCGAAAGGCATCATTGCTGCAGCGCTCCCAGGCTACACTAACGCCGATTGGCGTCATCTCGCCTGAGCCGAGATTTCCTGTGACACAGGATCGGAAGGTAAACTAGCTGATCTCCAGCCTGCCAGCGGCGATCGTTCGCTGGCAGGCTGGAGATGCGATTTTTTTAACCCCTAACAGGTATATTAGACGCTGTTTTGATAACAGCGTCTAATATACCTGCTACCTGGTCCTCTGGTGGTCCCTTTTGTTTGGATCGACCACCAGAGGACACAGGCAGCTCAGTAATAAGTAGCACTAAGCACCACACTACACTACACCCCCCCTGTCACTTATTAACCCCTTATTCACCCCCTGATCACCCCATATAGACTCCCTGATCACCCCCCTGTCATTGATCACCCCCCTGTCATTGATCACCCCCCTGTAAGGCTCCATTCAGATGTCCGTAATGTGTTTTGCGGATCCGATCCATGTATCCGTGGATCCGTAAAAAACATACGGACGTCTGAATGGAGCCTTACAGGGGGGTGATCAATGACAGGGGGGTGATCACCCCATATAGACTCCCTGATCACCCCTCTGTCATTGATCAGACAGGCTCCATTCAGACATTTTTTTGGCCCAAGTTAGCGGAAATTTTTATTTTATTTTTTTTCTTACAAAGTCTCATATTCCACTAACTTGTGTCAAAAAATTTAATCTCACATGAACTCACCATACCCCTCACGGAATCCAAATGCGTAACATTTTTTAGACATTTAGATTCCAGACTTCTCACACTTTAGGGCCCCTAAAATGCCAGGGCAGTATAAATACCCCACATGTGACCCCATTTCGGAAAGTAGACACCCCAAGGTATTCGCTGATGGGCATATTGAGTCCATGAAAGATTGAAATTTTTGTCCCAAGTTAGCGGAAAGGGAGACTTTGTGAGAAAAAACAAAAAAAAAATCAATTTCCGCTAACTTGTGGCAAAAAATATTTTTTTCTATGAACTCGCCATGCCCCTCATTGAATACCTTGGGGTGTCTTCTTTCCAAAATGGGGTCACATGTGGGGTATTTATACTGCCCTGGCATTTTAGGGGCCATAAAGCGTGAGAAGAAGTCTGGGATCCAAATGTCTAAAAATGCCCTCCTAAAAGGAATGTGGGCCCCTTTGCGCATCTAGGCTGCAAAAAAGTGTCACACATGTGGGATCGCCATACTCAGGAGAAGTTGGGGAATGTGTTTTGGGGTGTCATTTTACATATACCCATGCTGGGTGAGATAAATATCTTGGTCAAATGCCAACTTTGTATAAAAAAATGGGAAAAGTTGTCTTTTGCCGAGATATTTCTCTCACCCAGCATGAGTATATGTAAAATGACACCCCAAAACACATTGCCCAACTTCTCCTGAGTATGGCGATACCACATGTGTGACACTTTTTTGCAGCCTAGGTGGGCAAAGGGGCCCACATTCCAAAGAGCACCTTTAGGATTTCACAGGCCATTTTTTACAGAATTTGATTTCAAACTCCTTACCACACATTTGGGCCCCTAGAATGCCAGGGCAGTATAACTACCCCACAAGTGACCCCATTTTGGAAAGAAGACACCCCAAGGTATTTCGTGATGGGCATAGTGAGTTCATGGAAGTTTTTATTTATTTTTATTTTCCGCTAACTTGTGACAAAAAATAAAAAGTTCTATGAACTCACTATGCCCATCAGCGAATACCTTAGGGTGTCTACTTTCCAAAATGGGGTCATTTGTGGGGTGTTTGTACTGTCTGGGCATTGTAGAACCTCAGGAAACATGACAGGTGCTCAGAAAGTCAGAGCTGCTTCAAAAAGCGGAAATTCACATTTTTGTACCATAGTTTGTAAATGTATAACTTTTACCCAAACCATTTTTTTTTTACCCAAACATTTTTTTTTTATCAAAGACATGTAGAACAATAAATTTAGAGAAAAATTTATATATGGATGTCGTTTTTTTTGCAAAATTTTACAACTGAAAGTGAAAAATGTCATTTTTTTGCAAAAAAATCGGTAAATTTCGATTAATAACAAAAAAAGTTAAAATGTCAGCAGCAATGAAATACCACCAAATGAAAGCTCTATTAGTGAGAAGAAAAGGAGGTAAAATTCATTTAGGTGGTAAGTTGCATGACCGAGCAATAAACCGCTAAAGTTGTGGAGTGCCGATTTGTAAAAAAGGGCCTGGTCACTAGGGGGGTATAAACCTGTGGTCCTTAAGTGGTTAAAGGGACACTGACAGGCCAAATCAGCATATATAGTTAGATATATCACATTACAGGTCTTATAGAGTCTTTTAAAAGCATATAACTATCCCCCCTGTCCACCTTATAAAGAGTGAAATATAAAGTTTTATAACCTGCTTCTCCGGTCAGCAATCTGCCCAAGGGGCGGCGTTTCATGTGAAAATGCGCCCAGCCAGCCTTCCCAACTGCCGTTCTTAAGCCCCGCCCAGCTCATCATTATTCACTTCGCTGGGCGGCGGCTAGAACTCTCCCCAGTCCCGATCCTGCGCCTGCGCAATTCAATCCTCCGGGCATCGTTCATGCCCAATCTTCTGCGCCTGCGCCCCGCCGTGCCGTCGGACGCACTATAATTAACCCCTTATATGATGTGAGTGAGCAGCGCTCTGAAGCGCTGCTCTGAACAGTGCATGGCTGAGGCTGCAGCTGCCTCGAAGACGCAGGCTGGTGTGTACGCAGGCGCGATCTAACGGCACGGCGGGGCGCAGGCGCAGGAGATTGGGCATGAACGATGCCGGGAGGATTGAATTGCGCAGGCGCAGGATCGGGACTGGGGAGAGTTCTAGCCGCCGCCCAGCGAAGTGAATAATGATGAGCTGGGCGGGGCTTAAGAACGGCAGTTGGGAAGGCTGGCTGGGCGCATTTTCACATGAAACGCCGCCCCTTGGGCAGATTGCTGACCGCAGATGCAGGTTATAAAACTTTATATTTCGCTCTTTATAAGGTGGACAGGGGGGATAGTTATATGCTTTTAAAAGACTCTATAAGACCTGTAATGTGATATATCTAACTATATATGCTGATTTCGCCTGTCAGTGTCCCTTTAAGCATTTTTCTAGCATATTGTGTCTCATAGGTGTAAAGTGAACTCCCATCTTCTGGGCTGCAGCTCTGCTGTCCATGGTGCTGGAGCTGGGTCTCCTCCCCTACATATTCCCTGCACCGTCCCAGGACTTAAAGAGGACCTTTCACTTGTAAAAACTATGTGAACTAAGTATGCTGCCATGTAGAGCGGCGCCCGGGGATCTCACTGCACTTAATATTATCCCCGGGCACCGCTCCGTTCTCCCGTTATGCCCTCCGGTACCTTTGCTCCTTAAGTTATAGTAGGCGGGTCTTCCCTTGTCCTGTGGGCGTCTCCTTCTCCTAGGCTGTAGCGCTGGCCAATCGCAGCGCACAGCTCACAGCCTGGGAGTTTTTTTTCTCCCAAACTGTGAGCTGTGCGCTGCGATTGGCCAGCGCTACAGCCTAGGAGAAGGAGACGCCCAGAGGACAAGGGAAGACCCGCCTACTATAACTTAAGGAGCAAAGGTAGCGGAGGGCATAACGGGAGAACGGAGCGGCGCCCGGGGATAATAGTAAGTGCAGTGAGATCCCCGGGCGCCGCTCTACATGGCAGCATACTTAGTTCACATAGTTTTTACAAGTGAAAGGTCCTCTTTAATCATAGCGCCTGCCGCGGTAACGCTTAGGAGCTGTGTGCGGTTATTATTATTTCAGAACTACATTGCACTCTTAGGGTATGTTCAGACAGAGGATTATGGGCGCGGGTTTCAGAGCAGATTCTGTTCATTATCCTGTTGGACGACCCATGACCTGCGGCTGAGACCAAGCCTTTTGACGCTGTGCAGCACATTTCACTCCAGAATGCCCTGATAGTCTTGAGATTTCGTTGCACCCCGCACAGATGCAGCAAGGCGGCCCCAACACATCCTCAAGCCTCCTCCATGTCTCACAGCAGGCACAATGTTCTGTTCTTTCTAGGCAGCAATCCTGTTTACCTTCTGTGCAAACATAGGTGGATTCTGTTACAGTGTATCAGCACACCATGGGTCGCACATAGCCGCCATACAATTTCTCCCCATTTTAAAAACCAATGCTTGCTGTCAGTGAATGGAAACAATCCTGTTTACCTTCTTTACAAACGGTGGCAGATCCTGTTACAGTGCATCAGCACGCACGGGGTCACACACGGCCGCCATCCTTTTCATTCTCTGTACGGCAATCACTCAGCTTTCCCAAACTCCTGAACGGCAAATCTACATCATTAAGTCAAGAAGGGACATTTACCTTTCAGGAGTCTGGGAAAGCTGTCTGACAACCCAAGTAGTGGCTGTAATGGTAGCCAGAATAGTTGTCACCCAACTTTTCCAGGCTCAGAAAAGGAAAAAAAACATTATTATAATTTTTTTTTGAGATGCATTTTTTTTTGGTAATTAAAAATTTAAAGGAACATGAAATGATTCTGGGCTTTGAGGGCGAGAAAGCCGTCTCTAGGATGGAGCGTTTGTCAGATGCCGCCGGACGCCTCCATTAAAATCATGCTTGTCCAATCAGGCTAACGAGATGGAAAGAGATGCCCGCTCAGGTAGAGAGCTGATGGCGGAGGGCAGACAGAGATTAATCTGACGCCGCAGAGCTGCCCATTAGAACAAGGGATGGGGTGACCCCCGCGCCATGACCTTTAATTATCTGATCAGCCAAATGCCTTTTATCACGCTGTAAATGTGATTAAGACCCAAGCGTTCAAAGAAAACAGACTGCTTCGCTGCTGGGCTGTGGCACTAATGCGCGGCCTTTCCAGAGGGGGGACGGGTGGCGAATATACGAAGACTGATAAATATTAACAATAACATGGCAGACAGCAAAATCACCTACAGAGAAACTATAGTCCTGTTCATCCTGCTTCTCCTGGTTCATGAATATAATGCTAGAATAACAGTAAAGACTGACAAACCAATAGAGCAGAACGTAAGGGCACAGCACAAGGGCGAAAAGGAATAATGTCCTTTTATTAGACCTCGTGAAAAGTGTTTCACTATCACAGAGAAGTAAGTGCCCTGAATCTACCGTGGTCATTGCACAATTCTAATACACTTGGGTCGCTATTTTCAAGATCTTTGCTTGCTGCCAGTGAAAGGGAACATTTTTCTTTTGCATTGAGAGCCGGAAAACTGGCCCCAATCTAGTCCTGCTCACAACAGCTGATGGGTTTTGTTACAGTGGATCAGCATAGGCAAAAGCTATTATCCCGACATGCAGGACGAGAGATCTTTACTGCTGCTGTAGTTGAGAATACACTGTAACAAACTCTTCAGCTGTGTGAAGAGGACTGCTTGAATAGCAATTGTGAAGATTTTCTAATTTTATCCCAATAAAGAGTACAATAAAAAGTTTGGCTCCTTTTAATAAATTTGGGTTGTAAATAATTTGTCACTATTTCCAAGATCTTTGCTTGCTGTTAGTGAACAGGATCATTCTTGTTTACATCCAGAGGCTAAAACCGTGTCCTGCTCTAATGCTTCTTACAGCTGAGTGTCTGTTACAATTGTATCAGTCAGTCTCAACAGTCCTCCATGTGCTCCAAGCCCCTACTTTAAACCTGTGCTGATACATTGTAACAAACATTCTTGAGGACATACTCAATGGTTTAGCTTTATATAAGTTATGTTTCATCTCCTTATCCTGAAACATTCTGCAATGTTTATTTCAACTCTGCACCATTTCCAACATCTCTGCTTGCTGTAAGATACTTGTTTGAAACCTGTACTTCTCACAGCTGAAGGTTTGTCACTATTGATCAGTGCAGAGCATCATTTCCGAGCTCAGCATCCTGGACTCCAGAGGGATACATTGTATCTGTGCTGATACATTGTAACCAACTATCAGGGCAGAGATTTGTGCTGCTGATGTGTTTACCTCGCAGAGGATTGTCTAGACTGGATACAACTATAGCAAACCCTCAGCTGTGAGACATATTACATCTATAGAGGTTTTTACACTCTGCATATAAATTTTGAACTTTGACAGAATGCGGTAGGTCTGAACGTGGCCTTAATACTTCATGTACGCCATGTCTGCGACCTGCTCGTGGCGCTGGATGGGGCGATTATTACCGCTCAGGACTCCTCCCCCTTTATATTATGATATCAATGTGACATTAAATATGGATGTTCGATAGACAGATGATCCCATTAGTCATCACGTCTGCTGGGAGCTGCATTAGTTGTACTGCTGACTGCAGATCGGAGGGTGTCAGACGTTGCTCCGGGGGCTAAAGAGCAGGAACGTTTCATTATTATCTTAGCTGAGTGCCAGCGGGCGGGGGCCAGGACTCTCCTAATGGGGCCGACGTACTGTTGCCAGCAGATGCCCTGAGGTGCCCTGTGCTCAGAGTGGAGGCCGCGGACCTCCGGAGACATGGGGGGGGGGGGGGGGGGGGGGTGCAGTCCTCATCCCTTCCAGATGTGCAGAACCATATGACATGGGGGTGTCCAAAATAAGGAAAACATGGCTTTATTCTTTCCAAAACAGCGCCACACCTGCCCACAGGTTGTACTTGGTATTGCAACTGAGCCCCATTCATTTCATTGGAGCTGAGCTGCAATACCAGACATAACCTATGGACAGATGTGGTGCTGTTTCTGGAACAAAAAAACAGCAACGTTTTTCTAATTCTGGAGAATCCCTTGAAGCCTCTCCAGCCCCTGCTCACCAGTAGAAGAAGAACCACAAGTCTCAGCATCGCAGGCCTCCTAGTATTTGATACAATGTAATCATTTCCATTTGTTATCAGGGTTTCCAGTTTTTATGTCTTATGGAAGTGATACTCACCTGCCCAATCCCTGTCACTCCCGGGTGTCTTTATTTCTGCTGCTGCATTGGCTTTCCTGACCACGTCATATGCCAACTACGGCCAATCACAGGCCTCGGCACATGTGTGGGGTGGTAGAGTCACGTCATCGCTGCTGCATTATAGACCGTCAGAGTGGTAGGGGATTGATTTTGTTTCTTCATTTTCTGGGGTCTCAGAAAACCCCTTTAAAAGATAAAGTCGTGTTTGTATTCAGCCACCACTAGAAGAGCGTGAAGAGCGCCGGGAGTCAGGAGCGGCATCCGTGTCCGGAGCAGGGAAGGAAGGTGAGTTGAATAATATCTTTGGTCTGATCTAAGGTCTGATTGGGGTCTTATAAACATTGAGGGTCTGATATGAGGTCTAAATGGGGTCTTATTAACATTGGGTCTCTAAACCGAGGTCTGACTAACATTGGGGGTCTGATCTGAGGTCTAATGAAAAATATTTTTTTCTTATCTTCCTCGTCTAAAACCTAGGTGCATCTTATGGGCTGGTCCATCTCATAGGGCAGAAAATACAGTATATGCAAATGAGCCTGGGACATTGCCATTACACCTAGAGGCTCCGCTCTCTCTGCGACTTTGCACTTTGATTGACAGGACCAGGCAGTGAAAACATCATAATGCCTGGCCCTGTCCATCAAAGTGCAGAGGACCTTGCAGCTGCAGAGAAAGTAGAGTCTCTAGGTGACACGGAAATGTTCATTTGCACATATTAAAACATCATTTTTCCCAGCAATATATGGACACATATAAACATGGGACCAGCACAGATGTCTTCAGCTGCCAAGCGCGCATGTAACAGGTCAGCCGGTTTAATAGGTACGAATCTGCTGCTATATACCCTTTGAAAGATAAATTTGTGTTTGTGTTCAACCACCACTAGAGGGAGCTCACTGCAGGGCCGATTCTAGGGTCACAGGCGCCTGGGTGCAGAAATATTTCTGGCGCCCCCACATGGGCGTGGTTATCTTACTAACTCCTCCCCTTTACAATGTTTCTATGGCAACAACTTCAGCCCCACGAATCGGCGGCTCGGCTGCTCGGCTTAAAAAAAAAAAAAAGTCCAAAAAAAAAAAGTCCCGGCGGCTCGCTCGGCCAGGGCCGGACTGGGGATAAAAACCAGCCCTGGAAAAAGTTGCACACCAGCCCCACAGCATTGCGTCATTATTTACTTGTTTATAATAGGAGAAAGCATTCATTTTAAAACACGTGTGTAAACACGAATATGAACTTTGCCCCACGATAGCTCTTTTGTAGAACCCCCATAAAAACTTACAGTTACTTGACTTGGCCCTTGGGGATCTCGGACGCCACTTCAACACTTTGGCCGGGGGCTCGGCGGAGCTGATGTTGTGCTTTAACCTAATGAGAAAGATTTCATAATAAGGATTTGGAGAAAGGGCAGAGGGATAGCAGAGCAGGGAGAGGCTGGTGCTGCTACTAGGGGGTCATACCATGGGGGAGTAATAAAGCCCACCATAATGCCCCCCCAGTAGTAATAATTCTCCTTATAATATGCAAAACATTTGTAATGCCCCCAGTTGAGCTAATGTTCCCATAATGTGCCAATATAAAATACCCCTTCTCAGTGCCCCCGTAGATGACCCCCATAGTGCCCCCCCCTTCCCCATAGTACCCACCATAATGTGTCCCAGTATAAAATGCCCCTATACAGAGCCCCCATATAAAATATCTTCTTTTTTAGCCTCAGTAGATGCCCCTATAGTGCCCCCCAATAATCTGCAGTAAGATGTGCCCCCATAGATGCCCCCAATCATGTGCCAGTAATAAGAGCCCCCCCACCATCATGTGCCAGTAGCCAGAGCCCCCCCATATCATGTCAGTAGCCAGAGCCCCCCCATATCATGAGTCAGTAGCCAGAGCCCCCCATATCATGTGCCAGTAGCCAGAGTGCCCCCATATCATGTGCCAGTAGCCAGAGTGCCCCCAATCATGTGCCAGAAATAAGAGCCCCCCCACCATCATGTGCCAGTAGCCAGAGCCCCCCCATATCATGTGCCAGTAGCCAGAGCCCCCCATATCATGTGCCAGTAGCCCCCCTTATGTGCCAGTAGCCCCCCTATGTGCCAGTAGCCCCCCTTATCATGTGCCAGTAGACCCCCTTATCATGTGCCAGTAGCCCCCCATATCATGTGCCAGTAGCCAGAGCCCCCCCCCTTATCATGTGCCAGTAGCCAGAGCCCCCCCATATCATGTGCCAGTAGCCAGATCCCCCCCATTATCATGTGCCAGTAGCCAGAGTGCCCCCATATCATGTGCCAGTAGCCCCCCATATCATGTGCCAGTAGCGCCCCTTATCATGTGCCAGCCCAGTAGTCCCCCCTTATCATGTGCCAGCCCAGTAGTCCCCCCTTATCATGTGCCAGCCCAGTAGCCCCCCTTATCATGTGCCAGCCCAGCCCAGTAGCCCCCCTTATGTGCCAGCCCAGTAGCCCCCCTTATCATGTGCCAGCCCAGTATTGTACCTATATAAAAAAATAAAAAAAAATAATACACTTATACTTACCTCCAGCAATGCGATGCGATGCAGGCCACCTCTTCCGTCTGTGTCCCTCGCTATACGGCTCAGGCGACGCGATGACGTCATCGCGCCATCACCGGCCTCTGATAGGCTGCCAGCACTAAGCCGGCAGCCTATCAGAGGAACAGGAGGGGACACACCTCTCCCTCCTCTGCCGCAGCACAGACAGGCATCTGTATTGCCGTCCTGAGGACGGCAATACAGATGACTATGGAGATGAGCGCTTCCGCAATGGAGGCGCTCATCTCCTGCTCTGCCCTGCCGCCGGCCGTGGCCGCCCCCACTTGTCACCAGGGCCGCAGCGCTGGGGTGCGGGGCACCCACTGCACCCCGTGTAGGATCGGCCCTGGCTCACTGCATGCTGTTATATAACAGAAAACTGATTTAAAAGATACATTTGTATTTGCCTTAAGCCACCACTAGAGGAGCACACTGCATACTGTTATACATCAGAAAACGCCTTGAAAAGATACATTTATATTTGCCTTCAGCCACCACTAGAGAGAGCTGCCTGCATGCTGTTATAGAATGGAAAACCCCTTTAAAAGATAAATTTATGTTTGCATTCAGCCACCACTAGAGGGAGCACACTGCATGCTGTTATACATTAGAAAACATCTTTAAAAGATACATTTGTATTTACCTTCGGCTGTCACTAGAGGGAGCTCACTGCATGATTTTCTACATTGAAATCAGTATGCAGTAAGGGCTCTTTCACACCTGCGTTCTTGTCTTCCGGCATAGAGTTCCGTCGTCGGGGCTCTATGCCGGAGAATCCTGATCAGGATTATCCTAATGCATTCTGAATGGAGAGAAATCCGTTCAGGATGCATCAGGACGTCTTCAGTTCCGGAATGGAACGTTTTTTGGCCGGAGAAAATACTGCAGCATGCTGCGCTTTTTGCTCCGGCCAAAAATCCGGAACACTTGCCGCAAGGCCGGATCCGGAATTAATGCCCATTGAAAGGCATTGATCCGGATCCGGCCTTAAGCTAAACGTCGTTTCGGCGCATTGCCGGACCCGACATTTTGCTTTTTCTGAATGGTTAACATGGCTGCCGGGACGCTAAAGTCCTGGCAGCCATGGTAAAGTGTAGCGGGGAGCGGGGGAGCAGTATACTTACCTTCCGTGCGGCTCCCCGGGCGCTCCAGAGTGACATCAGGGCGCCCCAAGCGCATGGATCATGTGATCGCATGGATCACGTCATCCATGCGCATGGGGCGCTCTGACGTCATTCTGGAGCGCCCCGGGAGCCGCACGGACTGTAAGTATACCGCTCCCCCGCTCCCCACTACTACTATGGCAACCAGGACTTTAATAGCGTCCTGGGTGCCATAGTAACACTGAACGCATTTGGAAGACGGTTCCGTCTTCAAATGCTTTCAGTACACTTGCGTTTTTCCGGATCCGGAGTGTAATTCCGGCAAGTGGAGTGCACGCCGGATCCGGACAACGCAAGTGTGAAAGAGCCCTAAGTCTCTCAAGCTTGAACCTCTGTCTCTGCACTAGGTGTATACAGGGTCGGACTGGCCCACCAGAGTACCAGAGGATCCTTCGGTGTGCTCAAGCCCTGACAATAATGAACCCTTAATAAAACAGGGCTCTTAAAGGGCTTCTGTCACCCCACTAAACTCATTTTTTTTTTTGTGTACTTATAAACCCTATCCTGCCATATTGCTATACATTATGTTATTAATAATTTTCGTTCAGTAGATTTGGCAAAAAAATTACTTTTATGATATGCTAATTACCTGTCTACCAGCAAGTAGGGCGTCTACTTGCTGGTAGCAGCTGCAGAAAACCGCCCCCTCCTATTGTTGATTGACAGGGCCAGCCGCGATCTCCTCCTCCGTCCGGCCCTGTCAGCATTTCAAAAATCGCGCGCCTGTGTTGATTCGGCGCAGGCGCTCTGAGATAAGGAGGCTCGCCTCCCCAGCACTCCCTCAGTGCGCCTGCGCCGATGACGTCTTCTCTTTAAGCGCCTGCACCGAATCAGAGCGCCTGCGCCGAATCAACACAGGCGCGCGATTTTTGAAATGCTGACAGGGCCGGACGGAGGAGGAGATCGCGGCTGGCCCTGTCAATCAACAAGAGGAGGGGGCGGTTTTGTGCAGCTGCTACCAGCAAGTAGACGCCCTACTTGCTGGTAGACAGGTAATTAGCATATCATAAAAGTAATTTTTTTGCCAAATCTACTGAACGAAAATTATTAATAACATAATGTATAGCAATATCGCAGGATAGGGTTTATAAGTACACAAAAAAAAAAAATGTGTTTAGTGGGGTGACAGAAGCCCTTTAAGGTCCTATATATACAGAGGGTTGGTCCTCAGAATAATTTCCTCTGGTGGGCCCAAGGGACTTCAGTCCGACGTGGGGTGTATATACACTACTCAGGATGAACCTAAAATGCACTCTAACCTTTACAGGCGAACTTAATGTGACCTTCTCTAACCCTCTGAATGCACATGTCCATCCGTTCAGGGTTTCGGGACTTTTTGCACAACTCGCTGTTCTCTAACAAGGCGCTTAAAGAGGACCTTTCACCGATTCTTACCCTATGAACTAACTATACAGATATGTGGAGCGGCGCCCGGGGATCTCACTGCACTTACTATTATCCCCGGGCGCCACTCCGTTCTCCTGCTATGCCCTCCGGTATCTCCGCTCACTAAGTTATAGTAGGCGGAGATACCAGTCCCTAAGTTATGGTAGGCGGAGTCTGCCCTAGCGCTGGCCAATCGCAGCGCAGAGCTCACAGCCTGGGAGGTTATTTTCTCCCAGGCTGTGAGCTCTGCAATGCGATTGGCCAGCGCTAGGGCAGACTCCGCCTACCATAACTTATGGAACGGAGATACCGGAGGGCATAGCAGGAGAACGGAGCGGCGCCCGGGGATAATAGTAAGTGCAGTGAGATCCCCGGGTGCCGCTCCACATGTATGTATACTTAGTTCATAGGGTAAGAATCGGTGAAAGGTCCTCTTTAACAGCAATTTTCACAACAGGTGTTTGAGCCATGAATCGCCCAACAAATTTACTGGTTCAATTAGAATTAGTATTTAAACAGTCCTCCTCATCATGCTGCTGACATTTTGACATCATGAGACCAAGACGACACCTAACAATTGCATGATTTTCCTATTTTATGACGTAAAGTCATGATTTTATGAAAGACACGGAGGCGAGTATTGCGTTAACTTCCTTTATTGATACCACAGCAGCAAAGAAGAAAATCCATAGAATTAACATATCACCATGGCAACAAGCCTGCCCCCTTCCCTAGACCCTATATAATGTCCATACAGAGGGCAGAACCTCCTCTTTCTTGGCAGATGCCACACCAACCGGAACATAACAGGAACAACTTCAACGTAACTTCGGACCACGGAGCTGAAACCGGAACCGGAGAACAAACCACTGGAACACTCCAGGCGCAGCAGAACAGGTCTTCACCCAGAGACTGGAACATCAGCACATGGGAGGTATTCACCCTGGAAGAAAATGGAGTACATGACGGTAATATTAGGTAGTTCAAAGTTGTCACTTGGATACCAAGTAATAGAAAAAACAATACCATGTCAAGTAATAAAGACAATCAACGGCAATATAATTAATTAAATTCCAACTGGGTGGGAAGAAAAAGGGAGGGCAATACTCGCCTCCGTGTCTTTCATAAAATCATGACTTTACGTCATAAAATAGGAAAATCATGCAATTTTATCTCAAGACACGGAGGCTCATATTGCGAGTTCAAAGCTGTGCAATAACTGAAGTAAATACATGTTGTTGTTGTTGCGGGCGAAAATAATACTCCCTGAAAGTAGAGACCCTGGACCAATCCGCCGTCCTCATGATGTCCTCCAGTTTGGCCCCAGACACGAGCATAGAAGTGGATGAGGCTCCACGCGTGGAATGGGCCGTGAAGACGGAGGTGTCCACTCCTGCCAGTGACATGGTCCACTTAACCCAACGTGCCAGCGTAACGGTAGTCACAGGAGCAAACGGACGACGATAAGATAAAAATAAATGAGGAAACTCTGGAGATCGGTGTTGGATGGTCCGAGCCTCATACTCTTGAAGGCACGCCACTGGGCAGAGCGCTGGAACCGAAGGGAAACTTGGATAAAAGACCGAACGAATAGAAGTCTTGGTCCTGCGGGTGATATTAAAAATGACACCCTCAGGGGAAAAGGATCTGGCATCGTGGTCCAGAGCCCGAACGTCGGAAACTCTCTTACAGGAAATGAGGCATAAGAGGGTGACCAACTTGGCCGACAACTGGCGCAAGGAAAGGTCCGAATTGGCCGGCCAGGCAGAAAAGAAGGACAAAACAAGGGAGACATCCCATGTGGCGGAAAAACGCGGTCTAGGAGGGCGAGAAAGCCTAGAACCCTTAAGTAGGCGGCAGACCAATGGGTGTTGGCCCGCCGTACGACCGTCAAAACCTAGGTGTTGGGAAGAGATGGCCGATCTGAACAGGTTGATGGTTCTGTAGGCCTTGCCCTCCTCGAAGAGGGAGGTAAGAAAATTGAGAATGTCCGTCACAGGTGCTGAAATGGGATCCACACTTCGAGCCAGGCACCAGTCAGCCCAGGTTCTCCAGGCTGCTCTGTAGGCCCGTCTAGTGCCGGGAGCCCACGAGTCGTCCAGTAATCTTCTAGCTGCGTCCGAAAGGAGATTGCCTTGCTGGGAGACCCTGAAACTCTGCAAGCTAGAAGACGAAGAGATCCGTCCAGCAGGAGCGGGTGGGGACGACCCGCTGGGTCCACTAGAAGCGTTGTGAACTGCGGCAGTAGAATGGGAGGAAGAATGAGGAGCTCCAGTAATGGAGGAAACCACGCCTGAGATCGCCAGAAGGGGACTATGAGGGTCAACTCCGCCTCTTGGTGTCGGACCTGGTTGAGGACCCGCGGAATCATGGAGAAGGGTGGAAATGCGTAGTGCAGTGGACCGGCTTCTGCTTCTGGATCCGGGCGCCAGCTGAAGAATCTGGAGATTTGTCTGTTCAGGCGGGAGGCAAACAGGTCTATACAGAAGGGACCCCAGCGAGATGCAACGGAGGCGAAAACCTGAGCGTCCAATTTCCAGTCGCTCGAGTCTGAAAGATGGCGAGAACTCCAGTCTGCTTGGACATTGCGTAGTCCCGGGAGGTACTCTGCTACGATGGTAATGTCCTGATGGAGGCAGAACGTCCAAAATTCCTTGGCTAGGAAGGAGAGCATGGGGGAACGAGTGCCCCCCATGGAATTCACATACCGGACTGCGGAGATATTGTCCATCCGTAATCTTATGCAGGCATGGGCGATGCCTTTGGCAAAGCTGCGGATGGCAAAGGAGCCCGCCAAAAGTTCCAGGGCATTGATGTGGAGAGTAGATTCTTCCTCCGACCAACGCCCTCCGGTGGAAACACCCTCGCAGTGTGCCCCCCAACCCAAAAGGCTGGCGTCCGAGTCCACCGTGAAGTCCGGACGGGGTCCACAAATCGCCTTCCCGTTCCAGGCCGAAAGATTGTGGATCCACCAGTGTAGCTCGTCCCTGGTCTCCTGGTCGAGAGATATCATGTCGGCGTAGGATGCACCCGCATGTAGATGTGCCGTCTTCAGGCGTTGGAGCGCCCGGTAATGTAGAGGGGCGGGGAACACCGCCTGAATCGAGGAGGAGAGCAGCCCGATGATCCGAGAGAGATGGCGGAGGGAGAGGTGGTTCATGGTCAAAGTCCTGCGCAACTCCTTGCGAATGGATCGGATCTTTGTGGTAGGCAGGCTGAGAGTCTCTTGCACGGAGTCCACTGTAAAACCTAGAAACTCCATGTTCCTGGAGGGAGTGAGGATCGACTTCTCGTAGTTGATAAGGAATCCTAGACGGGAGAGAAGGTCGATAGACATCTCCAAATGACGTAAGAGAGTATTGGGATCCTGGGCCAAAATGAGGATGTCGTCTAGATACACGATCAATCTTATCCCGCGGCTGCGGAGCCAAGCCATGGCAGGTCTCATGAGCTTGGTAAAGCACCATGGCGCCGACGATAGGCCGAAAGGGAGGCAAGTAAATCGCCAGATCTCGTTGTTCCATCGGAAGCCAAGGAGATCCCGAGAAGGTTCCGCTACCGGAACTGTAAGGTACGCGTCCTTGAGGTCGAGTTTGGTCATCCAGTCTCCTGGGAGCAGGAGATCTTGGAGCAGATGGATGCCCTCCATCTTGAAGTGACGGTACCGGACGAACTGGTTCAAGGGGCGTAAGTTGATCACTGGACGCATCTGGCCGTCCTTTTTTCGAACTAAAAAGATGTTGCTTAGCAAGGTAGACTCTGGAATCGGGGAACGTTCGATGGCGTTCTTTCTGAGAAGCTCTGATAGCTCCGCGTCTATGCAGGATTGGGTCATGCCAGACAAAGGGTGAGGGAAGGGAGGGGCCAGACTGGGTAGGGGGCCCACTAGTTCTATGGAGAACCCCAACACTGTGGACAGGACCCAATTGTCGGAGGTGATGTGGGTCCAGGTCTGGAAATAGTGACGGAGTCTGCCCCCTACACAACCCTGCGAAGAAGGGGGAGATAGGAGACTTACCGAAAGGTCGTCGTGATCCGAAACTTCCTCTGAAGCCGCGACGGCTGGGATTTCCACGGGACGGGAAGAAACCGGACGGTTGTCTTGAGTCCGGGAAGGTCGACCTCTGGGTGAAGGATCGGTGAGCGAAGGAGCCTCGACCCGAGCGGGTCTGTGATGCGGAGCGGCCGGACAGACGGCCCCTGGAGCTGCCGGCCCTGGAAGAGACACGGCCCTGGAACACCCTACGCATGGACGATTGGGCCTTATCCAGGGCAGTGAATGCCCCAACGAAACGGCCTAGTTCCTTAATAAAGGAATCGCCGAAAAGTAAACCCTGAGCGTCTGGGCCAGATTCAGTGAGGGCCAGATTGGTGAGCTTGGGTTCTATTTTAAACAAAATAGCCTTGCGGCGCTCGATTGACAGGGATGCATTAACATTACCAGCGAGACAAATAGCTCGCTGGATCCAGCCTCTAAGCTCCTCAGGATCGACTGATTCATTAGCCGCTCTAGCGGTCTCAGCCATCTCGAATATTTTGGCGAGAGGCCCAAACATGTCAAGGAGCCTGTCTTGGCAGGCTTTGAGTGCGAATTCCAGGCCCTTGCGGAGGTTCCATCCTGATTTTGCCAGGAATTGGGTCATCTTGGGATCGACCACTGGGGTGTCGCACAATTTGTTGGCCAAAATAGGCCTGGGGCATTCAGCCCTCAATTTATTCCGTGCCTCCTTACTCAGAGGGCAACGGACCCGAGCCTCCAAGTAACGGGCAACGTGGTCCAATGGGAGCCATTCCGCCGACCTGGGGTGGTGTAGGGAGTCGGGGTCAAATAGAGGCTCGCCTGATGGGTCCGTGAGAACGGAACAGGGCACCTGAGAGGTCTCAGTCATGGACGTGCCTGCTGCAGAGCAAGAAGGGGTGGGGGCGGAATGGTGCGGTTCTGGCAGGTACATATCATCATACTGGACCTCATGGTCCTGTGATCTGGCCTCCTCATCTGAGCCGAACTCGGAGTCGGACTCAGAACTCATTTGTGCTCTAGCGCACTTCCAATTCCTCGCCTTTTCAGCCTGGCGGGATAAGGCTCTTTTGCGCGAAATACGTGCGCTATCTGTGGTGGCAAATGACACACCAGTCTTAGTGGTTCCGGAGGCATGAGGAGCGGCTGGAGGGATCGGGGTCGTCCCACTGGGCCCCAGGGGAATAGCCTTAATGGCATCCGAAATAGACCTAGACAGGGACTGGGACATGGAGCCCATGGCCGAAAAAATGGCTGCAGCGCTTCTGCCTGACTAATTTGAGGAGCAGGGGTATCCTGGGGAGGAATAGGAGTGGGAGACTCAGGGTCAGAGTCCTCCTCATGGATGGGGTTCCTGCTGGGAAGAGACATGGTAAGAAGCAAAAATAGCCTTTCCAGGGGCGAGTTGCCGCTGGATAAGGGAGGGGAGATAGTAAGCTGGAGACTTAACTAAATGGCAGAGCCAGAGGAGCGCAGGGATCCGTGCAGCAGCGCCGGAGCCGTCCAGAGCAGACAAGGCGGAAGTGGGCGTGTCCGCAGGACGAGAGGAGAGCTGGGGCAGAGAGAGGCGCGAAAAACGCACGGCCGAGATGACGTGAGCGCGCGCGCGGCCGAAGTCTCGCGAGACTTCGGCCGAGGTGAGGAACGAGAGAACGGGACTACCAGTAATGGCGGTGAGCCAAGGGAAAGAGAGGGGGAAGAGGGGGTAAACGGAACGGACGGGAGGGATAACGGGGGAAAGAACAAACTCCAAAAAGGAGGGGGAAGGGAAAAAAACGGAAATATAAGCAAAGGCAAAGTAATGCCAGAGGCAAGGTAGAATGCTGCAAACAAAAAGAATAGGCAAATAATGCCAGAAGAATAGGCAGTAAAACAACAAAGACAGAAATATCTGACTAACCAGAAAGCACCTGAAAGAAATATAAATATATATATATTCTAAACTGTAACAGATAAAGGAAACCTCCAGAGTATGGTGTACTTATCTGTGGCAGCAGCAAAGAAAGAGGAGGTTCTGCCCTCTGTATGGACATTATATAGGGTCTAGGGAAGGGGGCAGGCTTGTTGCCATGGTGATATGTTAATTCTATGGATTTTCTTCTTTGCTGCTGTGGTATCAGTAAAGGAAGTTAACGCAATATGAGCCTCCGTGTCTTGAGATAAAATTGATCAGCAGTACCTCGCGATTGCGAGGCTTCAAGCAGGATGTTCTCAGATGGAAGTGGCCCCTGAGCTTAGAGCGTCACAGAGTGTCATCAGCAGGTTGTATCAGAGATACAGAGACTGGAAGAGTCACAGAAAGGCAGAGATGTGGACGTCCTTTGGCCACATCCCACACTGATGACCGCTTCATTGTGAACAATGCACTGGTGTCGGCTTTTGTTTCAAAAAAATGTTTGAGATGAGGAAATCACCATTGCTGCTTCTACTTAAATGCCCGACTTTCCTGATGTAATATCACTGGAACAGGAACTTTTTACCTTTTTCTAAAAATTTTACCCGAAAGCCAAATATCCCTAACCTTTTGGGAGTAGTGTGTATATATTATCGAGCTGTAATAGATGACACAACCCCTGGACAAGACTGGTGCTGTTTTTGGAAGAAAGCAGCCATGTTTTTAACTTTTCCTGAACGTTGCTTCAGGTGAAGTTGATTATTTGACGAGTCTCCTGGAAACAATAGTGAGACGAGTGGAAAAGATGAACGTGGAGGAGAAGACATCGCTGACCCATCAGGATTGTTTCCAGGAGCTGAGAGAGAGACCAGCAGTTCTTAGAAATTATTGATCTGAGTAAGTGGCGATAGATGAGGTCCCGTGATCACATCTGAATGTTAATCAATCACATTTTATTAAAAATTCAGATGATGGATCATAGGGGAAAGTGGATGATAGGAGTTCTAGTCAAGACTTAAAGAAGACAGAATGAGGTGTGAGGCACCAAGGCACCTCATTCTCTCAAATGTTCAGATTCCCTTTAGCGACTTTATTGCTGTCACCAACCTGTGGTGGTTAAAGCAATGCCAGGGCTGGAATATCGGGGGTGAACCCTGCCTAGCTGGAGCGTACATGCAAATCCATTGCTATTCTGTCTTGCCTTTTTATGGGCGCCATTAGAGTGCTTGGCACCGTATATAGCTACTAAAACTTGGGCACCATATGCCTTGAGCTCCCCCCGGTGGTGACTTCAGGTACAATAGTTTAATCATTCAGATCTATCTGTACAAGGGGAGAAGGTGATCTGATCTATATTTGATGGAATTAAACCGTACAGAACAAAATGCAGGGTGTTATCTACTTGAATTGGTAGGGGGGTGCGAGGGATCATATTTCACAGCAAAGTGACGCCCATGAATATGTGGGAGGGAAGCAGCGATCTCCTCCACAGTATAGGGAGCAGTGATCGCTAATGCCATTGCTCGTCCCCATACAGAATCGGTATTTGCCGGCAGCAGACCATGATTGCACAGCACAATCTGCTGCCGGCAAAGTATTTGCGTAAAAATTGCAATTGTCCGATGAACGAGCGTTTGCTCTTTCATGTGGTAATCAGTGGCAGTATTATACAGGCAGAACATCACTAACGAGCGTTCCTATGCTACGATTATCTGCTGGTGTAATACAACCTTAAAGGGATTCTGTCATGAGATTTTACCTCTATAACCTAAACATATGCTCATGTCTGGACTAATAAGAAGAATCCTAAGCTGGCCTTATTAAACCTCACTGTGGCTCTATTTGCCCAAAAAACAGGTTTTTATAACCTGTCAATCACTCACTTAAGGTGCCCAAGGGGAGGTCCGTTAATACAGGGTGCCCGGCCGCACCCCTCGTCGTCCGGTGCCCAGCACCGCCATCGCTGTCTTCTGCGCCGCCTTCTACAGCTCAGCACCGCCTCCGCAATCCTACCCGTCCCTCTGCCAGATCCCAGGCTCAGCCTGATGCGCGGCGGACTCCTGGCAGAGGCTTCGTTGAGCGAAGTGCGCATGCGCATCAGGCCGGCGCATGCGCACTTTGCTCAACGAAGCCGCTGCCAGGAGTCCGCCGCGCATCAGGCTGAGCCTAGTGCGCAGGTGCGGGATCTGGCAGAGGGATGGGTAGGATTGCGGAGGCGGCGCTGAACCAGCCCTGTACCTCACTTGGATCCAGAGATCTTCCCAGGGGCATAACGATTGTGGTTGCAGAGGTTGCGGGGAGGGTATCGGGTTGAGACGGCCCACTGCACTTACATGTAACGGGGCCCGACACTGTACTTCATGCTGGGCCCATGTCAGAGCTCTCAACTCAGCTACATCACATGCGGTCCAAGATCTATCAGGCCCCAGCGCTGCCTTACTAGTATTATTCACAAATGAAGCGGGTTAAGGCAGTAAGACGCATTACTAGGGGCAGTGAGAGACATTACTGGGGCAGTGGGGGGCATTACTGGGGGCAGTGAGAGATATTACTGGGGGCAGTGACAGACAGTAGTGAGGCAGTGGGGGACATTACTGGGGGCAGTGAGGGACATTACTTGCAGGAGTGAGGGACAGCAGTGGGACAGTGAGGGACAGTAATGGGGCACTTTACTGGGGCAGTAGAAGGACATTACTGGGAGCTGTGAGGGACATTACTGGAGGCAGTGGGGGGCATTACTGGGGGCAGTGACGGACAGTAGTGGGGCAGTGGGGGACATTACCGGGGGCAGTAAGGGACATTACTGGCGGGAGTGAGGGACAGTAGTGGGGCAGTGAGGGACAGTAGTGGGGGACTTTACTGGGGCAGTGGAAGGACATTACTGGGAGCTGTGAGGGACATTACTGGAGGCAGTGGGGGACAGTAGTGGGGGCAGTAGAGGAAATTTCTGGGGGAAATGGGAGGTATTACTGGGGCAGTGGAAGGACATTACTAGGAGCAGTGAGGGACATTACTTAGGGCAGCGAGGGACATTACTGGGGGCAGTGAAGGACATTACTGGGGGCATTGGAAAGACATTACTGGGGCAGTGAGGGACATTATTGGGGGCAGTGAAGGACAGTAGTGGGGGCAGTGGGGGACTTTACTGGGGGACATTGCTGGGGCAGTGGAAGGACATTACTGGGAGCAGTGGGGGATATTACTAGGGCAGTGGGGGACATGACTGGGGGGGGGGGTGAGACATTACTGGGGCCAGGGGCATAACTACCATAGTGGCAGAGCATGTGACTGCTATGGGGCCCAGGGCAAGAGGGGGCCCAGTTGGGATCATCCCCTCTCCTACTGGGGGTGAAAACTTGGTCAGGAATCTACCCTCTAAAGCAGGGGTGTACAGCCTTTTTTAGTTTGAGGGCCGCATTGTTACATCGCTCTATTTCAAGGGGCCGCAAATAAAAATAAATGTTGATTGGCGCTCATTTGCATCCGACTATTACACAGGCCAATGTAAAGTGACTGGGGAGGAATGATCGCTACCACAGTCATTCCTCCTTCATTTAGTTATATTGATTATCGGTAGCACATCCCTGATTACACAGAGAGATGTTAGATTACATTAGTGGATACATTAGTGGGGGCAGTGAGGGGCATTATTGGGGGCAGTGAGGGGCATTATTGGGGGCAGTGAGGGACATCACTGGGGCAGTGAGGGACATTACTTGGGGCAGTGAGGGACATTACTGGGGGCTGCGGGGGACATTACTGGGGGCAGTGGAAGGACACTATTGGGGGCACTATAGGGATATTACTGTGGGCACTATTGGTTCATTAGTGGGAGAATATTATTAATACCGGAGACCAGGGGTGTAACGATCGTGGTCACAAAGGGTGCGACTGGCCTAGGCGTGAGGGGGGGGGTCCCGATCCAAAGTTTGCCCTGGCCTAGGCGTGAGGGGGGGGGGGTTGTTACTGACTCCCCACTCCTTCTCCTCCAGGCCTGAGATGCTCCGCTGGGCTCCCTCGCTGTAAACATCTGGTTTGACATCGCTGCAGCCAATCACTGGCTGAAGTGGTGACCAGATCCCCTCGTGTCATGTGACCATGTGTCATGATGTAAGGGGAGACTCTCACCGCCGCAGCTAATGATGATGTCAAACCGGATGTCGCAGACTTTATAAGTCCCTACAAGTTGACGGGTTTTCCAACCCCCCCCCCCTTCATTCCTGCACAAGTCTTTTAACGGTGCATTAGTCCCTTGCATGCAGTCATACAGATGGGTCTGAATTTATATAGGTGGGTGATTCTGAGATGGGACCCTAAATGGTTACTCCCCCTGATAGCTATGTACAGTCGTGAGGCTTCTGACACCTATCAACATCGACCGTGGGACTTTGGGCGTGACCTCTGCTTGGACCTGGACCTTATTTCCTCTATACGCCATATATCCAATGAGTTCAGATATGGTCACTCTGTGCCAGTGTCAGGGTCGGCTGAGAGCAGGCGGATAGATCTATAAAGGAATGGGAGGAACAGTAGGTGACGTCCGTGGGCTGCTGGCCATTATTCCTAGGTCCACTTTACTTCTTTCATATTTTAATAGCCCTTTAATTGACCCCCCCCCCCCGCTGCATTATACGGAGCGCAGCGAGAGAATTCAGTGGCTGCTTTCAACACTTCATCATGGCCATAACCCTGAACTGCGTGTTCCATCTCATGTGCACTTTCCAATTATGTGTCAATCACAGGACTCTCAAGGACCGAGGAGAGAGGAGATAATTACAGCCCTCAAATAAATACACATTTTAAAAAAATCACGAAAAAACTCCACGTTGATCAGTTTGCCTTCCTGAATTCAGAAGAGGCGATTGATTGAGATCTTCGCAGGGCCGCGGCTAATGACTCTTTATGGGGTACTTTGGTAAATTGTGGCGTTCCAGCTCTCCAATCTGCAATGCTGGACTGTAATATTATAATTTCAGTGCAGCGATAGAAATTTCTATTGAACATTTCAGTTGGAGCCTTTTGCATGCAACATAGGTTTAGAAACCGGGGAAAATCCCAAATCCAACAACAACAGATTGTGGACGGTTTCCATGTATCAAAGTATAGTTTTTCTTCACTATACAGTAAAGATAAAATATGTTATGAAACTAGAAAATTAAACTAGAAAAATTAGACCAGCAATGCTGCACTGTTGTATCTAGTGCGGCTGGGGAGGTATTTTGTTCTGCACTGTGGTATTTGGTGATGCACTGTGGTATATAATGCTGCAGGGAAGGTACTTTCTGCTGCACTATGTCATTTGCTAGCTGCCGCAGGGCTGGTATTTTGTGCTGCACTATGGTATTTGGTGCTGTTGGGGTAGTATTTTGTGCTGCATTCTGGTATTGGGTGTTGCTGAGGTGGTATTTTGTGCTGCACTGTGGTATTTGGTGTTGGGGGGGGGGGGTTATTTTGTGCTGCACTTTGGTATTTGGTGTTTTGGGGGGTATTTTGTGCTGCACTTTGGTATTTGGTGTTGCTGAGGTGGTATGTTGTGCTGCACTGTGGTATTTGGTGCTGTTGGAGTAGTATTTTGTGCTGCACTGTGGTAGTTGTTGCTGGAGTATTATTTTGTGCTGCACTCTGCAATTTGGTGTTGCTGAGGTGATATATTGTGCTGCACTCTGGTATTTGGTGCTGTTGTAGTAGTATTTTGTGCTGCACTGTGGTATTTGGTGCTGGGGGAGAGGTATTTTGTGCTGCACTGTAGTATTTGGTGTTGCTGAGGTGGTACGTTTTTCTGCACTGTGGTATTTGGTGTTGCTGAGGTGGTACATTGTGCTGCACTCTGGTATTTGGTGCTGTTGGGGTGGTACATTGTGCTGCACTGTAGTATTTGGTGCTGTTGGGGTAGTATTTTGTGCTGCACTGTGGTATTTGGTGTTGCTGAGGTGATACTTTGTGCTGCACTCTGGTATTTGGCATTGTCAGGCAGGTATTTTGTACTGCACTGTGGAATTTGGTGTTGCTGAGGTGGTACGTTGTGCTGCACTCTGGTATTGTCACGGTTGCGCTGTGGGTGGGAAACTCCACACCGAACACAGGAGGAAAGGGGATAGGAACTAGGCCTGGAAACTAGGGTAAAAGAGAAGGTCACCTCCTAGAACAACCCTAATCCAGGTCCTGACTAACTATCAGTGTGAACTGACCTCAATGGTAGGAAAGTTCATACACAGGAACCTAGAGCCCTAACACACCCTTAAGGGCCCTGGTATAGTGACAGGACTTGAGACAACCTTTGTACTATTACGGCGCTGGTCAGGAAGGGGTTAAATGACCAAGCCAACAACACCTGCCAGAGGTGTGGTCATTACCAAAACAACACAGACACAAATGATCCACAAGGGACCATTTAGATTAACCCATGTGTTGCCAGTCTCTCTGACCTCCTGGCACCTATCACGGGAGTGTCCGTGACAGTACCGCCCTTCTACGGGTGACCTCCGGGTACCCAGGACCGACCTTATCCGGATGAGACTTGTGAAAGGCTTTCACCAAGCGACTGGCATTCACGTCGGATGCCAGTACCCACATCCTCTCTTCTGGTCCATAACCCTTCCAGTGGACAAGATACTGAAGAGATCCACGGAGAACTCGAGAGTCAATTGTCTTGTCGATCTGAAATTCCAAACTACTGTCCACCATGACAGGAGCGGGTGGCAAGGAAGATAGCTCCAAAGGTTCAACATATATCTTCAACAAAGATTTGTGAAGCACATTATGAATTTTCAGCGCCAGAGGAAGATCAAGATGAAAAGCTACAGAATTAATGATGGTAGTGATCTTATATGGACCAATAATTCTTGGACACAACTTCCAAGAAGGTACCTTCAACTTAATGTTTCTTGTGGACAGCCACACAGAATCACCCACTCTTAGGTCCGGATCATTCATACGTTTCCCGTCAGCCACACGTTTATACTTGTTGCCCATATTCTTCAAACTATTTTAAATTTTTTGCCATATCGATGACAATGATGACAAAAAACGTTCTTCCTCAGGAATACCAGAAGTATCAGAACTAGAAAATGTGGCAAACTGAGGGTGAAACCCATAGGCTCCAAAAAATGGCGACTCACCAGTGGACTCCTGACTACGATTGTTTAAAACTTTATGGCAAACTCTGCCAAAGACAAAAACGAAGACCACTCCTCCTGGTTCTCAGATACAAAACATCTCAAGCAAGTCTCCAGACTTTGATTAGTGCACTCAGTTCGCCTGAGGATGAAAAACAGAAGAAAATGACAGTTGCATCCCCAGTCGAGTACAGAACGCTTTCCAGAATCTGGAAACAAACTGAGTCCCGTGATCTGAGACCACGTCAGATAGAATGCCATGGAGTTTCACAATGTTGTCAACAAACAGTTGTGCAAGAGCTTTATCATTAGGTAGGCCCGGTAAAGCAATAAAGTGTACCATTTTACTAAAGCAATCAACTACCACCAGAATAACTGTCTTTTCTGAAGAGTTAGGTAGATCAGTGATAAAATCCATGGATGCATGAGTACATGGTCTGGATGGGATAGGCAATGGAAGTAAAGATCCGGAAGGCCGAGTATGTGTCACCTTAGCAGGTGGAGATTTGAGGTCTGCAGTGGATCTGCTTCCAGGGTGTCCCATAAGAACCGTACA
The DNA here is from genome assembly GCF_905171765.1 of Bufo bufo. Taxonomy (NCBI): domain Eukaryota; kingdom Metazoa; phylum Chordata; class Amphibia; order Anura; family Bufonidae; genus Bufo; species Bufo bufo. The sequence goes on from NC_053391.1 coordinate 9,940,818, forward strand.
ATGATGTTCCTCAAACACCTTGTGACGCAATTCCGGTGGCACGAATAGTATCCCAGAGGGACACGAATCCGGTGCGTCTCCCTGAGCCTCTCTAACACCTTTACCTCAAGGTCAGGGTGAAGAGCGGATATCACCACCCCTTTAGACAGTATAGGACTCGGATTTTCAAAATCACCACCTCCAGGAAAACTAAGTGATAAGGCATCTGCCTTGACGTTATTAACCCCAGGACGATAGGTGACAGTGAAATTGAATCTGGTGAAAAACAATAACCATCTAGCTTGTCTCGGGTTCAGTCGTTTGGCTGACTCCAGGTAAGCCAGATTTTTGTGATCTGTGAACACCATGATCGGATGAATCGCCCCTTCCAACCAATGACGCCACTCCTCAAAAGCCAACTTAATGGCCAGCAACTCTGTTACCCACATCATAATTTCTCTCAGCGGGAGTGAGTTTTTTAAAGAAAATGCACATGGGCGCCATTTACCAGGTGACTGGCCCTACGATAAAACTGCTCCTACCCCCACCTCGGACACGTCCACTTCCACAATGAAAGGTTGTGATACATCCGGCTGCACCAATATAGGGGCAGAAGTGAAGCATTCCTTAATCACAGAAAAGGCTTGCAACGCCGAATCAGACCAAACTGAAACATCTGTCCCTTTCTTAGTCATGTCCGTTAAGGGTTTTACTATTGTCGAATAATTCTGAATACATTTTCCGCATAAGAGCCTTCAGATTTTCGGGTCGATCCCAGTCCAATACAGCACAAACTTTCTCTGGATCCATTCGAAAACCTGAAGATAACAGCAGGTAGCCCAAAAAAGAGAGCCCAAGACTGGGAGTCCCCTTTAAGCAACAAAATAATCACAGCTACCCTCTGACCCTCATCCCCAGATGAGTGTGGATGTAGCTTAAAGTACAATTTGCACGCTTCCCTGAACCGAATGAAATTATCACTTCCCCCCGAGAATCTATCTGGGAGGGCAACCTTAGGTTCAGGAGAGGCCTGGTAACCACCACTAGGATCAGTCGTCTGAGATCTCTGAATCTGTCAGATGGTCGTGCGAAGGTCAGCTACCTCCAGAGACAGCCCCTGCAGCTGTTCGGACAGTGCAGCGATAGCATCCATGGCTGAACTGATACAGACAAACAAAAATGACGATTATTCGGCGGTTTATAATGTCACGGGTGCGGTGTGGGTGGGAAACTCCACATCGAGCACAGGAGTAAAGGGGACATGAACTAGGCCTGAAAACTAGGGTAGAGGAGAAGGTCACCTCCTAGAACAACCCTAATCCAAGTCCTGACTAACTATCAGTATGAACTGACCTCAATGGTAGGAAAGTTCATACACAGGAACCTAGAGCCCTAACACACCCTTAATTGACTCAATTATTAGGGGTACAGAAAGGGCAATCTGTCACAAAGACCGTGATCGCCGAACAGTGTGCTGTCTTCCTGGCGCTAGAGTTCGACACATCGCGGATCGGGTTGACAGATTACTGGGAGGGGCTGGAGAAGATCCAGCGGTCATGGTCCATATCGGAAGCAATGACAAAGTAAGAGGAAGGTGGAGAGTCCTTAAAAATTATTTTAGGGATTTAGGTCAAAAGCTTAGGGCAAGGACCTCAAAGGTTGTGTTTTTCCGAAATACTGCCTGTACCACGAGCCACACAAGAAAGGCAGCGGGAGATTAGGGAGGTTAAAAAGTGGCTCAAGAACTGGTGCAGGAAGGAGGGGTTTGGGTTCCTGGAGAACTGGGCCGACTTCTCTATCGGCTACAGGCTCTATCGTAGGGATGGGCTGCACCTCAATGGGGAAGGGGCAGCTGTGCTGGGGAGAAAGATGGCTAGAAGGTTGGAGGAGTGTTTAAACTAGGGACGGGGGGGGAGGGTAATTACATTATAGGATGGAAATATAGTGCAAATAGAGACCGTGGGCAAGGTAGTGGGACAGGGGGAGGAAAGGAAGGAGGGACTAGAACAGTTCAGAAGGAAAGGTGTAGGGTAAAAAATATACATAAACCTCTTAATTGTATGTATACTAATGCCAGAAGCCTGACTAATAAAACTAGGGAGCTGGAATTAGTGATGTGTGAGGAGAACTATGACTATGGCTGGATGATAGCTATGACAGTGGGAATAACTGAGGCATCGCTGGATGATAGCTATGACAGTGGGAATAACTGAGACATGGCTGGATGATAGCTATGAAAGTGGGAATAACTGAGACACGTCTGGATGATAGCTATGACTGGGCGGTTAACATACAGGGTAACAGTCTGTTTAGAAAGGATCGTCAAAACCGGAGGGGGGGGGGGGGGTCTGCCTTTATGTAAAGTCCTGTCTAAAGCCCACAGTCTGGGAAGATATAAGTGAGGGACATGAACATGTGGAGTCACTGTGGGTAGAAATACATGGAGGAAAAAACAATAATAAAATACTAATAGGAGTTTATAATAAACCACCTAATATACCAGAGTCCACAGAAAATCTGCTACTAAACGAGATAGACGAGGCGGCAAATCATAATGAGGTGGTTATTATGGGGGACTTCAACTACCCAGATATAGACTGGGAAACTGAAAGTTGCACATCTCATAAGGGAAACAGGTTCTTGGCGATAACCAAAGACAATTACCTTTCCCAACTGGTTCAGGACCCGACTAGAGGGACGGCCATACTGGACTTAGTATTAACCAATAGGCCTGACAGAACAACAGATGTGCAGGTCGGGGGACACCTGGGAAATAGTGACCATAAAGTAATGACCTTCCAATTATCTTTCAAACGAGCGTTTCTACAGGGAGGAACCAAAATACCAAACTAAATGGCCAACTAAGAGAGGCCATAGGCATAACTAACTGGGACAAAGTCCTCAAAAATAAAAATACTGCTAAAAAATGGGATATTTTTAAAAGCTTCCTAAAATCTAATTGTGAGAGGTACATACCTTATAGGAATAAATGGTTAAGGAACAAGAAGAAACCAATGTGGATAAATAGAACTGTAAAGAAAGCAATAAATGACAACAAAAAAAACATTTAAATCACTAAAACAGGAGAGGAGCCAGGAAGCACTGAAAAACTATAAGGAAAAAAATTGAATATGTAAAAAACAAATGAAAGCCACCAAACTAGAGACCGAGAGATTAATTGCCAAAGAGAGCAAAATTTACCCTAAAATGTTCTTCAATTACCGTATATAAATGGTAAAAAATATAAATCTGAAAATGTCAGCCCTTAACAGAGTGATGAGGGGGGAGTTGCAGAGAGCGATGAAGAGAAAGTAAAGCTACTAAATATTTTTTTCTCCACTGTAAACTGTCAGATGAAATGCAGAATGTAAAAGTAAATTCCCCATTAAAAGTGCCCTGTCTGACCCAGGAAGAAGTACAACAGCGAATTAAAAAGATTAAAATAGACAAATCGCCAGGACCAGATGGCATACACCCCCGTATCCTAAGAGAATTAAGTAATGTCATAGCCAGACCCTTATTTCTGATATTTACAGACTCTATACTGACAGGGAATGTCCCACAGGATTGGCGCATAGCAAATGTGGTGCCAATATTCAAAAAGGGTCCAAAAACAGAGCCCGAAAAATATAGGCCGGTAAGTTCAACATCTGTTATGGGTAAACTGTTTGAAGGTTTTCTAAGAGATGCTATCTTGGAGGATCTCAATGAAAATAAGCAAATAACGCCATATTAGCATGGCTTTATGAGGTCGTATAACTAATTTAATCAGTTTCTATGAGGAGGTAAGTTCTAGATTTGACAGCGGCGAATCAATGGATGTCGTATATCTGGACTTCTCCAAAGCATTTGACACTGTACCACATGAAAGGTTAGTATATAAAATGAGAATGCTCGGACTGGGAGAAAACGTCTGTATGTGGGTAAGTAACTGGCTCAATGATAGAAAACAGAGGGTGGTTATTAACATTACACACTCAGATTGGGTCACTGTCACTAGTGGGGTACCTCAGGGGTCAGTATTGGGCCCTATTCTCTTCAATATATGTATTAATGATCTTGTAGAAGGCTTGCACAGTAAAATATAAATTTTTGTAGATGACACTAAACTGTGTAAAGTAATTAACACCGAAGACAATATACTGTATATATACTACAGAGGACAGTATACTGTATATATATACTACAGAGGACAGTATACTGTATATATACTACAGAGGACAGTATACTGTATATATATATATATATATATATATATATACACAGTACAGACCAAAAGTTTGGACACACCTTCTCATTCAAAGAGTTTTCTTTATTTTCATGACTATGAAAATTGTAGATTCACACTAAAGGCATCAAAACTATGAATTGACACATGTGGAATAATATACATAACAAACAAGTGTGAAACAACAGAAAATATGTCATATTCTAGGTTCTTCAAAGTAGCCACCTTTTGCTTTGATTGCTGCTTTGCACACTCTTGGCATTCTCTTGATGAGCTTCAAGAGGTAGTCCCCTGAAATGGTTTTCACTTCACAGTTGTGCCCTGTCAGGTTTAATAAGTGGGATTTCTTGCCTTATAAATGGGGTTGGGACCATCAGTGGCATTGAGGAGAAGTCAGGTGGATACACAGCTGATAGTCCTACTGAATAGACTGTTAGAATTTGTATTATGGCAAGAAAAAAGCAGCTAAGTAAAAAAAAACGAGTGGCCATCATTACTTTAAGAAATGAAGGTCAGTCAGTCAGCCGAAAAATTGGGAAAACTTTGAAAGTAAGGGCTATTTGACCATGAAGGAGAGTGATGGGGTGCTGCGCCAGATGACCTGGCCTTCACAGTCACCGGACCTGAACCCAATCGAGATGGTTTGGGGTGAGCTGGACCGCAGAGTGAAGGCAAAAGGCCAACAAGTGCTAAGCATCTCTGGGAACTCCTTCAAGACTGTTGGAAGACCATTTCAGGGGACTACCTCTTGAAGCTCATCAAGAGAATGACAAGATTGTGCAAAGCAGCAATCAAAGCAAAAGGTGGCTACTTTGAAGAACCTAGAATATGACATATTTTCAGTTGTTTCACACTTGTTTGTTATGTATATAATTCCACATGTGTTAATTCATAGTTTTGATGCCTTCATAGTCATGAAAATAAAGAAAACTCTTTGAATGAGACGGTGTGTCCAAACTTTTGGTCTGTACTGTATATATATACTACAGAGGACAGTATACTGTATATATATATATATATACTACAGAGGACAGTATACTGTATATACACTACAGAGGATAATATACTGTATATATACTACAGAGGACAGTGTACTGTATATATATACTACAGAGGACAGTATACTGTATATATATATATATATACTACAGAGGGCAGTATACTGTATATACACTACAGAGGACAGTATACTACTACAGAGGGATCTGGATAGATTGGAGGCTTGGGCAGAGAAGTGGCAGATGAGGTTTAACACTGACAAATTTAAGGTTATGCACATGGGAAGGAATAATGCAAGTCACCCTAACATACTAAATGCTAAAACGATCAGTAACACTGACATGGAAAAGGATCTAGGAATTTTAATAAACAGCAAACTAAGCTGCAAAAACCAGTGTCAGGCAGCTGCTGCCAAGGCCAATAAAATAATGGGTTGCATCAAAAGGGGCATAGATGCGCGTGATGAGAACATATTCCTACCACTTCAGACCACACATGGAGTACTGTGTACAGTTCTGGGCTCCTGTGAACAAGGCAGACATAGCAGAGCTGGAGAGGGTCCAGAGGAGGGCAACTAAAGTAATAACTGGAATGGGGCAACTACAGTACCCTGAAAGATTATCAGCATTAGGGTTATTCACTTTAGAAGAAAGACGACTGAGGGGAGATCTAATGACTATGTATAAATATATCAGGGGTCAGTACAGAGATCTCTCCCATCATCTATTTATCCCCAGGACTGTGACGAGGGGACATCCTCTGCGTCTGGAGGAAAGAAGGTTTGTACACAGACATAGAAGAGGATTCTTTACGGTAAGAGCGGTGAGACTATGGAGCTCTCTGCCTGAGGAGGTGGTGATGGTGAGTACAATAAAGGAATTCAGGAGGGGCCTGGATGTATTTCTGGAGTGTAATAATATTACAGGCTACAGCTACTAGAGAGGGGTCGTTGATCCAGGGAGTTACTCTGATGCCTGATTGGAGTCGGGAAGGAATTTTTTCCCCCTTAAGTGGGGAAAATTGTCTTCTACCTCAGTTTTTTTTTTTTGCCTTCCTCTGGATCAACTTGCAGGATGACAGGCCGAACTGGATGGACAAATGTATTTTTTCGGTCTTTAGCTACTATGTTACTATGTTACCCTGTGGGGCCCTGGTATAGTGACAGGACTTGAAACAACCTATCCCTCAGCCAGAAGGATGAACAGGAGTCTCCCTCAGGCCTAGATCCAAAAGACAGGGAAATACAACAAACAAAATACAAAAATAGGGAAGACGACACTTAACTTCACGTGGAGCAAAGACAGCACCAAGAGCTCAACCGAGATCCGACAACCAGCAAGCGCAGAGTCCAGAAACTGAAGCTATGGAACGCACCCCCAAAAGGGGTAAGCAGTAATAAATAGGGGAAGTTAAATGACCAAAACAACAACACCTGCCAGAGGTGTGGTCATCACCAAAACAACACAGACACAAAAGATCCACAAGGAACCATTCAGATTAAACCACGTGTTGGCATTCTCTCTGATCTCTTGGCACCTGTCACGGGAGTGTCCGTGACAGGTATTTGGTGCTGTTGGAGTAGTATTTTGTGCTGCACTGTGGTATTTGGTGTTGCTGAGGTGATACGTGGTATGATATGTGGCACTTTTAGGGAAGTAACATCCCTGGCTGTATGATTAGTGTTCCTGTGATTACTGGTATTTTCCTTCTTGTGTTGATGATGGGTGTTTACCGATGGAAGGGACTGGTGAGGGCTGTGACCAAGTAAAGCAAAATTCACCAACGCAGTGCATTGCGTGCCACTGTTTTCTATGATATGCCAGGGCTGCTCCCTCTGTAGGACCAGTAGATCACACTACCACGTCCCTGAAGTTCCTTCCAGCTCCTGCAGATCCTCTCCTGGTTCTATCCTCACCCACTGAGCACCCCTTATCAATGACACCCCAGGCAGTGGCCTACTCTGCCACCCCCTGTCCATACGGTAGTGCGGTTGATTATTTCATTATTCTAAGTGAGATGGTCATCAAAACGGACAAACCAAACAAGTGTTTCACGACCAGCTCAGCTTATCTACCCCTGCTTGGCTCTTCTACATCTGCACTAATAGTTTACCCTCATGCAGAAGCATCACCGACATTTCCAGGGTTTTAGGTTCTCCTGTCACTAGGGGTATTGTCAGCAATTAGAGAGCTCTCCGTCACGCTTTGCTAGAGAAGAACCGCAGAAGCGGAGATGCCGAATTCCCTCCGAGCATGACCTTAACACTGCGTTCTTAACATTTTATTTTACGCCTCCACCAAGAAACAAAATCCCGCCATGTTTAGGAGAGGAGCTTCTCCCGGGACCTGATCTGAGAATTGATTGCAATCTCAGAAACATGTGCAAGGTTAATAGGGATTTCTGACAAGCTGTTGGGGGCACGTGTACTCAACATATAACCATCAATCTATAGAGAGAGCGGAGAGGGGGTGCAACGTACGGATTCTTCCTCATCGGAGCATCAGCTCTCAGTCACACTCCACAGGAGCAGGAGACGTTTGTCAGGCTATGGGTCACATAGAAGACGCAGCAGATCTGATTTGTTGTCAGTATCTCATCACTGACAGGTTGTCAGCTGGAGGAGTCCCGGATCCAGCGCCGCTCATCTCCACTGCTGGGAGACACGTGGGCGGCTGGAGGGAAGAACTGTTCTTCTAATTAATGAGGGGGTGTTAACGATGCAGCACAAGCATACAGGAGGCAATGCTCACAGCTGTGGTTCCAGAGGCTGGCGGCAGATGATGAGAGTAGGGGTCATCTCATTAGGATGGGTGAGGTCTACAGAGGAAAACAGAGGTAAACACAGCTGGGATAATTATGACTAATTTATAAGTCCTCTGCTCAGGCTGGGTTCACGCTCTGCGGACGCACTGGCGTGCAGCGATCATATATCCAAAACCAGTTGGATTGACTGCAGATAACAAAGGTTCACTGTTGTTAGGATAGGGCAGATCGGTGGGGGTCCAGCTCCTGGCACCTGTGCCGATTCACTTGGCTGGCATTCAGCTTGGAGTACTTTTTTTTTGACCACTACATGGGGATTGGTTGTCAGTGTTAAGGACAAGGACTACCCCATAATGGCCGCACAATTTATGCAGCAGCATACCCCGTGTGTCTGCACAAATGTCCAACATTAGGAAAATATAGCTGCCTATGCAGTGTCCCACTCAAGTAACCGTGGGCCCCGCAAACGTGCTTTTATCATGTATTAATGTCATGTGATATGCCTGTATTTTGTATTTTATCTCCTGTCATATTCTCCATGTCACAATGTGATTTTACATGCAAATATCCTTTATACAGGGCCCAGTCAGGGTGCACTACACTTGTTTCTCCACTAGATGGAGCAGTGTCAGTGTGTATATATAGCTTAGCTCAGACCTAAGTTAGGCTGTGCAGCCATGTGCAGTTCTGTGCAGTCATGCGCAGTTCTGTGCTGTGCAGAGCAGTTCAGTTGCTGGTTGAGGTAAATCCAAACCAGTGCAGACGAGCTCAGGTAAATCCAAGTGGGAGTTCAGTTGAATGCAGTTCTTTCATGAGCCTACAAGAAAGCAACAGCCATGTGTAGAGTCCCACTACGTAAAGGTGGGCACTTCTAGGGGTTATGTTGCTCCCACCTCCTGTGGGAGAAATGTGTTTTGTATTGCATTGTAATGCCATGTTAATTCCTGTGTACCAGGCCTGTTAGGGGTGTAGTTTCTCCTCCCAAGCTGTAGAGGGAGCTAGGGCACCCCCTAGTATAAATAGTTAGGCCCAGACAGGAAAGAGTTAGTGCAGTATATTCCAGGAGGTTAGTGAGTACAGTCTAGCCTGCCTGAGGGTCCTGAGCAAAAGGAGCTCAGAAGTTGCACCAGGAGAAGAGTCTGCCTCCTGAGAAGATAAGTTCCCACAAGAATACAGAGCAGAGCCAAGCTTGTTCCAGCCAAACAGAGAGCTGAAGGGCAGAAGGATATAATTAAAGCAAGGAGTCATATACGAGAGGAAGTTTTCCCTAACCAAGGATAAAGCCAGCAATAGGGCATACGGGCCTTGGGAGAAAGACAGACAGGATCTGAGGAAAAGTGCAGCCTGATCTGTAAGTGTTTAACCCTCTGAGTATCTTGCAAGACCATTGTGCCTGCCATTGGATGTAAAGCCTGCCTGTCACCATCTTGTACATGGGGAACTGACAAAAGACTGTAAATAGTTAACTGTTTCAGTAAAAGGAAGTTTTGGTTTACTGCAATGTGTGTTCCTCAATTATTACTACAAGAAATCGGTGTGCCATCGTTACCGGAACTGGCATCACAAACCTTAAGGGATCTTGCCACAGGCACACTAAACCTACAACACCTAGGGCACCTCACCTACCACCTGGCCTGGTCCCTATACACAGAGAGTGCCCCAGAGGATCCATGTGCCAACCTCTCCATCACTGCTGTACGCCTGCCCAGGGTATATAAAAACTGTGAGTACCAAGAGCAACCCTCGTTCTGCCTATTAACCGTGACCTCACATTCGCTCACCCTGCAGGGCTGCGTACTGCATATTTTGGCGTCACGAACAGGATACGGATTATTCCTACGTCATAGTGGAATTTGAACTGTGTGCCATTATTGCCTGTAAAGTGATAAATGCCCTATCCGTTTATTTGAAAAAGTTGGGCCAAAGAACTGTGAAAAGTTGCGGTGTGAAAACTGTATTTTTGTGGACTGTTTGCCGCTTCCTAAGTCACCGCTTGCTGTCAGTTAATTGACAGCCCTGTGTTTAAAGATGGCTGCTTAAGCTGACCGGAATAATCGTTGCGCCATCGCTGTGTCCCTCTGGCGCGAAAAAGAAGGAAATGTACCGCCCTGTCTGTAAAGAACATACCGCCTACCTTGAATCCCGGAGCTCAGAGAGGCCGTGCCTATCTCCTGATGCTGCGCGTGGGACCTCCGCACAACTTAACCACGTACCTCGCGAGACTTGGACTGCGCATCACCGGAGTGAGTAAAAACGTTGGTATTTACCGGCCCCTTTGTATACAAGTAACGGGAAGATTCTGATCCATACTGGGGGACTGGGGGAGGCCCCTCGTTAGTAACAAAGGACTTAATGCGGGAGAAAGTACATCCGATTCAGATTTGGCCTGCTTCATCGCTCCTTAAAGGGCCATACCCACTCCGTAGTCACCCATACCAGCGCTTAAGCGAGTGAAGCCCAGCGTGTGTCTGTTTCCAGAACATGCCTCCAGAGACCACGCCATGTCCGCACCTGAAGAAGCGGGGCAGGTGGCCCCCGATGAACCTTCTGTAGTGCATGCAGCTGACAACAGGGCGCCCGCCGCTGGGCAGCATCCAGCCTGATGCCACTGACCATGCCATATTATTTACGGGCCCCCTGGTTCCCGCGATACTCCGAAGGACTTTAGAGACCAGATCCTGGCCTTATTCTGGCTCTACCCTATCTCTGCTGAGCAACAAATGGAGATCCTCTTAGCACAGTTAGAAGAGGCCGCCCGCAGGGAGGTCATGTCATGGCCCAGTTCCGAAAAGAGTAGCCTGGAACAGATCTTTGATCGCCTCGGCACCACGTTTGAGGCCAGGACGGTGTCAGAAGTTAAGATGCGATTTTTCAGCAGGAAGCAACAGCCTGGTGAGTCCCTCCGTGATTTTGCTTTGTCCCTGCAAGAGACCCTGAGGGCTGTGGTCCAGGTGGACCCCCGGGAGGCTGAGGACCAGGACCAAACTGAGAGAGCAGTTCATTGCGGGTGTAAACACTGAGCACTTAAAGGGCCAGCTGAGGATGCTGTCGGCCCAACACCCCAATTGTGCGTTTTTGGACTTTAAAGAGCTGGCCATCAGTATCCTGGGTCAAAACCCGCCCACAGGGCTGGCTGCCTCCCTTGAACCTCAGGCCTGCCAGTCAAAAACTAATAATGTGAGACTGTCCGGAGCCAATCAAGCCACCCAGGCTCCAGTAACCGATGTGGTGGCGGCGTTAATGGAACAAGTTAACCATCTCACTAAGAGCCTAGAAAAGGTGTGCAGGAAAATAGAGGAATGGGAAAGACCATTGTTATTGGAAGACGAAAGTCCCCTGCCTCAAAGACTCCTCCCGCCTGCATATAAAGAGGCATACTCCAAAGAACCTGATGGACGACCGAGTTACCGGTCTAAGAATCGTAAGCAGCCTCTCTGCCACTATTGTAAAAAATATGGACATACTGAATCAACGTGCTGGAAGTTAAACAGGCCACCCCCGAGGCCGAGGACCGCCCCTCGGGAGGTAGAACAGTAGGTCCAAAAGATCCAAGTTGGATGTCCAGATACGTAGGATCTCGTCCAAAAATTTACATATGCATCAACGGGATCCCTCTTGAAGCCCTGCTGGATACTGGGTCTCAGGTCACCAACATTCAACGACCCACCTTTGACAAATTCTGGGATTCAAGTCTCCTCACCCAGCCACCAGAATCCTGGCTGGATATCATTGCGAGCAACGGCAAGCCGGTGAAAGTCCATGGGTACTGGGAACCTACTCTTCAGGTGGGAGAAGCCACCTTGCCACAGCAAGGTGTGATTGTAGTGCAAGCCGGAGATAAAGGGGGACACCCCGGGATCTTAGGGACTAATGTCTTTGAAAATTGTTACTCCGAGGTACTTGAGGCCCTGAACCAGTCCATACCTTCAGCTTCACCTGCTTCTAAAAGAGTCATTCAAAAGACTATCAGTGTGCTGTGTGCTCAGCAAATATTTGCAAATGGAAAAGGGGAAATCTGTACTGCCCGGATCCGGGATAACCGGCCGGTAATCCTGCCACCAAATTCCCAGATCATCCTGTTGTGCCGTGCCGTGCTAGGTATCCAGGGCCAAGACTATCAAGCCCTAGTGGAGCCCATCCAGATTGAGAATCATCCCTTCGTACGAGCAGCCAAGAGCCTGGTGACTGTATGCCAAGGTAAAGTGCCTGTCCGTTTGATTAATTTCGGTGATCACCCTGTTGCTCTCTCTAAGCACTGCCCTGTTGCTCAGCTTTTCCAGGTATCCTTCCAGGATGTTATCCATCTGCCTGCCACAGAGACGTTCCAAACAGCACAGAGCAGCAATGCCCCTGCCAGCGCCTCTTCAGTATCCTGGTGGGAAGAACTTCATGTGGGGAACGAATCTACCCTGAAGGACCAAATAGACTCTGCGAAAAGATGAATCAAACTCTCATTGAAATGTTGAGAGCAGTACTGTCACGGCGGGGAGTGGGGGGAACCCCCCACTGTGCCTCGGCGTTAGCTGCAATGCAGGAAAGCAGGGAACAGGGAGCAGGTCACCACCTAGTGCAACCCTGAACTCTCCCTAGACTCCTAGCGCATGAGCCGCCTCTGAAGGTAAGGGGGCCCATGCTCACCAACCTTGGACCCTGCTATCCCTGCTATGCCCTAGGCCTGATGACAGGGCAGAGACCACCCATTCATCCTACACCACGGATAACTGGTGTCTGCAGAGGCCCAGTAGCAAACAGGAAGCAAGACCATGGGCTAAACAGTACGGCAGGTAAGTAACAGCAACATAAAAATGCTATGAACACTTACCTGCCGCATCCGAGATGGACGGAGGCTCCAGGCTGGGAAACCCACAGTCTTGCCTTCGCTTAACCCCTCCGGGAAGTCACGCCCCTTTCGGAGCCATAACACCACCATGCGCACCTCCAAACAGGGACCACACCAAAACTACATACACCAGGTGGGGGAGGGAAAACAGAAACACACCGGAGGGGACAACAGACAGAGCAAGGTACACAAAATAATAAATAAGAGTGGCTCACACAGACCGTATCATTCAGCCCAGGAGCAGAGCTCCACACCAAGCTGACAAACAAACCAAACTGACACTTAGAATCCACCACACCAACCAAGCACACCTTAACCCCGTGCACACTAGAATGGGAAGGGACACACAACTTAAAGTGAAAGTGTCAAAACATGCAAAACAACATGTTGCCACTGGCAACAAGCATGCACGGCAAAAGTGTCATGGTCCACAATAACAGACCATGACACAGCCGTGACAAGTACCCCCTGAGACAAGGGGTAATTGGCCTGCTTTGCTGCCACAACTCATGTATACATATAACAATACCATTCACTGTTCCACCGGGTACACGCCCTTCTATTTGATGTTCGGCCATCAAGGGAGGTTGCCTGCCGACCACTCCCTGGATGTACAAGTGCCTGATGTAATCAACCCACTACCAAAGACTGATTGGGTGGTGGAGCATCAAAAATGTCTCCTTAATGCTAAGGAAATTGTTCAAGAGTGCATAGAAAGTGCCCGAGAGTGACAGCAGAGAGACTATGACCTGGCTGCTCATGCAGAACCTCTAGCCCTAGGGGACATGGTGTGGTTGAAGAATAACCACCGAACCAGCAAGCTGGACAGTAAGTGGGAGAGGACTCCCTACATCATAACTGATATCCCTAATGCTGAAACCCATGTTTACCAAATTTCCAGGGAAGGTAAAGGCTCCCAGATCGTACACAGGAACCGTTTAAAGCTCTGCATAGAAGGAGAAACTACAACAGAGGACATTGAGCTAGAGTCTCCTGAACCAGAGTCATCAGCCCAACCTGTTGATCCTATGCAGGCTGTTGAGACGTCACGGATGGTGTTGCAGAAAACTGGAAGTTTTAAATAAACATCCGACTGACTTGATCCCAAACTAAGAAACATATGGGTGAGCCCTATAAAACCCCTAGAGCTCTCCCTGACTGCTATGCCCATGCAAAGATCTTCATGATAGATAATTGCATGCCCTCGTACCTAGACTGTGTGACATCTGAAAACCCTATAATAGTGAGGGGACACGACCACCGGCTCCCTGCACTTAATACAGAGGGAGTCAGGGTCACCTAGAATCAAGCCAGCACAGAAACACAAATAAAGGAAAAGACTTATCTGAGGAACCAGCAGTTGCAACCTCTAGCAGTAGACACAATCCAGGAAGTAGTATAAACCGCAAAGTGAGGCAGTATGGGAGAAAATATAAAGGGAGGCAATCAGTGTAAATAGACGACAGCTGGGAGAAGGAAAAGAGATGACAAAGTGAAACCAAAACAAAGAACATCATGCAAGAGGTACAGAAGAACGTCTGCCAGAGCTTCTCAGAGAGCTGGCGGTGACAGTACCCCTCCCTCTACGAGTGGACTCCGGACACTCAGAGCCCACCTTCTCAAAATGGGACCTATGAAAAGCCCTGATAAGACGAGTGGCTTTAATGTCCGCCACTGGGACCCACATCCTCTCTTCAGGACCATAACCCTCCCAATGAACGAGGTACTGGAGAGAACCGCGGATAATGCGAGAATCCACAATCCTAGAGACCTGAAATTCAAGATTACCATCAACAACAATCGGAGGAGGAGGCAAAGAGGAGGGTAAAGTGGGTTGGACATACGGTTTTAATAGGGACCTGTGAAAAACATTATGGATCTTCCAAGTCTGAGGAAGATCAAGACGGAAGGCAACGGGATTGATGACGGACAAGATCTTGTAAGCCCAATAAACTTAGGACCCAACTTCCAGGAGGGAACCTTCAGTTTAATATTCTTTGTAGACAACCACACCAGATCCCCCACATTCAGGTCCGGACCAGGCACACGTCTCTTATCCGCCACACGCTTATATCTCTCACTCATCCTCTTCAGGTTACCCTGAATCTTTTGCCAAATAAATGACAAAGACGAGGAAAATCTCTCCTCATCAGGTAAACCAGAAGACCCCTCTCCAGAGAATGTCCCAAACTGCGGATGAAACCCATATGCACCAAAAAATGGGGACTTATCCGAGGACTCCTGGCGACGGTTATTTAAAGCAAACCCAGCAAGGGACAAAAAAGAACACCAATCCTCCTGATTCTCTGCCACAAAACAGTGCAGATATGTCTCCAGATTCTGATTGATGCGTTCGGTCTGGCCATTCGACTGCGGGTGAAAAGCAGAAGAGAACGACAACCGAACCCCCAAGCGAGAACAGACTGCCTTCCAGAATCTGGAAACAAACTGCGTGCCCCTATCAGAAACTATGTCTGAAGGAATGCCATGCAATTTAACAATGTGATCAACAAATGCTTGCGCCAGCGTTTTAGCATTGGGTAACCCAGGAAAGGGAATGAAATGCGCCATTTTGCTAAAACGGTCCACTACTACCAGAATCACAGTCTTCCCCGAGGAACGAGGCAGGTCCGTAATGAAGTCCATGGACAGATTCGTCCAAGGACGGGAAGGAATGGGCAACGGGAGGAGAGAACCCGATGGCCGTGAATACGGGGCCTTGGCACGAGCGCAGGTCTCGCAGGCTGCCACAAAACCCTCAACCGTCTTACGAAGAGCCGACCACCGTAATCTCCGAGCAATGAGATCCACTGTGGTTCTACTCCCCGGGTGCCCAGCAAGGACAGTATCGTGGTGCTCCTTAAAAACCTTGTGTCGTAAAGCGAGAGGCACAAACAACCTCCCAGGAGGACAAAGATCAGGAGCCTCTGCCTGGGCTGCCTGAACCTCTGCCTCCAAATCAGGATAAAGAGCAGAGACGACCACCCCTTCAGCCAAAATGGGACCCGGGTCTTCAAAGCTCCCCCCTCCCGGAAAATAACGTAACAGGGCATCAGCCATCACATTTTTAACCCCAGGGCGGAACGTGACAACAAAATTAAACCTAGAAAAGAAGAAAGACCATCTGGCCTGTCTCGGGTTCAGACGCTTGGCTGATTCCAAGTAGGCCAGATTCTTATGGTCGGTAAACACGGTAATAGGGTGTCTGGCTCCCTCTAGCCAATGGCGCCATTCCTCAAAAGCTAATTTGATGGCCAACAACTCCCTATCTCCCACATCGTAATTTCTCTCTGCGGAGGAGAGTTTCCTTGAGAAAAAGGCACACGGTCGCCATTTGGCAGGAGAGGGACCCTGAGATAAGACCGCACCCACACCCACCTCAGAAGCGTCCACCTCAACAATAAACGGAAGAGAGACATCAGGTTGTACCAAGATGGGAGCAGAAGCAAAACTCTCTTTGATACTAGAAAAGGCCTTAAGCGCATCTACCGACCAGGAGGAAAAATCTACCCTAATTTTAGTCATATCAGTGAGTGGCTTAACAACAGAGGAATAATTCAAAATAAACTTCCTGTAATAATTGGCAAAACCCAAAAACCGCATCAGCGCCTTCTGATTCTCAGGAAGCTCCCAATCAAGCACAGCGCGGACCTTCTCAGGGTCCATGCGCAAACCAGAAGCGGAGAGAAGAAAACCCAGAAATTGAATTTCTGGAACTGCGAAAACACATTTTTCCAGTTTAGCGTACAATTTATTCTGTAGGTGGTCCCTATGAGTTTTGAAATCAGGAGAAAAAATCAAAATGTCATCTAGATACACCAGTACAAATTTCCCCATTAAATGATAAAAAATGCTGTTCACAAAATGTTGGAAGACGGCTAGAGCATTCATCAAACCAAAGGGCATAACCAAATTCTCAAAATGGCCCTCAGGGGTATTGAAGGCCGTCTTCCATTCGTCCCCTTCCCTGACCCTGACTAGGTTGTATGCCCCTCTTAAATCCAACTTAGAAAAAACTTTAGCCCCAACAATCTGGTTAAACAGGTCCGGGATCAGAGGAAGCGGATAAGGGTCATGAATTGTGATACAGTTCAGCTCCCTGAAATCCAGACATGGTCTTAAAGAACCATCTTTTTTTTTAACAAAAAAAAAACCAGCGGCAACAGGTGACTTCGAGGGTCGGATGTGTCCCTTTCTCAGGCTCTTAGAGATATAAGCGAGCGACTCTAGCGACTCTTTCAGGTTGAGAGAGATTATATAAACGTGATTTTGGCAGCTTGGCGCCTGGGATGAGATTAATAGGGTAATCGTACTCCCGGAGCGGGGGCAGCTCCTGGACACCACTCTCTGAAAACACATCCGAAAATTCAGAGAGAAAAGATGGCATAGTCTTGGTAGAAACCTCTGAAAGAGACGCCGTGAGGCTATTCTCTCTGCAAAACTCACTCCAACCATTTATTTGCCTTGCTTGCCAATCAATGGGGGGGTTATGTTTAGTGAGCCAGGGTAGCCCCAACACTAGAGGAGTAGGTAATCCGCTTAGGACAAAACATGACATATCCTCGACATGAGCGTCACCCACAGTCAAACGGATATTGTGAACTATGCCCTTTAACGATTTTTGAGAAAGTGGAGCGGAATCGATAGCAAAAACAGGTATATCCTTTCCCAAAGTGCATACCTGGAAACCATGTGTTATAGCAAATTGATTATCAATGAGATTGACAGCTGCTCCACTATCTACAAAAATCTCACAAACAATGTTCTTGCTATCTAGCGCCACCCTGGCAGGTAGGACAAAATGGGAACTACAAGCAAACGGCAAACCTTCAATTTCCGCATCAACCTTGCCAATAGTAACAGATGAAAAGTTTTTAGAGGGTTTTTTTCTTTTTGTTTCTTTATTACCCTCAGAAAACTCCCTGAATCTCCTAGAGGGGCAAACATTTGCCAAATGATTTATACCTCCACAACAGAAACAAACCCTCCTCTGAGAGCTGAGTCCTCTACTATCAGAAGCAAGCAAACCCAGCTGCATGGGCTCCTCCTCAGAGGGGATTGAGAGAGACTGAGGCCCCTGTGCACTGAATGAGACCGCCCCACTGTCCTTGGACTGAATATGACAGGAAGGAGTGATCTCTCCTCTCTCTCTAAGACGCCTGTCAATACAAACAACTCGAGACATGGCAGACTCCAACGAGGCAGGTCTCTCATGAAAGGCAAATGCATCTTTCAATCCCTCCGAAAGACCATGGCAAAATTGACTTTGAAGTGCAGCATCATTCCAACAAGTATCAGCTGCCCATCTCCGAAATTCTGAACAATATATCTCTGCGGACTGTTTACCCTGGCATAAAACACGCAGTTTAGCTTCAGCCAGAGCAATACGATCCGGGTCATCATATATCTGCCCAGGGCTACAAAAAATTAATCCACCGATCGGAGAGGCCGTGCCCCCACCGGCAGCAAAAAGGCCCAAGACTGAGCGTTATCCCTGAGCAGCGAGATGATGATCCCCACCCTCTGCTCCTCATCACCAGAGGAATGGGGAAGTAGGCGAAAATGGAGTTTGCAAGCCTCTCTAAAACGAACAAAATTCTCACTACCCCCGGAGAACGTATCCGGAAGCGAGATCTTAGGCTCGGAACAAACTCCATGAACGCAAGCAGAACCGGTCACCCGAAACTGAGACACAGTTTTACGGAGATCTGCTACCTCCAGTGAAAGACCCTGCATGTGATTAATCAAGGCTGAAACCGGATCCATGCTTAAGACGGTTATGGCGGTTTATAATGTCACGGATGGTGTTGCAGAAAACTGGAAGTTATAAATAAACATCTGACTGACTTGATTTCAAACTAAGGAACATATGGGTGAGCCCTATAAAACCCCTAGAGCTCTCCCTGACTGCTATGCCCATGCAAAGATCTTCATGATAGATAATTGCATGCCCTTGTACCTAGACTGTGTGACACCTGAAAACCCTATAATAGTGAGGGGACACGACCACCGGCTCCCTGCACTTAATACGGAGGGAGTCAGGGTCACCTAGAATCAAGCCAGCACGAAAACACAAATAAAGGAAAAGACTTATCTGAGGAACCAGCAGTTGCAACCTCTAGCAGTGAACACCATCCAGGAAGTAGTATAAACCGCAAAGTGAGGCAGTATGGGAGGGAATATACAGGGAGGCAATCAGTGTAAATAGATGACAGCTGGGAGAAGGAAAAGAGATGACAAAGTGAAACCAAAACAAAGAACATCATGCAAGAGGTACAGAAGAACGTCTGCCAGAGCTTCTCAGAGAGTTGGCGGTGACAGCCACTTCATTGGTTATACCTGAAAGGGCTCCAGAGCCTGTGGATTCCTCTGGCCCCCCTGAACCAAGGCAGGAAGAGTGTCACGACCCATGGTCATGGTCGTGACTCTTAACTGCATACTGTTGCCTGCGGCCTCGTGTGGTTGTTTCAACCTCAGGTGAGTGCTGTTGGTATGTTGCCTCATGTGTGGTTGCCGCTGGCAAAATGGTTGGTACTTGGCAGTGTGGCAGTCTGAGCTGTTGCTGGGCAGCCTGCTGTCAAGTGCATGCGGTTACACCTGGTTGGGTGTGTGTGTAGGTATGCACTTTGTATGTCTGTTTGTTGTGCACGAGGTTATGTTTGTGTGCACTGAGACGCCTCCCTTCACTTGTGGTTGTCCGCGGCAATGTTTGGTGTTGTGTGCATGTGGTGGCAGTGTCTCGGCCTGCTGGCTGTTCCTCAGGACATGGTTGCCAGGTGAGTGTGTTTGTGTGCGTTTCCCTTTAACCACCTCAGCCCCCAGTGCTTAAACACCCTGAAAGACCAGGCCACTTTTTACACTTCTGACCTACACTACTTTCACCGTTTATTGCTCGGTCATGCAACTTACCACCCAAATGAATTTTACCTCCTTTTCTTCTCACTAATAGAGCTTTCATTTGGTGGTATTTCATTGCTGCTGACATTTTAACTTTTTTTGTTATTAATCGAAATTTAACGATTTTTTTGCAAAAAAATGACATTTTTCACTTTCATTTGTAAAATTTTGCAAAAAAAACGAGATCCATATAGAAATTTTGCTCTAAATTTATTGTTCTACATGTCTTTGATAAAAAAAAAATGTTTGGGTAAAAAAAAAAAATGGTTTGGGTAAAAGTTATAGCGTTTACAAACTATGGTACAAAAATGTGAATTTCCGCTTTTTGAAGCAGCTCTGACTTTCTGAGCACCTGTCATGTTTCCTGAAGTTCTACAATGCCCAGACAGTACAAATACTCCACAAATGACCCCATTTCGGAAAGTACACACCCTAAGGTATTCGCTGATGGGCATAGTGAGTTCATAGAACTTTTTATTTTTTGTCACAAGTTAGCGGAAAATTATGATTATTTTTTTTTTTCTTACAAAGTCTCATATTCCACTAACTTGTGACAAAAAATAAAAAGTTCTATGAACTCACTATGCCCATCAGCGAATACCTTGGGGTCTCTTCTTTCCAAAATGGGGTCACTTGTGGGGTAGTTATACTGCCCTGGCATTCTAGGGGCCCAAATGTGTGGTAAGTAGTTTGAAATCAAATTCTGTAAAAAATGACGAGTGAAATCCGAAAGGTGCTCTTTGGAATATGGGCCCCTTTGCCCACCTAGGCTGCAAAAAAGTGTCACACATCTGGTATCTCTGTATTCAGGAGAAGTTGAGGAATGTGTTTTGGGGTGTCTTTTTACATATACCCATGCTGGGTGAGATAAATATCTTGGTCAAATGCCAACTTTGTATAAAAAAATGGAAAAAGTTGTCTTTTGCCAAGATATTTCTCTCACCCAGCATGGGTATATGTAAAATGACACCCCAAAACACATTCCCCAACTTCTCCTGAGTACGGAGATACCAGATGTGTGACACTTTTTTGCAGCCTAGGTGGGCAAAGGGGCCCATATTCCAAAGAGCACCTTTCGGATTTCACAGGTCATTTTTTACAGAATTTGATTTCAAACTCCTTACCACACATTTGGGCCCCTAGAATGCCAGAGCAGTATAACTACCCCACAAGTGACCCCATTTTGGAAAGAAGAGACCCCAAGGTATTCGCTGATGGGCATAGTGAGTTCATGGAAGTTTTTATTTTTTGTCACAAGTTAGTGGAATATGAGACTTTGTATGAAAAAAAAAAAAAAAAAATCTGCATTTTCCACTAACTTGTGACAAAAAATAAAAAATTCTAGGAACTCGCCATGCCCCTCACGGAATACCTTGGGGTGTCTTCTTTCCAAAATGGGGTCACTTGTGGGGTAGTTATACTGCCCTGGCATTTTCCAGGTGCCCTAATGTGTGGTAAGTAGGTAAATGACCTGTGAAATCCTAAAGGTGCTCTTTGGAATATGGGCCCCTTTGCCCACCTAGGCTGCAAAAAAGTGTCACACATGTGGTATCGCCGTATTCAGGAGAAGTTGGGGAATGTGTTTTGGGGTGTCATTTTACATATACTCATGCTGGGTGAGAGAAATATCTTGGCAAAAGACAACTTTTCCCATTTTTTTATACAAAGTTGGCATTTGACCAAGATATTTATCTCACCCAGCATGGGTATATGTAAAATGATACCCCAAAACACATTCCCCAACTTCTCCTGAGTACGGCGATACCAGATGTGTGACACTTTTTTGCAGCCTAGATGCGCAAAGGTGCCCAAATTCCTTTTAGGAGGGCATTTTTAGACATTTGGATACCAGACTTCTTCTCACGCTTTGGGGCCCCTAGAATGCCAGGGCAGTATAAATACCCCACATGTGACCCCATTTTGGAAAGAAGACACCCCAAGGTATTCAATGAGGGGCATGGCGAGTTCATAGAAATTTTTTTTTTTTGGCACAAGTTAGCGGAAATTGATATTTTTAATTTTTTTCTCACAAAGTCTCCCGTTCCGCTAACTTGGGACAAAAATTTCAATCTTTCATGGACTCAATATGCCCCTCACGGAATACCTGGGGGTGTCTTCTTTCCGAAATGGGGTCACATGTGGGGTATTTATACTGCCCTGGCATTCTAGGGGCCCTAAAGCGTGAGAAGAAGTCTGGAATATAAATGTCTAAAAAATTTTACGCATTTGGATTCCGTGAGGGGTATGGTGAGTTCATGTGAGATTTTATTTTTTGACACAAGTTAGTGGAATATGAGACTCTGTAAGAAAAAAAAAAAATAATTCCGCTAACTTGGGCCAAAAAAATGTCTGAATGGAGCCTTACAGGGGGGTGATCAATGACAGGGGGGGTGATCAATGACAGGGGGAGTGATCAATGACAGGGGGAGTGATCAATGACAGGGGGGGTGATCAGGGAGTCTATATGGGGTGATAACCACAGTCATTGATCACGCCCGTGTAAGGCTTCATTCAGACGTCCGTATGCGTTTTGCGGATCCGATCCATCTATCAGTGCATCCGTAAAAATCATGCGGACATCTGAATGGAGCTTTACAGGGGGGTAATCAATGACAGGGGGGTGATCAGGGAGTCTATATGGGGTGATAACCACAGTCATTGATCATGCCCGTGTAAGGCTTCATTCAGACGTCCGGATGCGTTTTGCGGATCCGATCCATCTATCAGTGGATCCGTAAAAATCATGCGGACGTCTGAATGGAGCTTTACAGGGGGGTGATCAGGGAGTCTATATGGGGTGATCACCACAGTCATTGATCACGCCCGTGTAAGGCTTCATTCAGACGTCCGGATGCGTTTTGCGGATCCGATCCATCTATCAGTGGATCCGTAAAAATCATGCAGACGTCTGAATGGAGCTTTACAGGGGGGTAATCAATGACAGGGGGGGTGATCAGGGAGTCTATATGGGGTGATCACCACAGTCATTGATCATGCCCCTGTAAGGCTTCATTCAGACGTCCGGATGCGTTTTGCGGATCCGATTCATCTATCAGTGCATCCGTAAAAATCATGCGGACATCTGAATGGAGCTTTACAGGGGGTTGATCAATGACAGGGGGGGTGATCAATGACAGGGGGGTAATCAATGACAGGGGGGTGATCAGGGAGTCTATATGGGGTGATCAGGGGCTAATAAGGGGTTAATAAGTGACGGGGGGGGGTGTAGTGTAGTGTAGTGGTGCTTGGTGCTACTTTACTGAGCTACCTGTGTCCTCTGGTGGTCGATCCAAACAAAGGGGACCACCCAGAGGACCAGGTAGCAGGTATATTAGACGCTGTTATCAAAACAGCGTCTAATATACCTGTTAGGGGTTAAAAAAAACACATCTCCAGCCTGCCAGCGAACGATCGCCGCTGGCAGGCTGGAGATCAACTCTCTTACCTTCCGTTCCTGTGAGCGCGCGCGCCTGTGTGCGCGCGTTCACAGGAAATCTCGCGTCTCGCGAGAGGACGCGCCGGCGCGTCCACCCAGAAGAGCAGGGCCGCCGCAAAGACGCAATCCTGCGTACGGCGGTCCTGAGGAGGTTAAGTGGCTGTCTTCCCTTCCCTGGTGTGAGAAGGGTTAAACTACCTTCTTTGTGTGAACACTGGGTGTGTCTGTGTGGGTGTGGCCACCCGGGGCTATATAGTCTCAGTTGAGACCTGATGTCTGAGGGGTACTCCAGCCTTGTTTGTAAGCTGGAGGCACTCTCCTGGTCCCTTTCCATCTGCCAGTGAGGGCCACCCTTGTGGTCATAAATTGTGATACACGATGTTATGAAGATGTGTCTGTGTTATGCTTATTTATTGCAGCGTATGGTTTCCTGGGTTCCTGTGTGGTGTGTGCTCTGTCTCTTGTGTTGTTGTGGACAGCAGCACTTATACTTGGGTTCCAGGCTCTGTGTCTGTGGCAGGTAGGTGTGGTACTAGTTGCACTTACCTGCCATTGCCATATGTCTGTTTCTGTTCCCCTTGCAGCCCGGCCAGTTTAGACTCCTGTTTCTCCGTATCCAGGAGGAACAGGTGGTCTACCCAGCTCCTAGTACAGGGATCGGCGGAGGGTGAGTAGGGATCCGAGGTTCCTGAGCATGAGCCCTCCAACCTTCAAGGTCGGCTCATGCAGCTAGGAGTCAGGGTCATATTAGGGATGCATTAGGAGGTGACCTGCTCCCTAATTCTGTGGTCCTGGCCGAGTAGCCACTAACATCTCGTGGCATCGCACGGCTGAGGGTTTTCCCCATGGTCAGCCGTGACAAAGAGCCTCTGCCAGTAAGAAGGTCCATGCGGCCTACTAAGGGGCACCCACCTGTGAAATTCGGAGACTACATTGTTGACCAGAGTAGCTCCTTCCGAGAAACCCCTGTTTAACTGTCCACAAGACTCGGGTACTGACTCATTCTGTTCTTTTGAGCCTCCAAGAACTTATGTTATATTTGCATTTTCTAACATTATCATTATGGACTATTCTGGTTATTCCTGATACGCTGTACCAGGTCAGTGCCCCTGTTCCCTATACTATCCTGAGTGAAGAGAACGACGCCCCTTTTCACCGCACTTGTTCCGTTACCAGTGGAGCTGCCTGATGCTTTCATTGCAAATGTAGATGTATGTGCCTGCTTTGCATTTTTGTCTTTCAGGTTACAGTTTAAAGCTGGGCGGGCCCCTTGTGTTGCGCCGAGGACGGGCAACCTCAAAGCAACGGGTTATGTAGTGTCCCACTACGTAAAGGTGGGCACTACTAGGGGTTATGTTGCTCCCACCTCCTGTAGGAGAAATGTTTTTTGTATTGCATTGTAATGCCATGTTAATTCCTGTGTACCAGGCCTGTTAGGGGTGTAGTTTCTCCTCCCAAGCTGTAGAGGGAGCTAGGGCACCCCCTAGTATAAATAGTTAGGCCCAGACAGGAAAGAGTTAGTGCAGTATATTCCAGGAGGTTAGTGAGTACAGTCTAGCCTGCCTGAGGGTCCTGAGCAAAAGGAGCTCAGAAGTTGCACCAGGAGAAGAGTCTGCCTCCTGAGAAGATAAGTTCCCACAAGAGTACAGTGCAGAGCCAAGCTTGTTCCAGCCAAACAGAGAGCTGAAGGGCAGAAGGATATAATTAAAGCAAGGAGTCATATACGAGAGGAAGTTTTCCCTAACCAAGGATAAAGCCAGCAATAGGGCATACGGGCCTTGGGAGAAAGACAGACAGGATCTGAGGAAAAGTGCAGCCTGATCTGTAAGTGTTTAACCCTCTGAGTATCTTGCAAGACCATTGTGCCTGCCATTGGATGTAAAGCCTGCCTGTCACCATCTTGTACATGTGGAACTGACCAAAGACTGTAAATAGTTAACTGTTTCAGTAAAAGGAAGTTTTGGTTCACTGCAACGTGTGTTCCTCAATTATTACTACAAGAAATCGGAGTGCCACCGTTACCGGCACTGGCATCACAAACTTTAAGGGATCTTGCCACAGGCACACTAAACCTACAACACCTAGGGCACCTCACCTACCACCTGGCCTGGTCCCTATACACAGAGAGTGCCCCAGAGGATCCATGTGCCAACATCTCCATCACTGCTGTACGCCTGCCCAGGGTATATAAAAACTGTGAGTACCAAGAGCAACCCTCGTTCTGCCTATTAACCGTGACCTCACATTCGCTCACCCTGCAGGGCTGCGTACTGCACATGTAGCTGAATATCTGGAGGGAGGCCCCTTCCTAGCCTCTCTACTCTGTCCCTGTTGGTTCCATAGACCAGGGTTAAGGCCTGCAATCATTCTTCCTAGAGGTGAGCAATCCACTGCTATAGATCGCTCTTCCAGGGTGACCAATGTCTAAACTGCATGCAGCCGAGTATATAAGGAATTATCACGTTTATGCAAGACAAAGGATTAGCAAGATAGTCATTACCTGAGGACTTATAAGGCACCTTTGTATTAGGTGTAGGAGATAGCTTGAAGCATCTACATCTCCAGTTTAAATCCTGAGGACAGTCAGGCCAACTGTCAGAACAGCATTGGAATAGAAGTTCCAGGATTCAGAAAAGCACCTTTTTATTCAAGGATTAGGATCAGGCCGGAGTTGTGTCCAGTGTCAGACTGTCATTATTACTAGCCTAGTCTGAGCAGTAGCTTCTTATGTATTACAAGAGCCTGTACTTCATTGAGGATTAGCATTTCCCTTTCCCCGTATACATAGGAGATTGTGCTACATGCCGGATTGTATCAAGAGACTGTTTAATGCCTATGGATATATTGTTATCAAGAGTCATCATCAGTAAAGAGCCATTTGGAGTTTCACCCTGCTTGCCTCAGACTCAGTTCCTCTATTAACACTATAGTAAATGGTTTTACCTCCATATAAAAGGTACTGGCGTCACGACTACAAGGGACATTGCCACTGGTACATTAATACAGACCACCAAGGGCACCTCAAACCCACATCTGTCCAGTGTCCCTTACACCAGAGTGTGCCCCAGAGAATCATTGTGCCATTCACCTTTTCACTTATGCGAGCCTGCCCAGGGACGACATAACCGTGAGTAACCAGAACTGTATTTACCTCGGCCCCCCTATCGCTCACACCGTGACCTCACACATAATTCCCCTGCAAGGTCTGGCATACCGCACCTCCTTCTGAATACAGTGCCATGCCTGTCCATGGCTTGTGTCTGGTACTGCTCCTCAGCTCCATTGAATGGGTCTGAGCTGCCTACAACCTGTGGATAGGGGTGGTGATATATACAGCCACCACTAGAGTGAGCTCGTTAGATTACTGCATACAGATATATACAGCCACCACTAGAGGGAGCTCAGGAGATTACTATATACAGATATATACAGCCACCACTAGAGGGAGCTCAGGAGATTACTATATACAGATATATGCAGCCACCACTAGAGGGAGCTCAGGAGATTACTACATACAGATATATACAGCCACCACTAGAGTCAGGTCAGGAGATTACTACATACAGATATATACAGCCACCACTATAAGGAGCTCAGGAGATTACTATATACAGATATATACAGCCACCACTAGAGGGAGCTCAGGAGATTACTACATACAGATATATACAGCCACCACTAGAGGGAGCTCAGGAGATTACTGCATACAGATATATACAGCCACCACTAGAGGGAGCTCAGGAGATTACTACATACAGATATATACAGCCACCACTACAGGGAGCTCAGGAGATTACTACATACAGATATATACAGCCACCACTAGAGGGAGCTCAGGAGATTACTATATACAGATATATACAGCCACCACTACAGGGAGCTCAGGAGATTACTACATACAGATATATACAGCCACCACTAGAGGGAGCTCAGGAGATTACTACATACAGGTATATACAGCCACCACTAGAGGGAGTTAAGGAGATTACTACATACAGGTATATACAGCCACCACAAGAGAGAGCCCAGGAGATTACTGCATACATATATATACAGCCACCACTATAAGGAGCTCAGGAGATTACTACATACAGATATATGTAGCCACCACAAGAGAGAGCCCAGGAGATTACTGCATACAGATATATACAGCCACCACTAGAGGGAGCTCAGGAGATTACTACATACAGATATATACAGCCACCACTACAGGGAGCTCAGGAGATTACTACATACAGATATATACAGCCACCACTAGAGGGAGCTCAGGAGATTACTACATACAGGTATATACAGCCACCACTAGAGGGAGTTAAGGAGATTACTACATACAGGTATATACAGCCACCACAAGAGAGAGCCCAGGAGATTACTGCATACATATATATACAGCCACCACTATAAGGAGCTCAGGAGATTACTACATACAGATATATGTAGCCACCACAAGAGAGAGCCCAGGAGATTACTGCATACAGATAGATCTTCTCTGTCATCATCTTTTCAATTTGGTCCGGAGAACTTCTCTTAGCCACCTTGTCTCTACAGAGTGGGACACACAGACATCTTAGCTTCCTCACTTTTCTGTACCCACAAATACTATCCTGAAGAAAAATGATTGCCCCCCATAGTAATAGTACTCCTCATAGTCCCACCAATAGTAATTCCCTTCTAGAATTCCCTTATTAGTAATACTGCCCCCTACAGAGCCCTCAACAGTGATAGTGCTCCCCAAGAGTGCCTCCATTAGTAGAAGAGCCCTCCGGTATTAATAATGTCCTTACAGAGCCTCTAGTAGAAATAAGGCCCCCTATTGTTATCCCAGTGGTAATGAAGCTCTCTACTGACCCCTCAGTAGTAATAAGGCCCCCCATAATGCTCTTAATAGAAATAATGTGGATCTATAAGTCCCTCCTACAGACCCCTCAGAAGTAATAAGAACGCCTAATGTCCCCTGGATTTAAAATCCCCCTACTGTTATAATGCTCACCCTGAAGTGCCCCAGTATTTATATCGCCCCCCTACTATTATAATGCCCCCACAGTTCCCCCAGTATTTATATCGCCCCTACTGTTATATTCCTCCCTTTACTGTCTTTAGAAATTATAATTCCTCAGGCTCTCCACCCTACAGTTCCATGTAAATAACTTAATTTCCCTCCTCCGCCATAGAGTCCCATGTAAATATCATCACACCATCTCTCCTGCGCCCTCCAATATACAGTCCCATGTAAATAACATTACTCCCCCCACTGTCCCATGTAAGGCGATTTTCACACTAGCGTTTTTGTTGAACCCTTCCGTTACTGATAATACAACCATCTGCATCCGTTATGAACGGATCCGGT
Source organism: Bufo bufo (assembly GCF_905171765.1). Lineage (NCBI taxonomy): Eukaryota > Metazoa > Chordata > Amphibia > Anura > Bufonidae > Bufo > Bufo bufo. The sequence goes on from NC_053391.1 coordinate 9,969,307, forward strand.
TGTATTATCTTTAACATAGCCAAGTCGGATCTGTCATGAACTCCATTGAAAGTCAATGGGGGACGGATCCATTTTCTATTGTTGCAGAGAAAACAGATCCATCCCCATTGACTTGCATTGTGGGTCATTATGGATCCCTCTTGCTCTGCATCCCAGGATGGAAAGCAAACCACAGCATGCTCTCCGGTAGGAGTACGGAATGGAATGCATTGTGGAGCATTCCGTTCTGTTCAGTTTCGTATTGTCCCCATTGACAATTAATTTTTTCCGGTATTGAGCCCCTATGACGGAACTCAATATCGGAAACTATTAACGCTAGTGTGAAAGCAGCCTAAATAACTTCCCTCCCTTCAGCCCTAACATACAGTCCCAGTTAAATAACTACAACTCTCAACATCGCTCTGCCTCTCCCATCACTTACCTCTCCTCATGTAGCAGACATCACCACAGCTTCTTCCTAGGACTTCTCTACACTGCTGAGCCCTCTTCTCCTGCACTGGTCACATGATGGTGACATCATCGCAGGTCCTTTTCAGCTACTGCATTTAGAACTGATCACATGACCTATGATGTCATCACAGGTCCTTCAGCTCTTGCAGGGCATTAGATTTAATTAACCATAATTCAATCTAACCATTCTAATTATTCCTTATGTGATGGAATGGAGAGCGTGTCCTGGATATAGATAAGACGCAGCAAGGTGGATGTCTAATGCCATTTCCACATGATAAAAGTGGATGTCTGATATTGGAACCATATAACAAGTGTGGAAATTGTTGGCAACGGACTATAATTAAACCTCTTTTATGTGAGTTTATATTGCCAACATTCACCGCAAACTAACTCAACTTCTGGAAAATAATTGAACCTTTGGGAAATGATATAACATTAAGACGGCCGTAAGGTTGAAGTATATGAACTGAACTGTATAGATTGGGCAATACCTGCGTGAAGTGTAACTGGCAGTATTGCAGAGGGGATTTTATGGTTCTATGGTGCTATTTTATTGTATATTTTAAAGTAGCTTTATTTGTTCTGTAGAATTTGGAAATACATTTTTTGTGAGTCGCAAGAGGTGATTCATGATTTCATTAATTGTGTGCCTGTCCTAAACATATTGATTATTAGATTAAATTGTATTACGGTCCTGCGGATGGCAATATAGTTGTATCTAGCTGGCAGGCAGTATATTCGGGGCCTGGGACAGAACATCAGGGGCCCAGGCCCCGAATGTTTAAACCTAGCAACGCCCCTGGCCACCACTAGAGAAAGCTCTGGAGATTACTGCATACAGATATATACAGCCACCACTAGAGGGAGCACAGGAGATTACTACATACAGATATATACAGCCACCACTAGAGGGAGCTCTGGAGATTACTGCATACAGATATATACAGCCACCACTATAAGAATCTCAGGAGATTGTATATATCTGTATGCAGTAACCACCACTATAAGGAGCTCTGGAGATTACTACATACAGATATATACAGCCACCACTAGAGGGAGCTCAGGAGATTACTACATACAGATATATACAGCCACCACTAGAGGGAGCTCAGGAGATTTCTGCATACAGATATATACAGCCACCACTATAGGGAGCTGTTAAATAATATGTGATATAATATTAATTGATATTTAATATAAAGTATGTATTACATTACACAGTGGCACCATTTATAGTGATACACAAGGGTGATGTGAGGTCTGTATGAGGACGTCAATAACTATATTTGAAGTCTACCATATATGACAATGTATAAGTCCATATATTAGTAAAGACATGCCTGTATCTATGGTATAAATGACTGACAGGGACAGACAACGGGTGGTCTTCTTACACTCACTCTCAAGTCTGTTGGGGGTTGTTGTTGCTGGAGAAGATGAAGACACATGAAGCTTGAAAAAGGATTGCTGGTCTTCAACAATGATACTTCAAGGACATTCATATCCATGCATGGACAATTAGACTAAGACTTTTCCTAAACTATTTTTGTAAGTAATCAACTTTTATGAAGACTGATAATAGGTGTTCTTTACTCCAAATAAGCATACACTAGATTTGGAGAGGATTACCAAATCAGTTTGATATATTTTTCATACATAAATATTTTACATTTGGAGACATATTACAATTGGTGAGCTACCATACCGCATATTCAAGATTTAAGAGGGGGAAGAGTGAACTCAAAAAGAATTATCAAGCTTTAATAAATCAGAGAATCTACGAATAATCTTCTGAAGGAGGACAACAAGTGCCAGACGTACCAAGACGTGCTGATGACAGATGCCCAGCCTTGAATCTACTGAGGTTGTGAGTATAGAAATAATACATTCTATTACTGATAAGAGTAGATTACAATTTACGTTTATTCCTAGTGGAAAGTCAGATTTGCAGAAGATATGGTTTGATTTACAGTATATGCAGAATGTGAAAAGGAAAACAAGAAGATAGACTACTATAAGCATATTTTTATCAGAAAAGAGACAGAGAAAATAAGGAATATTTTCCATATGCTGAAGGTCTTTCACAGACTAGTGTCAGATAATTGTACTAGTGAAGTTCCAACCACAGATGCTGTGATCTGTAAAGATGTATCTACTGAGGGTGGAATTGGCAATAAAGTTGAGGAAAGTAAGAATAATGAGGATTTGAGAACTCAGCAGGATGAGATGAAACATATATGAATGATCTCTGCTGAAGGTTAACATAACCTTATAGATGAGGAAGGGCCAGTACAACAAGAGAAGACATTGCAGATCTCTACTGAAGGTGACTTTGTGTCAGTAGACAATGACAAGTCTATACACCAGCAGACATTGCATATTAAAGAGGCCAGCTTACGATTAAAATTGCAGAAGTAATAAATGAAAATATGCAAAGAAATCCCCACATATGATGCAAACCTTCATGTGTGCAGGAATTCTGAGATTTGTGAGAGCCACGCAGACAGATTTGAATTATCAAATGAACAAAGGAATAGATTATTTAGATTGTGGCTTCCTGTGAATTTTTCTCGGAGTCTAGCAATGAAACAGATTGATGATAATGATTCAAAAGAATGGATTTTTCATAATGATATACAAAGATTAAAAGAGCTGATTTGGTGCACTAGAAGTGACAGCATGCCCACATTTGAAATTCTAAAGGAATTAAAAATTGCCAAAAAGGAATACACATTTGGATTTATGTCTATGTTTGAACGGACATACAAAATGGATATTGAGAATACCAAACTTTCACATATTCACATGTTTGTCAGAAAGTTCACATTTTTAGAGCTTTCTATATTAGTGTTGGCATCAGAGAAACAAACATTATTTCAGGCTGCAAAGTTTCTGGACATTATGAGGAAAAATATGAAGCAGAACATTTCTCCATCACATATCAGAAGTATAGATAGAACAGCTGTAGATATAAAAATCCAGCCTAAAAAGGCCCAAATATCATATACATGTAAAAGAAACAAAGATAATCTTTATGAGGAAAGCAAGAAATTACATGTAATGTTTAGACCCTATCATATGATAAAATTAGTCACACACACAAATCCACAGACACCAATTGTCATTGAACAGATTTCTGAGGTAGATATAAATAGACCGACTTCAGAGAAGGATCTACAGAGGGAAAAAGTTCAAATTTCTAAGGCAGATACCAGTCTAAAGGACAAAAGGTAATTATTCTGTTATTGATAAAAAATTTAAGAAAAAGCGGTCAATGGATTTCTTAAATTAATTAAGAGATTTTGATATGTCTAACTCAGTCACATTGAGCAGGATATTCCAGGATCTCATTAATAGAGAAGTTATGAGAATAGATTTAAGTAGTGGCTAGAAATAAGTCTATTGAGGACAGACATATTGGTAATGGTTTTGGCCTGGATAAGGATAAGATTTAGTTTTTCCCATTAAAGTTAGCTAAATAAAAGTTCTGATTAATTATGAGACAATGTATGACATAATTATTATATGGTATACATAAGTATATACAGAGGAATGTGATACTTATTGCAAGATCAGCACAATGTAGGATAAACCATGTATTTAGATGATGGTTCCATCCTCTCTTTTCTATTTTTGTACAAGGACATGTAGAGTTTGAGCATGCCTGCTATAGGAGACAGAAGCTATAATTGTATAAGTAACAGGATCCTATTCTCATATGTCCTTGAGTCTAGAGACATTTCTCTCTAAACCATAGGAGGTCAGAGAATAGAAAAATAAGATTTTTGTATATTCTTTATACAGATAATATTTCTAGGAAATATTTTTCTGTTGTATTTAATTGTCACGAGGGTGTCAAGAGCCACGCCTGACTCCGTTATACCCGGGGTCAGGAAGTCGCAGCGGGTGGCTGCGCGCTCTATGTAGAAAGATAGTGCTGTTTCTTAATGGTAGCTTTCTGGGTTTGCCTTGCAACCCTTTTTGGCTCACTCAGGGATCCGTAGCTCCTTCTCCTCAGCTGTTTCTTGTCCAGCACTCCCAACCTCCTTATATTCCCCTCTCCCACTTCTCTGGTTGCCAGATATAGAGCTTCCTGCCTGGACTTCTATACTGACCCACTGGAGCTGTGTAGCTGAGATCCCTGGTTGTTGTTCCAGAGCGTTACCCTCCGGATCCCTGTTGGGCTTCTGTTGTCTGCTGTTGTCGCCCACCTGGGATTATATGTTTTGTCTATATTGTCTTTCCTATCCTTGGTGTTTTCCTTTAGTGTTAGTGGTGCGGACTAGCGTTCCCACCGCCCTATTCACTACGTAGGGCTCATCTTAGGGAAAGCCAGGGTTTAGGCACGTGATCGGCGTACGGGTGAGGAACCCGTCTAGGGATGTCAGGGCAGTCAGGTGCCAGCCTCAAGGTGAGTTAGGGGTCACCACCTTTCCCTCTCCCTTGGACAGGGCCTTCCCTTTTCCCTCCCCTTGCGTCACGTATGTGATCGGCACGCCGGTCATGACATTATATCTGGCCCTTAATTTGTGTAGGTAGAAAAAAATAAAAAATAAAAATAATTTACTTTTTCTTTCTGCCTATCTAGAATCCAGCATGGATCCTATTGCTGCTTTGACAAGACAACTTCAAGGCCTGTCTATGGAGGTGGCAGGATTGAAGGCGTCGATCCTCCAGCAACAGCAGCAATTGCAGCAGACCGCAAGCCCAGCGGTTGCTATGGGTAACCAGGTTGCTGCGGAACCCAAGGTTGTTCTTCCTGACAGATTTTCTGGGGGAAGGGACAAATTTGTGACGTTCCGTGAGGCCTGTAAGTTATATTTTAAGCTGCGCCCGCACTCCTCTGGTAATGAGGAACAGCGGGTGGGGGTTGTTATTTCCCTGCTGCAGGGGGACCCGCAATCCTGGGCGTTCTCTTTACCCACTGATTCCCAGGCTCTCCGGTCAGTGGATGAATTTTTTGGGGCCTTGGGTCTCATATTTGATGACCATGACCGAGTCGCCCTGGCTGAGTCGAAATTACGGAGACTCTTACAGGGAGAGCGGCCAGCAGAGGAGTATTGCTCAGAGTTCCGTAGGTGGGCTACGGATACCCAGTGGAACGACCCGGCTCTCAGGAGTCAGTTCTGCTCTGGGTTATCCGAAAGGGTTAAGAATGCGCTTGCGCTGTATGAGACCCCCTTTTCCCTTGATGCTGTTATGTCCCTTTCTATCAGAATAGATAGACGTCTTAGGGACAGATTGAAAAATCCTGAGCAATTGGTAACCCCTCCAAAGCAGCAGTTAGTCTGTACGGACTTAGACGAGCCTATGCAGCTAGGAGGAACTACTCGCCAGGTCCGTCCTCCTGAGGCTCGCCGTAGGCAGGGGGTTTGTTTTTTTCTGTGGGGGGAGGGGTCATTTCATTAATGTCTGTCCTTCCTCTCTAAAAAACAAAAGACCATCGGAACTACTAACCCCAGGCTGTGTGGAGGATGTCAGCCGGGGGGTATACGTTTCCTCCATTCGTACATCTCAATTTGTGTTGCCAGCAGCTGTTGTTTTTGGTGTTAAGAAGGAGACTATTTCTTTCTTTCTAGACAGTGGAGCAGGGGTAAATTTGATAGATGCCCATTTTGCCCACACTATGGGTTTGTCTCTCTGTCCGCTACAGAGACCTATTCCCATATTCGCTATTGATTCTTCTCCTCTGTCTCAGAGAAACCTCACTCACATTGTCCATAACTTACACCTTCGTGTAGGGGACCACCATAACGAGTGTATTTCATGTTATGTTCTGGAGGGGCTTCCCACTCCTGTGGTATTGGGTCTTCCCTGGTTGGTAGCGCACAATCCAGTGGTGGATTGGCAGGCCAGGGAGATATTGGAGTGGAGTGAGCATTGCAGAGAAAATTGCTTAAATAGCAATTGCTTAGTCGCTTCCATAGCTACTCTACCTACATTCGTTTCGGACTTTGAGAACGTTTTTTCTGAAAAGGGTTGCCAGAAGTTACCACCTCACCGTCCTTATGATTGCCCGGTTAACCTGATTTCCGGTGCAAAATTACTCAAGACCAGGTTATATAATCTTTCGGGTCCCGAGAGACAAGCCATGAAAGATTATATCTCCGAGAGCTTGGCTAAGGGACACATCAGACCCTCTTCTTCACCCGTGGCTGCAGGGTTTTTCTTCGTTAAAAAGAAAGATGGGGGCCTGCGTCCTTGCCTAGATTTCCGCGAACTAAACCGGATAACCATCCGAGACCCATACCCTCTTCCTCTCATTCCTGACCTGTTCAATCAGATTGCGGGTGCTAGGTGGTTCTCCAAACTTGATCTTAGGGGGGCCTACAATTTGATTCGTATCAAGGAGGAGGATGAGTGGAAGACAGCTTTTAACACCCCTGAGGGGCATTATGAAAATCTAGTCATGCCTTTCGGTCTGACCAATGCTCCTGCTGTCTTCCAACATTTCGTTAATGACATTTTTAGTCATCTTATCGGCAGGTTTGTGGCGATATACCTAGATGTTATTTTAATTTATTCGTCTGATCTGAAAACACATGAGGTGCATGTCAGACAGGTACTGCAGGTCCTACAGACAAATAAATTATATGCGAAAATTGAAAAGTGTGTCTTCACCGTTCAGGAAATACAGTTCCTAGGTTATTTATTATCTGCTTCAGGTTTCCGTATGGATCCTGGGAAGGTACAGGCAATTTTAGATTGGGATCTTCCTGAGAACCTCAAAGCACTGCAACGGTTCTTGGGCTTCGCAAATTTCTATAGAAAGTTCATAAAAAATTATTCGGTGATTGTCAAACCCCTTACTGACATGACTAGGAAGGGGACTGATTTTTCTAAATGGTCTGACGCCGCTAAAATTGCTTTTTCCTCTCTAAAAGAGAGGTTTACCTCGGCACCTGTACTAATCCAACCTGATGTCTCCCAGCCATTTATTGTTGAAGTAGATGCGTCAGATGTGGGAGATTTCAGTTTGTTTTTCAATTGAGTTGTACAGTTTATAGGTCACATTAAAGGTGGAAAAAGTTCTAAAATTATTTATCTTTGTCTCATTTTTTACATCACAGAAACCTGACATTTTAACAGGGGTGTGTAGACTTTTTATATCCACTGTATATACAGTACAGACCAAAAGTTTGGACACACCTTCTCATTCAAAGAGTTTTCTTTATTTTCATGACTATGAAAATTGTAGATTCACACTGAAGGCATCAAAACTATGAATTAACACATGTGGAATTATATACATAACAAACAAGTGTGAAACAACTGAAAATATGTCATATTCTAGGTTCTTCAAAGTAGCCACCTTTTGCTTTGATTACTGCTTTGCACACTCTTGGCATTCTCTTCATGAGCTTCAAGAGGTAGTCCCCTGAAATGGTTTTCACTTCACAGGTGTGCCCTGTCAGGTTTAATAAGTGGGATTTCTTGCCTTATAAATGGGGTTGGGACCATCAGTTGCGTTGAGGAGAAGTCAGGTGGATACACAGCTGATAGTCCTACTGAATAGACTGTTAGAATTTGTATTATGGCAAGAAAAAAGCAGCTAAGTAAAGAAAAACGAGTGGCCATCATTACTTTAAGAAATTAAGGTCAGTCAGTCAGCCGAAAAATTGGGAAAACTTTGAAAGTAAGGGCTATTTGACCATGAAAGAGAGTGATGGGGTGCTGCGCCAGATGACCTTGCCTCCACAGTCATCGGACCTGAACCCTATCGAGATGGTTTGGGGTGAGCTGGACTGCAGAGTGAAGGCAAAAGGGCCAACAAGTGCTAAGCATCTCCGGGAACTCCTTCAAGACTGTTGGAAGACCATTTCAGGGGACTACCTCTTGAAGCTCATCAAGAGAATGCCAAGAGTGTGCAAAGCAGTAATCAAAGCAAAAGGTGGCTACTTTGAAGAACCTAGATTATGACATATTTTCAGTTGTTTCACACTTGTTTGTTATGTATATAATTCTACATGTGTTAATTCATAGTTTTGATGCCTTCATAGTCATGAAAATAAAGAAAACTCTTTGAATAAGAAGGTGTGTCCAAACTTTTGGTCTGTACTGTATATATCCTCAAACTGAACATTTGTAAGGTTTTCATCAAGATTCCTACCTTATGGTAAAGCGCTCATGTTTTGTTTATACAGGAGTGATGGTCACAGATGGTCAAGGCAGACTCATGTCTCTCAAGAGTTACAGTCTAAGGATAATAGTCAAATTTAGTTAATTTGAGTTAATAAGTATTGGTATATGGAAGAAAGTATGCAAATACAAGGGTATAATGAAATATTATGTAGATATCTATTGCGCAATTGTATGAATCATCTAATCAGGATATGTAAGTATGACATACATAAACTACATGGTGATCATGGAGTTACTGTATTTGTTATTTGGGATATTGTATTCTAGAGAGGTTCCAAATATAAAAGGAGTTAATTCTGGATCACTCATAGGAATTGAAACTCATTAATGGTCATTCAAATATAAGGGTCAACTATATAGGAAAGCATTTCAGCTATGGGGAGTATGTTAATACATACAAAGGTTTATATTTACAGTTATATTTTAAAGAAGAAAAATACAATAATATTTAATAGAGTAATATATCATATCTCATGCAGAATATTACTTTATTAAAAAGGTAAAGATTTGGTTTTACTGTAGAAAGAAATATTTTGTGTGGTCAATTAAATTAATCAATATATTTTTTATTTATAAAAATCCCACAAACATACACAAAGATATATAACTGAAGGAATAAAGATAAAAAGAATACACTTACAGAAAGGATTTTGTATTAGGATAATACAGTCAGGTCCATAAATATTGGGTTGCAGAGCACCGATCAGTAGTGTGCTCCGTAGCATCTGCACATTTTTGAGGTTATTGTTTTTTTTTATTTTTTATTTTGGTGTGAAAAAAGAGCTGCAGTTAGTGGTAGTAAGTTATATATATATATATATATATATATATATAAATTTCAGTTAGTGTGAGTTTAGGTTTTTACAGGAACACACCATGTGCGTGCGTGCATTTTGCTGAGCACTGTAGTGAATTTTTATACTACAGTCTTGTGCTCAGTAGCATCTGCACATTTTTGAGGTTTTGAATTTTTTTTTTGGGGGTGTGAAAAAAGACCTGCAGTTAGTGTTAGTTAGTTATATATATATATATATATATATATATATATATATATATATATATACACATTTCAGTTAGTGTGAGTTTAGGTTTTTGCACGAACGCACCATCTGTGTACGTGCATTCTGCAACTACTGAGCACCAATCAGTAGAGATGTCGCAAACATAAAATTTTCCGTTCGCGAACGGCAAACGCGAATTTCCGCTAATCTTTGCGAACGGGCGAACCGCCATAGATTTCAATAGGGGTTTGAAAAATTGTAGGCGAATTTTAAGACCCACAGGGACTCTTTCTGGCCTCAATAGTGATGGAAAAGTTGTTTCAAGGGGACTAACACCTGGACTGTGGCATGCCGGAGGGGGATCCATTGCAAAACTCCCATGGAAAATTACGTAGTTGACGCAGAGTCGGGTTTTAATCCATAAAGGGCATAAATCACCTAACATTCCTAAATTGTTTGGAATAACGTGCTTTAAAACAGCCAGTGTGTGTATACGATCAGGTATGATGTTGTATCGATCAGGTAGTGTAAGGGTTTACGCCCGCTTCACAGTGACAGACCAAACTCTGACAGACCAAACTCCCCGTTTAACGCCCCGTAAACAACCGCAAACAGTCCATTTGCACAACTGCAAACTCCCCATTTGCACAAGGTTGGATACCAAGCTAGCCATGTCCCGTTCCTTGTCCTCACTGACGTCATTGAAGGTCTCTACCTCCACCCAGCCACGTACAACACCAAGGGTCCCCGAAAGGTGACAACAAGCCCCCTGGGACGCCTGCTGTGGTTGGTCTTCCACCTCCTCAAAGCCACCTTCCTCCTCTGACTCCTCTTCTTCAGACTCCTCTCTCTGCGTTGCCGCAGGTCCAGTAATCGACGACGACAAGGCTGCTTCTGGTGGTGATAGTGACCACAACTCTTCCTCTTCATGCTCATCTACGGCCTGATCCAGCACTCTTCACAGGGCACGCTCCAGAAAAAACGCATATGGGATGAGATCGATGATGTTGCCTTGGGTTTGACTGACCAGGTTTGTCACCTCCGCAAAAGGACGCATGAGCCTACAGCCATTGTGCATGAGCGTTCAGTAACGCGGCCAAAAAATACCCAGCTCCGCAGAGGCTGTCCTCTTTTTTTTTAAATTAAAAAAATCTGTTCTTACCAGGGGCCGGTGTATGGAATAGATTTTAGGAACCGGGAGATGGTAAAAGATGCTTGGTCGGTCCTCTTCCAATTTGGGGCACTGTGCGTGCGCCGTGCAATGTACTGTGCCACCCTATATGAGTGGTGTGTTAAGTAGTACTATTCCTATTAGTTTAATCCCTGTTACGTCCCCTATCAGGGGACGTGTCTCGAATAGATTTTAGGAACCGGGAGATGGAAAAAGATGATTGGTCGGTCCTCTTACTTCCAATTTGGGGCACTGCGCGTGCGCCGTGCAATGTACTGTGCCACCCTATATGAGTGGTGTGTTAAGTAGTGCTATTCTTATCAGTTTAATGCCTGTTACGTCCCCTATCAGGGGACGTGTATCGAATAGATTTTAGACAACCTCAAAGAGTTGTCAATAGTTGACACACTCATGACATAAATTTTATTCCTCTATGCGTCAATCTTGGTGTAGTGATGACTGTGCTCGTGCGCACGTTTGGAAGATTGCAGGCGATGGCAGTTTTTCAAAGCCTATTGTCGTGCTGAGGTAGTTCAGTGACAGTTAAGTGACCCAGAAAACAATGATTCTGCAGTGTGGGCCCATTGTTGGCCTAGTAGGCTTTAATGATCACCTTAGATGATCACAAAGAAAATTAATGTTTTTTCTATGAAAAATTATCCCGCCGATCGCTTTTGGTCTGTTCACAATGAAGCAACGACCTTATCATCTGGAGTGTGCCAACATTGCCATTCCCAACACACTCATAGAGGTGATCGCTTCATTGTGATACGCAAGCCCCTTCACCACAACAAGGTAACGATCACGAAGGGGAATTGACACATGTATGTGCCTTTTTTTTTGTTTTGTTTTTGGAGCCACAGTGCAGCACCAGAGTCCAGAAAAATTAGGCATGTACACATGCCTGAAAAAGTAGGTATCGTTGCCGTTTTCCAGGCAGAAAGTGTACTAAAACATTGCGGCTTGAACCCTAGTTGGTGGCGGAGAAGTCACGCAAGTCATCCGGCATGCAGAGATTAAATACAGCAGCGTGGGGACCATTTTTAGCCCAAGGCATCTCATCAGGCCTTTTTTTGTCAAATGCATCCCCCACTGTCAGTCCCTTCGCGATCCATGCCTCATTCATCTTAATAAAGGTGAGGTAATCTAGACTTTTTTGACCTAGACGACTTCTCTTCTCAGTGACAATACCTCCTGCTGCACTGAAGGTCCTTTCTGACAGGACACTTGAAGCGGGGCAGGCCAGAAGTTCTATCGCAAATTGGGATAGTTCAGGCCACAGGTCAAGCCTGCACACCCAGTAGTCAAGGGGTTCATCGCTCCTCAGAGTGTCCATATCTGCAGTTAAGGCGAGGTAGTCTGCTACCTGTCGGTCGAGTCGTTCTCTAAAGTGTCGACGCCGAAGGGCTGTGGCGATGCGTATGACTTAAAAAGCTCTGCATGTCCTCCATCAACAACACGTCTGTAAAGCGTCCTGTCCTTGCCGGCGTGGTCGTGGTAGGAGGAGGATTACTTTCACCTCTTCCCCTTGTTCCCATTGTGCTGTGACATCCCCCTTATACGCTGTGTAAAGCATACTTTTTAACTTGTTTTGGAACTGCTGCATCCTTTCCGACTTCCGGTAATTCGGTAACATTTCAGCCACTCTCTGCTTATACCGGGGGTCTAGTAGCGTGGCCACCCAGTAAAGGTCGTTCTCCTTCAGCCTTTTTATACGAGGGTCCCTCAACAGGCATGACAGCATGAAAGACCACATTTGCACAAGGTTGGATGCCGAGCTACTCATGTCCCGTTCCTTGTCCTCACTGATCTCATTGAAGGTCTGTTCTTCCCCCCAGCCACGTACAACACCACGGGTCCCAGATAGGTGACAACGAGCACCCTGGGATGCCTGCTGTGGTTGGTCTTCCTCCTCCTCAAAGCTACATTCCTCCTCTGACTCTTCTTCCTCAGACTCCTCTTCCAGCGTTGCCACTGGTCCAGCAAGCGATGATGATAAGGCTGTTTCTGGTGGTGATGGTGACCACAACTCTTCCTCTTCCTCTTCACGCTCATCTACGGCCTGATCCAGCACTCTTCGCAGGGAACGCTCCAGGAAGAAAACAAATGGGATGAGGTCACTGATGGTGCCTTTGGTGCGACTGACTAGGCTTGTCACCTCCTCAAAAGGACGCATGAGCCTACAGGCATTGCGCATGAGTGTCCAGTAACGTGGCAAAAAAATACCCAGCTCCGCACAGGCTGTCCTAGCACCCCGGTCATACAAATATTTGTTGACGGCTTGTTCTTGTTGGAGCAGGCGGTTGAACATTAGGAGTGTTGAATTCCAACTTGTCGGGCTGTCGCAAATCAAGCGCCTCACTGGCATGTTGTTCCGCCGCTGAATATCGGAAAAGTGCGCCATGGCCGTGTAGGAACGCCTGAAATGGCCACACACCTTCCTGGCCTGCTTGAGGATGTCCTGTAAGCCTGGGTACTATCGTCATCATCAACCGCTTCACTTGTATCTGACAACTCAGCAAAGGAAGCAGCAGTGGGTACAACATCATCATCATCACACCGTACGTCCATGTGTGTAATGCTGCCTGACTGAGACATATCCCTGTTATCTACATCCTCTGGCAATAATGGTTGCGCATCACTCATTTCTTCCAACTGATGTGTAAATAACTCCTCTGAGGGATCAAGTGAAGCAGCTGTGGTGCTAGTGTTGGTGGTGGCGGCGGGCGGGCGAGTGGTAACTTGAGAGGTGCCCGAAGCTGAGCTGGAGGAGGATGGTGCGTCAAGGTTCCGAGCGGAAGCTGTAGAAGATTGGGTGTCCTGTGTTAGCCAGTCAACTATGTCCTCAGAATTTTTTGAGTTCAGGTTACGTGGCCTCTGAACACTGGGCATTATTCTAGGGCCAAAGGAAATCACAGCACCACGACCACGACGGCCCCTGCGGGGTGGCCTGCCTCTGCCTGTCATTTTTTTTAGATTAGTGGTACTATGCGTGCAAGGTACTGTGCCACCCTATATGAGTGGTGGGCAGTGGGCACAGTACAGTCTGTGGGCCTGACACTCACTGGCAGGCAACTGCAATTATATTACAGAGAAAAAAATGTATGACTTTTTTATCTGCAAGGTCCTGTGCCACCCGATATGAGTGGTGGGCACTGGCAGTGGGCACAGTACAGTCTGTGGGCCTGACACTCACTAGCAGGCAACTGCAATTATATTAAAGGGTAAAAATTAAATGACTTTTTTATCTGCAAGGTGCTGTGCCACCCTATATGAGTGGTGGGCAGTGGGCACAGTACAGTCTGTGGGCCTGACACACACTGGCAGGCAACTGCAATTATATTACAGAGGAAAAATGTAATGACTTTTTCATCTGCAAGGTGCTGTGCCACTCGATATGAGTGGTGGGCAGTGGGCACAGTACAGTCTCCAAATATATAAAAGCAGACTGATGTACCAGCCCTAAAAAGGGCTTTTTGAGGTGCTGTCCGGACGCTCTCCTTACAGCAGATGAGTCTTTGAGGACTGGAGTGGACACAGAACACTGGCCTAGCTAACGATTTCCCTATTAATTCAGCAGCAGCAGCAGCAGCAGCAGCACTGTCCCTGCTCTAACACTGCAGCTTCAGAATGAATCTAAGATGGATGCTGTCCTTGCTTTTTGATGGGAGGTGGGAGGGTCTGGGAGGGAGGGTATGCTGCTGATTGTCTGGAATGTGTCAAAGTTTGCTCAATGATGACGTATAGGGGGCGGACCAAACATCGCATATGTTCGCCCGCCGCGTCGAACGCGAACAAGCGATATTTGCCGGGAACTGTTCGCCGGTGAATAGTTTGGGACATCTCTATCAATCAGTAGTGTCTGCTCAGTTTTTTGTTGCAGAAATTAAATTTTTTTGTGCAGACTTTTTTTTGTGCAGAAAATACTTTTTCTTTTTTTTACAACTTTTCTTCGAAATGTAATTTCAAATTTATTACAAGCCCCTTCACGTGGGAAAACACTACATACACACCCCACACTAAATAAAGGTTTACACGTTTCACACATCACACCCCAATAAAATAAAAATGGCCCGTCCATCCCAACGTGTATACTCAGCTGAAGAGGTATACGCCATGCTTGCCTCTGATACTGAGTCTGCCAGTGAGGGAGAAGAGGATGCCACTTTCCTCTACTCCTCTACCCCCTCATCATCATCATCATCATCCGCTGATGAGGGACCCTCTAGAAGGTGCCCCAGGGTAGCAGAGGAGGGAGCCCCCCAGAGTGAGCCCACATGGACCCCGCCCCCTGAGAATTATCAGTTTGTGGGAAACTCTGGAATCCAAATTGACTGCACGGACTTCACAGAAATAGATTTTTTGGTGACCCAAACAAATCTATATGCCCAGCAATTTATTTCCCAGAACCCTACTTCGCCATATGCTAGACCCCTAGGTTGGACCCCAGTAAGTGCAGCAGAGATTATGACATTTTGGGGACTCGTGCTGCATATGGGCATTGTAAAAAAAACAACCATTAGGCAATATTGGAGTTCAGACATTTTCTACCAGACTCCAATTTACAGTCAGACCACGACCCGGAATTGATTTGATTCATTTCAGAAATTCCTACACTACAATGACAATGCACAGTGCCCACCCCAAAACGACCCAACATTTGACCGTCTGTTCAAAGTTAGGCCTGTCATTGACCACTTCAGTAACAAGTTTGCTGAGGTGTACAACCCCGATAAAAATGTCTGTGTAGATGAGTCCCTATTACCGTTCAAAGGAAGGATTAGATTCCACCAGTACCTGCCTAGCAAACGGGCAAGGTATGGCATAAAAATATACAAACTTTGTGAGAGTAGCTCCAGGTACAGCCACAAGTTCCACGTTTATGAAGGAAGAGATTCCCGGATAGAACCCCCAGAATGCCCCCCATCCTAGGAGTTAGTGGGAAGATCGTGTGGGAGTTACTGCACCCACTGCTGGATAAGGGTTAGCACCTATATGTGGATAACTATTATGCCAGCATACCCCTATTCAGGTCCCTTCCTGCCAGAGGTACTGTGGCTTGTGGCACAGTGTGCAAAAATCAGAGAGGCCTCCCTAGATCCCTGGTAGGGCAACCACTGAGAATGGGGGAAAGTAGGGCTCTCCTCCATGAGAACATGCTGGTGGTTAAGTACAGTGGGATGCGAAAGTTTGGGCAACCTTGTTAATCGTCATGATTTTCCTGTATAAATCGTCGGTTGTTACGATAAAAAATGTCAGTTAAATCTATCATATAGGAGACACACACAGTGATATTTGAGAAGTGAAATGAAGTTTATTGGATTTACAGAAAGTGCTATAATTGTTTAAACAAAATTAGGCAGGTGCATAAATTTGGGCAGCACAAAAAGAAATGAAATCAATATTTAGTAGATCCTCCTTTTGCAGAAATTACAGCCTCTAAAATCTTCCTGTAGGTTCCAATGAGAGTCTGGATTCTGGTTGAAGGTATTTTGGACCATTCCTCTTTACAAAACATCTTTAGTTCATTCAGGTTTGATGGCTTCCGAGCATGGACAGCTCTCTTTAAGTCACACCACAGAATTATATTCTGGTCTGGGGACAGAGATGGCCATTCCAGAACGTTGTACTTGTTCCTCTGCATAAAAATGCCTTAGTGGATTTTGAGCAGTGTTTAGGGTCGTTGTCTTGTTGAAAGATCCAGCCCCGGCGCAGCTTCAGCTTTATCACTGATTCCTGGACATTGGTCTCCAGAATCTGCTGATACTGAGTGGAATCCATGCGTCCCTCAACTTTGAGAAGATTCCCAGTCCCTGCACTGACCACACAGCCCCACAGCATGATGGAACCACCACCATATTTTACTGTAGGGAGCAGGTGTTTTTCTTGGAATGCTGTGTTCTTTTTCCTCCATGCAGAACGCCCCTTGTTATGGCCAAATAACTCAATTTTAGTTTCATCAGTCCACAGCACCTTATTCCACAATGAAGCTGGCTTGTCCCAATGTGCTTTAGCCCACCTCAAGCGGAGAAAAGGCTTCCTCTGCATCGCTCTCGCCTACAGCATCTCCTTGTGTAAAGTGCGCCGAATGGCTGAACGATGCACAGTGACTCCATCTGCAGCAAGATGATGTTGTAGGTCTTTGGTGCTGGTCTGTGGGTTGACTCTGACTGTTCTCACCATTCGTCGCTTCTGTCTATCCGAGATTTTTCTTGGTCTGCCACTTCGAGCCTTAACTTGAACTGAGCCTGTGGTCTTCCATCTCCTCAATATGTTCCTAACTGTGGAACCAGAAGCTGAAATCTCTGAGACTGCTTTCTGTATCCTTCCCCTAAACCATGATGGGGAACAATCTTTGTCTTCAGGTCATTTGAGAGTTGTTTTGAGACCCCCATGTTGCTACTCTTCAGAGAAAATTAAAAGAGGAGGGAAACTTACAATTGACCCCCTTAATTACTCTTTCTCATAATTGGATTCACCTGTGTATGTAGGTCAGGGGTCACTGAGCTTACCAAGCCAATCTGAGTTCCAATAATTAGTTCTAAAGGTTTTGGAATCAATAAAATGACAACAGTGCCCAAATTTATGCACCTGCCTAATTGTGTTTAAACAATTATAGCACACTTTCTGTAAATCCAATAAACTTCTCAGATATCACTGTGTGTGTCTCCTATATGATATATTTGACTGACATTTTTTATCGTAACAACCAAAGATTTATACAGGAAAATCATGACGATTAACAAGGTTGCCCAAACTTTCGCATCCCACTGTACAAGGACAAGAGGGACGTTCACACTAACTAACGCCAGCTCCCCTGCACCTGTACGAGGTACCCAGGGGTGGGATTCAAATTTTTAACAACAGGTTCCTTACTCAACGGCAGGTATGCAGCGTCACGACACATGTTTATATATACATACACAATATATATGCCACACACATACACATAAATACACCATATAAATGGTACATACACATAAATACACCACATACAGTATACACTAAACACACATACCACCCAACTTTCAAAAAGCCCAAGTAGCTAAACTATCAGAGGCGTGCAAAGCTTGTCACAACAAGTTTTTTAAAGCGCTGGCCCACAACTCTAACTCCACATAATGTCTCCATTCTGCCCCCCACACAGTAGTTATGCCAGATCTGGGATGGTTGGGAGGTATGCATATCTAAACAGACTATATAGACACTACACTCACATAATCACATATACAATATACACCATACAGTATATAAATGACGCCTAGGCTACACTTACAGTAGATTTACCTACACCATATACATTTTATACATATTTGTACCTGGCACTAAAGACATATTATATTCTGTGCTATCCAGAATACAGCGCCCCATATGTACCTCTTACATCCAGGGTAATACAGCGCCCCATATGTACCTCTTACATCCAGTGACTTCTCCTCTCATGTAGATGTTCTCTTTCCTCATCTTCTCCTTTCGGATCAGACCGCCATGATAATTTCACCCATCTCTCGTCTCTGCAGTTTGACAAAAAAAATCTTACTGTAGGTTACTACTTTTCCATCCTCCTACCTTCTGAACATTTAATACTGCGCCTGCTGTGCTCCCCAATACTATACTACAGAAACTGTACACCTAAAAAAGGCCAGTACCACACAGATAGTGCCCTCAGTACTATGCCCGCTGTGCTCCCCAATACTAACCAGCAGACACAGATAAACCCCCTGATAACACTAGTACCACACAGATAGTGCCCCCAGTACTGTGCCCGCTATGCTCCCCAATACTAACCAGCAGAAACAGATAAACCCCCTGATAACACTAGTACCACACAGATAGTGCCCCCAGTACTATGCCCGCTGTGCTCCCCAATACTAAACAGCAGAAACAGATTAACCCCCTGATAACACTAGTACCACACAGATAGTGCCCCCTTCAATAATTATTGGCAGACACTGCCCTGCAAATAACTGCGCCCAGCAAATGGTGCCCCTGACACTAAAAGTGTAAATCACTATGTCCCCCTGTTACTGCTGGGAAACTATGGGGAACATGGTTACTATTATGGGTACTATGGGAGCATTATTACTTCTGGGGCACAGTGGGAACATTATTACTACTAAGTGCACTCTGGCAGAGAATTATTACTATTGGTGAAACTTTGGAGCAGTACTACTGTGGGGGGCAAACTGGCCTCTTAAAATGAGCACCAGTACAAAGAATGCCCCCTAATAATGTGCACTAGTTCAAAAATGCTCTCGTTCTGTGTGCCAGTACAAAGAATTCCTCCTTAGTGCCCCCTGTTGAGCTAATATCCCTATAGTGCCCCCAAAATGTGTGCACGTATAAAATACCCCTATATAATGCTCACATAGTGCTTCTCTCCTCTTACCCATAGTGTCCCCCATAATGTGCCAGTATAAAATGCCCCTATATAGTGCCCCAAGTAGATGCCACCATAGTGCTCCTTCCTTTTCCCCATAATGCCCCCATAATGTGCCTATATAATATGCCCCCATAGTGTTCCCCCCTCTTCCAACCCCATAGTGCTTCCATAATGTTCCAGTATAAGATTCCTTTATAGTGTCCCCAATGATGTGCCAGTATAAATGCCCCCAGCAGATGCCCCTATAGTGTCCCCTATGATGTGCCATGATAGATGCCCCCATAGTGTCCCCCATGAAGTGCCAGTATAAATACCCCCAGTAGATAGCCCCATATTGTCACCCATGATGTTCCAGTATAACTGCCCCCAGTAGGTGCCCCCATAATGTGCCAGTATAAATTCCCCCGAGTATATAGCCCAGATGTGCCAGCATAAATGCCCCCAGTAGATGCCCCCATGATGTGCCAGTGTAAATGCCCCCATAGTCCCCCATTATGTGCCAGTATAATTGCCCCCATAGTGCCCCCATCATGTGCCACTATAAATGCCCCCATAGTGTCCTCCATGATGTGCCAGTATAAATGCCCCCAGTGTCCCCGATGATGTACCAGTAATGCCCCTATAGTGTCCCTCATGATCTGCCAGTAATGCCCCTATAGTGTCCCCGATGATGTGCCAGTAATGCCCCTATAGTGTCCCCCATGATTTGCCAGTAGATGCCCCCATAGTGTCCCCCATGATGTGCAGCTTGCAAGTAATGCCCCCATAGTGTCCACCAGGATGTGCCAGTAATGCCCCCATAGTGTCCCCCATCATGTGCCAGTAATTCTCCCCCAGTTGATGCACCCATAGCGCTCCACATAAAAGAAAAAAAAAAACCCACATACTTACCTCCATGCTGGCAGCGATGCACGCCTCTTCTGGCGGCCTGTGTCCTGCGCAGTACAAATCTCAGTTCAGACGGACGCGATGATGAGAGAACCGTCTGGATCCCATGCCTGGAGGTACCACAACCACTACCCCCAAACCAGTTTGCATCCTGGACTACAACAGGCACATGGGAGGGGTGGATCTTTAGATCAACTTCTGAAGCCCTACAGTGCCACATGAAAAACAAAGGTGTGGTACAAAAAGCTGCCCGTACGCATTGTACAGATGGCAATGTGCAATGTACGTGCTATTTCATTCTGTAGGAACTTTCCTTCAGTAGCAAGAGGTGGTTATCAAGGCCCTAATTTTTCAAACCCAGGCCGGGGAGGGTCCCAGTACTTCAGGAAGTTACGGTGCCCGTGTCGTACCAGGGCAACATTTTCCAGGTCAAGTCCCCCAGACAGCAAGGAAGGGAAGGACCCAAAAATTATGCAGGGTGTGTTCCAAAAGGGGGGTAAGGAAAGACACCATTTACCACTGTAAAACCTGCCCTGAAAAACCTGGCCTGTGCATGCAGGAGTGTTTCAGAATCTACCATTCATCCATGGAGTAATTTAATTTCACCCTTTATGCTCCTGTAATAGTTCCACTTTATATCTCTGATTTTATCTCTTTCCCAAATGGGATCACTTGTTGGGGTTTTTCATTTCTGGGGACCTCAACAATTTATTTAATGCAACATGGCACCTAAAATGCATGTCTGACAATTCAGGTCAGCAAAATCCATATTTAGCAGTTTGATTCTAGAGCCCTGCCATGCGCTCATACATCCTTTTTTGAGCACATATGGGGTGTTGGCATATTCAAGGAGAAATGGGGAACAAAATGTAGGGTGAATTTTGTCCTGTTACCCCTTGTGAAAGTGAAAAATGTGGGTGTAAAGCAACTTTTTCTGGAAAAAATTGAAATTTTTCATTTTCACATCCAAGCGTTTCCTAATTGTGTGAAACGCCCGATGGGTCAAAGTGCTCACTACACACCTTGAAATATTCTTGAGGGGTGAAGATTCCGGAATGGGGTCACTTTTTTGGGGTTTCCACTCTAGGGCCACCTTAAGGTGTCTTCACATGCGACATAGCTCCCAATTACCATTCCAGCTAAATCCTCTCTCCGAACGCCATATGGTGCTCCTTCCACTCTGAAGCCTGCTGTGCGGACATACATCAGTTTTTGAGCACACATGGGGTCTTTCTGTAAACTCCAGATTCAGGGTAATAGATTTTGAGTTTTTTTGGGCTGTTAACCTTTGATGTGTTGTAGAAAAAATAGATAAAAATTTTAAATCTGCAAAAAAAAGTGAAATTTTGAAATTTCATTCCCATTTTCATTTAATTCTCGTGGGGCACCCAAGGGTTAGCAAAGTTTGTAAAATCCATTTTGAATAGCTTGAGAGGTGTAGTTTCTAAAATAGGGTGATTTATGGGTGGTTTCTAATATGTAATATGTGCACCTTTCGCAGTGATTTATGTATTTTTATATTTGCATCCACACATTATCCCATCTTCTGTAGGATGTCCTTGTGGTGCATGTGGTCTGATGCCGACATCCTCCATTGTATGCATTTTTGCTGGGGATTGCCGTTAGCAACGGATCACATCAGAGGAATTGCTCCCCCGGTTATAAACACGCCACAGTGTTTGGGGTTTTTGAGCATTTCCCCCCATTGAGGCCACTTTATTTCAGTCATGTTTCTAATATGTAAGCCCCAGAAAGTGACTTCATAACTGAACTGGTCCTGAAAAAGTTGGGGTTTGGAAATGTTCTTAAAAATTTTAAGATTTGCTTCTAAACTTCTAAGCCTTCTAACGTCCCAAAAAAATAAAATGTCATTTTTAAAATGATCCAAACATGAAGTAGACAAATGGGGAATGTAAAGTAATAACTATTTTGGAGGTATTACTATTATAAAATTAGAGAGAATGAAATTTGGAAATTTGCTAATTTTCCAAAATTTGTGGTAAATTTAGTATTTTTTGATAAGTAAAAATTACGTTTTTTTGACCAAGTTTTAACACTGTCATGAAGTACAATATGTGACAAGAAAACTATTTCAGAATGGCCTGGATAAGTAAAAGCGTTTTAAAGTTATTACCAAATAAAGCGATGTGTCAGATTTGCTAAAAATGGCCTGGGCAGAAAGGTGAAAAATGGCCCTGTCCTGAAAGCGTTAAAAAGACAACGGGATGCTTCTCCCTGTTGACTTCCTGAGAGAGTACAGCACCAAGGCTTTCTTCGGAGGCATCTGTCTGTATCACGAACTCCCTATTGAAGTCGGGCGTCACCAAAACCGGTGACCCGCACAGGGCCAACTTCAAAGTGGAAAAAGCCTCTTCCGCCCGCTCATCCCAACGAACCATCACTGATTTTTATCCCTTCAAGAGCTCTGTCAAGGGCGCGGCTAGAGTGGCAAAGTGGGGAACAAACGGTTTCCATACGTTCCTGCATCTGGGTGACGTATTCAACAACACTTTTATATGGTGTGGGTTGTTGCTCCCACGCCTCTTTGGCTATGCCCAACAGATCACCTGGATGTCTGCCATATAGTAGTTAGAAGGACGAGAACCCAGTAGAGGCCTGGTGCACTTCTCGTACTGCGAACACAAGATAGGGCAGAAGGAGGTCCCAGTCCTTTCCATCCTTAGCTACTACTCGTTTTAACATATTTTTAAACATTTGATTAAACCTTTCTACTAGGCCGTCAGTTTGTGGGTGATAGATGGATGTCCATATCTGTTTGATATTCAGCAACTTACAGAGCTCCCGCATGACCTTGGACATTAAAGGAGTTCCCTGGTCAGTCAGAACCTCTTTGGGTATCCCCACTTGGGAAAACATCTCCATTAACTCTTTTGCTATGAGTTTGGCCAATGTATGTCGCAGTGGCACCGTCTCCGGGTACCGAGTGGCGTAGTCCAGGACGACCAAGATGTGTTGGTGCCCCCTAGCAGACTTTAGTACTGGGCCTACGAGATCCATAGCGATTCTCTCAAATGGTACCTCGATAATCGGGAGGGGCACTAAGGGACTGCGTAACAGGTGCTGGGGGCTAGTGATTTGGCAGGTCAGGCAAGACTTACAAAAGTCATCCACCTCTCTAAAGACAGTAAAACCATTGTAATATCCGGTCCTGTGTCTGCAGTCGCAGATGACCCCGGAGAACATGTTGGTGGGCTAACACTAACACGAGTTTTCGATTGGCCCCGGGCACCACCAACTGTTCAACAGGTTCACCCCGCAGCTGGTTTACCCGATATAGCATATTCTGATGAATTACAAAACGGGGAAACATCGACTCGGCTCCAGGATGTTGGGGTACACCATCAAGTATTACCAGATTCTCCCAGGCCCGGGATAGGGTTGGGTCTCGACGTTGGGCTGTACTTAAATTCTTCCCGGAGATGTTGAGGTCTGCCAACCCAGGACCCGGTGGCAACTCCTCCACGTATCCCACCATTACCCTATGTGGGGTTGTCACCCCTACTTCTGGCCCTTCGGCCTCAGGTTCCCAGGGTTCTGGCTGTCCCCCTGAACAAGGCCAATCTCCTGGGCTTATTCCTGTCTCAGGGGTATCCTTAACTCTCACAACTGGCCATAGGACAGGGAAACCTGGAAAGTCTCTCCCTATTATGAGTTCATAGTGGAAACTTGTGGCGACTGCCACTTCGTGGGTCCAACTGCCGGCCACCGTGGTTAGAGACACAGCGCGGTAGTCTTTCAAGTCTCCATGAATGCACATCACCCCAACTTTCCAGCCAGTATACTCAGCGGATTGCACCAGGGTAGCCCTTACCAGGGTCACCAAGCTCCCTGAGACCAGCAGCGCCTCCGCTTGAGTGTCTCCCACTTCCACCTGGCACAAGTGGTCTAGAGCCTCTGGGGTACCTGTGGCACACAGTTTCCTAGCATATAGCGATTGTCGGTAACCACAATTAGTGTCCATGGGCTCAACTCGATGAGGACACTCAGCCCTGGTGTGGCCAGGTTTCTCACACCGCCAGCAGATTAACTGGGTCCGGCCCATAGGGGGAACCTCCCGGGGGGGTTTCATTGGCTCATACCAGTGGGCCTGGGGTAGGAAGTTCTGGAGTTTGCCTTCCCTCCTCCCAAAAGAACCCCCCTTGAGATTCTTGGTGGCCTCATAGCGTTTCACCAGGCCCACCATTTCCAGGGCATTTCCAAGAGATACCTGACCGATCCAGTGCTAGAGAGGGGGTGGCAGCGCCCTCCAGAATATGTCAGCCAATAGTCTATCCAGCATAGCCGTGGGACTCACATCAGGCTTTAGCAACTTTTGCAAAAGGTGGAGTAAGTCATAATACTGGGGTCTGGCGGGCTCAGCCAGCTTAAACCGCACTGATGTACCCGCTGGGCCCGGACAAACACATTCACCCCCAGTCTTGCCAAAATCTCACCATTTGCCTTCGGGTAGTCAGCCGCTTGATCGTGCGGCAAGTCGAAATACACCCGCTGGGCTGGCAGGAAGGGAGCGACGACCTCAGCCCAGTTGTCTCGGCGCAGCTTTTCCCTGGTGGCCACTTTCTCGTACATCACCAGGTAGGTTTTGATGATGTCTGCGGGTGTCATCTTTGGGATCGCTGCACGGACTGCTTTCCAGGCATAGTGGACGCTTGGGGTTGCTCCTGCTGTCTGCAAAGCCATCACATGTTGTAGCAGCAACTGGTTGGTCTCTTGCTGCTGCTTATTAGCCTCCCGTTGGTGCAGATTGGTCTCTCACTGCTGCAAATTGGCCTCCATGAGGGCCTCCATTTTGTTGTGGGGCACGGGTTGAAATACAGCGGGTTTGATGTACGACATACAACTGTGTCCAAAAATGCAAACCCAAAAATATATCAGCGATCACGCCAGCCTCACTGCGCTTGCCCGCATTCTCCACCAATTGTGGGGATTCGCTCTGGTAGTTAGGACTAGCGGATACAGTATAGAGGCAAAGTACACAGTTCTCAAATCAAACAGCGGTGTTTATTCACACATTGGTGTATAACAAAATGCAGATAAGGTGTATCACAAAACACAGGTGGCTTGGTGTTTGTTCACACACAAGGAAAGTCCATAAACAATAAAAGTCACCTTTTCTCCTGGGTGTTAATTCACACCCTGTTAGCAGTTCAGCCTCATCAAGTCCATAGGCGGCCTGTTCGCCTTTAGAGGGGCCTGAGTCCTCCAGCCCGGCTCAAACCTCAAATCCCAGCACAGCCCTCAGTTCACAGAACACAGACTCCTGAGCTCCACTGTCAGACGGAGGTAAATCCACCACACCTGGCAGTGCTGGCAGTTTTTTTTGCCTGGCAAAACACGGCCTGGAACGTGGGGAGTAGTCACCCACCCAGCACTTTGACTACTCCCAGTAAGAGCCGTCCCGGATCAGCTATGACAGCTATGCTAAATCTCAAGGTGTCAATTAGCAATAGCTGCTGCTGACACATAACATACCGGCTCTTACTTCACCAGCAACCTTGGTGACACATACCTTCCATCCACGATGATTCCAGGTACCTTCTTACAATACAGCCACCATTAATTAATTAACTTTATAGAATTGAAGCACTTGCCTCAAATTAGAAAAAGGGACAATTTTATTCCAAACACAGCGCGACCCTTTTCCATGGAAATGTCAGGTATCGCAGCTCAGGTCTATTTTTGCAGGACAGGAAGCCATATTTTCTTGCTGTGAGACAACCATGTATTGTTGCCTCTATATGGGTCCGGGTGTACGGTCATAAAAAGGACAGAGGCGACTTCTACTCTTGTTTGAGTAAATTTCTGGTTTTGGCTTCCAAACCTGCGTCAGGTAAGCTGACCATGTGGCTGTTCCCTATTACCTTCTTCCAGGTTCTTTTCTTTCAGATACTGTATTTGCGGTTTCAGATTCAGACTCGAGGACAATTATCTTTCATGCAGTTTAATGAGGGGCGGTTTTGTCACTTGAGTCTGCACCTCCAGACGAGCTTTATATTTATCACCCGGTGGTTTATATTGAACCCTTTTGCAGTAATTTTATCTGTTCCTTAATAGTTCAAGTTGTTGAGTAGCGCATGCGCAGTGCAGTGGCAACCCATTGAAATCAACATGTCCCACTATCACCTTCTTACTGTTCGTTTTGCATTTGTGACATGCTTAAAGGCGTATTCCCATCACATACAATGGAGGCATATCGCCAGGATATTTCCCCATTGTCTGATAGCAATGAGAATGGAGCGGGGAGAGCTGTGGCTGGAGGACCCCGGGTTTCCCGGGGTCCATCCACCACCAAGCGCTGCTCCCATACAAGTGAATAGGAGTGCGCACGCGTGGCCCCTGCTCCCATTAATTTCTATGGGGCAGACGGAAATAGCTATTTTCGGCGGCCCCATTGAAAAGAATAGAGGGCGGCTGCGCATGCGCAGAGCACCCTCCACTCATTTCCCCGCTCCGTTCTCGTTGTATCAGACAATGGGGGCATATCCTAACTTCATTTTTCTCAGCAATACGGGCACATATAAACATGGGAACAAGACACATGTCTTCAGCTGCCAAGTGCACATGTAACAGGTCAGCCGGTGTCATAGGGACAAAACTGCTGACAGATGCCCTTTTAAAGTGGGTTGTCCGAGCAAAATGAAAAATTCATTAAAGGGCATGTAAAAAAAAAAAAAAACCTTTTGAAAGTTCCAGTGATGCACCGCCTGTTCTCACTGCTTTTTACATACATGATCTCTGGGGCCAGCGGTCACATATATGGGAACGGAATCACTTCCTGTCCGGCAGGGATAGGAGCCATTTTGGTTGGACAGCCCCTTTAAGACTTTTTCGGGGAAGCTGACATTTTCCATACAGCACATTCCAGCCCCACTCACGTTGAGCTGCTCTGCTGTGTAAACACTGGGGGCCACACATTTCATTGTATCATATTTTAGAGTTTCTCCTGTGATTTGTGCTACAGTGTGATACATTGTATAATTTATAGTGTCTCATCTAGAGGCCGACCTTGGAGGGTTAATACATTGCACTCCCTGTAAAAAATCAATGAGACTGGTGGGAGAGGGCGAGCCTCGCTCTACACGCCCCGCTACAAGCCTCGTTGATTAAACGCCGTGCTACTTTCTGTACGTGGTGAGTGAGGCACTTGTTGCCATAGTGACGCTTAATGGGCCTGACTCATAGGTAGCGTTACCATGGCAACCGCATCCAAGCCTTTTGGAGGAAGAGGAAAAAATGTATCAGAAAGCGTCATTTTACGCGCCCCCTGCTTTGTTGTGGTGACAGAGTGGTTTCAAGGCCGTTACATTGTATCTGAAGTCGGTGAAATGACACAAAACGGGACACATTCCGGAGGGTGAAATCCGCCATACTGGATGAGTCCTATGGAGGCGGCACGGGGACAATAACTATTGTAATAGAGGACATAGGGTCTCGCTAGTTCTTTGGGACCCTCACCCTTGACATGGCCGCCCACACGCTGACCTTCAGTCACGCATAATAAACCCCTTGAGTCCCAGATGATTTTTTATTTTTGCATTTTCATTTTTACTCTCTGCCTTCCTGGAGCCATAACGTTTTTATTTTTCCATTCACATAGCTGTATGAGGGCTTGTCTTAAATCTGCGGGACAAGTTGCACTTCCTAATGGCAACGCTTAATATTGCCTACAATGTAGGGGAAAGCTAGAATTTTTTTTCCAAATGGGGTGGAATTGGAAAAAAAAATTAATTCCGCCAAAGTTTTAGGGGTTTTGTCTCTACGGCGTTCTCTATGCGGTAAAACTGACCTGTTACCTTCATTCTCTGGGTCAGTAAGATACCACATTTATATAGTTCTTAATACTTACTTAAAATAAAGATTTGGGGAAAAATAATTTATTTTATTTTCATCGCCTTTTTTTTTGTTGTGTCTACTGAGCTGTTTGAGGGCTAGTTTTTTTTGCCGGATGATCTGTAGTTTTTAGGGCTCATTCAGACGGCCGTATGCTGTCCGCAAAAATACTGAATGCTATCCATTTTTTTGCAAATCCGCAAAAAAAAAACTGATCCGCAAAAAAACGGATAGCATTCAGTATTTTTGCGGACCCATAGACTTCAATGGGGCCATGTCCTGATTTTCATGGACAAGTATAGGACATGTTTTATTTGTTTTGCGGAACCGTGGAATAGAAAAGGTCCCAATAGAAGTGAATGGGTCAGCATCTAATCCGCAAAAAAACGGATACGCATTTTTGCGGATAGCATACGGCCGTCTGAATGAGCCCTTATTGATATCATTTTGAAGTGTGTCTAACTTTTTCATCACATTTTCACATTTTACTCTTTTTATTTTGTTTTGGTAAGTGAAGTGGTAAAAAAATGGTGAATCGGCCATTTTGAAATAAATATTTTAATAGTTTAGGCATTTTGGGATGCGGCAATGCCTAGGATCTTTATGTTTTTATTATTATTATTATTTTTTTTTTAATTTCTTCAATTCTAGGGAAGGGGTTGATTTAAATTTTAAGATATATTTGTAAAATATTTTCAAAAACTTTTTTTTTCCTTTTATTTTTTTTGTAGGCCCCGCTATGAGTCTAGAATATGCGATCTTCAGATTACTTTTAGCTTACACTATTACACAATGGGTCTGGGACTGTTTGAAGAGGCCGGAGCGCTGTGGCTTCTTCTAAGGCCATGTGAGGTCATGTTCATGGTCATGAAAAATCCGAAGTCGAGTCGCATAAAACTTCATTCTAATACTGTACGGAACAGGAGCATCCGAAGTCGATTCGCTCGTCCCTAATCATGAGCATAGGCCTTCAATATGAAAATCTCGAAACCGTAGCCTTTGCGACCGCTCACTGCACACGGCACGTTTACTTTGGGGGAATCCGTCATGTGCTCTATAAGGGCTCATGGGTTTTCTGAGCCCCGGATTCTAATATTGTGGTGACTGACCTTCCTACTGAGGTGAAAGCATCATCGCTGAACCCCAGCCCCTCAGTGAATTCCGCCTCTTCTGGTCGACCCTGCAAGTCAATACAAAAGCGTTTCGTCTGGTTTCAGCTCCTGAAGAGTTTGTATGGTCTACAGCTCAGACGTTTTCATAAGATTCACTTCACTGTGGTTTGTGGCCGGGGGTGCATTGGCCATAGACCCTATAGGGAAATTTCCCGGTGGGCCAATGCCCATGGTTTTGTCTTAGGGCTAAACCTAAGACTGTTATCCTGGCGGTTCCCTGTTTTTTGCCCTTTAACCCCTATACAGGGATCTGGACTTTACTGCAGGGAACACACCAGGCCGCTATCTCTTGGAATAGTCTCCATGTGGTTGGCTGCTGACACATGGGGGTCAATAAACACCGGTGCGTAGCTACAAAGGAACAGGCAAAACTTCTGTATGCATTCCGTTTTTTGCGGATTCATAGACTTGAATGGGGCCACGGAGCCGAGTTTTACTGACAAACATAGGACACGTTCTATATTTTTTGCGGTGCCGCGGAATGAAACAACAGATGCGGACATTACACGGTGTGCTTCAATGGAAGAAAGAACCGGCAATCCTTGCGATGCAATCGTGGATATTTTATTCGCCACTCATGGACAGAAGTGATGCGCGTTTTGGCACATGCAAGTGCCTTTGTCAAACTCAAACAAACAGCAGGTGGCGCTATTCAGATAGAAATTATTGAATAACTCAGTGGCTATAGTAAATTTTTAATTATTTGCAATTACAAAAATATTCAGATCCAGGCGCAGATTTGAAAACTGCTGAATATTTTCCATGGCACAACCCCTTTAACGTAGAATCAAAGCTTTTTCCGATTCAGGAATTGGCTCTTGATTCACCAGCCGGCAGGATAACCATTGATTAGATGCTGAGAAAATCCACGGTCCAGAGTATCAGGTGGGAGGGTCTGCTCAGTCGGCTTGCGTGTTAGGAGCTTTGCTTGTAGACATGAGACGGAATTTATGGAATGGGTTCAGAAAGGGTTAAATTGGGTTTTATGGACCCAGCAAGTTCTGCAAACATTTATTACACATTGTAGCTGCAATTAATTTGCTAACTGCACCGATCTGCATGACGGCAACCTCGGCGGTAAAGCGACCATAATGAGAAGAGCCAGACTAGAGGGTTATTTGAACTATAGGAAGATATAGCATATCAGTAGGAGGGGGTCCGACTGCTGGGACCCCCACAGTCCAAGAGCTCTGATTTTCCCCTTAAAATTGAGCAGGGATTACCTGTATCTTTATTTTAGGAATCATAAGTATTTTGGAGGTTGGACCCAATGTTGTGACTATTGCCAGGACATGCCAGATAGGAATACCCCTTTAATATTGAGATAAGGAACTGATTTGCGTTTCTGGGGGTTAGAGGTCAACCTGCTTATCTTTACCGAGTTCAATAATAAAATTATATTTATCTGCAGCCACCACTAGGGGGAGCTAAAAAGGGTAGTGAAAATGAATTTATCATTGGGTTGGATGGGAGATTTATAATGGGAGCTCCCCCTAGTGGTGGCTGCTGGTAGACAGAATGTTGGCATTTACCTCTATGTCTATGGAGCAGATTTGGAGCTCTGATCCCTATATTAAGACATTAATCATTGTTGACAAAAATCAGCCTCAACAGACTCCCGCTCGCGTTGGTGATCACATTGTTGAAAGGGTTAATTGTTAGTGCAGGAGGGCGGATGTGCTGGAATCGGTAAATGGTGAGTGGTGCTGAAGGAGCGTTGGGTGCCTTAAGGTCTCAGCCTTTTCTGAGTCATCTTGAAATGAGATTTGTGTTGTTCACACAAGAAGCTTTTGTTTTCTGAAGGTTCCACCTGGAAGAAGCGAGAATTGCCGGGAATATGGACGAGTGTGAACCATGAATCACGGAAGCCTCGGCGTGAGTCACTGCTAATCGGAAGAAGCAAATTGAAGCTTTCATATGATAGAAAACATACAGCATCTTCTGCGGAGTGTGCCCTGGTGACCGCGGCGTTCCCACCTCCACATCCATCATAGGAGCCTATTATAAGCCCACTGCACAGGATAACGGGGGGTGCAGGGGGCAGAGGTAACTCAACGCCCCAATGCATGACCTTTAATATTACTGGTGTCCTCTCATGGGGCCTTGTGGCTTAGGGCCCCTTAAGCCATCAGGGCCCAGATACACTCTATAAAGTTATGCCCTTGCTGACCTGCAACACAGCTTCCCTAAAAGGCTTAAGAGACAAAGCTCGCTCACTGCCTGTGTACACAGAGCTGGATATGTCATTGATCTGTTTCTTTTGTGGATCATATAAATTAAACTGCATAATTAAAAGCCCTCAATGTTCTAATTTAAAAGGGTATTTCCATCTCAGACAATGGGGGCATATAGCTAGCGGTCCGCTCCCATTTATCTCTATGGGGCCGACGGAAATAGGCGAGAAATAGCCATGGGAAAGACTGAAAGGCGGCTGCGCATGGACGGTGCACCCTCTGGGACTGCATTCAATCTTGAGCATCATCTGATTTCTTGATATATTTTACTTGCACTGATATTTTGTATCACAAACTGCCTACATCTTCCTCCCAGTCAGTGTTATAAATCTAGAGATAGTACTGTCTTCTGTAAATTATGTAGGTAGAGATAGTACTGTCAGGGCCGGCCTTTGGGGTGTGCGCACAGGGCGCCATGGCAACAGGGGCACCCGGCGGCCGACACAGCCACTGGCGGATCCAGGGGGGGGGCAACGGGGAAATTGCAACCCCCCACCGAGAGGTGCAGGGAGATGAGGGGGGAGGCGCAGGGAGATGAACGCTTCCATTGTGGAAGCGCTCATCTCCATAGTCATCTGTATCACCGTCCTCAGGACAACAATACAGATGAAAATGCTGAGGCAGGGGGGGGGAGAGGCGTGTCCCTTTCCCTTCCTCTGATAGGCTGCAGGCACTAGGCCGGCAGCCTATCAGAGGCCGGCGCAGGCGGCGCGATGACGTCATCGCGCCGCCTGAGCCGTACAGCGCGGGACACAGGCCAGAAGAGGCTGCATCGCATCGCTCACACTGAGGTAAGTATAAGTTTTTTTTTTTTTGTATATGCAATACTTTTACTGGCACATTGGGGGGCTGTTATTACTGGCACATTGGGGGACTTTTATTATTGGCACATTGAGGGGCTGTTATTATTGCCACATTTGGGGGGTTGTTATTACTGCTACATTTGGGGGGATGTTATTACTGGCACATTGGGGGGGGGGGCTGTTATTACTGGCACATTGGGGAGGCTGTTATTACTGGAACATTGGGGGGCTGTTATTACTGCCACATTTGGGGGGCTGTTATTACTGCTACATTGGAGGGGCTGTTATTACTGGCATATTGGGGGGGCTGTTATTACTGGCACATTGGGGGGGCTGTTATTACTGCCACATTTGGGGGGCTGTTATTACTGGAACATTGGGGGGCTGTTATTACTGCCACATTTGGGGGGCTGTTATTACTGCTACATTGGAGGGGCTGTTATTACTGGCACATTGGGGGGGCTGTTATTACTGCCACATTTGGGGGGCTGTTATTACTGGCACATTGGGGGGGCTGTTATTACTGGCACATTGGGGGGGCTGTTATTACTGGCACATTGGGGGGGCTGTTATTACTGGCACATTGGGGGGGCTGTTATTACTGGCACATGGGGGGGCTCATATTACTGGCACATGATGGGGGGGGCTGTTATTACTGGCACATGATGGGGGGGCTCTTATTACTGGCACATGATGGGGGGCTTTTATTACTGGCACATGATGGGGGGGCCGTTATTGGCACATGATGGGGGGCCGTTATTACTGGCACATGATTGGGGGGGTTGCTCTTGTTACTGGCACATTAGTGGGGGCACTAAAGGGGCATCTACTGAGGCGCAAAGAAGGGGTATTTTATATGGGGTCTCTGTACAGTAGAATTTTATACTGGGACACATTATGGTGGGCACTATGGGGAAGGGGGGAGAGGAGTACTAGGGGGTCATCTAAGATTAGCTCGCACAGGGCGCCTGAACACTTAAGGCCAGCCCTGAGTACTGCCTCCCTGTCTCTTCCTGTAAATGATGTACGAACAGATAGTACTGTCTCCCTGTCTTATCCTGTAAATAATGTAGGTACAGATAGCACTGCCTCCCTGTCTTATCCTGTAAATAATATAGGTACAGATAGCACTGCCTCCCTGTAAATGATGTAGGTCCAGATAGTACTGCCTCCCTGTCTCTTCCTGTAAATGATGTACGAACAGATAGTACTCTCTCCCTGTCTTATCCTGTAAATAATGTAGGTACAGATAGCACTTCCTCCCTGTCTTATCCTGTAAATAATGTAGGTACAGATAGCATTATAAGGGGTTGAGTCCGCACAACCTGCCTGCAGGTGCACATCACTATGGCGAACTACATACACAAACGGAAAATGCAAATGTGATCGCACACTGCATCCAGCACTCTGCCCTCCATGCTGGATGAGACATTGGTTTATATTTTGGCCAAAGCATAGTAAGCCACTCACCGCGTCAAGGTCGTCTCAATTGAGTGGTCCCTAACTCTTGTTCCTACCTGTTCATGGGCCATGACAGCCACATAAAACCCAGGGAATGCAGGTCAGCATGCAAGCCAAGTACACTTTGCTTGTAACCCCGTCCGGTGCCATTACAGCTTTCATCGGATCCCTGGATCCGATGAAAGCTGTAATGGCACTGGACGGGGTTACAGATAGCATTGCCTCCCTGTAAATGATGTAGGTCCAGATAGTACTGCCTCCCTGTAAATTATGTAGGTACAGATAATACTACCTCCCTGTAAATGATGTAGGTACAGATAGTACTGCCTCCCTGTTTCTGCCTGTAAATAATGTAGGTACAGATAGTACTGCCTTCCTTTCTCTCTTTATAAATGATGTAGGTACAGATAATACTGCCTTCCTGTAAATGATGTAGGTACAGATAGTACTGCCTCCCTTTCTCTCTCTAAAATTGATGTAGGTACAGATAGTACTGCCTCCCTGAATATATTGTAGGTACAGATATTAATGCCTCCCTGTCTCTGCCTGTAAATGATGTAAGTACAGATAGTACTGCCTCCCTTTCTCTCTCTATAAATGATGTAGGTACAGATGGTACTGCCTCCCTGTAAATGATGTAGGTACAGATAGTACTGCCTCCTTTCTCTCTCTATAAATGATGTAGGTACAGATAGTACTGCCTCCCTTTCTCTCTCTATAAATGATGTAGGTACAGATGGTACTGCCTCCCTTTCTCTCTCTCCATAAATGATGTAGGTACAGATAGTGCTGCCTCGCTGTCTCATCCTGTAAATAATGTAGGTACAGATAACACTGCCTCCCTGTCTCTTCCTGTAAATAATGTATGAACAGATAGTACTGCCCCCCTGTCTCATCCTGTAAATAATGTAGGTACAGATAGTACTGCATCCCTGTCTTTGCCTGTAAATGATGTAAGTACAGATAGGACTACCTCCCTTTCTCTCTCTATAAATGATGTAGGTACAGATAGTACTGCCTCCCTGTATCTTTCTGTAAATGATGTACGAACAGATAGTACTGCCTCCCTGTCTCATCCTGTAAATAATGTAAGTACAGACAGCACTGCCTCCTTATAAATAATGTAGGTACAAATAGTACTGCCTCCCTGTAAATTATGTAGGTAGAGATAGTACTGCCTCCCTGTCTCTCCTTGTAAATGATGTAGGTACAGATAGTACTGCTTCCCTGTAAATGATGTAGGTAAAGATAGTACTGCCTCCTTGTCTCTGCCTGTAAATTATGTAAGTACAGATAGTACTGCCTCCCTTTCTCTCTCTATAAATGATGTAGGTACAGATAGTACAGCCTCCTTTAAATGATGTAGGTACAGATAGTACTGCCTCCCTTTCTCTCTCTATAAATGATGTAGGTACAGATAGTACTGCCTCCTTTAAATGATGTAGGTACAGATAGTACTGCATCCCTGTCTCTTCCTGTAAATGATGTAGGTACAGATAGTACTGCGTCTCTGTCTCATCCTGTAAATAATGTAGGTACAGATAGCACTGCCTCCCTGTAAATGATGTAGGTACAAATGGTACTGCCTCCCAGTAAATTATGTAGGTACAGATAGTACTGCCTCTATGTATGTCCCTGTAAATGATGTAAGTACAGATAGTACTGCCTCCCTGTCTCTGCCTGTAAATTATATAAGTACAGATAGTACTGACTCCCTGTCTCTGCCTGTAAATGATGTAAGTACAGATAGTACTGCCTCTCTGTAAATGATGTAGGTACAGATAGTACTGCCTCCCTTTCTCTCTATAAATGATGTAGGTACAGATAGTACTGTCTCCCTGTAAATTATGTAGCAACAGATAGTACTGCCTCCCTGTCTCTTCCTGTAAATGATGTACGAACAGATAGTACTGCCTCCCTGTCTTATCCTGTAAATAATGTAGGTACAGATAGCACTCCCTACATGTAAATTATGTAGGTACATATAGTACCGCCTCCCTGTACATGATGTAGGTACAGATAGTACTGCCTTCCTGTAAATGATGTAGGTACAGATAGTACTGCCTCCCTGTAAATGATGTAGGTACAGATAGTACTGCCACCCTCTAAATGATGTAGGTACAGATAGTACTGCCTCCCTGTACATGATGTAGGTACAGATAGTACTGCCTCCCTGTCTGTAACTGTAAATTATGTAGGTACATATAGTATTGCCTCCCTGTAAATGATGTAGGTACAGATAGTACTGCCTCCCTGTAAATGATGTAGGTACAGATAGTACTGCCTCCCTGTACATGATGTAGGTACAGATAGTACTGCCTCCCTGTACATGATGTAGGTACAGATAGTACTGCCTCCCTGTAAATTAGGTAGATAATGGTAGTGTTATTCTGCGTCTCTCTGTGGACATGATGTGAGCTTTCTATTCAGCCATATATTAGATACATCATTTACTCTTTAACCCAGGAGAAACACAATACCAATAATCCAGACGGCACTCCGTGTATTATTGTACCGAGTGCAATGTTTGAGAAAGGCTCACACTGAGATGAAACACTGCATTCAGATAATAAAGGATCCTACATGGAGTTTACTCTTCAACCCAGGTGACAACCAATATGGCCGCTATGACATCTCCCAGCTTATCCCGATCTCCAAGAAGAAAATCTAACTCTGGAAAAGCTGGATGACACTTGCGGGCGCTATATTGGAGGCCATTTTTTCGGCTCCAGAGGAGCGGTGCCAGCACTCCGGCAGCTGGATTCGACGTTACGTTTTCCTATCTCATATCAGTTAGTCGATTGCTATTTTGCGAGGCTCCGAGGGATGATAAATTTCCCAAACACTTGATCACAACCCGGATCTCCTCTGACAGATCAGACGCCATTGCCCCTACCGGCTGATTAATGAAGAATATAAATATCTGGAAGTCCCATGGTGAGTCACATTAAATAATGTTACAGCTTGATGCTATCAGGGAGCTGATTCATGGGGTCCCAGGGTGACCGAAAAATGGTAAGTCTTCCAACGCATATGGCGGGATACAGTATAACCCAGTGATTCATGGGCGCTCACCAGCTGCCTGACATCAGGAATGGTTTACCTCACCTCTGGCATTCCTGTGCTACCTGCTGGGATTCACTTCGGGCTCAGATCTTCATGTAATGATCATCTAAAAGGGCACCTTTATAAGATTAAAATACCCTGGACCTGATCCGGAGCATTGCTGCTCTGCTGCCTCTATTACACAGTGTCAGTTACCTGTCCTCACCACTAGGGGGAGGCCCAGTATCCCTTCTTGTTCAGCAGGAGTCATATATATATGTATACACACCTTAGTGTTAGAGTTTATTCACGCGGCCGTGTCTGTTTTGTGGACCTTTGATAGGACATGTCCTATCTTTTGCAGTGCAGAAACACAGACACAGAGTCTCTGCCTCCACGCAGCAAAAAATAGCACATGTCCGACTTTTGAACGCATCCTGAGAATCACGGACCTGTTGAATACAAGGAACCGCCCTGCGGTGTGGCGTACACGTAGCCGGTGTCTGTGTTTTGGGTATCCACGGTTTGTTGTCCGCAAAACAGACAAGGCCATGTGTCAGTTTGTAACAGAAATACCATGCATTTACCACCCTGACTGCTTCCTTAATGATCGGGCAGAGCGTTCATACAGCACCTGCCTCTGCACACTTCTCTCTCCCTACTCAACACCGATCTCTATGATAGGAACACCGCCATCTCCATGCCGAAAGCTCCTAAGGTGCAGTGAAAGAAGATGAAAAACTCCCATCATTGGATGTTAAAGGACCTCTGATGATGTCACGGGGGGGCAGAACCAGGGAGAGAATAGTGTGTGCGAGAGATGTATATGTAGCAGTGCTGTGTTTTTTAGGCATGTATAGCAGTGCTGTGTGTGTATATATATATATATATATATATATATATATATATATTGTTGGGATCTGTACGTGTAGTGGGGTCAGTAATGACAGACTTCACTGGAGACAGCAGGTTAAAAGGCCAAAAAAAGCTGTGAACGGGGAGTGTTTGTCATGGGGTATATGCAGCTCTGCTTTGTGTGTATGTCAGGTGTGTATGCAGCAGTGCTGTGTGTGTCAGGTGTGTATGCAGCAGTGCTGTGTGTGTCAGGTGTGTATGCAGCAGTGCCCTGTGTTTCAGATGTGCATGAAGCAGTGCTGTGTGTATCAGGTGTATATGCAGCAGTGCTGTGTGTTTCAGATGTGTATGCAGCAGTGCTGTGTGTGTCAGGTGTGTATCCACAGTGCTGTGTGTGTCAGGTGTGTATGCAGCAGTGCTATGTGTTTCAGATGTGTATGCAGCAGTGCTGTGTGTGTCAGGTGTGTATGCGGCAGTGCTGTGTGTGTCAGGTGTATATGCAGCAGTGCTGTGTGTTTCGGATGTGTATGCAGCAGTGCTGTGTGTGTCAGGTGTGTATGCAGCAGTGCTGTGTGTGTCAGGTGTATATGCAGCAGTGCTGTGTGTGTCAGGTGTATATGCAGCAGTGCTGTGTGTTTCAGATGTGTATGCAGCAGTGCTGTGTGTGTCAGGTGTGTATGCAGCAGTGCTGTGTGTGTCAGGTGTATATGCAGCAGTGCTGTGTGTGTCAGGTGTATATGCAGCAGTGCTGTGTGTTTCAGATGTGTATGCAGCAGTGCTGTGTGTGTGTCAGGTGTATATGCAGCAGTGCTGTGTGTTTCAGATGTGTATGCAGCAGTGCTGTGTGTTTCAGATGTGTATGCAGAAGTGCTGTGTGTGTCAGGTGTGTATGCAGCAGTGCTGTGTGTGTATGGCCTTGACCCCTCCACTTCATTGAACTACCAGGGAAGGTTTAATAAGTAGAAAATATTTTTTCTAATTTTCTGTTGTCTGAACTTGAGTTGCACCTTATAGTCTGAATAATACGGTATATATCAGGACTGTTAGAGGGGGCATGACACCTAATTGTTTCTCCTAGGGATGCTCAACCTGCAGCCCTCCAGCTGTTAAAAAACCTCAACTCCCAGAATGCCCTGATAGCTGTAGGATGTCCAGGTATACTGGGAGTTGTAGTTTTGGCATCCTATGCTGTAGAGGAGACTGTGGGACTGGAGGGCGAACGATGCTGCGCCACCAGTGTAGTGGAGGGCGGCTCCTGCTACACTCAGCGCCAACATCGAATGTACCGGAACGTACAGTGCGATGTGGGAGCTAACAAGCATGAGGGGGTCCAGGCTTATCGGCCCCTCTGCCAAGCTTTTCTTGCTGCCCAAACACGGAGGGGGGGGGGGGGGGGCCACAGGGACCTTCGTAGTTTTCTGAGCATGGATATTTCTATATAGTGATTGCAGCCGTTGCCTTCCCTCACGTGAAGACATTTTTCATTTCAGTCCCTGTCCTGGGACCGGCCATTTACTACCCTTATATATGAGCACGTTCCAAGTAATGCCTGAGAAGGGCAGAGAATGGTGGTATTATTAGGTAACTGACGTTATATGAGCCCTAGGTAGTTGTATTTGCTCAGTCATTGTGTAGCACTCTCATTAGACTCAGTATGGTGCCCTTATTTTGTCACACTATGGTAGTATTATTTTAGCACTGTATGGTGGTATTTTTTACTGAGTGGGGTATTATTTGGTCACTGTGTAGCAGTATTTGAGCACTAGCTCATTCTATTTGCTTAGTTATTGTGTAGTACTGATAGACTCCTTTATGTGGGGAGCTTTTTGGTCACGGTATGAAGGCGTTATTTGAACTCCATATGGTAGTATTTATTTAGTTAATTGTATAGCACACTTATTATACTCCATGTATGGAACTACTATTTTACAATATGGATATACAGTTTGGAGCACTGTATTTGGAGATATTTACTTAGTTGTTGTGTAGCATCATTATTAGACTCCTATATACATGGAGCTATTATTTGGTACCTGTACAGTATGTCAGCATTATTTACATTAGGCACTGAAAATACTTTTGTATTGTATGTGCAGCGAGTCTCTCAGGGGATAGTGCAGAGGATGGGAGTGGTAGTGGTCCTGATATGTGACGGTGTCCCCAGGGCAGTGAAAAGATGGTGTGAAAGGATCAGGCAACAAAAAAAGGTTTTTCTTGACTGAATGCCAAGGATGAATGACTGTACATCCAGCTGCAGTTTGAACAAGGTGCAATGTCTCTATCCCCATATAATGAGGTATGGTGGCAGGCAAGATGGCAGACAATAGCACTGTCGAGTAGTCCTTCTCCCTCTTCTGATTTTCCTTTGCTTACAGCAATAAGCTGGCACTGGTTGCTATAGATGTCTGATTGTGAAATGCAGACTCTTGAGTGTGCCTTTCCTGAAATGTGGTGATGGGTGTCTTAACTTGTTATCCTTTACCAGCAGCAGAGTCTTTATAGCTGTAGCT
This sequence comes from Bufo bufo, assembly GCF_905171765.1. Classification (NCBI taxonomy): domain Eukaryota; kingdom Metazoa; phylum Chordata; class Amphibia; order Anura; family Bufonidae; genus Bufo; species Bufo bufo. The sequence continues at coordinate 10,009,276 of NC_053391.1, forward strand.
CTGATCGCTCTGCTGTCTTTACAAGCTGTAGCTTGCTGTTTTGTAGTCCCAGGGCCCTTGCAGTAGGAGCAGGTGCTCCCTCACTCCAGCCTTGCTCAGCTAACTGTGGAACTCTCTAGAACTCAGCAGATCCATAACATAACATTTCAATATATAACATATAACATATACACAGCTCAAGGCCTGGGCCCCCCAACCCCCCCCCCAACCCCCCCCCCCCCCCCCCCCCCAGGCGAAAGCTAATTTTGCCACCCCCCCTTGACTCAGCCCATTGACCACACCATTTAACCCGCCCCTTTTTGTCGGCCACCTATTTAATGATTGTTTCATGCAACGTTTTACTTGACCAGCTAATTTTAGATATTCTCAAATAATTACTTGGCCCCCTACACTACATTACATTATTGACAACTGTAAGTTTTTACCTTGACTGGTGGTGGCCTAGGTGTGTTTATCAGCAGGTCTGCTCCAGTCACTGTTATGGGGGGATCTGTGGATGACACTGTTATGGGGGATCTGTGGATAACAATGTTATGGGGGATCTGTGGATGGCACTGTTAAGGAGGGGGATCTGTGGATGACACATACCGTATATAGCATCTTATGCTATGTGTCATCCACAGATCCCCCTCCATAACAGTGTCATCCCCATTTCCCCCTCCCTATAACAGTGTCATCCACAGATCCCCCTCCCTATAACAGTGTCATCCACAGATCCCCCTCCCTATAACAGTGTCATCCACAGATCCCCCTCCCTATAACAGTGTCATCCACAGATCCCCCTCCCTATAACAGTGTCATCCACAGATCCCCCTCCCTATAACAGTGTCATCCACAGATCCCCCTCCTTATAACAGTGTCATCCACAGATCCCCCTCCCTATAACAGTGTCATCCACAGATCCCCCTCCCTATAACAGTGTCATCCACAGATCCCCCTCCATAAGTGTCATCCACGGATCCGTCATCCATAGATCCCCCTCCCCGCCGCTCACAGTAGTATACATTTATAAACTGTAATCGGTATCCTGCAGACAGTAACTTTAACTTTAAAGGGACACTATCAGGCCCAATAAGCATTTTTAGCTATATATATGCAGGTATAGGTCTTCTAATGTGTATTAAAAACATATAAGTATACCCCCTGTCCACCTTATAAATACAGTAAAATCTTGTTTGATAACCTGATAGAATCGCTCTCCTTTGCGCCCAAGGGGCGGCGTTTCAGCTCCACTTGTGCCCAGCCGCACCCCAACCGCCATTTTCAAGCGCGCCCAGCTCATCAATATTCACTTTGCTGGGCGGCTTCTGCTGTCCCCGACGCAGACGCTTTTTCACACATATCTGCAGAAAGACATGTAGTGGCTGTGATCACAAAGCCGGCGCAGGCGCAGCTGAAGCCGCCTCAGCGATGTTTATGGGACGCAGGCGCAGTATCATTGTGGCCACTGGGAGTTCCGGGCAAGGTATCCCGCGCATGCCCAGAAGCTGCAAGTGAGGCCGATGCCCATGGCTTTCTATTGGGCATGCACGGGATCTCGGAGCGTCGGGGACAGCAGAAGCCGCCCAGCGAAGTGAATATTGATGAGCTGGGCGGCGCTTGAAAACGCAAAGTTAACACACTGACACAAAAAATAATAATATGGCTCGGGACCGGCTGGGCCCCCCGGGGTCCGGGCCCCTTACTGGGGTATCGGCTTTACCCCCCTAATGGCGGCCCTGGGTGGCAGCATTGTATAATATTGCTATTTAAGCAATTTTATGGAAGTGTTAATCGGGAACCATACTTTATGATGCTCCTTAATGACACATTGTATGGTTTGGCTTCTGTACACTGTATGGCGGTACACCATCATCAGGTGTAAGAATTCAATTCAAACAAACTCCATGGTGGTGAGTAAGGGTGAAGGAGATTCCTTAGTCTCCATGCCTCCCTCATATGGAGGGTCTTTGGTAAAGATCTGTATAATGTCAGAACCCCTGGGGTTCTCCTTTATGATCTGACACAATGGGCTCGGCTCTTCTGCAGTGTTGGGATTATCCGTGTGATTCCTCGTGACATTTACCGCGGGATAATACAACTTCCTTGTGGTTTCAGTCCGGCTTTTATCTATACTTAATGTGAAAGGTTCTGGAACAAATTGCATCTAGAAATGCTCAGCGGGTGTCAGGAGCGCAGCCGTGATCGATAGAACGTGGAGTGCAGGCGACCGCAAACATCAGAGCGGGAGGAAGGCAATAAACGAGTAACAATGGGCCGATATATGGCGTGTTAATGGATGGAAACAATGAGAGAGGGTTAACTATTTGTAAGCCGTGTCCATATCTATCTATCTATCTCATATCTATCTATCTAGTGAAAAATGATAGGCAGCACTCCGGTATGAAAAATAAAAAGTGGACTTCTTAATTCAGCCATGGTGAATAAAGAAGTCCACTTTTTCTTTTTCATACCGGAGTGCTGCCTATCATTTTTCACTATATCGTTTGGGGATCCTAGCCCAGGATTAATCTAGGATTTGAAGAGTGCTGCTGTCTGCTTTACTTTTTTTTTAATCTATCTATCTATCTATCTAATACAGTAGCATGCAAAAGTTTGGGCACCCCTGATCAAAATGACTGTTACAGTGAAGGAACCTGAAGATGAAATGTTCTTCAAAAGGCATCAAGTTAAAGTTATTTAAAGGAATATCAGTGAATTATTTTGGTTTTGTACAATTTTAGAGTGAAAAATGGAAAGAAGTACCTTGCAGAAGTATGGGAACCCACGGAGATTTGGGCACTCAGGGAACCTGTCACCAATTTTATGGTGTCCTAACTAAGGGCAATATAAATAAGTGATTGATTCTCTTAGCAAAATGCTGGGTCACTTTCTTTAATTGACCCAGTCAATCTGCCAACATCTTGTATTGAAAAGCTCCAGCTGATAATGATGAGTCCTGAATATTCATGAGCTCCTGACTCTCCCCGCCTACCTGCTGCTGATTGACAGTTTTTTCCATATGAATCAGCAGCAGGTGGGCAGGGGAGTGGCTATAGCTGTTAATTAAATAAACCTGGACTCAATGATGTCACGCTGGACTCCAATTAACTCATTAGCATACGGCATGTGGCAAGTTTGTATATACTGTATACAGGGTGGGCCATTTATATGGATACACCTTAATAAAATGGGAATGTTTGGTGATATTAACTTCCTGTTTGTGGCACATTAGTATATGTGAGGGGGGAAACTTTTCAAGATGGGTGGTGACCATGGTGGCCATTTTGAAGTCGGCCATTTTGAATCCAACTTTTGTTTTTTCAATAGGAAGAGGGTCATGTGACACATCAAACTTATTGGGAATTTCACACGAAAAACAATGGTGTGCTTGGTTTTAACGTAACTTTATTCTTTCATGAGTTATTTACAAGTTTCTGACCACTTATAAAATGGGTTCAATGTGCTGCCCATTGTGTTGGATTGTCAATGCAACCCTCTTCTCCCACTCCTCACACACTGATACCAACACCGCAGGAGAAATGCTAGCATAGGCTTCACAGCATAGACAATTGCCTTCAGATGACCCCAAAGATAAAAGTCTAAGGGGGTCAGATCGGGAGACCTTATAATCGCTTATACCAATCGCATGCAGTGGCATGCTATACCCCTTCTCAGCGCAGCATCATCTGGCTCCTTCCTCCAGAGCAGCATGTGTTTGAAAAAGGCATTTGTGCTGAAACGTCACACAAAGTGTTTCTTTGCCGCATTACAATAAATACCAACAACACCCAAGCAAATCTCGCTGGAGTTTATTTTATCATATACACGGGGTGGGATCCCGACTCCACGCTTCATCACCAAGTGTGCCACACTGGTCTACTATTTCTGTAAGATTGCTAGAGAGGCAAATCAGAACCCCCGCTTGACTGCAAAAGACCTCCAGGAACATTTTGCAGAATCTGTATAAATATGGCCTTCATGGAAGAGTCATCAGAATAAAACCTCTCCTGCATCCTCACCACAAAATTCGGCATCAGAAGTTTGCAAAAGAACATCTAAACAAGCCTGATACATTTGGAAACAAATCCTGTGGACCGATAAGGTTAGAATAGAAATCTTTTGCCACAGTGAACAAAGGTATGTTTGGGGAAAAAAAGGACACAGAATTTCATGAAAAGAAAACCTCTCCAACTATTAAGCATGGGAGGTGGATCAATCATGATTTGGGGTTTTGTTTCAGCCAATGGCATGGGGAACATTTCACGGGTAGAGGGAAGAAAGGATTCAATGAAATTCCAGCAAATTCTATAAGCGAACATAACACCAACTGTAAAAAAGCTGAAGTTCAAAAGAGGATGACTACTACAAATGGATAATGATCCTAAACACACCTCAAAATCCACAATAGACGACCTCAAAAGGTGCAAGCTGAATGTTTTACCATGGTCCTCACAGTCCCCTGATCTGAACATCATTGAAAATCTGTGTATAGACCTCAAAAGAGCAGAGCGTGCAAGACGGCCCAGGAATTTTACAGAACTGGAAGACGTCTACAAGGAAGAATGGAGGAAAATCCCTCAAACAAGAATTGAAAGACTCTTGGCTGCTACATAAAGCGTTTACAAGCTGTGATACTTGCCCAAGGAGGTGCTACTAGGTACTAATCATACATTTTGAAAATGTAAAAGATAAAAATAATAAATTATTTTTGCCTAAAATACAAAGAGAAATTGTCATCTTTAATTTTTGACTTTTGGAGATCATTTTATCTTCAACTTGCTTGACTGTTTATAGTAACAGTAATTTTGACCAGGGGTGCCCAAACTTTTGCATATCTATCTATCTATCTATCTATCTATCTATCTATCAAATTCACATCAGCGTGAAGACGAAATAAATATTAGCATTGCCAAAGCAAATGGTAAATAAATGGGTAGAGGTGGGGGATGGGGGTAGGGACACCTCCATAGTGGGCGTATAGGAGTCCATGACATATCAGGCTCCTCTAAGTCTATGGCAGGCACTGACATATTGTGCTGCTATGGCCGCTGTGTTCTCCTCCTAGAAATACTCTGGCAGGCCGGCTTCTCTTGAGAGCAGCTCTCCTAGATGCTGAGTGTGAAATATTGACAGCGGTGATCCCGCAGCCCACATGTAATCTAATCACAGTATAGCGGTGCATCAGCAGAGGTGAAGCGAAAGTTTCAATATGTCTGTAATAACCCGGAGCGTTTTAACCCACAATTGATTACTCAGTGCGATGCTTCATCTTTATGCAATTTGCAAAATGCAATGTATCCTGAAAACATGAAGTACTCGCCTCCTGGAACCGAACCGCTGATGGATCAGGAGATGACGCATACTTACAGAGTTCTCCCTTAAAGGGATCATTAAAGGAATTACCTGACTATCTTCAAGTAGCTGTTTAAGGCAGTTGCTTGCATGTTTTATGGCACACATATAATTTGGCCACTATATCGCAGTATTGTGTTGGAACTTTATGGCAGTATTAGCTTGCTGCTCTATGCTGTGTTACAAAGGATTGAAGTATTATTTAAAAATATTATACCAGTTTGATGTTTCCCCAGCCAGACAACGCTGGGGGCTCCAGAACTTTTAAGGTCAGTAACATCAAGCTATCTGAAAGAACCCCGACCTGCCACCACTGCCTACCTACCTGCAGGTCCACCACACTAACTAGGCTCGCCTGAATTTTTTTGGTCTCTACCTGATATAAAAGAGAGCTCCAGGGACATCAAGGATGGCCACGTTTTAGACCCCACACAGAGCGCTATACTGGACCCGGGAGTCAGCGGGGAGACCGCAAACCCATTTCTGCAGCGGGAACAGCAGCTCCGCCGGGCCGCTTCACGACTGCCTGCCTGCCTCGCCTCGGCCACACCACAGATAGCATCCAGGAGGCCCCATAAGACCGAAGGCCGGGCCAAAGAAGGGTACATTACCCTGAAGAGTTGCTCAGCATTTACAAAGATTACAGCCCCCCACATCACCACCATTTTGAGGCAGTTACCTCGCTGAGCAGGACTGTAGTAATACTGATTTTCTGCTGACGCATGCTGCAGCTACCCTAGAAGGGGTGAGGTTCGGCTTCCCTATGTAACCAACTGACTCTCTCTTACGGCCCCCCTCATTCCAATTGCTTTAACCCTCTGTCAGGATTCGAACCAGTGACCAGCCATGTCCCAGGCAGTAGCTCTAGCCACTAGACTACCAACCCTCCTGGACATTTCCTTCTACTGAACTCTTTGATCTACCTTGTTCCAGCCTTGCCTTGTTAATCTCTGTGATTCCTTGCACCTGCTACTTCCTCTTTATAAGCCCAGCCTCTTGCACCAGATCCCTGCTGGTTATTGTTCTTCTGGACTTGATCCTGCTGCATCTACCGCTGTTCCTCTGTTGCTACTGCTACCAACTTGACTGCTGCCGACCTCGGAATTGTCCCCGACTACTCTTCTGCTTGTCCCTACCAACTGAACTGCTACCACCGTTCCCTATCCGGATTGTCTGACCACGCTCACTGCCGCCTGCCCTGAGCCACCGCCTGCCAACCGATTACGCCTCTGCCTGACTTCCTGCAACTACAACCTGCCTGCGGTCCTTGCCACTGGGCTCCCACCTCCAGTCAGCTGTCCTCTGACTCAGGTGAGCCTGTAGGATTGCAACACCCTCTCTGAACTTGGGATAGGAATGGACAAATTCCTTATGGGACCCCAACCGCAAAGACAACAGCGCAAAACGCCACCAGCCCAAACGGCACCTAAATCTCAAATATCTAAAGCTCAAAACAAAGCTGCGATGAGGAAAAAACATGCGTCTTCAGCGACCCGGGCAGACGGGCCAGTCCCAGACTCACCGCTTTTCTCACAAGAGCTTCTATCGGACGATATTACACCTCCAAATCTCTCGCCTCCACATAGCGCGCCACCTCAGTCGCCTTCAGGTAATATACAAGCTACGGCGGTGGCACAGGAGGTGTCCCGCTTGCTGCTACCACTTTTTGACTAAAGTTTCGACGTCTTACATGCCTCCATTAATTCCGCGATGGCTCAAATCACCGCTAACACGCAAAAAAATCACAGACCTAGAAAATAGAATGGTCGCAGGGGAAGCAAATATGGAGACGGTACTGGCCTCATTGTGGCTTCGCAAAATCACAGAGACATTGCTCAGAGAAAAATTGGAAGTCCTGGAAAACAGAGATAGGAGAAACAACCTCCGATTTGTAGGAATTCTGGAGTCAGTGACTGGGGAGGCCCTAACGGCTTTTCTGGCGATCACAATTCCGCAGGCTCTAAATCTCGACTTTCCTGAGGATCCTATGATAATAGTGAGGGCACACCGAATGGGACCACCCAGTGATCAAGGGGGAGGGGGGGGGGGGGCGCCCCAGACCAGCTATTGCCAAATATGTTCACTGGGCCTCAAAGGAGAAAATTCTATGAGCGTATCGTAACCAACGACAATTGGTGGTAGAAGATCAGAAAATTCTCCTTTTTCAGGGCTTTTCTGCAATGGTGGCACAGAAACGTAAATCTTTTGTAAGCATTTGCAACTATCTACATGACCGCAACATACGTTTCCAGGTCCTGTATCCAGGTGCAACATAAAGGCCATAGCCACTTTTTGATGACCCAGCGGACGCCAGAAGATTATTTGGCCAGCACAACCAGGATGACCATGAGTTAGAATCTGGGGGAGCGAACTCCCAACCTCAAGCTGTTTTCTCGCCTCTCACTTCTTGTATTGTTCTTGAATGTTTCACTGTGGTGATGTCATTTGACATCTACTGATGTTCAACCTTGTTTGCTATAAGTTATGTTTTATGTTGATAACTGTGATGCTCGGGATCTGGGACTTCCTCCTCTGTTGTGTGGAACCACTCTCGCTCGCTCGCTGGGACGGGTGGGAGAGGACTTCTATGTGATTGACCTATCTGATGTCTATCGTGTACCCCTTTGGCCAGATGAGTACCACACTTGAAAACACTATGTCCACCTACAACACCTCACCATACCTAAAACTACTCAGCTGGAATGTAGCAGGGTTAAACACTCCAACAAAGAGAAATATTATACCAGTTTGATGATAATCTGTTGGCACTGCATGGCAGTAATATTTGCTTCTAAATGGTTGTATTATGGCGCTACTCATGGTTATTAATAAAATACAGTATGGGAACATTAGTAAAGGCTTCAGGGCAATTGCATTTTACTCATTTTGGGCTAAAAGCCATTTCTTCAGTTATCAGTTTATGTAATACATGGGGTTAAAATCAGTTTACTTGCAGACTATCCCTCCTGAGTTCCATCAGCAGTGGAGCCTTATCTCTGATCTCCTGACCTCATAAACACCCATTATAGCTAAACTCTTATTAAAGTGTAACTGTCATGTTTTCATTAAAAAAAAAAAAAAAAAATTTTTAGCATATATTACTGCAGTTGCAATATTATGCATAAAGCAATCTTTAGTTTCTTCACACACCACTGTTTTCCCATAGTTACGGCTGTTTTTAACCTTACAATGTGAGGATCTTCTCAAGATGGCTCATCTGCCAGTTCTCTGAGGCCAAAACTGCCTTCTCTCACTTCATATACACATTTGCTTTAGCCAGCAGCTTCCTGCCAGCCAATCAGATTGGATTACTGAGAGACACGCCTCCTCACTCTGAAGTTTAATGCAGACATGCCGTGTGAAGGACCGGCCCTATGTCTTCTGTTTTTACGCTAAAGGGAAGACAGAAAAGCCCTAGCAACAGTCTTTTAAGGGACCAATGGAAAGGGACAGGGGGCATTAATGAAAGTTGATATTATAAGGTAATTACAGATCTTTTGGCAATAATTGACAGACTAACTCAGGTATACATGCCTAGCTCTAATAATCTACCAAATAACAAAAATATATATGATAGTTACACTTTGCTAAGAATATGCCTTAACTGTTTATGAGGTTAGGAGATCAGAGATAAGGCTTCGCATGAGCTGTCAACTGGAGGGACAGTCTGCAAGTAGACTGATTTTTAACCCCATGTATCACAAAAAACGCTGAAATTTTTTAATAAAGATCAAATGAAAACCTTTTTAGGGCAAAATTTGTAAAATGCAATCATCTGAAGGTGTCCATCGCCTTTAAGATGCTGTACGGCTGTATTTTTGGGCATGCTATAATGGCATTTGAGCACTGTTTGTGGGTGTTCTGTAGGAACTTTATGGTAGTAGTGGTTTGTGGACACTATGTATACATAGTATTATTTGTGTGATGGTATTATTTGCTCACTGGACGGCAGAACAGTGTTGGATAATATTTGGCATGGTATGGTATTACTTGGGTATGAGTATTTAAGTGGAAAGTGCATGTGTATATGTTGTACCTTTTGAAATGACAAGAAGAACTATATAAAAATGGCAGCTTTGTAACAATGACAGGTCTGAACCTCTAGTAGTTAAAACTGCACAAAAAACGGTTGTACTTGCAGTACCATGCCAGGCCACATGGTGTGCTGTTATGAAAATTGTACGCGCAAGCAGCAAGGAGTTCAAAACACTTCTGCCAAGTGTATTTTAATACTCTAAAGCCCCATCTAGTGGTGGAAACATTTAGAGCTGCAATTCGCATTTTGCAGCACAGGAATGTAAGAAATATTATGTGACCCCCAACACGACTCCACAGAGACAGGTCTGAGATTATTATCACATGGGCTGGTAATGCAGATGAATGTGCATCACCTATGTATAGTACAGTAGGTGACAATGTGAGATCTGATTGGGTGACACAACTAGATGGAGTCTCAGCTGGAAAAGCATTGTTACATAGTCGTATTAATCATGGACTCCCCTTTAAGACAGTGTGCAGAAAAAGCAGGTATTACATGCAGCATCTGTAGATGAGACGGGCGCCCATAGCAAAGACCAAATTAGGGACCCTGCTGGTGCTGGATTTGTCCCCAATACAGAAGGGTCTGGTGTTTGCTTCCCCCTCTACAGTCCTTCCATGACCCTTAAACCACCCCCTCCCCCTTGCTTGCTAATAATCCAGTTCACCTAAGGAAGGGGTTCCTGCACAAGTTCTAATGGCCCAATAAAAGGTGGAACCAATTAGAGCTAAATCGCCTCTTAGTCCTGTGTTTAGGATTTCCCATACACATCCATGCAATATCTAGAACTGCCATTTTTTTGTACCTAAAAACACTCCAAAAATGCCAGTCACAATAAAGTACCAAAAACCATGAAACCTCTCTAAAGCAGCAGAAAAAAAAACCTGTGTGTAAGGCCTCATGCACACGACCGTATGTATTTTTCGATCCGGAAAAAACGGATCCGAAAAAAATATGGATGACGTCCGTGTGCATTCCGTATTTTGCAGAACGGAACAGCTGGCCCCTAATAGAACAGTCCTATCCTTGTCCGTAATGCGAACAATAATAAGACATGTTCTATTTTTTTGCGGAACGGAAATATGGACTACGGAAACGGAATGCACATGGAGTAACTTCTGTTTTTTTTTTGTGGACGCATTGAAATGAATGGTTTCATATACGGTCCGCTAAAAGAACCCGGAACAGACGCGGAAAGAATATACGTTTGTGTGCATGAGCCCTAACACTGGCCTTAAACCTGCAGGAAACTGATGCAAAAATACATAAAAAACTTCCGAAATGCAGTAAGGGGCCCCTCTAAAAGCAACCTAAACCAATAAAACGGTGCATTTTCCGATTTTTTCACTGACCCATTGAAAGTCAATGGGTCCGCGAAAAAAAAACGGAAAACGGAACAACGGCCGCGGATGCACACAACGGTCGTGTGCATGAGGCCTAATGTGGAGCATGCAGCGCAGGAACACTGTGGCCCCCATGATGTGGTAAATGACTATTTCTCCATAAACCAGTAAGTGCTCCCTGGTGATGAATCTACCTGGGAAGGACGTCAGTAATATCCTTTACAGATAACAATCCCGAGCGGTAACCTCCAGCGCCGGCCCCGTAATTACCCTGCAAAATGAGAATACGGATCAGTAGCATAAATCAGAATTTGGGTTTGAATGCAAAACAAGCAGCGGGATGAGCGGACATGGGTCGGGGGAGGGGTCGATGGCTGATAGAAGATGGACATCTTAACGTTACTGCTCATGGGGATGGTGACAATTGTGATTCCTCTACTGTATGAACATTTAACCCCTTAATGACCACCAATACGCCTTTCTGCAGGAGAACGTTCTGCAGCTCTGTGAGTGTCCTGTGCCTTACTGGAGATAGCTCTCGGCCGGCGTCTAACGGCCGGGATCGGAGGATCCATTAATCCTGTCATTTAACCCTGTGATCACCATGGTCTAGACTCTAGAGTGATTACCCCTCTCGATCGTTTCACTGGACACAATATGGAGCTGTTGTGTACGGGCTCATTTTTCAAAGTGGCAATTTATTGTTTTTATTGATACCATTTTGGGGTACGTATGACCTTTTTGATCAATTTTAAAAGAAATGATCAATTGATTAAAGGGGTTTTCCAAAATTTTAATATTGATGACCTATCCAGAGGATAGGTTATCAATATCAGATCAGCGAGGTCCAACACCCAGCACCCCTGCCGATCAGATGGCCGAAGAGAAGGCGTCCTCCATGTGAGCGCAGCCTTCCTGTAACGGTCGCGTACACACACAGGGGGGAGGGAAGTGACCACTGCGCTCCACCCTCACCCCTGGCCCTGCCTACTTGCCTCGCGAGTCCTAATGACGGGGGACAACTGGACGGCAATCCCTAACTTGGAGTAAGTGCAGGGATGACAGACAGACAAACAACAGGACGTGAACGGACCGAGTCAATACCAGGAAAGCTGCAAAGTACAAATGGAGCAAGCAGAGAATTGTCAGGAGAAGCCGGGGTCATAAATTTCAGGAGAGCAGAGAAGTACAAGAAGAGTCCTAAGAGAGTAGTCAGGTGGGAGCCGAGGTCACAATACCAGGATGTATGCGCAGTACAGGAGGAGCAGTCAAAAGGATGGTCATGGAACAGGATCAGGTAAGTATTCAGCAGTCCAACAAATAGCCAGGAACCTAGAAATTAACAGGCAACCTGTAGCCAGCAGGCTGCCTGTATTTATAGTGGGGAGTGAGGGTCATGTGACGTGGCCAGCGTCACATGACCGACAGACCAACCAGTCGAGCACCGAGTGATCAGCTCGGCGCTCAAGGCAGACTAGGAACAGGGAGCCACCCAGCTAGTAAAGCCGCCCTGGGAATGAGGTCAAACACAGAACCTCATTCCAAAAGCTAAGCAACAGTTCTGCGGGCAATGGGGGGACCGAGTGCACCTTCGGAACCCCGTGACAGTACCCCCCCTTTTACGAGGGGCCACCGGACCCAAGACTTCAGGCGATGGCTTTTCAGGGTGTTCTAAATTAAATTTACGAACAAGTCTAGGAGCATGAACCTCCCTGGCAGGTACCCAAGATCTCTCTTCAGGTCCATACCCCTTCCAATGAATCAGGTACTGCAAGGAATTACGCACCTTCCTGACATCCACAATTTTAGACACCACATACTCGACCGCATCATTAACAAGAATCGGCGGAGGCGAGGCTTTTGATGGTACTACCGGTTCAAAATATTTTTTAAGCAGAGATTTATGGAACACATTATGAATGTGGAATGACTCAGGCAGCTCCAACCTAAAAGATACTGGGTTAATCGCTTCCGTGATCTTATATGGTCCAATAAAACGAGGAGCAAATTTTTTAGAAGTTACCTTGAGAGATAGATTCTTGGAGGACAACTATACTTTATCCCCAACCTGAAAGTTTACCCCCCTTGAACGTCTCCTATCGGCCTTGAGTTTTTGAGAACATTGAGCCTTTTCTAGGTTCGATTGAACCCGGGCCCAAACTGTGCACAGTTCGGAGGAGAGTTTATCTGCTTCAGGGTTAGAGGAGGAGACGGACGACCCAGAATGAAAACGGGGATGAAAACCATGGTTACAAAAGAAAGGGGAGACCCCAGCAGAAGAATTGACACGGTTATTCAAAGCAAATTCAGCCAACGGAAGGAATTTGACCCATAATTGCTGGTCATAAGCAACATACAACCTCAAGAATTGTTCCACAGACTGATTAAGGCGTTCAGTCTGCCCATTACTCTCAGGATGGTAGGCGGAAGAAAAAGACAATGAAATTTTACATCTTTGACAGAAGGCCCTCCAGAATTTGGACACAAACTGCACACCCCTGTCAGAAACAATATTTTCCGGGATGCCATGTAAACGAACAATCTCTCTCACAAAAATAGATGCCAGAGTTTTAGCATTCGGAAGTTTAGACAGGGGAATGAAATGAACCATCTTGCTAAACCTATCGACCACTACCCAAACCACAGTCTTACCCTCCGCCAGCGGTAGGTCAGTTATAAAGTCCATCGAGATATGGGACCAGGGTCTACTGGGAATGGGTAGGGGTCGTAGGTTACCAGCAGGGCGAGTCCTAGGTGTCTTGGACCTGGCACAAACCTCACAGGCTGACACGTAGGACTTGACATCCCTAGTTAGAGTGGGTGTCACGGATGGTGTACAGGAAACAAGATAATACAATACAAACAATGACTCACAGGACCCACAACTAAGGAACAAAAGGGAGACCCCTGCAATCGACCTGCCGCTCTCCCTTATTGCTCAGCCTATGCGACCACCCCAAAGGTGGATGGGCGCATATCCACGTACCTCGGCTATCTTAGACCTGAAGGCCCTACAATAGTGAGGGGACACGACCACCGGCTCCCTACACAGACACGGAGGGAGTCAGGGTCACCTGGATCCAGAAAACAGAAAATCATAAATACATAAACAGAACTTATCTTGCAGACGACTGTGGACAGGGAACTGGGAACTGGGACAGCATGCACACACACTCCAGGAAGTTGTATCAGCCGCACACTACTGCCTTATGGGTAGGAATTTAAAGGGAAGTAATCAGTCCGACTGCATGACAGCTGAGATAGACTAACGAGGTGAGGAACAGAAACCAAAACAAAGAAACTCAAGGAGGAGGATCTGGACAGCTCCTGTCAGAGCTTCTCAGCTGTCTGGTTGTGACAGTACCCCTCCCTCTAGGAGTGGACTCCGGACACTCAGGGCCCACCTTCTCAGGATGGGACCTATGGAAAGCCCTGATGAGACGAGAGGCCTTAATGTCCGTCACTGGGACCCACATCCTCTCCTCAGGACCATAACCCTCCCAATGAACGAGGTACTGGAGGGAACCGCGGACAAGACGAGAATCCACAATCCTAGAGACCTGAAATTCAAGATTTCCATCAACAATAATCGGAGGAGGAGGCAAAGGCGAGGGTACAATAGGTTGAACATAAGGTTTCAATAAGGACTTATGGAAAACATTATGGATCTTCCAAGTCTGAGGAAGATCAAGACGGTAGGCAACAGGATTGATGACAGACAGGATCTTGTAAGGCCCAATAAACCTAGGACCCAACTTCCAGGAGGGAACCTTCAATTTGATATTCTTGGTAGACAGCCACACCAAATCACCAACATTCAGGTCCAGACCAGGCACACGTCTCCTATCCGCCACACGCTTATATCTCTCACTCATGTTCTTTAGATTATCCTAAATCTTTTGCCAAATAGATGACAAAGACGAGGAGAATCTGTCCTCATCAGGCAAACCAGAAGAGCCCTCTCCAGAGAAAGTCCCAAACTGCGGATGAAACCCATATGCACCAAAAAATGGTGACTTATCAGAGGACTCCTGACGACGGTTATTTAAAGCAAACTCAGCAAGGGACAAAAAAGAACACCAATCCTCCTGATTCTCCGCCACAAAACAGCGCAGATATGTCTCCAGATTCTGATTGACACGCTCTGTCTGGCCATTCGACTGCGGGTGGAAAGCAGAAGAGAATGACAAGCGAACCCCCAAGCGAGAACAGAAGGCCTTCCAGAATCTGGAAACAAACTGCGTGCCCCTATCAGAGACTATGTCTGAAGGAATCCCATGCAATTTGACAATGTGGTCAACAAATGCCTGCGCCAGCGTCTTAGCATTGGGCAAACCAGGAAAAGGGATAAAATGCACCATTTTGCTAAAACGGTCCACCACCACCAGAATCACAGACTTCCCCGAGGAACGAGGCAAGTCCGTTATGAAGTCCATGGACAGATGTGTCCAAGGACGGGAAGGAATGGGCAAAGGAAGGAGAGGACCTGATGGCCGTGAATGAGGGACCTTGGCACGAGCGCAAGTCTCGCAAGCTGCCACAAAACCCTCAACCGACTTACGAAGCGCAGGCCACCAGAATCTCCGGGCAATGAGATCCAGTGTGGCTCTTGTCCCCGGGTGCCCAGCAAGGACCGTATCGTGGTGTTCTTTAAAAATCTTGTGTCTCAAAGCGAGAGGCACAAACAACCTCCCAGGAGGACAAAGATCAGGAGCTTCTGACTGAGCTGCCTGCACCTCTGCCTCCAATTCAGGAAAAAGAGCAGAGACCACCACACCTTCAGCCAAAATGGGACCCGGGTCTTCAAAATTCCCACCTCCCGGGAAACAATGTGATAGGGCATCTGCCTTCACATTCTTAACCCCAGGGCGGAACGTAACAACAAAATTAAACCTTGAAAAGAACAAAGACCATCTGGCCTGTCTCGGGTTCAGACGCTTGGCTGACTCCAAGTAGGCCAGATTTTTATGGTCAGTAAACACGGTAATAGGGTGTCTGGCTCCCTCTAGCCAATGGCGCCATTCCTCAAAAGCCAACTTGATGGCCAACAATTCCCTATCTCCCACATCATAATTTCTCTCTGCGGAGGAGAGCTTCTTTGAGAAAAAGGCACACGGTTGCCATTTGGCAGGAGAGGAACCCTGAGACAAGACCGCACCCACCCCTACCTCAGAAGCATCAACCTCAACTATGAAGGGTAACGAAACATCAGGTTGTACTAGGATGGGAGCGGAAGCAAAACTCTCCTTGATATTAGAAAAGGCCTTACGCGCCTCTACCGACCAGGAAGAAAAATCTACCCCCTTTCTGGTCATATCAGTGAGTGGTTTAACAACAGAGGAATAATTCAAAATAAATTTCCTGTAATAATTAGCAAAGCCCAAAAAACGCATCAGCGCCTTCTGATTCTCAGGAAGCTCCCACTCAAGCACAGCGCGAACCTTCTCGGGGTCCATGCGAAAACCAGAAGCGGAGACAAGAAACCCCAGAAATTGGACCTCTGGAACCGCAAACACACATTTTTCCAGTTTCGCGTATAATTTATTCTCCCGCAGGATGAGTAAGACCTGACATAAGTGTTCCTTATGAGTCTTGAAATCAGGAGAAAAAATCAAAATGTCATCCAAATACACTAATACAAATTTTCCCATTAAATGATAAAAAATGCTGTTGACGAAATGCTGAAAAACGGCTGGGGCATTCATCAAACCAAAAGGCATAACCAAATTCTCAAAATGGCCCTCAGGGGTATTGAAAGCCGTCTTCCATTCGTCTCCTTCTCTGACCCTAACCAGGTTGTATGCCCCTCTTAGGTCTAATTTGGAAAAGACTTTCGCCCCAACAACCTGGTTAAACAAGTCCGGGATCAGAGGAAGCGGATAAGGATCACGAATAGTGATACTGTTCAGCTCCCTGAAATCCAGACAAGGTCTTAAAGAACCATCTTTTTTCTTAACAAAGAAAAAACCAGCGGCAACAGGTGACTTCGAGGGTCGTATGTGTCCTTTTCTCAGACTCTCAGAGATATAAGCACGCATAGCGACCCTCTCAGGTTGGGAAAGATTGTATAAACGAGATTTAGGCAGCTTGGCGCCGGGGATGAGATCAATAGGGCAATCATACTCCCTGTGCGGAGGTAAACCCTGAACTCCACTCTCAGAGAAGACATCCAAAAATTCAGAGAGGAAAGGTGGTACAGTTTTAGTAGAAACCTCAGAAATAGATGTTATGAGGCAATTCTCTCTGCAAAAGTTACTCCAACCATTTATTTGCCTCGCTTGCCAATCAATGGTGGGGTTATGTTTAGTGAGCCAGGGTAGCCCCAACACTAGAGGAGTAGGCAAACCGCTAAGGACGAAACATGACACATCCTCAACATGAGCATCATTCACAATTAAACGGATATTGTGAACTATGCCCTTTAATGATTTCTGAGAAAGTGGAGCTGAATCAATAGCAAAAACAGGAATATCTCTTCCCAAAGTGCATACCTGGAAACCATGAGTTATTGCAAATTGATTATCAATGAGGTTGACAGCTGCTCCACTATCCACAAAAATCTCACAAAAAATGCTCTTGCTCTCTAGCGCCACCCTAGCAGGCAGGACAAAACGGGAACTACAAGCAAAAGGAAAACCTTCAATTTCCGCCTCAACCCTGCCAATAGTAACAGACGGAACATTCTTAAAAGATTTCTTCCTTTTTGTCTCTTTATTACTCCCAGAAAACTGCCTGAATCTCCTAGAGGGACAAACATTTGCCAGATGATTTATACCTCCACAACAAAAGCAAACCCTCCCCTGCGGGCTGAATCTTCTATTGTCAGAGGCAATCAACCCCAGCTGCATGGGCTCCTGCTCAGAAGGGGCTGACAGCGACTGAGACCCCTGTGCACAGAATGAGACCGCTGCACTGTCCCGGGACTGAGTATGACAGGAAGGAGAGATCTCTCCTCTCTCTCTAAGACGCCTGGCAATACGAACAGCCTGAGACATAGCAGAATTCAAGGAGGTAGGTCTTTCATGAAAGGCAAATGCATCTCTCAATCCCTCTGAAAAACCATAGCAAAATTGACTTCGGAGTGCAGCATCATTCCAACCCGTATCTGCTGCCCATCTCCGAAATTCTGAGCAGTAAATCTCTGCGGATTGTTTACCCTGGCATAACAGACGTAGTTTAGACTCAGCCAGAGCAATACGATCCGGATCATCATATATCTGACCCAGGGCTAAAAAGAATTCATCCACTGAACGGAGGGGCCGTGCCCCCTCCGGCAGCGAAAAGGCCCAGGACTGAGCGTTACCCCTGAGCAGCGATATAATGATACCCACTCTTCGTTCTTCATCACCAGAAGAATGGGGAAGAAGGCGAAAATGGAGTTTGCAAGCCTCTCTAAAACGTACAAAATTCTCACTACCCCCGGAAAACGTATCCGGGAGCGAAATCTTAGGCTCAGCACAAACTCCATGAACGCAAGCTGAACCGGTCACTTGAAACTGAGAAAAAGTCTTACGGAGATCAGCTACCTCCAAAGCAAGACCCTGAAAGCGTTCAGCCAAAAGTGTAACCGGATCCATGCTTGAGACGGTTTTGGCGGCTGATAATGTCACGGATGGTGTACAGGAAACAAGATAATACAATACAGACAATGACTCACAGGACCCACAACTAAGGAACAAAAGGGAGACCCCTGCAATCGACCTGCCGCTCTCCCTTATTGCTCAGCCTATGCGACCACCCTAAAGGTGGATGGGCGCATATCCACGTACCTCGGCTATCTTAGACCTGAAGGCCCTACAATAGTGAGGGGACACGACCACCGGCTCCCTACACAGACCCGGAGGGAGTCAGGGTCACCTGGATCCAGAAAACAGAAAATCATAAATACATAAACAGAACTTATCTTGCAGACGACTGTGGACAGGGAACTGGGAACTGGGACAGCATGCACACACACTCCAGGAAGTTGTATCAGCCGCACACTACTGCCTTATGGGTAGGAATTTAAAGGGAAGTAATCAGTCCGACTGCATGACAGCTGAGATAGACTAACGAGGTGAGGAACAGAAACCAAAACAAAGAAACTCAAGGAGGAGGATCTGGACAGCTCCTGTCAGAGCTTCTCAGCTGTCTGGTTGTGACAGTGGGCCACCAATAAGATCTAGAAACCAGATCCTTAGTGCCCTCAACACCCGGATGTCCACAAAAGGCAGAATCGTGACACTCACCCAACAGCTGGAGACGAAATTGTACGGGAACAAACAACTTATCTGTTGGGGTGGATACCGGTGCCAGATGTTGTTCAGACCTAATGCGAGCCGAGATATCCTGGGTAAGAGCTGCTAAGAAGATTTTTGCTGGTAGGATGGATTCAGGTGGTACCTCAGTAGGTTGAAAAGCCTGGAAGCTCAGAGATAATGCGTCCACCTTCACATTTTTACTTCCCGGCCTGAACGTGATGGAAAAATCAAAACGAGTAAAAAACAGAGCCCATCTGGCTTGACGGGGATTCAACCTCTTAGCAGACTCGAGAAACATAAGGTTTTTATGGTCAGTGACAACAGTTACACAATGTCTTGCCCCCTCCAGGAAATGCCTCCACTCCTCAAATGCCCATTTAATGGCCAGCAGCTCCCTATTCCCTATGTCGTAGTTTCTCTCCGTGGGAGAGAATTTCCTGGAGAAGAAGGCACATGGTCTCAGATTAGTGAGGCTAGCAGGACCTTGTGAAAGGACTGCTCCTACGCCGTCCTCGGACGCATCCACCTCCACAATAAAAGGTTTCTCCTGATCAGGCTGGATCAGAATGGGAGCGCTACTAAATGCCTTTTTTAATTTTTCAAATGAAGAAATGGCCTCAGTAGACCAATTCTCCAAATCCGCCCCTTTCTTAGTAAGGTCGGTCAACGGTTTAGCAATTACGGAAAAATTCATAATAAATTTACGATAGTAATTGGCGAAACCTAAGAACCGTTGTAAGGCCTTTAAGGATGAAGGTCTTACCCATTCCTTAATTGCTAGTACCTTACCAGGATCCATCTTGAAGGCGTGAGGAGTCAGAACATGCCCTAGAAACAGAATCTCCTGTACACCAAAGACACATTTCTCTTGTTTAGCGGATAGCTGACTCTCCCTCTACACCTCTAATACTTGTTTAACATGAGACACATGGGATTCGAAGTCAGGAGAGAATATCAAAATGTCGTCAAGATAGACAATAACAAATTTACCTAAGTACTCCCTAAGAATGTCATTCATGAAGTTTTGGAACACAGCTGGGGCATTGCTGAGTCCAAAAGGCATCACTTGATATTCAAAGTGTCCTACCGGAGTATTGAACGCCGTCTTCCATTCGTCTCCCTCCTTGATTCGGATTAGATTGTATGCCCCTTTCAGGTCAATTTTGGAAAACCAGGTTGCCCCCAGAACCTGGTTAAATAAACCCGGAATCAATGGGAGGGAGTATCTATTCTAGACAGTGATTTTATTTAATCTCTGGTAATCGATACATGGCCTAAGACCACCATCTTTTTTCTTAACGAAGAAAAACCCCGCCCCCATAGGAGAGACAGAAGGTCTAATATGCCCTTTACCAAGGCTCTCCTTAATATAATCTTCCATGGCCTTGCGTTCGGGCATAGAAAGATTATAAATTCGTCCTTTAGGAAACTTGGCCCCCTCTACTAACTCTATGGTACAATCATAAGGTCTATGGGGGGGTAGAACCTCCGGGGTTGGTGATGAGAATACATCAGAATATTCTCTAACAACAGAGGGTAAAGTATCAGACTTTACTGAGATCCCAGCCTGTACCACGGACAAGCACGAGTCACACTTAGGCCCCCATCTCACCAACTCCCCATTGGACCAATCTATAGTGGGGTTATGTAGTCGGAGCCAAGGCAACCCTAGTACCACCTCAGCAGGTAGGTTCTCCAGGACTAGAAGCGAACATCTCTCTGAGTGGCACAAACCCACGGTTAGAGAAATCTCCGAGGTACATAAGCTCACCGTACCACCAATAAGAGGAGTAGCATCAATAGCCATGACATGGATAGGAGTTGGTAAGGCAAACATAGGAATACCCAATCTTACAGCATACTCAGAGTCAATAAAGCTAGCCACTGAGCCAGAATCAATAAAGGCCTTACCCGGCCATTTATCTACTCCCAGAGAAATCGTAATGGGTACCGAAAGCTTACATTTAGAAACTTCAGGGTGTACCTGGTCTTTAGGTTGCCTTGTCTTAGGAGACTTGACAGAGAGGACCTTCTTAGGACACTGGTTGATCCAATGGTCAGGATCTCCACAGTAAAAGCATTCTCCACGTCTGCGGCGAAGATTCCCTCGGGTCATGCCAACCTGCATGGGTTCCTCGGTGGAGACCTCAGCATTGTCTCTGGGATAGGCCTCTGGCTGGACCACCATCTGGGAAGAGAACTGTTGTTCCTGTCGTCTCTCTCTAACCCGTCGGTCAAGTCGGACAACAAGGGTCATCATCTCCTCTAAGGTCTCTGGAAGTTGATAACTGACCAGAAGATCCTTTAATTTATCAGACAGACCTGACCTGAACTGACTCTTCAGGGCTGGTTCGTTCCATCCTGAGGGGACACACCACCTTCTGAATTGGGTGCAATAATCCTCCGCTGGTAAATTGCCCTGAACCAGTGCCTTTAGAGCCGTCTCGGCTACTAGAGCCCTGTCTGGATCATCATAGAGGGTACCCAAGGCCTGAAAGAACCCCTCCACAGAATATAAACAACTGGTGCCAGCAGGTAAAGAGAACGCCCAGTCCTGGGGATCACCCTGTAATCGGGAAATGATAATGCCCACGCGTTGACTCTCGGGGCCAGAGGACACGGGGCGCAAACGGAAGTAAAGTTTGCAACTCTCCTTAAAAGAGAGAAACTTCCTCCGGTCTCCAAAAAAGGGTTCTGGGAGCTTAATCTGGGGCTCAAAATGCGGACTGGAGGCCTGAGGAGTGGAAGAACCTTGCCCTAACTCAAAAGAACTGAGTTTTTCCCCTAACTCCTGCACCCTCTGCGTCAGATTAGAGACATGGTCAGTCAGGGTCACCAGAGGATTCATAATACAGTGGTTATTGGGCCTGTTAATCTGCAACGGTCGCGTACACACACACACAGGGGGGAGGGAAGTGACCACTGCGCTCCACCCTTACCCCTGGCCCTGCCTACTTGCCTCGCGAGTCCTAATGACAGGGCACAACTGGACGGCAATCCCTAACTTGGAGTAAGTGCAGGGATGACAGACAGACAAACAACAGGACGTGAACGGACCGAGTCAATACCAGGAAAGCTGCAAAGTACAAATGGAGCAAGCAGAGAATTGTCAGGAGAAGCCGGGGTCATAAATACCAGGAGAGCAGAGAAGTACAAGAGGAGTCCTAAGAGAGTAGTCAGGTGGGAGCCGAGGTCACAATACCAGGACGGAAGCGCAGTACAGGAGGAGCAGTCAAAAGGATGGTCAAGGAACAGGATCAGGTAAGTATTCAGCAGTCCAACAAATAGCCAGGAACCTAGAAATTAACAGGCAACCTGTAGCCAGCAGGCTGCCTGTATTTATAGTGGGGAGTGAGGGTCATGTGACGTGGCCAGCGTCACATGACCGACAGACCAACCAGTCGAGCACCGAGTGATCAGCTCGGCGCTCAAGGCAGACTAGGAGCAGGGAGCCACCCAGCTAGTAAAGCCGCCCTGGGAATGAGGTCAAACACAGAACCTCATTCCAAAAGCTAAGCAACAGTTCTGCGGGCAATGGGGGACCGAGTGCACCTTCAGAACCCCGTGACACTTCCCTTGTTTGTCTACCTTCTTGTCGTCGACATCGCAGCGGCGAGCAGGCGTAACTTCAAGCCGTCCCATTCTCTTTAACCAGCTGGTCGGCGGAGGTGCCTATCCTGAGGATAGGTAATCAGTATTAAAATTCCTTTAAATGATCAAAAGAAAGTCACAGATATTATACTGGAAGTGACTGATGTAGATTAGAGAGCTAAGAGAGCGCTGAGGGCAGTAATAATAATAATATAAAGATAATAGGACATAAAAATAATATAAGGTAATAAACTAGTGATGAGTTATTATCAGGGGTGTAGCTAAAAGCTCATGGGCCCTGGTGCAAGAGTTCAGCTTGGGCCCCCGTCTCTCAGGGGCAGGGGAGCACATAGCCTTCCTGCTGCCTGAGGCAAACATTGAAAGGGCACCCCCCTTCCTCATGCCAAATTCTTAACCTAACCCCTTCCCTCCAGCCAGAGGTGTAAATTGACCAGCATGCACTTTCTATAATGCCAGTGTCTTATGTGGCACAAGGGTCTTTGGGCCCCTCAGGCTCCTGGGCCCGGTACCTCTGCACCCCCTATAGCTACGCCCCTGGTTATTATGTATCACCCTGAGTAATGGCATGATGATGCATCTGGCAGCGCGTGCACCATGAATGATGTCATGTAGCTAATCCGATATAAATTGATTCCAGTAATGATACATTGTATCCGCTCGGGTCGATAGCTGTTTATTCCCAGACACCCTATTATCCAGTAGTGCTTTCACTTTGCGTCCTGCGCCCGGCACATAATGACAGATGCTGAGCTCATGGTGGAGATCATCGCCGCTGTCTGGGGAGTGACTTCATTACCGAGAGAAAGGCGTGATATTGATATACATGTGAGAGCAATGCCAGCTAATTCAGATTGATTGCAGCCAAAGATGGGGGTTTATGATACAAATGTGTTGCTGACACCCAGAGGGACGCTCCAGGTCCTTATACGTAATCGCTCGGCTGTGGTATGAGCGTTCCATGATATCTGCAGATATTTTTATCATACTACATATTAGACTTATTATTAGAGGCTGCTCATCATGGGCGTAGCTATAGCAGGTGCTGAGGTAGCATCTCACCCAAGTCCTGGTGCGTCGGGAGCCCCAAAGCTCCTCTGCTCCATAAGAAGACACCAGTAGTATAAATGGCACATGGTAGATGGGGGCCCTGGTACAGATTGTATTGGGGCCCGAGAGTTGCTTCTTTGCTCCTGTCTTGTACTCCAGCTCTAGGTGTCTGTTGTTGGCTCAAACAGGGAGACACTGCATTGGGTATATAGGGACCAGGCCTGATGGTAGATGAGGTGCCCTGGGTGTTGCAGATGTTTAATGTGCCTAGGGCAAGGTCCCTTTAACCCATTAAGGACACAGCCTTATTACACCTTAGGACCAGGCCATTTTTTGCAAATCTGACCAGTGTCACTTTAAGTAACATAGTAACATAGTAACATAGTAACATAGTACATAAGGCCGAAAAAAGACATTTGTCCATCCAGTTCGGCCTGTTATCCTGCAAGTTGATCCAGAGGAAGGCAAAAAACCCTGTGAGGTAGAAGCCAATTTTCTCCACTTTAGGGGAATAAAAAATTTCTTCCCGACTCTAATCAGGCATCAGAGTAACTCCCTGGATCAACGACCCCTCTCTAGTAGCTATAACCTGTAATATTATTACGCTCCAGAAATACATCCAGGCCCCTCTTGAATTCCTTTATTGTACTCACCATCACCACCTCCTCAGGCAGAGAGTTCCATAGTCTCACTGCTCTTACCCTAAAGAATCCTCTTCTATGTTTGTGTACAAACCTTCTTTCCTCCAAACGCAGAGGATGTCCCCTCGTCACAGTCACAGTCCTGGGGATAAATAGCTGATGGGATAGATCTCTGTACTGACCCCTGATATATTTATACATAGTAATTAGATCTCCCCTCAGTCGTCTTTTTTCTAAAGTGAATAACCCTAATTTTGATAATCTTTCAGGGTACTGTAGTTGCCCCATTCCAGTTATTACTTTAGTTGCCCTCCTCTGAACCCTCTCCTGCTCTGCTATGTCTGCCTTGTTTACAGGAGCCCAGAACTGTACACAGTCCTCCATGTGTGGTCTGACTAGCGATTTGTAAAGTGGTAGGACTATGTTCATATCACGGGAATCTATGCCCCTTTTGATGCAACCCATTATCTTATTGGCCTTGGCAGCAGCTGCCTGACACTGGTTTTTGCTGTTTAGTTTGCTGTTTATTAAAATTCCTAGGTCCTTTTCCATGTCAGTGTTACCGAGTGTTTTACCATTTAGTATGTAAGGGTAACTTGCATTATTCCTTCCCATGTGCATAACCTTACACTTATCAGTGTTAAACCTCATCTGCCACTTATCTGCCCAAGCCTCCAATCTATCCAGATCCCTCTGTAGCAGTATACTGTCCTCTGTAGTATATATACAGTATACTGTCCTCTGTAGTATATATACAGTATAATGTCCTCTGTAGTATATATACAGTATACTGTCCTCTGTAGTATATATACAGTATACTGTCCTCTGTAGTGTATATATATACACAGTATACTGTCCTCTGTAGTGTATATATATACAGTATACTGTCCTCTGTAGTATATATACAGTATACTGTCCTCTGTAGTATATATATAGTATACTGTCCTCTGTAGTATATATACAGTATACTGTCCTCTGTAGTATATATACAGTATACTGTCCTCTGTAGTATATATACAGTATACTGTCCTCTATAGTATATATACAGTATACTGTCCTCTATAGTATATATACAGTATACTGTCCTCTGTAGTATATATATATACAGTATACTGTCCTCTGTAGTATATATATATACAGTATACTGTCCTCTGTAGTATATATACAGTATACTGTCCTCTGTAGTGTATATACAGTATACTGTCCTCTGTAGTGTATATACAGTATACTGAACTCTGTAGTATATATACAGTATACTGAACTCTGTAGTATATATACAGTATACTGTCCTCTGTAGTATATATACAGTATACTGTCCTCTGTAGTGTATATACAGTATACTGTCCTCTGTAGTGTATATACAGTATACTGTCCTCTGTAGTATATATACACAGTATACTGTCCTCTGTAGTATATATATATATATATATACACAGTATACTGTCCTCTGTAGTATATATTGTAAGGGATCGCCTCTCATTCGGGGGTCATTCTCACAATGATCTTCATAACCACTGGGTTTCAGGTCCAAACAGTGCAATTTATTTTACACTCTTCATACACAACATGGCATAAAACAAAAGCCTGCCCGTCTGGGCTCTACCTAAACATAATAAACATCGTATCCCTAACTCGGCTATACGATAGCGTTCACACATGGAACCAGGTGCGGCTTACCCCAGACATACAGTCCACCAGCCCTCAGGCTGTAACAAATGCAGTACCTTTGGAGGGGGTTGTGGTCTAGCAGTCCTCCTGACTCTGACCTTTCAATGCTTGTTCCTGGGTGTCGCTAAGTCCCCCAAAGTCCAGGCTATTGCATAGCCTCGTGGCCCCTCAGCCTTGCCTAGCTGATACCACACTGACAGAGCCTCACCAGGCCTCTGTCTGCACACTCTCCAGAGTGAGACACATCCAGGATCCATTAGCAGGATTAAATAGGATCCCTGGACATGAGCATGCCCTAAGTCTCGGACTGGAACCTGGGGAAACAACACCTCAATGTTCACATTGCCACATATCCCCCCCCTCTGTTCAAACCTGTGGGGGTGAACACATGTACCAACTGGATGCTCGTGACAGGGCATCCGCATTTTCTTGCCATCGCCTGGCTCAACCTTCCCCCTGGAAGATGTGGTCAGAGGCTTCCCTTTATTTTGCCAGACCCATGCCATCAGTGCTTGGTTTGTTACCCACACTGACATCTTGCCCAAGAGACATTGTCTACAATGTTCCCATGTCCATGTGACAGGCAGACCCTCTCTTTTTATTTTTTTATCTTTCTCGCTCTTTGACTTACACAGCTGCTTCAGCCGAGCACGCTTCTTATGACTCGCTTCTTTTTGTCTCTTTATTTTAACAGTAGATCGTACATTTCTTTTTCCTTTACTCTTAGAATTTCGATCTCGGCTTCTGGAACTCCCTTCAGAATTTATTTTTATGCAAACGACCGACTCTCTGTTTGACTTCGCTGGCTCTTGCAGACGCTTAGGCCTTTTCTTCTTGTCTTTGCGAAGCTCCGTCAGCAGAGCTGGCTTGCCCCCGCTCGCTTCTTTTCCAGCAGTGGTTTCCTCAGATGGTGCCTCAGTTTCAGGGTCTTCTGCCTCTTCACTGCCTCTCCCCACTTCGGCTTTACCCTTGATCTCTGGAACATCCAAGGATTTCTCCCACTTCAAGAGCTCGGCCTTAGCTTCCTTGGCCTTGGTCTCTTTGGTGTCCTCCTTTACTTTTTTACCCTTCTCACCATTCAGGGACATGGCATCATATCCTTGCTTTCTTAATTCCTCCTTCCCTTTCGCATCAAGGTTGGAGGCACTGGGGTCTTCAGCATACTCCTTGTCTTCTGGCGTTTTCTCCAGAGGCTCACCCAAGACACTGGACTCCTTTTGGGGAGGAGTCAGGAGAGACAGCCCATCGTAATAGCCTGGATCTGCAAACTGGTCGTCCATCTCCTCATATCTCTTCCCCAGCAGGCTGCTGGCTACTTGGAAGACCTTGTAGGCAGAGGGGACGTCTTTTGCGACCTGGTCCTGGTTACACACTGTCATGAGACTCTTGGCCTCTGCATGCACATCAGCCCCATCAACTGGTTCAGCCGATACCTTTTCCACCTTCTCTGCCTTGGCCAGCACCCCGGCACCACCATCTCCAGACCCACTTTTACCAGGCTCTGACTTCTTGGCACCTTCCAGAGGATCTTCCTCTTGCAGTTTCTCATTTTCTTCCACCTGCTGTGCAGCAGCACGCTTAGGCTTCTCCAACTCATAGATGGCATCTTTTGAGCTCATGAGAGCTTCCATCTCTGCTCTGAGTTGCTTGTTCAGCCTCTCTAATTCATTTCGCTCCTCAAGCACTTCTTCAAGGGCTCTAGCCAAGGAGAGGGCCTTGGTCGCCTTCTCTCGAGCATCAGTCTCCGCTTGGTCACGTTCTTCGGCATATCTGGCCGAGGTGGTTTTCTCTTCAGCCAGGAGCTTGTCCAACATCTTATGTTTCTTCTCCAATTTAGACACAATTTGTTTCTGGTGGTCCAGGTCTACCATCCGAACATGCAACTCTTGATCAAGTTGAGCCATCCTGGCTTCCAAATGACTTTTCTCCTCCAAGAGAGCAGATTTTTCTGAGGCGCTGTTTAGAACCTCATCAGCCAGCTCATCTCTTTCCTGCTCTGCATGAAGTCTTGATCGCTCAGAAGCTGCAAGTTCCTCTTGAAGTTGGAGAATTTCCGCTTCTATTAGTGACTCTAGTTCCTTCAGTTCATTCATCTCTTTCTGTGACTCCTCTGGAGACTCCTGCAGTTGCTCTGCGAGAACCGCTAGCCCCATTTCTAGTGTATCTAGCGACTGTGCGGAGCGAGAGAAAACATCTTCAAGTTTGTAGCTGTACTGTCCTGTCAGGTCATCTACAACTGTCAGGATATGAGCTTCAGACACTAGGCTGTCACCCGACTGAACTCTCGTCTCGTCAGATATAACTGTCATCTGGTCGCTAGACTCGCTACTAGTAACCACTTTAGTTTTGCTGGGTCTTGACATGGTAGCCTCACTCTCAAAGTTGCTAACTGTCACGGCACATACGCCACTTATACTGTTTGTGTCATTATTAACCCTGACCTCTAGGGGCACCCATGAGTCAATCCCCACCTGGGACATTTTATTAATCATAGAAACCTGTGGAGACTGCACATCCACCTCTGGTACGTGTGGTACACCCTCTCGCCCCGCCACATTGTCTACAATGGGGTCTCCTAGGGGTGTTTCTTCAACATTTATCAACACTTTTATATCAGACACATGTTTACCAACAGGGTTAGCTTTTTCCCCAATCACAGCCTGCAAAGGAAAAGGCATGTCATTATTATCACATATTTTACATGACATCACATTTCCATTATGCATTTCGTCAAACATGGTACCATCACTTTGCACCTTATCTGCACCCTTGTTCTCAATGTGCAGCTCCTTCACATTATCATTTAAAGGGACAGGTACAGGGTCTGCATGAGTTTTCTCACTCTCTGCAGAAATGTCTCCATTACTTAAAACCTCCAAGCATAAGGGGAAATTACGGCCCACCATTTCCTCATGTATGAGCGTATCTGTAACATCAGGTTCACTCTCAGTGAGAACCACCTGAGAGTCTGTATTATTCACATAATTGTCCCGAACATGTAACACTCTACCAGTCTCTGGGGCGGCCATCATGCTACCTCTTACCTGGGCTAGCATGGGATCTCTGACTTTCACCACCCCAAATCTAGCTTTGATCACCGGCTCTTTGGGCGACCCAGAAACCTTCTCCCCTGCAGGTTTCTGCGAGGGAGCAATCACAGCAGGCTTATCCGCCTGTTCAGACACAGTTTTTTCTCTGTGTGACTTATTACCTACTGGACCAGCAGGTATCAACTGCCGCCGACTCACTGTCATTGGGTCTGCCACATAGTTAATAACAGGAACAGTCTTACCCTTTGTAATAAACCATTCTGGTAAAGCAGTGCCATTCTCTCCCGCGGACTCATCAAGGTTGTGGTTGCTCCTAGCAACAGCTTTACTGCACCTCCGCACTTCCTCTCCAGGACTCCGGACACAGTCGCAGGGAAGATATGCACTCCTGAGAACCGCACCGCTCTCCACCTCTTTGTCTTCCCGACGGTTGCCCTTGGCAACGGCACATATCTGCTGTTCATCGGATTCTCCAGGTACACAATTTGTAGCATTTTCTCCTCTCCACAGCTGCCAAAATAATGGGAAGTCTTTGCCAAGCACAAACTCCACTTCCAGGGTCTCACATTTTAAGAGCTCCCACTGCACAGGGCCATAGTCTGTTATAAAGGTCAGAGACACGGTGACATCTGTCTCTGGCCCTCTCTCCAGAAAGTCCAGAATTACGGGCAGGACCTGAGACACTTGTTGGCGGGAGTCTAGTACAACCAGCAGCGGGATCCCCCCGATCACCATCTCACAGGACTTTTCCCACGCGCTCCACCATTTGGCAGCCATTTTCACAGGTCAGTTTCTTTTACTGTGCCCTTTAAATCCCTGCACACCTTACACCTCAGAAAAATAAAGTCCAGATTAACCAGCAGTTTTCCAGCAGCACCTGCTCCAGCTCCAGCGAACAAGCAGGCTTCCGGCCCTTTAAGTCACTGCACAGAAACACAGCAATTCCTTGGCAACATTCAGCAGCACCTGCTCTTTTCCGTCAGGTCGTTGCCCCTAGCAACCTGCTGTTATTGCCTGCATCCTCCACCATATGTAAGGGATCGCCTCTCATTCGGGGGTCATTCTCACAAGGATCTTCATAACCACTGGGTTTCAGGTCCAAACAGTGCAATTTATTTTACACTCTTCATACACAACATGGCATAAAACAAAAGCCTGCCCGTCTGGGCTCTATCTAAACATAATAAACATCGTATCCCTAACTCGGCTATACGATAGCGTTCACACATGGAACCAGGTGCGGCTTACCCCAGACATACAGTCCACCAGCCCTCAGGCTGTAACAAATGCAGTACCTTTGGAGGGGGTTGTGGTCTAGCAGTCCTCCTGACTCTGACCTTTCAATGCTTGTTCCTGGGTGTCGCTAAGTCCCCCAAAGTCCAGGCTATTGCATAGCCTCGTGGCCCCTCAGCCTTGCCTAGCTGAGACCACCCTGACAGAGCCTCACCAGGCCTCTGTCTGCACACTCTCCAGAGTGAGACACACCCAGGACCCATTAGCAGGATTAAATAGGATCCCTGGACATGAGCATGCCCTAAGTCCCGGACTGGAACCTGGGGAAACAACACCTCAATGTTCACATTGCCACAATATATACAGTATACTGTCCTCTGTAGTATATATATACAGTATACTGTCCTCTGTAGTATATATACAGTATACTGTCCTCTGTAGTATATATATACACAGTATACTGTCCTCTGTAGTATATATACAGTATACTGTCCTCTGTAGTATATATATACACAGTATACTGTCCTCTGTAGTATATATACAGTATACTGTCCTCTGTAGTATATATATATACACAGTATACTGTCCTCTTCAGTGTAAATTACTTTACACAGTTTAGTGTCATCTGCGAAAATTGATATTTTACTATGCAAGCCTTCTACAAGATCATTAATAAATATATTGAAGAGAATAGGGCCCAATACTGACCCCTGAGGTACCCCACTAGTGACAGTGACCCAATCTGAGTATGTACCGTTAATAACCACCCTCTGTTTTCTATCACTCAGCCAGTTACTTACCCACTTACAGACGTTTTCTCCCAGTCCGAGCATTCTCATTTTATATACTAACCTTTTATGAGGTACAGTGTCAAATCCTTTGAGAAGTCCAGATATACGACATCCATTGATTCGCCGCTGTCAAGTCTAGAACTTACCTCCTCATAGAAACTGATTAAATTAGTTTGACATGACCGATCCCTCACGAAGCCATGCTGATATGGCGTTATTTGCTTATTTCCCATAAGATGCTCTAACATAGCATCTCTCAGAAAACCTTCAAACAGTTTACCTACTACAGATGTTAAACTTACCGGCCTATAGTTTCCAGGCTCTGTTTTTGGCCCCTTTTTGAATATTGGCACCACATTTGCCACGCGCCAATCCTGTGGGACATTCCCTGTCAGTATAGAGTCTGCAAATATCAGAAATAAGGGTCTGGCTATGACATTACTTAATTCCTTTAGGATACGGGGGTGTATGCCATCCGGTCCTGGCGATTTGTCTATTTTAATCTTTTTAAGCCGCTGATGTACTTCTTCCTGGGTCAGACAGGACACTTTTAATGGGGAATTTATTTTTGCATTCTGCATGTCATCTGACAATTTTTTTTCCTCAGTGAATACATTGGAGAACTTTAAAACGCTTTGACTTATCCAGGCCGTTCTGAGATTGTTTTTCCGTCACATATTGTACTTCATGACACTGGTAAAATGAAGTCAAAAAAATTATTATTTTTGCACCAAAAAATACCTAATTTAACAAAAAAATTTAAAAATTTGCAAATTTCAAAGTTTCAGTTTCTCTACTTCTGTAATACATAGTAATACCCCTAAAAATTGTGATGACTTTACATTCCCCATATGTCTACTTCATGTTTGAATTATTTTGGGAATGATATTTTATTTTTTGGGGATGTTACAAGGCTTAGAAGTTTAGAAGCAAATCTTAAGGGACCACTACAGCTCTGAAGTCACTTTGCGAGGCTTACATAATAGAAACCACCCAAAAATCACCCCATTCTATAAACTACACCCCTCAAGGTATTCAAAACTGATTTTACAAACTTAACCCTTAACCCTTTAGGTATTGCACAAGAGTTATTGGCAAATGGGGATGAAATTTGAAAATTTCATTTTTTTTTTTTTACTAATTTTCAATTTTAACCCATTTTTTCCACTAACAAAGCAAGGGTTAACAGCCAAACAAGACTGTATCTTTATTTCCCTGACTCTGCCGTTTACAGAAACATCCCATATGTGTCCGTAAACTACTGTACGGCCACACAGCGGGGCATAGAGTGAAAGGTGCGCCATATAGTTTTTGGAAGGCAGGTTTTGCTGGACTGGTTTTTTGACACCATGTCCCATTTGAAGCCCCCCTGATGCAACCCTAGAGTAGAAACTCCATAAAAGTGACCCCATCTAAGAAACTACACCCCTCAAGGTATTCAAAACTGATTTTACAAACTTTGTTAACCCTTTAAGTGTTGCACAAGATTTAATGGAAAATAGAGATACAATTTAAAAATTTCACTTTTTTGGCAGATTTTCCATTTTAATATTTTTTTTCCAGTTACAAAGCAAGGGTTAACAGCCAAAAAAACCTCATTATTTATGGCCCTGATTCTGTATTTTACAGAAACACCCCATATGTGGTCTTAAACTGCTGTACGGGCACACGGCAGGGCGCAGAAGGAAAGGAATGCCATATGGTTTTTGGAAGGCAGATCTTGCTGGACTGTTTTTTTTGACACCATGTCCGATTTGAAGCCCCCCTGATGCACCCCTAGAGTAGAAACTCAAAAAAAGTGAGCCTATTTTAGAACTTACAGGATAGAGTGGCAGTATTGTTGGTACTAGTTTAGGGTACATATGATTTTTGGTTGCTCTATATTACACTTTTTGTGCGGCAAGGTAACAAGAAATAGCTTTTTTGGCACCGTTTTTTTTTTTTACAACATTCATCTGACAGGTTAGATCATGTGGTAATTTTATAGATCAGGTTGTCACGGACGCGGCGATACCTAATATGTATACAATTCTTTTTATTTATGTAAGTTTTACACAATGAATTAATTTTTAAAACAAAAAAAAGTTTTTGTGTCTCCCTAGTCTAAGAGCCATAGTTTTTTCAGTTTTTTGGCGATTATCTTAAGTAGGGTCTCATTTTTTGCGGAATGAGATGACGGTTTGATTGGCACTATTTTAGGGTGCATATGACTTTTTGATTGCTTGCTATTACACTTTTTGTGACATAAGATGACAAAAAAATTTTTACACGGTTTTTATTTTTATTTTTTTACGGTGGTCACCTGAGGGGCTAGGTCATGTGATATTTTTATAGAGCCGGTCGATACGGACGCGGAGATACCTAATATGTATACTTTTTATTTATTTATGTAAGTTTTACACAATGATTTCATTTTTGAAACAAAAGAAATCATGTTTTAGTGTTTCCATAGTCTAAGAGCCATTGTTTTTTCAGTTTTGGGGCGATTATCATAGGTAGGGTATGATTTTTGTGGGATGAGATGACGGTTTGATTGTTACAATTTTGGCGTACATGCAACTTTTTTGATCACTTTTATTGCCTTTTTTGGGAAGTAAGGTGGGCAAAATTTTAATTTCATCATAGTTTTTTATTTTTTATTTTAATGGAGTTCACCGTTCGGGTAAAGTAACATGACCGTTTTATAGATCAGGTCGTTACGGATGCGGCGATACCAAACATGTGTAGGGAATTTTTTTTTTTTTCATTTTTAATCAGTGATAAATGTGTTTTTTGATTTTTACTTTATTTTCATGACCCAGACCTACTTGGTTCTTGAAGATCCAGTGGGTCTGATGTCTGTATAATACAGTACAGTACAATATATATTGTACTGTACTGTATTTTACACTTTGTCTGAACAGATCTATGCCTTTTAGCACAGATCTGTTCAGCACCATGGACAGCAGGATGCCTGAGACGGCGTCCTGTTGCCATGGGAACCTTCCCTGTCTGCTCAGTAGTGGTCAGAACTGCGCAGACGGGGAAGGGTAAGGACGGGGCTGTCGGGGGGCTGTCTGGGGGCTCTCTCCCTCTCCATCGGGGGGCTGCAAAGGCACAGCAGCCCCCCGATGGGAGAGGGAGGGAGCTCCCTGAGCTGTTAACCTTTTCCATACAGCGGTCCGTACGGACCGCGGTATGGAAAGGGTTAAACGGCTGACAACGCATCGCAGATGTCAGCCGTTTATACCAGGGTGTCAGCAATGTGCTGGCACCCTGGTATACCCACTAACCACCAACGATTATTCAAGGGGAATTGACCTGCGGTTTGCCACAATCGCCGACATGGGGGGGTCACGGGACCCCCCCGCGCATTTAGCCTAGGTGCCTGCTCAATGATTTGAGCAGGCCCCGGGTTCCGATAACTGCCAGCTGCACGGCAGTGATCGAAAATACACAGGGCGTACATGTACGCCCTGTGTCCTTAAGTACCAGGGCACAAGGGCGTACCTGTACGCCCTATGTCCTTAAGGGGTTAAGGTTCATGACGCCAGTGCCTGTAACAGTGGCACACCGATTGATGATAGTAGTAATAAGTGAGGAACACGCTGTTATGGTGAACCAAAACTTCCTTTACTGAAAAACGGTCAACTTTATACAGTCTTTTGTAAGTTCCAGGTAATGTAGCAGTGACAAGCAGGCTTTCACATAAATGGCAGGTACAATGTTCTTTGCAAGATACTCAGAGGGTACAACAACACTTACAGACCAGGCTGCACTATTCCTCAGAACTCCTGTCTGTCTTTATCCCAAGGCCCGTATGCCCTAATGCTGGCTTTATCCTTGGTAGAAAACTTCCTCTCGTATATATCCTTGCTTTAGGTAAAATCCTTCTGCCCCTAAGCTTACTTGTCTAGCTGGTATACTGGCTCTGCTCTGCTTATGGGAACTTGGTTTCTCAGGAGGCAACTCTTCCCCTGGTGACAATCTTCTGAGCTAACTCTGGCTCAATATCCTCAGGCAGGCTGATCCACACTTGCTAGCCTCCTGGTGTCAACTAAAAGCCTGGGCTGTCTAGCTGCATGTCAGGATGTGGCCCTCGGCTTCTCTCTGGCTAAGGTGCACACTCCCTTCTGTCTCTACACAGACTCCTGACTACACAGACTGACTCCTCCCTGTCTGGGCCTGACTATTTATATTAGGGGTTCCCTAGCTCCCTCTAGTGCCTAGGATGCTTAACTACACCCTAGCAGGCCTGCTACACATGTCACAGGAAAATACACATAATATACATATTAAAATGCATTAAAATGTACTGTGACATACACTGCCACTGTCCCACAGGAGGTGGAGAACAACGTGGCCCAATTGACCCTTGTGTAGTGCCCACGTTTACCTAGTGGGACACTACACAGTGAGATGCTCTGGTGATATGGACTACAGTGCATCCCTGCCAAACATGGGTCCAAGGTCATGTACCCCCAAAGTCATGCCAGATAGCACTGTGAGAGAGACAGGACCGCTGCCCCCTCCTCCCAACCAGAGGTAAACAAAAACTAAAATGTCACTGTTATGAGGGACTGTGGCTGTCACTATTATGGGGGCACAGTGGATGTCACTGCTATGGGTGCACTGTGGATGTCACTGTTATGGGGGCACAGTGGATGTCACTGCTATGGGGCACTGGGGATGTCACTGTTATGGGGGCACTGGGGATGTCACTGTTATGGGGGCACTGGGGATGTC
This sequence comes from Bufo bufo, assembly GCF_905171765.1. Lineage (NCBI taxonomy): Eukaryota > Metazoa > Chordata > Amphibia > Anura > Bufonidae > Bufo > Bufo bufo. The sequence goes on from NC_053391.1 coordinate 10,044,999, forward strand.
ACTGTTATGGGGGCACTGGGGATGTCACTGTTATGAGGGACTGTGGCTGTCACTATTATGGAACACCGCGACTGTCACTATTACAGGCGCACTGGGGATGTCACTGTTATGGGGCGCTTGTGATGTCACTGTTATGGGGGCGCTGGGGATGTCACTGTTATGGGGGCACTGGGGATGTCACTGTTATGGGGGCACTGGGGATGTCACTGTTATGAGGGACTGTGGCTGTCACTATTATGGAACACCGCGACTGTCACTATTACAGGCGCACTGGGGATGTCACTGTTATGGGGGCACTGGGGATGTCACTGTTATGGTGGCGCTGGGGATGTCAATGTTATGGTGGCGCTGGGGATGTCACTGTTATGGGGGCGCTGGGGATGTCACTGTTATGGGGGCACTGGGGATGTCACTGTTATGGGGGCGCTGTGGATGTCACTGTTATGGGGCACTGTGGATGTCACTGTTATGGGGCACTGTGGATGTCACTGTTATGGGGCACTGTGGATGTCACTGTTATGGGGCACTGTGGATGTCACTGTTATGGGGCACTGTGGATGTCACTGTTATGGAGGCACTGTGGATGTCACTATTATGGGGGCACTGTGGATGTCACTGTTATGGGGCACTGGGGATGTCACTGTTATGGGGGCACTGTGGATGTCTCTGTTATGGGGGCACTGTGGATGTCACTGTTATGGGGGCACTGGGGATGTCACTGTTATGGGGGCACTGGGGATGTCACTGTTATGGGGGCACTGTGGATGTCACTGTTATGGGTGCACTGTGGATGTCACTGTTATGGGGGCACAGTGGATGTCACTGTTATGGGGGCACAGTGGATGTCACTGCTATGGGGCACTGGGGATGTCACTGTTATGGGGGCACTGGGGATGTCACTGCTATGGGGGCACTGTGGATGTCACTGTTATGGGGGCACTGTGGATGTCACTGTTATGGGGGCACTGGGGATGTCACTGTTATGGGGGCACTGGGGATGTCACTGTTATGGGGTGCTTGTGATGTCACTGTTATGGGGGCGCTGGGGATGTCACTGTTATGGGGGCACTGGGGATGTCACTGTTATGGGGGCACTGGGGATGTCACTGTTATGAGGGACTGTGACTGTCACTATTATGGAACACCGCGACTGTCACTATTACAGGCGCACTGGGGATGTCACTATTATGGGGGCACTGGGGATGTCACTGTTATGGTGGCGCTGGGGATGTCAATGTTATGGTGGCGCTGGGGATGTCACTGTTATGGGGGCGCTGGGGATGTCACTGTTATGGGGGTGCTGGGGATGTCACTGTTATGGGGGCGCTGTGGATGTCACTGTTATGGGGCACTGTGGATGTCACTGTTATGGGACACTGTGGATGTCACTGTTATGGGGGCACTGTGGATGTCACTGTTATGGGGGCACTGGGATGTCACTGTTATGGGGGCACTGGGGATGTCACTGTTATGGGTGCACTGTGGATGTCACTGTTATGGGGGCACTGGGGATGTCACTGTTATGGGGGCACTGGGGATGTCACTGTTATGGGGGCACTGGGGATGTCACTGTTATGGGGGCACTGGGGATGTCACTGTTATGGGGGCACTGGTGATGTCACTGTTATGGGGGCAGTGGTGATGTCACTGTTATGGGGGCACTGTGGATGCCACTGTTATGGGGGCACTGTGGATGTCACTATTATGGGGGCACTGGGGATGTCACTGTTATGGGGGCACTGGGGATGTCACTGTTATGGGGGCACTGTGGATGTCACTGTTATGGGGGCGCTGTGGATGTCACTGTTATGGGGGTGCTGTGGATGTCACTGTTATGGGGGCGCTGTGGATGTCACTGTTATGGGGGCACTGGGGATGTCACTGTTATGGGGGCACTGGGGATGTCACTGTTATGGGGGCACTGGGGATGTCACTGTTATGGGGGCACTGGGGATGTCACTGTTATGGGGGCACTGGGGATGTCACTGTTATGGGGGCACTGGGGATGTCACTGTTATTGGGGCACTGTGGATGTCACTTATGGGGGCACTGGGGATGTCACTGTTATGGGGGCACTGTGGATGTCACTGTTATGGGGGCACTGTGGATGCACTGCGGCTGCTCACGCTGATGATGACTAATCGGGGCGGCCTGTGTTTTGGACAGTGACAGATGTCAGCAGGGAGCAGATAAGAAAGGAGCCATTACAGGTATAATAACATTAGTCATGAAGAAGGCAGGACGTGGGGAGGGTGTGGGGAGGGCTTCTTCCCATATAGGGAGGACCTATATGGGAAGAAGCCATGGATCTCACGGGATGGAGACAAGTACCAGGAGAGAGGAGTGCACCAAGTACGTGCTGCTGTCTCTGGGGGTGCACCTAAGGACGGTGTCCTGTATACAAAGCAAATATAAAATACAAGGGACCCTGACGAATAATGTCTGTAAATGTCTGGCAGGGAAGGAAACGTCCTGAATGTGACCAAATGTACAATGTGAATTGAGTCATACGTGTAACAGGGCTGCAGATGTCAGATTGTGAAACGGCTCTTATTGCATGAACACTGTTATTTTGCTGTTTGGCCACAAGAGGCCGCTGTTTCCACACACAGCTAAACAGACTGCTCAGATTAAAATATTCATAGCAGGTGGAGCTGTGTGTCTAGAGTAAGGAAGCTGGCGGCCATCTTAGTTTCAGACTGGAAAAGTGTGTGAGAGAAAAAATCCATTCATATCCTAGCGTGGAATCACTCTTTTGCGACCAGGACTGCAGCCAAGTGAAGCTAATCGTGTCCAGGACCCGGATCTCGTCCAGAAAGAGGAGTACTGCTGCCCAGGAGACAGAGGACGTCTGCCAGAAGTGCTGATGAGAGCTGAGGAACAGATTACCCATTCTGTGGTACCGCATGTTCGTTTGAAAGACTGCTTGTTCGGTTCGGAATCATCAGCGGAGATAGAGCAGACCCGGGTCGGTAAGACAAATCGTGCACGCACCTCAATATAAGATTGGCGCCTAAAAACTAGAGACTGAGATCAAACCTGCCGATAGTTAGTTAGTGTTGCTGAATGGCAGGCTACCAAGTATTGCTTATGTATATATAGGGTTCGGACCACGCGTGTCATAAACAGACTGTATACAAACTGTTTTTTTCTTTTCTCCTTCTCCTTTTAGAAAAAAACCGAGGGCTGCAAATGTCCTATTTGTGGATATCCTGCAACTGAAAAAACTAAAATAGTGTAAATCCGTATGGTTGTTTTGCCCTGCAGTGCACAGGTTGTACTTACACGGCACTCCACCAACAAAAAGCGTGCATGCGATATCCTCCGCGGCTGGTTAGATTTTTTGCGGCGAAGATCCACGTTCATACACGGCCAAACAGGGTTAAACCACGGACTTGGTTCCAGTACACACCAGATGAGTCTGCTAATATTCCCAATTTCTTTTCCTAAAAGTTTCTGTGGATACAAGTGGCTCCTACCATAGTGAAGCTCCGGTGACTGTTTTTAAAATGTTTATTAGTACATACTTACAAACATGCACTTTAAAATTCGCATTAAAAATCCCAGCGTCTTAGTCTTTTGGGCAAAAAGCGGGGTGAACCCTATATATACATACTCCATGAAAGTGTGATTGACCCCACAACACTCCTCGGACCTGCAGCGCAACATTTTTGCGGACTGGTGATTAGATATCTTTCTTTTTTACTCTACCAAGTATTGCTGTTTGTTTACCACAAAGACTTAACAGTTAAAGTTTTTGGTTCGCTCCGGAGAACAGAGAGGACTTCACCATAATGTCCAGTTACCCCAGCGTGTTTATCTGGAGTAATATATATTAGGCAGTGCCACATTGCCAGTTTTGGGGAAAAGGGAGGGGGAAAATCACTGTATAGGCCGGTAAGATTGTAAGCTCCTGTGTTGCACCGCGGGCTAGCCTGTATCTCAAACACACACGATTTGCGAGGCAGAGTTAACTCTGCTAGCAGTAGGTAAATTGCGCAAGTGTTTTCTGGCTACCATCGTAGGGCGCCTTGCTGTGCGACACAGGGGTCTCAGCCTCCGGGCTGAGTGTATGTAATCTGATTTTATGTTCTCTGCATTTGGGAGTGTGTTTGATATTCCGTAACAGTAAAACAAAGTCTGTTCTACAAGAGCTGGTGTCAGAGTCGTTTTTCTTGTTCGTGACTTCGCTGTATCCGGGGTAGCCCACCCCGGTACACGGCGTACACAGCATCTGACTACGCAGGGACTGTTTGTAGTCAGACGCTAAGGCTACATTTGGACTTTTTGTAGCATAATTTTCTCTTCAATATTATGGCACTTGGCAGCGGCCTCATAGGGGTTTTTACTTTTCTCTGGATCGACACAGAAGGATTATTGGACAGATTTGATGAACCAGTGTCTTCTACTCAACATTACCAACTATGTAACCACGTGAGATGGATTGGGTGCTGCGTCGTGTTCTCTGAAACCCCGAAATCTGTAGAATGGAAAAGAACCCCTTATTCTTTATGTTGTTTCCCATAATGCACCTGACAGCTGAAGATTGAAGGGATGCAGTGTAAAGGGTTTGACACCAATGGAGGTCTCAGCCGCAAACTGCAACAATGTAGAAACTGTACTGTAACAGTAACTACTCGGCAGACACAACTGTTACAATACCCCAGAGCTCGCACACTGAAGATGCTGTATGTTATTGGTTTGTCTATGCAATGATCTCAGATGATGGTTTGCATGGGCCCCTGGAGACCCCAAACCCCTAGAGATGCACCTGGGTTCTGGTGTGTGAGGGGGTCCAAAGTCCCCTCTGCACTTACGATTTGCAGTATTATAAATAGCACATGGTATGATACTTTAGACTCCACTTCTGCTTTTGGTTAAGACCCCCCCTTCCCGCAGCTTTAGTAAAGAGGACCTGTCTGACATGTCTGTTTTAGTAACTGCTAGCATTCCCCATCTAATAACAATTCTGGAGCGTATATTCTTGTAACTCTATGTTTTGCCATTCCTCTTTTATTCCTTGTAGAAATGTATGAATGAATTGCCAGCAGTTTGTAAGAAAGGTCCAGCTGGGGGGGTGTCTCTGACACTGGCAGTAATAATTGGACAGTGTCAGACCGTGCAGGGACACACACCCTAACTGGTAACACTCAGCTGGACCTGTGTTGCAGACTGGTAGCAATTAATTCATATACTTCAAGTAGGAATAATAATAGAACGTCACAACATAGAGTGATCAAAATACAGATGCTCCAAAATTGTTGTAACATGGGAAATGTACAGTAAGTAGTAACTAAAACAGGGAAGTCAGGAGAGGTGGGTGACACGTGCCCTGTAAGTGGCCTCCCCTTAAAAGAAGAGCAAGTGTGCAAAAACTGCACATTGACTGTGGCGATGCAAGCAATTCTGATGAGAAAACAGTGATATCAGCAGATTTATTTTTCATTGTTTGTATTCATTTTTTACTTTAGTAACTTTTTGTTTTTCAAAATGTTATTGAACAATATTTTTGCAGTTTTTTTTTTTGCTTTTTTGGGGGCTTTCATTGAGAACAATCCTGACTATATATAAGGAAAAATAATCCTGTCTCCATCCGTCGCTTCACTTTAAAGCCTTCAGACTGGATAAAGACTTAACTTTCACAGAAAATGAAACTTTGAGCCTCTAGGAATAGAACGTTTATTTCAGGATAACATTCACCCGCTTCTTATAGAACAATACAGTCTGCAGACAAAAATAACCAAAATCCAACTGAAGAGACGGCGTAAAGCGGTGGAGCGGCCCCAACCCAGTATACAGCGAATGGAGGGAGGAGGCGTCACAGAGCAGAAATATATCACACAGAAAAAATATGTAATATCAAGATAAGACGTCGCATTATAGGAGCCGGAAAATGACTACAACCTCCACACTTCACCGCATAACCATACAAAGCCTTGTAAGAAGGTACAAGGAATCATCGGGGATGATAGGTAAGTGTCACCGAGGTTCCTGGCCTCGGTGGAGTAAGAGCCGGTTTTTATGTGTCAGCAGCAGTTGCTGTTTGACACCTTAATACTTAGTATTAGTATTAACACTTAGTATGGCTGTATAGCTGATCCGGGACGGCTCTTACTGGGAGTAGTCAAAGTGCTGGGTGGGTGACTACTCCCCATGTTCCAGGCTGGGTTTGGCCAGGCCTAAAAACCAGCCAGCACTGCTACGTGAGGAGGTTTACTTCAGTCTGACAGTGGACTTCAGGAGGTGTATGTGCTGGGATCTGAGGCTTGTGCCGTGCTGGAGGGCTGAGACCGGTCTGTAAGGGAAACGGGCCCCCTAAAAGCCTGCTATGGACTGCTGGAGGCAGAACTGCCAAAAAGGTGTTTTTTTGCTATGTGGACTTTCCATTGTGTGTGAACTAACACCAAGACTGCAAAGTGACGTTTTATTTTTGCTTCATGTGGGAATAAACACGGAAGTTTGATTTAAGAACTGGTAATTTGCCTCTGAACTGCGCCCGCTTACCCTATTTACCAGAGCGAATCCCCATAATTGGTGGAGGATGCAGGCAAGAGTAGTGAGGCTTGCGTGAATGCCGATATTTTTGGGTTCTGCATTTTTCCAGGCATGGTTGTATGTCGTACATTAAACCAGCTGTATTACAACCAGTGCCCCACGACAAAATGGAGGCTGTTGTGAAGGCCCTCATGGAGGCTAATCTGCAGCAGCGAGAGACAAACCTGCACCAACGCGAGGCTAATAAGAAGCAGCAGGTGACCAACCAATTGCTGCTACAACATGTGATGGCTTTGCAGACAGCAGGAGCAACCACGATTGTCCATGATGCCTGTAAAGCAGTCCGTGCCGCGATTCCTAAGATGACCCCCGCAGATGACATCAAAACCTACCTGGCGATGTACGAGAAAGTGGCCATCAGGGAGAAGCTACCCCGAGACCAGTGGGCTGAGGTCACCGCTTCGTTCCTAGCATCTGATTCCCAGCAAGTGTATTTCGACTTGCCGGACGATCAAGCGGCCGACTACCAAAAAGTAAAGGGTGAGATTTTGGCAAGACTCGGAGACCCCATTATTATGACTTATTCCACCTCTTGCAAAAGTGGCTACAGCCTGATGTGCTCTGCTGGCTATTCTGGATAGACTATTGGCTGATATGTTCTGGAGGGTTCTGCCCCCCCCCCCCCCCCCTCCAGCACTGGATCGGCCAGGTGTCTCCTGGCAATGCCCTGGAAATGGTGGACCCGGTGGAGCACTACGAGGCTAATAAGAATCTTACAGGGGGTTCTTTTGGGAGGGGGCAGTCATACCCCGTAAATCTCCATCCCGGACCCGGCGACTTGTACCAACAAAACCCACCCGGGATTTACCCCCTACGAACCTGGCTCCGATAGTCTGCTGGCGGTGTCAGGAGCCTGGCCATGTAAGAGCTGACTGTCTACATCAGGTGGAACCCAAGGATACTAACTATGGCTACCATCAGTCGTTATATGCCAGGAAGCTGTGTGCAGCAGGTACCCCAGAAACTCTAAATCACTTGTGCCGGGTGGAAGTGGGAGACACTCCAGCGGAGGCTCTGCTAGACCCAGGGAGTCTGGTGTCCCTAATAAGGGCTCCCCTGGTATGGTCCGCGGAGTATACTGGCCGGAAAGTCGTGGTTATGTGCATCCGTGGAGACTTAAAAGACAATCCCACCGCCCTGTCTCTAACCAGAGGGTCTGGCAGGTGGTCTCACGAAGTGGCAGTTGCCACAAATTTACACTATGAACTTATAATAGGGAGAGACTTCCCGGGCTTCCCGGCACTGTGGCCTGCTACAAGAGTGACTGATACCTATGAGACAGGGGTAACCCCAGCAGAGTGGCCTGGCTCCAGGGGGAGGCCAGAACCCTGGGAACCCGAGGCCGAAGGGCCAACGGTAGGGGTGACCGCCACTTCGGTGGAAAAGGGGGGGCAACCCCACCGAATGTAATGGTGGCTGCTGCCGGGGACTGAGCTGGCCGACCTTAATGTCTCTGGGGATAATTTGATAATTTTGGTACTGCACAACACCGAAACCCAACCCTATCCCAAACCTGGGAAAATGGATTAATAGTAGATGGTGAACCACAACAACCAGGGGCAGAGTCGGTGTTTCCCCGTTTTGTGGTTCATCAGGATATGTTGTAAAGACTTATCGCAAACTCGTGTTAGAGTTAGCCCGCCAACATGTTCTCAGTGGGCATCTGGGAATGCAGAAAACACAAGATCGGATACTACAATAGTTTTACTGGACCAGTGTGTTTAGAGAGGTGGACGAATTCTGTAGGTCTTTCCCGACGTGCCAGGCAACTAGCCCCCAGCACCTTTTCCGCAGTCCCTTGGTAACTCTCCCGATCATCGAGGTACCGTTTGAGCGAATCGCGATGGACCTCGTAGGCCCAGTACCGAAGTCCACTAGAGGACACCAACACATCCTGGTCATCCTAGATTACGCCACTCAGTACCCGGTAAACTGATAGCTAAGGAGCTAATTGAAATGTTCTCACAAGTGGGGCTACCTAAAGAGGTTCTGACTGACCAGGGGACCCCTTTTATGTCTAAGGTTATGAGGGAGCTCTGTAAGTTGCTGCTTATAAAACAGTTACGGATGTCCGTTTACCATCCGCAAACAGACGGTCTGGTTGAAAGGTTTAATAAAACATGAAAAACCATGTTAAAAAGGGTGGTGTCTAAAGATGGGAAGGCCTAGGACCTTCTTCTGCCCTATCTCATATTCACTCTGCGAGAGGTGCCCCAGGCCTCTACTGGGTTCTTGTCCTTCGAATTGCTATATGGCAGACATCCTAGCGGTTTGTTGGATGTAGCCAAAGAGGGATGGGAACAACAACCCACTCCGCATAAAAGTGTCCTTGAATATGTTACCAAGATGCAACAGCGGATAGAGACCGTTTTGCCTCTTGTCAGGGAGCATATGGAGGCCGCTCAGCAAGCCCAGAGTCGGCTCTATAATCGGCAGGCTCGGGTCCGGAACTTTAACCCGGGTGTTCGGGTTTTGGTTCTGGTGCCGACTGTGGACAGTAAGTTCCTGGCCAGGTGGCAGGGGCCCTACGTGGTACTTGAAAAAATTGGAGAGGTAAATTACAAGGTACACCAGCCGGGGAGGCGAAAGCCGGAGCAGGTGTACCATGTGAATCTACTCAAACCGTGGAAAGATAGGGAAACCTGTACTGAAGAAGGCTCGCGGCCAGGTTTTCTATGGGAAGCGGTTTCGGCCCCACTGTTTGAAGCAAGGGAAGCGGCTGCCACAGTAAGAATTGCTGACAGCTGTAGCTGGCTAGCTAAGACCTGTCCTAGGTTGCTGATATAGCTTGTGTGTCTATACAGCTAGACCTGCCAATAACCTAATACAGTTCCTATGTTTGTGTGTTAAAGACAAAAGCAGAGTTATTTACAGTGACTTCATGTTTGGATGTCATATAACTGGTATATATATTGTGTTCACAGAAGCAGAAAAGATAATATGCCTTTAAGATTCATTATATGGATGTGAGTAGGGTTGAGCGAAGTTCAGGTTCGTACCGAACTTTAGGATTTTTGGACCCCGGACCCGAACCCGAACATTTCAAGTTCAAGTTCGGTGTTCGGCGATTTCTTGGCGCTTTTTGAAAGGCTGCAGAGCAGCCAATCAACAAGTGTTTAACTGTGTGCCCTTAGAAGCCATCACAGCCATGCCTACTAATGGCATGGTCGGTGATTGGCCAGTGCAGCATGTGACCCAGTCTCTATATCAGCTGGAGTCATGTGCACGTCACTCTGCTGTGCTTAGTGTAGGGAGAGGATAGGAGAGAATCTTTGTTCAGAACTTGAATCTAACACAGCGATCGACATACATTTAGTTGTGTGGGTGCAGGGCACAATCTTTTTACCCTGCCCTGAGCCTAGTGACCAAATTTTTTTTTATCCGTCTGTGGGCGGCGGACATTTTATGCAAGCTCAGTGCACCAGCACTGCATCTGAACTTTTGTGACGTTGAAATCCAAGCTTGAAAAACAGCACTAATAATCTGGTTGCAAAAAAATCACCCTTTTTTGGCAATATACAACATCTGGTGCATTTGCAGGATTAGTCAGTGTGCAATTTAAGCTAGAAATACAGCCATAATTTTCTGGGTTTTTACAAACACACTTTTTTGCCAAAATACACAATTTTTCTGGCCTTGCAGCATCAAGACGTTTGAAATTCCAGGGTTATATACTGCTGTCATAGTCAGTTATTAATCAAATACCAATTTTTGGCACAAATCTTTAATTGCAGCCTAGTGTGGGTCAGGACGTGTGAGATACACCCTTTATATACTGGGGTTATATTGTTCTATTAAAAAAACATCCTTTTTTTGGGCAAAATACCCAATTTTCCTGGCCTTGCACCATCAGCATGTGTGAAATTCCAGGGTTATATACTGCTGTCATATTCAGTTTTTAATCAAATACCCATTTTTGGCACAAATCTTTAATTGCGGCCTAGTGTGGGTCAGGGCGTGTGAGATACACCCTTTATATACTGGGGTTGTATTGTTCTATTAATAAAACACCCTTTTTTGGGCAAAATACACATTTTCCTGGCCTTGCACCATAAGCACATGTGAAATTCCAGGGTTATATACTGCTGTCATATTCAGTTTTTAATCAAATACCCATTTTTGGCACAAATCTTTAATTGCGGCCTAGTGTGGGTCAGGGCGTGTGAGATACACCCTGTATATACAGGGGTTATATTCTTCTACTAAAAAAACACCCTTTTTTGGGCAAAATACACATTTTCCTGGCCTTGCACCATAAGCACATGTGAAATTCCATTGTTATATACTGCTGTCATATTCAGTTATTAATCAAATACCCATCTTGGGCACAAATCTTTAATTGCGGCCTAGTGTGGGTCAGGGCGTGTGAGATACACCCTTTATATACTGGGGTTGTATTGTTCTATTAATAAAACACCCTTTTTTGGGCAAAATACACATTTTCCTGGCCTTGCACCATAAGCACATGTGAAATTCCAGGGTTATATACTGCTGTCATATTCAGTTTTTAATCAAATACCCATTTTTGGCACAAATCTTTAATTGCGGCCTAGTGTGGGTCAGGGCGTGTGAGATACACCCTGTATATACAGGGGTTATATTCTTCTACTAAAAAAACACCCTTTTTTGGGCAAAATACACATTTTCCTGGCCTTGCACCATAAGCACATGTGAAATTCCATTGTTATATACTGCTGTCATATTCAGTTATTAATCAAATACCCATCTTGGGCACAAATCTTTAATTGCGGCCTAGTGTGGGTCAGGGCGTGTGAGATACACCCTGTATATACAGGGGTTATATTCTTCTATTAATAAAACACCCTTTTTTGGGCAAAATACACAATTGTTGCGCCCTTGCAGTATCAAGACGTTTGAAATTCAGAATATGAAACTGTAGAGAGCAGTGGCACTCTGACCCAAAGTTCGGACGAGGAGGTTGAGGTCCCTGATAGCACCAGGCGTACCAGGCCCCGTGTCGCTAGACCACAGGTTGTGCAGGGTCCCTGGACCTAGTACCAGCACTGCCGTACAACATGGTGAAGTGGCGAGCACCAGAAGGGCAGTTGAAGCTGGTACGGTGGCACGTGCAATAGTTACCCCGTCGCAGCCACCGCAAAGACAGGCCCGTAGAGCCCCTAGAGTCCCTGAGGTGCTGGCAAACCCTGATTGGCAGTCACCAACTTCAGCCGCACCTGTAGTTCCCCCTTTCACCGCCCAGTCTGGAGTTCGGGTTGAGACAGCTCAGATCGGTTCGGCCCTGGGATTTTTTGAGCTGTTCTTGACTGCGGAGCTCTTGGACTTAGTCGTGGCAGAGACAAACCGGTATGCCACACAATTTATATCCGCCAACCCGGGAAGCTATTATGCCCAGCCTTTCCGGTGGAAACCAGTCCAAGTTTCCGAACTTAAAATTTTTCTGGGCCTTCTCCTCAACATGGGTCTAACTAAAAAGCATGAATTGCGGTCATATTGGTCCACGAACCCGATTCATCACATGCCCATGTTCTCTGCTGCTATGTCCAGGGCACGTTTTGAGGCCATCCTGCGTTTCCTGCACTTTAGCGACAACAGCACCTCTCGTCCCAGATGCCACCCAGCTTTTGACCGGCTCCACAAAATTCGGCCCCTCATAGACCACTTCAACCAGAAATTTGCAGATTTGTATACCCCCGAGCAAAACATCTGCGTAGACGAGTCCCTAATACATTTTACCAGGCGCCTTGGCTTCAAACAATACATCCCAAGCAAGCGTGCCCGGTATGGGGTCAAATTGTATAAGCTCTGTGAAAGGGCCACAGGCTATACCCACAAATTTCGGATCTATGAGGGAAAAGATCAGACCCTGGAGCCGGTCGGTTGCCCTGACTACCTGGGGAGCAGTGGGAAGACAGTCTGGGACTTGGTGTCACCCTTATTCGGCAAGGGGTACCATCTTTATGTGGACAATTTCTACACAAGTGTGGCCCTCTTCAGGCATTTGTTCCTAGAACAGATTGGCGCCTGTGGCACCGCGCGAACTAGTCGCGTGGGCTTCCCCCAACGGCTCATTACCACTCGTCTTGCAAGGGGGGAGAGGGCTGCCTTGTGTAACCAAGAACTGCTCGTGGAGAAATGGAGAGACAAGCGTGACGTTTACATGCCCTCCTCCATTCACGCAGACACGACCATACAAATTGAAAGGGCAACCCGTGTCATTGAAAAGCCCCTCTCAGTCCACGACTATAATGCGCTCATGGGAGGGGTGGACTTCAATGACCAGATGTTGGCTCCCTATTTAGTTTCCCGATGCACCAGACGCTGGTATAAGAAGGTGTCTGTATATTTGATTCAATTGGCTATGTACAATAGTTTTGTTCTCTACAGTAAGGCTGGGAGAACACGATCCTTCCTCAAATTTCAGGAAGAGATCATCGAGAACCTCCTGTATCCAGAAGGTTCCGTGGCCCCATCCACCAGTGTAGTTAGCCGTCTACACGAGCGACATTTCCCCAGTGTCGTTCCTGGTACCTCAACCCAACCGTCACCCCGAAAAAGATGTTGTGTCTGTAGCAGGAGTGAAATAAGGCGTGACACCCGCTATTTCTGTCCTGACTGTTCTGACCACCCTGCCCTATGCTTTGGAGAGTGTTTCCGGAAGTACCACACCCAGGTACACTTAGCATAGGGATTGCATCTCACAGGACAGTCACACAGGGCTATTAGGGCCCTTTTACTCACAGCTGCTGCAAACCTCTCCTTTCACCTGGGATAAAGTGCATAATGTACTTCGCCACATTTTTGGGCGATTTGCGCTTTGCACATTGTCCCATGGGGAAGAAGAGGTTTGTTCTATAAAGAAAAAAAAAAAAAAAAAAAAAAAAAAAACAGCAGTAAGCAAAAAAGTTAACGTTCAGTTCAAAAAGTTAAAAAAAAGTTTATATGTTCTGTTCAAAAGTTATTATAAAGTTAATAAATTTATTGCGTTGCGGCCTGGTTTTTTCTTTTTTGTTTTGTTTTTTTTACCTTCCAGGTGGACCAACCGATCGACTAGCTGCAGCACTGATGTGCATTCGGACAGAAGCATTGCGCTGCTGTCAGATTACACACAAGTCGGTGTATGCGGCGCTGCAAGACGAGATTTCTCCTCTGCAGTAAAAGATATGTTTGCCGAGGCATATGAGCTGAGGAGGTGGCGGTGTTCATATACTTTGGCAAACACTTTGTATATATTTAAAAAAAAAAAATCCTGGCAATGATTTATTCATTCACATCGATTGATGTGAATGGAGAAATCTGGTTTGCCAGGGCATACGGGCTGAGTGGGTATGGATGTTGGGCGGAGCCTTTCCCCTCCTTTTTTTTTTTTTGGCAGAGATTTTTTCATCCACATTGATCGATGCGAATGAAGAAATCTGTGCCGTTCATTTTTTCTTTCAGCCCGGAGGCTGAACGGAAAAAAAAAATCTCATTACCCGTATGCTCAATATAAGGAGAATAGCAGAAACTCCTAATGCTGGGCATACATGTAATGATTGCGGAGACCCTCAAATGCCAGGGCAGTACAAACACCCCACAAATGACCCCATTTTGGAAAGAAGACACCCCAAGGTATTCACTGAGGGGCATATTGAGTCCATGAAAGATTGGAATTTTTGTCCCAAGTTAGCGGAAAGGGAGAAAAAAAACCCAAAAAATCTATTTCCGCTAACTTGCGGCAAAAAAAAAAAAATTCTATGAACTCGCCATGCCCCTCATTGAATACCTTGGGGTGTCTTCTTTCCAAAATGGGGTCACATGTGGGGTATTTATACTGCCCTGGCTTTTTAGGGGCCCTAAAGCGTGAGAAGAAGTCTGGGATCCAAATGTCTAAAAATGCCCCCCTAAAAGGAATGTGGGCCCCTTTGCGCATCTAGGCTGCAAAAAAGTGTCACACATGTGGTATCGCCGTACTCAGGAGAAGTTGGGGAATGTGTTTTGGGGTGTCATTTTACATATACCCATGCTGGGTGAGATAAATATCTTGGTCAAATGCCAACTTTGTATAAAAAAATGGGAAAAGTTGTCTTTTGCCAAGATATTTCTCTCACCCAGCATGGGTATATGTAAAATGACACCCCAAAACACATTGCCCAACTTCTCCTGAGTACGGAGATACCACATGTGTGACACTTTTTTGCAGCCTAGGTGGGCAAAGGGGCCCACATTCCAAAGAGCACCTTTCGGATTTCACCGGCCATTTTTTACAGATTTTGATTTCAAACTACTTACCACACATTTGGGCCCCTAGAATGCCAGGGCAGTATAATTACCCCACAAGTGACCCTATTTTGGAAAGGAGACACCCCAAGGTATTCCGTGAGGGGCATGGCGAGTTCCTAGAATTTATTATTTTATGTCACAAGTTAGCGGAAAATGATGATTTTTTTTTAGATTTTTTTTTTCTTACAAAGTCTCATATTCCACTAACTTGTGACAAAAAATAAAAACTTCCATGAACTCACTATGCCCATCAGCGAATACCTTGGGGTGTCTTCTTTCCAAAATGGGGTCACTTGTGGGGTAGTTATACTGCCCTGGCATTCTAGGGGCCCAAATGTGTGGTAAGTGGTTTGAAATCAAAATCTGTAAAAAATGGCCGGTGAAATCCGAAAGGTGCTCTTTGGAATGTGGCCCCCTTTGCCCACCTAGGCTGCAAAAAAGTGTCACACATGTGGTATCTCCATACTCAGGAGAAGTTGGGCAATGTGTTTTGGGGTGTCATTTTACATATACCCATGCTGGGTGAGAGAACTATCTTGGCAAAAGACAACTTTTCCCATTTTTTTTATACAAAGTTGGCATTTGACCAAGATATTTCTCTCACCCAGCATGGGTATATGTAAAATGACACCCCAAAACACATTGCCCTACTTTTTTTTTTATCAAAGACATGTAGAACAGTAAATTTAGAGAAAAAGTTATATATGGATGTCGTTTTTTTTTTGCAAAATTTTACAACTGAAAGTGAAAAATGTCATTTTTTTGCAAAAAAATCGTTAAATTTCGATTAATAACAAAAAAAGTAAAAATGTCAGCAGCAATGAAATACCACCAAATGAAAGCTCAATTAGTGAGAAGAAAAGGAGGTAAAATTCATTTGGGTGGTAAGTTGCATGACCGAGCAATAAACAGTGAATTACTGTAGGTCAGAAGTGTAAAAAGTGGCCTGGTCATTAAGGGTGTTTAAGCACTGGGGGCTGAAGTGGTTAAACAAACACCCGTTTGGGCAATTCTTTTTTATTTGGCAGCCTTTGCTGCAGATGTCATTGTGAGATACACCCTTTATAACAGGGGTTATAAGTTAATTGAAATACAGCCATTTTGTGCACAAATCTTTAATTGCGGCCTAGTGTGGGTCAGGGCGTGTGAGATACACCCTTTAAATACAGGGGTTATATTCAGTTATTTGAAATACAGCCATTTTGGGCACAAATCTTTAATTGCGGCCTAGTGTGGGTCAGGGTAGTGTGAGATACACCCTTTAAATACAGGGGTTCTATTCAGCAAATCACCCAAGCAGTCTGAGCCCCAAGTCATGCAGCAGTCTCTTCTGCTTTTTGATTACTCTGTTAGCAGGGTTTCCCAGGGCCATCCACCTTTCCCTGCCCCAGAAGTGGAAGAGATTGAGTGTACCGATGCCCAACCACTTATGTTTCAAGATGAGTACATGGGAGGACCATCGCAGCACGTCTCAGATGATGACGAAACACAGGTGCCAACTGCTGGGGCTTTCGAAAGTGTGCAGACCGACAAGGAAGTCAGGGGTGAAGACTGGGTGGAAGATGATGTGGAGGACGATGAGGTCCTCGACCCCACATGGAATCAAGGTCATGCGAGTGACCTATGTAGTTCGGAGGAAGAGGCGGTGGTTGCGCAGAGCCACCAGCACAGCAGAAAAGGGAGCAGGGTGCAAAAGCAGAACTGCCGTCCTCTAGACAGTACGCCTGCTACTGCCCACCGCAGCAAGGGACCGAGCACACCAAAGCGAGCTCCAAGGAGTTCCCTGGCGTGGCAGTTCTTCAGACAATGTGCTGACGACAAGACACGAGTGGTTTGCACGCTGTGCAATCAAAGCCTGAAGCGAGGCATAAACGTTCTCAACCTGAGCACAACATGCATGACCAGGCATTTAGGTGCTAAGCACGAGCAGCAGTGGAGTAGACACCTCAAAAACCCAGAAAGGTCTCTGGCTCCTCCTGCTTCCTCTTCTGCTGCATTCTCGGCCTCTTCATCCACCTCTGGAGTGACAGTGCCACCTGCCACCCCGCAAACAGAGGATCTGCCAGCAACACCAACACCTGGGTCACCAAGCATCTCCACAATGTCCCACGGAAGCGTTCAGCTCTCCATATCCCAAACATTGGAGAGGAAGAGGAAGTACCCCCCTACCCACCCGCGATCCCTAGCCCTGAATGCCAGCATTTCTAAATTACTGGCCTTTGAAATGCTGTCATTCCGTCTGGTGGAGACGGATAGTTTTAAAGGCCTTATGGCGGTGGCTGTCCCACAGTACGTCGTGCCTAGCCGCCACTACTTCTCCAGGAGAGCCATCCCTTCCCTGCACAACCAAGTAGGGGACAAAATCAGGTGTGCACTGCGCAACGCCATCTGTGGCAAGGTGCACCTCACTATGGATACGTGGACCAGTAAGCACGGTCAGGATGTTATATCTCCATAACAGCACACTGGGTAAATGCAGTGGCGGCTGGGCCTGAGGCGGATAGCAGTTTGGAGCATGTCCTTCCACCACCGAGGATTGCAGGGCGCTTCAGTTTGCCTCCTGTTGCTTCTTCCTCCTACTCTGCTTTCTCATCCTCTACCAGCATCTCATCTGGTCAGCGTAACACCTTCACCACCACCTTCAGCACAGCCAGGGGTAAACGACAGCAGGCAGTTTTAAAACGTATCTGTTTGGGGGACAAACCCCACACCGCGCAGGAGCTGTGGACGGGCCTTGAACAACAGACCGCTGAGTGCCAGTCAGCCTCAAGCCCGGCCTGGTGGTGTGCGATAATGGGCGAAATCTCATAGCAGCTTTGGGACTAGCCGGTTTGACGCACATCCCTTGCCTGGCGCATGTGCTGAATTTGGTGGTGCAGAGATTCCTTAAAAATTACCCCGATATGTCAGAGCTGCTGCATAAAGTGCGGGCCGTCTGTGCGCGCTTCCGGCGTTCAGATCCTGCTGCTGCTCGCCTGTCTGCTCTACAGCGTAACTTCGGCCTTCCCGCTCACCGCCTTATATGCGACGTGCCCACAAGGTGGAACTCCACCTTGCACATGCTGGACAGACTGTGCGAGCAGCAGCAGGCGATAGTGAAGTTTCAGCTGCAGCACGCACGGGTGAGTCGCTCGGCGGAACAGCACCACTTCACCACCAATGACTGGGCCTCCATGCGAGACCTGTGTTCCTTGTTGCGCTGTTTAGAGTACTCCACCAACATGGCCATTGCCGATAACGCCGTTCTCAGCGTAACTATCCCACTTCTATGCCTCCTTGAAAAAACGCTGCTGGCGATGATGGAAGAGGATGTGGCACAGGAGGAGCAGGAGGAAGAGGGATCATTTCGTAGGGTTTCCGGCCAGTCATTCCCAAGTGGCTCTGAGGGTGGGTTCCTGCACCCACAAACGTCGGGTACACAATTGTCCATCCAGGGCACAGTTCTGGAGGATGACGAGGTGGAGGATGAGGAGGAGGAGATGGAGGAGGAGGAACCATGTTCACAGCAGGGTGGCACCCAGACTAGCTCATGGCCATCACTGATCCGTGGATGGGGGGATACAGAGGACACAGACGATACACCTTCCACAGAGGACAGCTTTTCGTTGCCTCTGGGCAGCCTGGCACACATGAGCGATTACATGCTGCAGTGTCTCCGCAACGACTACCGAGTTGCCCACATTCTAACTTGTGCTGATTACTGGGTGGCCGCGCTTCTGGATCCCCGTTACAAGGACAACGTACCGTCCTTAACCACCTCAGCCCCCAGTGCTTAAACACCCTGAAAGACCAGGCCACTTTTTACACTTCTGACCTACACTACTTTCACCGTTTATTGCTCGGTCATGCAACTTACCACCCAAATGAATTTTACCTCCTTTTCTTCTCACTAATAGAGCTTTCATTTGGTGGTATTTCATTGCTGCTGACATTTTTACTTTTTTTGTTATTAATCGAAATTTAACGATTTTTTTGCAAAAAAATGACATTTTTCACTTTCAGTTGTAAAATTTTGCAAAAAAAATGACATCCATATATAAATTTTGCTCTAAATTTATTGTTCTACATGTCTTTGATAAAAAAAAAATGTTTGGGTAAAAAAAAAATGGTTTGGGTAAAAGTTATAGCGTTTACAAACTATGGTACAAAAATGTGAATTTCCGCTTTTTGAAGCAGCTCTGACTTTCTGAGCACCTGTCATGTTTCCTGAGGTTCTACAATGGCCAGACAGTACAAACACCCCACAAATGACCCCATTTCGGAAAGTAGACACCCTAAGGTATTCGCTGATGGGCATAGTGAGTTCATAGAACTTTTTATTTTTTGTCACAAGTTAGCGGAAAATGATGATTTTTTTTTTTTTTTTTTTTCTTACAAAGTCTCATATTCCACTAACTTGTGACAAAAAATAAAAACTTCCATGAACTCACTATGCCCATCAGCGAATACCTTGGGGTCTCTTCTTTCCAAAATGGGGTCACTTGTGGGGTAGTTATACTGCCCTGGCATTCTAGGGGCCCAAATGTGTGGTAAGGAGTTTGAAATCAAATTCTGTAAAAACTGACCAGTGAAATCCGAAAGGTGCTCTTTGGAATGTGGGCCCCTTTGCCCACCTAGGCTGCAAAAAAGTGTCACACATCTGGTATCTCCGTATTCAGTAGAAGTTGGGGAATGTGTTTTGGGGTGTCATTTTACATATACCCATGCTGGGTGAGATAAATATCTTGGTCAAATGCCAACTTTGTATAAAAAAATGGGAAAAGTTGTCTTTTGCCAAGATATTTCTCTCACCCAGCATGGGTATATGTAAAAAGACACCCCAAAACACATTCCCCAACTTCTCCTGAATACGGAGATACCAGATGTGTGACACTTTTTTGCAGCCTAGGTGGGCAAAGGGGCCCATATTCCAAAGAGCACCTTTCGGATTTCACTCGTCATTTTTTACAGAATTTGATTTCAAACTCCTTACCACACATTTGGGCCCCTAGAATGCCAGGGCAGTATAACTACCCCACAAGTGACCCCATTTTGGAAAGAAGAGACCCCAAGGTATTCGCTGATGGGCATAGTGAGTTCATGGAAGTTTTTATTTTTTGTCACAAGTTAGTGGAATATGAGACTTTGTATGAAAAAAAATAAATAAAAAATCATCATTTTCCACTAACTTGTGACAAAAAATAAAAAATTCTAGGAACTCGCCATGCCCCTCACGGAATACCTTGGGGTGTCTTCTTTCCAAAATGGGGTCACTTGTGGGGTAGTTATACTGCCCTGGCATTTTCCAGGGGCCCTAATGTGTGGTAAGTAGGTAAATGACCAGTGAAATCCGAAAGGTGCTCTTTGGAATATGGGCCCCTTTGCCCACCTAGGCTGCAAAAAAGTGTCACACATCTGGTATCTCCGTACTCGGGAGAAGTTGGGGAATGTGTTTTGGGGTGTCTTTTTACATATACCCATGCTGGGTGAGAGAAATATCTTGGCAAAAGACAACTTTTCCCATTTTTTTATACAAAGTTGGCATTTGACCAAGATATTTATCTCACCCAGCATGGGTATATGTAAAATGACACCCCAAAACACATTCCCCAACTTCTCCTGAGTACGGCGATACCAGATGTGTGACACTTTTTTGCAGCCTAGATGCGCAAAGGGGCCCAAATTCCTTTTAGGAGGGCATTTTTAGACATTTGGATACCAGACTTCTTCTCACGCTTTGGGGCCCCTAGAATGCCAGGACAGTATAAATACCCCACATGTGACCCCATTTTGGAAAGAAGACACCCCAAGGTATTCAATGAGGGGCATGGCGAGTTCATAGAAATTTTTTTTTTTTGGCACAAGTTAGCGGAAATTGATATTTTTTATTTTTTTCTCACAAAGTCTCCCGTTCCGCTAACTTGGGACAAAAATTTCAATCTTTCATGGACTCAATATGCCCCTCACGGAATACCTGGGGGTGTCTTCTTTCCGAAATGGGGTCACATGTGGGGTATTTATACTGCCCTGGCATTCTAGGGGCCCTAAAGCGTGAGAAGAAGTCTGGAATATAAATGTCTAAAAAATTTTACGCATTTGGATTCCGTGAGGGGTATGGTGAGTTCATGTGAGATTTTATTTTTTGTCACAAGTTAGTGGAATATGAGACTTTGTAAGAAAAAAAAATTATAATTCCGCTAACTTGGGCCAAAAAAATGTCTGAATGGAGCCTTACAGGGGGGTGATCAATGACAGGGGGGGTGATCAATGACAGGGGGGTGATCAATGACAGGGGGGGTGATCAATGACAGGGGTGGTGATCAATGACAGGGGGGTGATCAATGACAGGGGGGTGATCAGGGAGTCTATATGGGGTGATAACCACAGTCATTGATCACGCCCGTGTAAGGCTTCATTCAGACGTCCGGATGCGTTTTGCGGATCCGATCCATCTATCAGTGGATCCGTAAAAATCATGCGGACGTCTGAATGGAGCTTTACAGGGGGGTGATCAATGACAGGGGGGTGATCAATGACAGGGGGGTGATCAGGGAGTCTATATGGGGTGATAACCACAGTCATTGATCATGCCCCTGTAAGGCTTCATTCAGACGTCCGGATGCATTTTGCGGATCCGATCCATCTATCAGTGGATCCGTAAAAATCATGCGGACATCTGAATGGAGCTTTACAGGGGGGTGATCAGGGAGTCTATATGGGGTGATCACCACAGTCATTGATCATGCCCCTGTAAGGCTTCATTCAGACGTCCGGATGCGTTTTGCGGATCCGATCCATCTATCAGTGGATCCGTAAAAATCATGCGGACGTCTGAATGGAGCTTTACAGGGGGGTAATCAATGACAGGGGGGTGATCAATGACAGGGGGGTGATCAGGGAGTCTATATGGGGTGATAACCACAGTCATTGATCATGCCCCTGTAAGGCTTCATTCAGACGTCCGGATGCGTTTTGCGGATCCGATCCATCTATCAGTGGATCCGTAAAAATCATGCGGACATCTGAATGGAGCTTTACAGGGGGTTGATCAATGACAGGGGGGTAATCAATGACAGGGGGGTGATCAGGGAGTCTATATGGGGTGATCAGGGGTGATCAGGGGCTAATAAGGGGTTAATAAGTGACGGGGGGGGGGTGTAGTGTAGTGTAGTGGTGCTTGGTGGGACTTTACTGAGCTACCTGTGTCCTCTGGTGGTCGATCCAAACAAATGGGACCACCAGAGGACCAGGTAGCAGGTATATTAGACGCTGTTATCAAAACAGCATCTAATATACCTGTTAGGGGTTAAAAAAAACACATCTCCAGCCTGCCAGCGAACGATCGCCGCTGGCAGGCTGGAGATCAACTCTCTTACCTTCCGTTCCTGTGAGCGCGCGCGCCTGTGTGCGCGCGTTCACAGGAAATCTCGCGTCTCCCGAGAGGACGCGTATATGCGTCCAGGAGGAATGAATCAACCACCTCCAGGACGCGTCTGTGCGTACAGCGGTCCGGAGGTGGTTAATTCCCTTACTGGAGCGTGATCGTAAGATGCGCGAGTACAAGCGCACGCTGGTAGACGGGCTGCTGGTGGCCTTCCCACCTGACAGCGGGGGCACAGTGGAAGAACAAGGCGAAGGCAGAGGACAAGGAAGAGGTCGCCAACGCAGCTGGGGCACCGCCAGCACCTCAGAAGGCAGGGTTAGCATGGCCGACATGTGGAAAAGCTTTGTCAGCACGCCACAACAACCAGCACCACCAGCTGATATGGAGCGTCTTAGCAGGAGGCAGCATTTCACCAACATGGTGGAGCAGTATGTGTGCACACGCCTACACATACTGAATGACGGGTCTGCCCCCTTCAACTTCTGGGTCTCCAAATTGGGCACATGGCCTGAGCTTGCCCTTTACGCCTTGGAGGTGCTGGCCGGCCCTGCAGCCAGTGTAATATCTGAACGTGTGTTTAGCATGGCAGGGGGCGTCATCACAGACAAGCGCAGCCGCCTGTCCACAGCCAACGTGGACAAGCTCACGTTCATTAAAATGTTCCAGGCCTGGATCCCACAGGACTTGTCTGTACCTTGTGCAGAATAGACATGTATACCGGCACTAACCAGCCATTGTTATATTGCAATTGCTCATTCTTGTATTTTGGATATTTCACACTCTTTTGGAGTGTACCCTAATTTAAAAAAATAATAATTAAAACCAGTGTTGGCTACTTTGTCCTCCTCCACCGCCGCTTCCACCTACACCGCTACGTCCACCGCCTCCTCAAACTCCTACTCCATATGTAACTCCACCTCACCTTTTTATTTGTACGTATTTTATTTTATATCATTTCACTAATTTGTCAGTTACATTTTCTGGTGAAATTCACAAATTTTTGTGTGTAATAAACAGCTTAATAAATTTCAATAATTTTTCTTTTACATTCTTGGGTTTACATTTTACAATTTTAGATGTGAATAAACCCCTGCTCTGCATAGGTGACAGGGAATAACATTTCTGAAATTCTTCTTTAATTGATGCGCACCACATCCTTTCATTCAATGCTTAAACTTTAACAAGTTGTACCACATTTGCGCTTCAATAATGTGTCCCACATTACCGCTTTACTCTTTTTGCCCAATAACTTTTCCCATATTTCCGCTCGATCCCCAAAAAAATGTATAACTTTATCTCTCTTAAATTTGGTGTCTTTTTCTCACGCTCCCTCTCCGGCGTGGAACCCTGATTCGCTGATAACCGTGATCACCATGGTAGGCGCATAAAAGAACATGGAAAGTTGATAGAGCAGATATCAAATTGGATCGCGAACATCACGGGGACGTGCGACATGGTGGGGCAGTAAGTATGCACACGCCTACACGAACTGACTGACAGGGGTCAGCTTCTGCAACTTCTGGGTCTCCAAATTGGGCACATGGCCTGAGATTGCCCTTTACCCCTTGTCTGAACGTGTGTTTAGCACGACTGGAGGGGGTTATCACAGGTTATATTTCCCAATGTTTTGTGGTGTACCCTAATTTAAAAAAATATAAATAAATTTAAAACCAAAAAGCATTGTAGGCTACCTCCTCCTCCTCCACCGCCGCTTCCACCTACACCGCCACATCCACCGCCTCCTCAACCTCCTACTCCATATGGATCTCGTCCTCCTAGATCAAGATTATTATTTTTTATTTTTACGTATTTTATGTTATTTAAAGTCATTTCCCTATCCACGTTTGCTTGCAGAGCACTTGCCATGTTCTTAACCACATTTTGATGCCATTTGCAGCCCTCTAGCCCTTTCCATGACATTTTTACAGCCATTTTAGTGCTCAAAAGTTCAGGTCCCCATTGACTTCAATGGGGTTCGCGGTCAAGTTCGGGCAAGTTCGGGTCCCGAACTCGAACTTTTTTCTGAAGTTCGGCCAAACCCGTCAAACCCGAACATCCAGGTGTCCGCTCAACTTTACATATGAGGTAAGCTCAATGACACAGCAGAAACAACAGAAAGCATAGATTTAAACTGTTGTTGCTGGGCAGGAGTCTAGACCAATCACAGCCAGCGTCACACACAGCAGGAGTCTTGGCCAATCACAGCCAGCCTCACACACAGCCTGTGTGGGAAATTCCCAGGCAGGAACTGCTAGAAATTTTTATTCACCAGATAGAGAAGCTGAACAGACACACACTCCACTAAGGCTACTTTCACACTTGCGGCAGGACGGATCCGACAGGCTGTTCACCATGTTGGATCCGTCCTTCCGCTATTTCGCCGTGCTGCTGGACCGCCGCTCCGCCCCCATTGACTATAATGGGGACGGGGCGGAGCTCCGACGCAGCATGGCGGTGCACGGTGACAGCCGCCGGACTAAAAAGTCGGACATGCAGGACTTTTTAGTCCGGCGGCTTTTGCCGTGCACCGCCGTGCTGCGGCGGAGCTCCGCCCCCGTCCCCATTATAGTCAATGGGGACGGAGCGGCGGTCCGGCGGCACGGCGAAATAGCGGAAGGACGGATCCGACATGGTGAACATGGTGAACATTTGTTCCTGCTCTTCAGAATAAGGTCAGGGCTTTCCTTATTACTTATCATTGCACATAGGTTTTGGTATAAAGTTACATTTTTGTGTTCAGGAATAAAAGACAAAGGACAGTTTGTAATACACGGACTCTATTGCATTTAAAGTGAAAGTCATTTATTGCCTGCATTTGTCAATATTGAATTTAAAGTGAAAGGCATTTTATTATTATTATTGATTGTTATAGCATTTAAAGTAAAATGTCTGAGCCAAGTATTACCATGCCACTGTTAGAGGATGCAAGGATAGATAGAGTAGAAGTTGAAGAGCAAGGGAACCTGTCTGAGGTAGAAGAGTCTGATGCAGCATTAGTCTTGCCTCAAACAAATATAGCCCAAACAGATGAACTAAGACGTTCATCATGTGCCAGAAAACCGAGCTCAAAGATGCTGGAAAATTTGGAGCAAGAATCAGCATTAAAAGAGAAAAAGTTCGCCCGGATGTTTGATAGGTGGAAATCATACATTAAAGACATTCGTAGAAAGCTAAAGCAAGAAAGTATTAAAAGGAACTTGAGTGATATGGTAGAGACGGTAGAAGAATCTGAATCAGAGCTTATGGCAGCACATGTCAACCTGCAGTCATTTATGACACCTTCCCAGGATATAAGGAACATGGACACATGAACTGCGGTCACTAAAGATTTGGTAAAGCTCATGAGAGAACTATCATCTGCAGAAAACTATGATGAAGTTAAAGCAAGAAGTAGAACGAATGAGGTTTTTATGAGAGACTATGCTAGGTAGTAAGCTGGTACCACAATCTCAAGTGTGACTTCCTTCGCTAGCAGAAGTGCCACCCACATATCAGAGTCCTGAAATACTTCAGCCAAAAGAAAGGAATTAGCTGAACAACTTGCTGTCAAGAGAGCAGAAATTGAAATGGAAGCTGCCATCAAGGCACAGTGCCAACTGATGGCTGAAAAAGAAGCTAAAAAGGATGCACAACACCATCAGATTGAAGCTGAAATAGAAGCACAGCGCCAACAGATGAAAAATCTGGAAAGGCAGAAAGAAGTTAAGCTCATAGAAGCCAGACGCAGAGTACACGAGGAGGATATGAGTCAGAGTAGTCATAGGTTCAAATCGGTACTAAGTGAAGAAACAGACTCCTACTTTCTTTCATACGCCCAGGAGAATGAAAGGAAATCTCCAGCTTGTAGTGAGGAAATAAATCATTATCCTTCCATCCCTGCTCAGAAAAACAAAGAAAGACCTAGTCCAATGTTAGGAGAGAGGTGTGTGAATTTGCCCTCTATCTCTACCGGAAAAGATTAAGAAAGGGATTCACCTAATTCAGAACTAAGTGAGAAGACAGAACCGGATGATTCTATTCCTAGATGTCATGGCAATGCTCAGGAGATTGTTACAACCATTATCCCAGCAAAACCACATAGAACAGTCCTAGCTAGACTTCCCGTTCCGGAACCTACTGTATTTTCAGGAGACGTACTGAATTTCATAGAGTGGAAGGCAAGTTTAGACAATGATCATTGAGCATCATTGCTTCAGTCCAGTTGACAAGTTATTCTACCTTCAGAGATATGTTGGTGGGGAAGCAAAGGAAGTTCTTGAAGGTAACTTCTATAGAAGAGACAAAGAAGCCTACAAGCAAGCTTGGGAAAAATTGAATGCAAGATATGGTCATCCTTTCTTAGTACAAAAAGCCTTTAGAGAAAAACTGAATAACTGGACTAAAAGAGGTCCTAAAGAACACTTCAGACTCCAAAAGTATGGTGACTTCCTGCAAGCATGCAGCAATGCCATCCCACATGTTCAAGGATTGGAAGTACTGAACGACTATCTAGAAAACCACAGGATGCTAACTAAGCTACCTGAAGAAGTGGCTTCTAGATGAAATCGCTATTTGACTAAACAGTTAGATCTAGGTCAGAACTTCCCAAGTTTTAAAGAGTTCTCTGAGTTCGTCAATGAGGAAGCATGTATAGCATGTAATCCAGTAACATCATCTTACGTCTTAAAATCCTTAGAAGAAAGGCCTGCAAGAGAGATAAGACGTGCAAGAGCAACCAGCTTTGCAACGAACACAGCAGCTAATGGTCCAGATACCTACGAGAGCAAGTTCAAAGTCACTACTGGGATCAGTAGAGAGACTGAACCGACAAATCTTCAGACTACCTTCAAATGTATGTTCTGTGGAGAGAACCACTCCATACACAAGTGCCAACAATTGAAGGAGAAGTCCACAGAAAAGAAAAAAATTGTACTTGATAACCAACTGTGTTTTGGATGTCTAAGAAAAGGCAATGTTACTAAGGAGTGTAAGTAATACGCCACATGCAGCCTTTGCAAAGGACGCCATTCTACACCACTACATGAAGAACGTCCAAAGAAAGATAAATCCTCAATACCTAAAGATACTGAGGAAGGAAAGAAAGTATCGGTATTCTCTTGCAAAGTGAGGGAAGGAGAAAGCAACGGCACATCAATGGTTGTACCAGTGTGCATTTCAAATCCTAAAAGGAGGAACAAGAAGGTATACGCCTATGCGCTACTGGATGCCCAAAGTGATGTCACCTTCATTGATGAAGAAATCTGCAAGAAATTACAAGTGGCTACCGAACCAGTGAAGCTCAAACTCACAGGGAGAGACACATTAGTGAACAGTCAAAGGGTCAAATGACTGAGAGTTAGAGGACTTCATTCAAACTTCACATTAGATCTACCTCCAGCTTTTACAAAAGACGATATACCTCTAGATCAAGATTGCATACCTACCTATGAAACAGCCAATAAATGGGAGCACCTATCTTTCATATCTCATGAAATGTCCCCACTGAAGGAGTTTGGTGTTGGACTGTTGATAGGCTATGATTGTCCTGAAGCCTTGGTACCACAAAAGATGATCAAAGGAGGAAAGGGTGAACCCTACGCTGTTCAAACTGATCTAGGATGGGGTGTTGTTGGAGGAAAACAGCAGATTGCAAACTCAAGACAGGTGACAGGATTGTATCATTGAATATCTGTCCAAGAGTTACCAACTAATCACAGCTAAGACAATGTCCCGTCAGAGGGAGAATAAGCACGGATGGTATGTATAAATTGTATAATCACAGGGTACCACCTGCCATAAAACGTAGCCTTTATTATATAATGCGTATTAAATAACGTATAAAATACGTTATTTTATACGTATTATATAATAAAGGCTACGTTTTATGGCAGGTGGTACCCTGTGATTATACAAGAGTTACCAACTGTAAGTCCAGAAAAAGTAATCAAGATCCTTGAATCCGACTTTGCAGATATAAGTTCTAAAGAAAAGAGTGTATCCCAAGAAGACATAAAGTTCGTACACACTCTAAAAGAAAGTATTATGCAGAATCAACAAGGTCATCTTGAAATGCCCTTACCTTTTAGAGAACGACCTCATCTGCCAAATAACAGAATTCTTGCCCTAGCAAGATTGAAATGTTTGAAGAAAAGGATGGGAAGAGATCCCAAGCTCAAGAATGATTATTTAAAATTCATCGAAGGCATCCTCGAAGAAGGACATGCAGAGAAAGTTAATGACCAACCTAAAGAAGGAGAAGTGCGGTACATCCCACATCAAGGTATTTACCACTCAAAGAAACCAGATAGGATTAGAGTAGTATTTGATTGCTCAGCAAAGTACGATGGTGTTGCATGGAATGATCATCTACTAAAAGGACCAGATCTTACAAACACTCTGCCTGATGTACTCTGTAGATTCAGAAAGTATCCCGTAGCGGTCATGTGTGACTTTGAAAAGATGTTCCACCAGTTTCATGTGAAGAATGAAGATAGAGACTTCTTGAGCTTTCTATGGTGGGAGGATGGAGAAACAGAGCCAGCAGAATACAGAATGAAAGTACACTTGTTTGGAGCAGCATCATCTCCAGGTTGCACCAATTATGGTATGAAGTACCTGGTCGGCTGGCCAATCAGAATGAAAAGAATTGCCCATCAAAAGCAAAAAAACTTTTATGTAGATGATGGTCTTATAAGTCTAGAGTCCAAAGAATCTGCAATCAAACTAGTGAAAGAAAGCCAAGAGTTATGCGCAAGAGGAAACCTGCGCCTTTACAAATTCATCTCAAACAACAGAGAGGTACTGGAATCCATCAGTGACTCTGAACGTGCATCAACAATGAAGAATGTAGATCTCAATTATGATCATCTTCCAGTTCAAAACGTACTTGGATTGGGATGGAATGTGGAGAATGACAAGTTCTACTTTGAAGTATCTATTGAAGAGAAAGTTGCAACTAGACGTACCATTCTTTCCGCAGTGGCTTCTATATTTGATCCATTAGGATTCTTGGCCCCAGTAATCCTCAGAGCAAAAAAATACTACAAGAATTATGCAGACAGAAGTTGGGATGGGACTAGTCCATACGTGAAAATTTGAGGCCAAGGTGGAAGAGTTGGATAAGAGACTTGCAAAACTTGAGAGAAGTTCGGATACCGAGATGTTGTGTACCTCATGATTTCGGAAAGTACAAGAAAATAGAGCTTCATCACTTTTCAGTAGTTATGGTTATGGTCAGTGCTCCTACATCAGAGTGATAGGAGAAGAAAAGATACACTGTGTCCTGGTTATGGGGAAGGACAGAGTTGCACCTACCAGTATTCAGACAATACCAAGACTTGAACTGACAGCAGCTGTTGTTTCAGCATCAGTAAGCAGTTTCTGAAAGAAGAATTGGAGTTGAAAATAGATGAAGAATATTTTTGGACAGACTCACAAGTTGTCCTAGGATACATAAACAATGAACCTCGAAGATTCCATATCTTTGTCGCCAACAGAAATTGAGTTGAGAAAATTCGGGAAATAAATCCAAAACATTCACATTGACACAAAGCATAACCCAGCAGATCATGCTTCAAGAGGCCTGAATATAACAGAATTGACAAATTTAAACTGGTTCACTGGTCCAGAGTTCCTTTGGGAAAAGGAAATCACGCCCAGTAAAGGTTACACAGAATTGTCTATGGGTGATCCAGAAGTAAATGTTGTGCAAACATTGAGCACTGCTGCCAAGTGTCAAGATGACATACTTGAAAGACTAGCCAGATGTTCAAAATTGAATAAGGTCATAAATGTAGTTGCTCGAATTCAACATTTGGCAAAGGGAATCAGAAAGAAGGAATTGTTGAATGTAACGGAAAGAATGAAAGCTGAAGAAACAGTCATAAGACTCATTCAACAGAGATTCTACAGTGAAGAGTTGAAGAGACTTAGTCAAGAACCTAAAAGGCTTCTAAACAACCACCCATTGTACAAGCTTAATTTTGTTCTGCAGGATGGTATACTGAAGGTGGGAGGGAGACTGGAAAATGCTTAGTTACCTAGCAGAGTGAAGCATCCAGCAATTCTACCCCAAAACTCTACCGTCACAAGATTGATTATTAACCCCTTAGTGACCAAGCCTGTTTGGGCCTTTTTTGACCAAGCGTTTTTCTTCCTTTTTTTATGGTCTCGTTCCAAGAGCTATAACTTTTTATTTTTTCATCTATATAGCTTTATGAGGGCTTGTTTTTTACGGGACAAGTTGTAGTTTTTAATGGCGCCATTTTGGGGTACACATAACTTTCTGATTAACTTTTATTAACTCTTTCTGGGAGGGAGATGGGGAAAAATAGCAATACTGCCACTGCGTTTTTACATTATACATTTTTTGGCGTTCATTTTTCGGTACAAATAACATAATATCTTTATTCTCTGGGTCAGTACGATTACAGTGATACTAAATACTTATAATTTTGTTTACGTTTTACTACTTTTTTTGCAATAAAACACCTTTTATTAACCCAAAAAATTATTTTGCATTGCCACTTCACAAGACCCATAACTTTTTTTTATTTTTTTATATGGAATTGTGTGAGGGCTTGATTTTTGAAAGACGACTTGTATTTTTCATGGGTATGATTTTGGAGTAAATGCCGCTTTTTGATCGCTTATTATTACGTTTTTTTTCGGTGGAAACTAAGAATAAATTCGAAATTCTGTCTTTTTTTATTTTTTATTTTTTACGGCGTTCACCATAGGGGATAATTTATGTAATATTTATGTAGTCCCGGTCGTTACGGACGCGGCAATACCAAACATATGGGGGATATTTTCTTTTTGCAATTTTTTTCATTGAAAAGCGTATTTTCAATGGAAAAAAAGGCATATTTTTTTATTTTATGGAATATTTTTTATTTAATAAATGTGTATTTTTTTTCTATTTTTTTTACTACTTAATAGTCCCACAAGGGGACTATAATATACAGTATTTTGATTGCTTTTAAAATGTAATGCATTATCTCTATAATGCATTGCATTTCAATAGCAATGCTATTCGAACATTGACCAGCAGGCTGCGCCAGAGAGGCACAGCCTGCTGAAAGTAACTGAAGACAGGCTCGGGCCCTCATCGGAAGCAAGGTAAGCTTCCCAGCACATCAGCACCCCGCGATCGCATTTTCGGGGTGCTGATGGGAGACAGAGGGAGTCCGCTCCCTCTGTCACCACTTTACATGCAGCGGGCGCCATTGCGCCCGGCATGTAAAGGGTTAAACAGCCCGGATCGGCACTCCTGCCGTTCCGGGCTGTTAGAGCAGAGACCCGGCTCTCATGTGAGAGCCAGGTCCGCGCTCCCCGCTGCACGGGGGAGCCGCGCGGCGCTTAAACTGGGCCGCCGTAAAAACGCGGCGGCCCAGCCTAAGGCCCCTTAGTGACCGCCGTAAAAACACGTATGGGTGGTCACTAAGGGGTTAATCACTACCACAACAAATCCTTGCACCAGTGAAGAAGCTTTACCCAAAGCTGTTTGAGAGAAGGTGGTTACTGGATTGTGAAAGGAAGCAAAGTTATAGCAAAGTATATAAGTAAGTGTGTAGTCTGCAGAAAGGCACACAAACCTACCGAAGAGCAAAGAATGGCAGATTTACTGGCAGATCATGTAAACCCATCACCACCATTTCTTTATAGCGGAATGGATTGTTTTGGCCCATTCATCACCAAACAGAACTGCAAGGAGTACAAGAGATATGGATTAATATTTACATGTCTAAGCTCCAGAGCAATTCACCTGGAAATGTTAGAAGATATGTCAACTGACGCATTCCTCAAAGCCTTGAGATGTTTCATAGCCATTAGAGGTACTGTCAGAGAGCTTAGATCTGACCAATGATCTAATTTTGTTGGAGCGAAGAATGAATTGAAGAAAGCTCTAAAAGAGATCGATAAAGAAAAAGTTACTGAGTATTTGTTAGAGAAACAGTGTGATTTTCACATGAATGCTCCACATGCAAGCCATACAGGAAGAGTTTGGGAAAGACAAATCAGAACTATAAGAAATGTATTAAGTTCAGTGTTAAAAAGGAACGCCGGAAGAATAGATGATTCTTCACTTAGGACCCTATTCTATGAAGTAATGTCTATTATTAACAGTCGTCCACTTACAGTTGATAACATCAACGATCCAACAAGTTTGGATCCTTTAACTCCCAACCATCTACCTTAAGTTTGATTACATACAGCCACCGCCTGGCAAGTTCACCAAAGAGGATTTATATGTTAAAAGGAGATGGCGAAGAGTTCAATATCTATCAGTTTTGGAATAGATGGAGAAAAGAGTACTTAGCCAATCTGATGCTAAGAAGTAAATGGCAAACATTCAGAAGAAATGTCCAAGTTGGTGACATAGTGTTAGTGAAAGAAGAAGATTTACCTAGAATGGAATGGAATGAAAATTGGCCAAAGTTCTAGAAGTTCAAAATGATGAAGACAGACTAGTGTTGTTACAAATAGGAGACTCAAAACTTGACAAAAAGGGAAAACGTCTCACTACTCAAGCTGGAACGTCCTTTACAGAAGTTAGTTGTTCTACTTGAGAGTGATAAAAATCACTTGGAAGTTGAGAACCTGATGGAAAATTCCCCAAATTAATGTTAAAGTCCTACCACTAAGAACATAGAATTATAGGTAATTTTGGTGGAAGTGTAGCTGGCAAGCTAAGACCTGTCCTAGGTTGCTAATATAGCTTGTGTGTTTATACAGCTAGACCTGCCAATAACCTTAAAGGGAGTCTTTCACGCCGATTGACCCTATTAACCTATTAACAGACTTATGTCCACGGCATCCCCCCTATTAAAACTGTTCTTACCATATGTTGCTTGCTATCATCGTTCCTCCCAAAAACAATTTTATTCCGTATTCAAATGAGGCTGTGAAGGTGCCCAGGGGCGGCCTTACAACGTCCCCTGGGTCATTTTCAAACCAATCCACTCCCCCTCCGCCGCTTCTGCCCGCCCATCCGCTGCGTCTGCCCGCCCTTGGTCTCTTCTCTATCCTTCCTCCTACTGTCCGATGACCGCAATATCGGCGCGTGCGCATTGAATGACCACAGTCTGGCCGGGGCATCACAGTTTACCGTGCGCATGCGCCGGCTCCGGCCTAACTTACGTTCTTGCCGTGATGCTGTGATCACGGCAAGAACGTAAGTTAGGCCGGGGCCGGCGCATGCGCACGGTAAACTGTACATGGACTATCTGCTGATGAGGCGGCAGTGTTATATATGAAGAAAAGTTGAAGTTAATAAAGAAGTTATTTCACGCATTTGGTGTGCTCTTTAAACCTACTGTTTCCATAGAACGGCGCTAGAGGAATTATAGAGTAATAGACAGTCTGGTTAGACTAAAAGTCAGAGATATCAAAATTCTTCTAATGCCACAGAGCAAAAGGCACTTCATAGTGCTGCGCCTGCCACAACAGCCTCTCATCTAAGCAGGCTCAGGAGGCCAGGGAGTTTATTACCTGGAACACGGATGTGTTTTCGGTTCTCCCTGGACTCACTTCCACAATTCGGCATGACATTGTCACCGAGCCTCAGGCGAAAGTCTGGCTGAAACCATACCGGTAACCCGAGGCTCGGCGACAAGCCATCTCAGAGGAAGTGCAGATGATGCTGAGGCTAGACGTCATTGAGGAGTCTAAAAGTGAGTGGGCTAGTCCTATAGTGCTAATACCCAAGCCGGACAGGACACTCCAGTTCTGCAACGATTTTTGTAAACTGAACGAGATTTCCAAATTCGTTGCGTATCCCATGCCCTGGGAGGATGAGCTTATTGAGAGGTTAGGACAAGTCCGGTATTTTTCTGTTTTGGACCTCACGAAAGGGTACTGGCAGGTGCCCTTAACGGAGGCTGTCAAATAGAAAACTGCCTTTATCATACCTTAAGGGCTGTATCAGTACAAGGTGCTACCCTTTGGTCTGCATGGTCCCCCCACCACTTTTCAATGGCTCATGGACATTGTGCTGCATCCACATTGTCGGTACGTTTCGGCTTACCTGGACGATATTGTCATCCACAGTACCGACTGGGAAAGTCATCTTCCCAAAGTGCATGCTGTAGTGGACTACCTTAGGAAGGCTGGACAGACCACTAACCCAAAGAAATGTGCGATAGGGTTAGAGAAGACTAACTACTTGGGGTACGTCATTGGACTTGGAGTTATCAAAAACCCCAAGTGAATAAAATAGAGGCGATTCGGAATTGGCCCCGACCTGTCACCACGAGGCAAGTAAAGTCGTTCCTGGGAATGGTAAGCTATTACATGAGGTTCTTCCCCATTTTGCTACTTTAGCGGCTTCGTTGACAGGGCTCTGGAAGGTACGGAAGTCCGTGATGGTCCACTGGAATGACCAGGTGGAAGAGGCTTTTTCCGTGTTGAAGTCGCTCCTGTGCGGGTCACCGGTTTTGGTGACGTCCGACTTCAAGAGGGAGTTTGTGTTACAGACCAATGCCTCTAAAGTAGGCCTCAGAGCTGTACTCTCTCAGGAAATCAATGGGGAGGAACAAGAAAGGTTAAAGGACCTTAACATGTATAGCTTGGAAGAAAGACGAGACAGTGGGGATATGATAGAAACTTTTAAATAAATAAAGGGAATCAACATGGTAAAAGAGGAGAGAATATTTAAAAGAAGAAAAACTGCTACAAGAGGACATAGTTTTAAATTAGAGGGGCAAAGGTTTAAAAGTAATATCAGGAAGTATTACTTTACTGAGAGAGTAGTGAATGCATGTGCAATGAGCAGGACACTGGGTCATTGGGGCTGCTATGCAGTGGGTCAGATTTAGTTGTGTATAAGTTTGTGACGCCAGTTGCAGCTTGCGCAGGTACTGTAGAAGGGCCCTTTAAGATGGTAATGAACTCACAGCCCAGGTTAGGAATGCCAGAGGGGGATATTGTCTCTGTATTGTGTCAACGGTGTCTCCTACCTGTAGTACGGCTAGACTCCTGTATCCTGGCTCACATGCAACAAAATGAGTGCGGTTAATATGAGTAATGGAGGAATGATGGAATTCCACACAGAAAATAGGGTCCAACTTGTCTTTACTTGATGGTGTAATATGCAGCTTCTGATCCATACAATTATACAGCTTTAGTCTAGTGTCCCAGCAGGTATTGGCAATATGTGGCAGGAATTAATATCTATTCTGCATCTGGTACATACGCCTATAGATCTGGCAGGTATCTATCTTCTGCTCTGTCCTTAGTCTGCTTGGTGTGGGCCCGACTAACTGTGGAGGTACTTATCTTCTCCTTGTATTGGGATCTTTACTTACAGGACTGCTCGCAGGGTATGGTGGTTTCTTCCTGGAGATCTGATAGTTCTGAAGATGGCTGCTTTCTTGGTCACCAGCTGAGGTAAGGGACTCAGGCTGGGAATGTTGATCTTGGGCCTCATCCGAGACTTTGATCCTTGGTTGGGGTCCCTGTTTCTGGGAGCTCCTACTAACACAGCCTACCCCAACAGGGGGTGGCTGGTACACTGCTAGAACTTTCTTTCCTCCCTCTGAAGTAGGATGTGGGAACATTCCACTCCTCCTCAGATAGGGGGAAGCTAGCCTGGAATGGTCTGTTTCAGTCTAGGTCTATTAACTAACTAACTGTAGACTGCCTACATATTGCTGCCACCTGCTGGTGTACATCAAGAATTACAGCATATACATATTAAACAGTCCCAGTAAATCCAGATTATATAAATGCAATGCCAGATTACACAGGATGATAACACATTCACACTTTAACATTATATAGCAGGGTGACAGAGTTTTAGTGACATACTCTGGGATGTTACACATGGAATAGCCTTTCTGCAGAAGTGGTAGCTGCAAATACAAGAAGTTTAAGCATGCATGGGATAGGCATAAGGCCATCCTTCATACAAGATAGGGCCAGGGGCTATTCATAGCATTCAGTATATTGGGCAGACTAGATGGGCCAAATAGTTCTTATCTGCTGACACATTCTATGTTTCTATGTTTTCCTGAGCCGCAAACTCACCCCAGCTGAGACCAGGTACAGTATAGTGGAGAGAGACTGCCTGGCCATCAAGTGGGCACTCGATTCTCTCCGCTATTATCTGTTGGGGAGAAAGTTCTGTCTGGTGACCGATCACTCCCCTCTCAAGTGGATGAGCCAGGCCAAAGAGAGGAATGCTCGGGTCACCAGATGGTTCTTGTCATTACAGAACTTCAAGTTCTTAGTGCAACACAGGGCAGGCCGCTTGCAGGGAAACGCGGATGCCCTGTCCCGGGTATACTGTCTGGCAAGTGTTCACCCCCTCAGGGTTGAACAAAGGGGGGAGGTATGAAAGAAGGTACAAGGAATCATCGTGGATGATAGGTACGTGTCACAGAGGTTTCTGGCCTCGGTGGAGTAAGAACTGGTTTTTATGTGTCAGCAGCAGTTGCTGCTTGACACCTTAATACAGTATGGCTGTATAGCTGATTATATTCTTGTACATAGGAGCAGTATTATAGTAGTTATATTCTTATACATAGGAGCAGTATTATAGTAGTTATATTCTTGCACATAAGAGCAGTATTATAGTAGTTATATTCTTGTACATAGGAGCCGTATTATAATAGTTATATTCTTGTATATAGGAGGCAGTATTATAGTAGTTATATTCTTGTACATAAGAGCAGTATTACAGTAGTTATATTCTTGTATATAGGAGCAGTATTATAGTAGTTATATTATTGTACATAGGAGCAGTATTATAGTAGTTATATTCTTGTACATAGGAGTAGTATTATAGTAGTTATATTCTTGTACATAGGAGCAGTATTATAGTAGTTATATTCTTGCACATAAGAGCAGTATTACAGTAGTTATATTCTTGTATATAGGAGGCAGTATTATAGTAGTTATATTCTTGTACATAGGAGCAGTATTATTGTAGTTATATTCTTGTATATAGGAGCAGTATTATAGTAGTTATATTATTGTACATAGGAGCAGTATTATAGTAGTTATATTCTTGTACATAGGAGCAGTGTTATAGTAGTTATATTCTTGTACATAGGAGCAGTATTATAGTAGTTATATTCTTATACATAGGAGCAGTATTATAGTAGTTATATTCTTGCACATAAGAGCAGTATTATAGTAGTTATATTCTTGTATATAGGAGCAGTATTATAGTAGTTATATTCTTGTACATAGGAGACAGTATTATAGTAGTTATATTCTTGTACATAGGAGGCAGTATTATAGTAGTTATATACTTGTACATATGAGCAGTATTATAGTAGTTATATTCTTGTACATAGCAGCAGTATTATAGTAGTTATATTCTTGTACATAGGAGCAGTATTATAGTAGTTATATTCTTGTACATAGGATCAGTATTATAGTAGTTATATTCTTGTACATAGGAGCAGTATTATAGTAGTTATATTCTTGTACATAGGAACAGTATTATAGTAGTTATATTCTTGTACATAGGAGGCAGTAATATAGTAGTTATATTCTTGTACATAGGAGCAGTATTATAGTAGTTATATTCTTGTACATAGGAGCAGTATTATAGTAGTTTTATTTTTGTACATAGCAAGCAGTATTATAGTAGTTACTGTATATTCTTGTACATAGGAGCAGTATTATAGTAGTTATATTCTTGTACATAGGAGCAGTATTATAGTAGTTATATTCTTGTACATAGGAGCAGTATTATAGTAGTTATATTCCTGTACATAGGAGGCAGTATTATAGTAGTTATATTCTTGTACATAGGAGGCAGTATTATAGTAGTTATATTCTTGTACATAGAAGCAGTATTATACTAGTTATATTCTTGTACATAGGAGCAGTATTATAGTAGTTATATTCTTGTACATAGGAGCAGTATTATAGTAGTTATATTCTTGTACATAGGAGCAGTATTATAGTAGTTTTATTCTTGTACATAGGAGGCAGTATTATAGTAGTTATATTCTTGTACATAGAAGCAGTATTATAGCAGTTATATTCTTGTACATAGGAGCAGTATTATAGTAGTTATATTCTTGTACATAGGAGGCAGTATTATAGTAGTTATATTCTTGTACATAGGAGGCAGTATTATAGTAGTTATATTCTTGTACATAGGAGGCAGTATTATAGTAGTTATATTCCTGTACATAGGAGGCAGTATTATAGCAGTTATATTCTTGTACATAGGAGGCAGTATTATAGTAGTTATATTACTGTACAGAGGAGCAGTATTATAGTAGTTATATTGTCATACATAAGTTGCTACATTACTTTATAATACTTGCACATAGGTGTGATATTTTTTAGGCCCAGTAATAACTTTCACAGTATTTTGACCCCTATCTATAAACCTTTAATAAAGAATATAGGGGGCGCAGCCTGACCGTAGAGTGAGATGACTGCGTGAGTCAGCAGCTCCTCACAGACACAGTGCTAACCTTATCAGAAGCAGCTGAAATAGATCCAAAATGGTAAAAATCGGGGGAGACAAGAGCAAAGATCCCCCAGCGACGCAAGGAGCCATGAAACAACAAGCAGACATGGATAAATTCCTTCACAAAGCGGCAGCACAGAATCTGAAGCGAGCTTCCAAGATGGCGCAGCTTCCCGCCTCAGACGCAGAGGTCGACTCAGACGCTGATACGGATGGTCTATCATCTCAGGCGAGTGACCAAGAACCTATTACCAAAGCGTTCTTAAAGAAAACAATACTGCATGCTTTAAACCCAATGCTGCAAGAGCTGTCGGAGATTAAAAGAGACATACACTCCATAGGTCACAGGGTTGACCAAGTTGAAAAGGTGGTCTCTGAATCGCTCAGTTTCTGTGATACGGCTGGGCACCTGATTAAAGCTCAAGAAACACAACTAAATCGAGCTTTTACAATGATAGAAGATATGGAAAATAGAAGTAGGCGGAAAAATATCCGTATCAAAGGACTTTCAGAGAAATATACCAGTGACATGCTAGAAAAAGTCGCGCGGCAGATTTTCGCAGCGTTACTGGGACAAGAAAGAGCAGCTAAGATCACAGTGGAGCGCATACACAGGGCATTGCGTCCTGCACCCAAAGAAGGAGAACAAGCAAGGGATGTAATTTGCGGTCTCCTAAGCTTTGTAGATACTCCTACAATTCTGCAAGCAAGTAGGAGCAAGCCTGCGCTGAAATATGAAGATAATATCTTCCATCTCTATCAGGATGTCTCTCCGACCACACTCACCAAACGGCGTATACTTCGCCCTCTCCTCCAGAGGTTAAGAGAGCTCCAAATACCATACACATGGTTATATTCTTTTGGACTGGCTATCCACAAAGATGGCCGCCGAATCGCCATTCACACTCCAGATGACCTGGAGGCGGCTTGGGTTAAAATAGGGATCGCACCCATCACTATCCCTTCATGGATGCCGATCTCAGATGAGGTACCCCTTCCTGACCTCCCACACATGGATCCATGGAAGGAAGTAACGCACCCTAGATTCTCAAAGAGTAAAGCGTTCAACTTCAAGAGTCCTGGGAAGACCTCTACATGAGCATGCAGATGGATCGAGCTTCTTCACTGGGACTTTGTATTTCCAGCTCTATACCGCAGGACTGTGGTAAACAAAGGCATTGTAGTTAACGGTTTATAATGATTGCAGATATATGGGGTCTGGGATTGTGTTTTATGTATGTTTACAATAGCCTCAAACATCACTGTTTTATATGTAATAAGTGATTAGATAGAATATCGATTACGACATCAATATGGGATATTCTCTCTGATTCTCTGATTCATAATGTTTCTCCCCACCCCCTCTCCCCTATTTCTTTCCCGCCTAACCAGGGATTGTTGGGCCTATAGGCCTCTAGGTTTTTGTTTTTATGTTTATGTGTATGTTTACTTGTTATACACCTTGTCAGTGACCTTTATGATTAGAGGGATACCCCACTACGTTCTATTAAATGGCGGACATCATAATCTGCACATATAATGTTAAGGGCTTGAATGCTCCTGCAAAACGTAGCCACCTACTATCTTTACTAAAAAAAGATAAGGTGTCGGTATTGATGTTGCAGGAGACGCACTTCAAAACACATAAAATCCCTAAATTACCTACCACAATGTTTAAACAGTGGTTTCACCACACAAATAATACTTCTGCCTCTAAAGGGGTTTCTATAGCTTTTCACAAAGATATCCCGTTTACACTAACTTCTAAATTTCAGGATCCAGATGGGAGAGCACTCTTTCTAAAGGGGAAAATTGGCACCTCTACTTATACGTTTGCAAATTTATATACACCAAACTCTAGACAGATTCAGTGGTTAATAGGAAGACTAGAGGAACTACAAGCTTTTGCAGAAGGTCCTATTATAATAGGTGGTCATTTTAATTTAGCTTCAAACCCTAGCATGGACTCCTCCTCAAAACGCACAGCACAGTCAAAGAATACTCTGAATGGACTGAACAATCGTTTGCGTTTAATGGGTCTTACTGATGCTTGGAGGACACTGTACACAACAGATCTAGACTACACATTCTTTTCCAGGCCACACAAAACTCACCAACGCATAGACTACCTTTTTATTCATGACAGTATTCTACCAGCTTTGAAGTCAGCTACAATAGGCCCAACCACTATTTCGGACCATGCGCCTGTACTATTGCGGCTAACGGTCAAAGACCTCCCCAAAAGGGACTCATCATGGCGTTTAAATGAAACGTTGTTAGATGACGAGGTGGAATTGGAACACTTGATGAAGCAACTTCAGTTCTTCTTTGACACAAACACGACACCGGGCATGCCAGAACCTATAATATGGGAAACGCACAAGACATATATAAGAGGGTTACTAATAGCTCTCGGTTCGCGAGTGAAAAGAAAAAGGGAACAATTAATAACAGATCTCCTTTGCCAAATAAGAGACGCAGAGAAGAATCACAGGAAAACACCCACATCTAGTTTGTTGGAGGAATTAACTAAAAGACAGGAACAGCTCAAATTATTACTGAACACAAAAATGGCAAAAAACTTGCTATATTATCAACAGAAAATTTATGCCTACGGGGAAAAAGGAGGCAAACTGATGTCAGCATTAATAAAAAAGCGTAAAGAGAAAACGTTCATATCGTCAATTAACACCCAATCAGGGAGTACAGTTACTCGTACTTCTGATATAGCAGCAGCCTTTAAGGAATACTACTCCTCTCTGTATAACCTAGAGAATCAAAAATCCAACTCAACACACTCCATTAAGCAAACAAAAATCTTGGCCTTTTTTGAAGGCTTGGATTTCTCCAAAGTTTCAGAATCCGATAGGGTAACTCTTACTCACCCAATAACGATTAAGGAAGTAAAAGATACAGTATCATCATTCCCAATGGGAAAAAGTCCGGGCCCAGATGGGCTTACACTAAAATATTTTAAAAAATTCCAGGGCATTCTACTGCCACGCCTCACATTATTATGCAACAGCCTACTCAATGGGGGCCAACTCCCGAAGCAAGCACTAGAAGCACATATAACAATACTACCCAAAGAAGGGAAAGACCCGAATCTATGCTCCAGCTACAGGCCCATATCATTGTTAAACATTGATATCAAAATCTGGGCTAAACTACTGGCCAGGAGGCTCACGAGTATTCTGCCTAATATAGTCAAGCCGGATCAAATGGGATTTGTTAAAAATAGGGAAGGGAGACATAATGTCATACGCTTATTAAACTCCATTTTTCTAGCAAAAGCAAAAAAGTATCCCCTTGTACTGGTGGGCACAGACACGGAGAAGGCGTTTGACAGGATCGCCTGGGACTTTATGCGTTTCACGCTGATGCAATTTAACTTCCCACCTCAATTTATAGAAGCAATTTTTACATTATATTCCACCCCATCAGCGCGTATTAAGGTAAATGGAACTCTCTCCCAATCATTTACGATAACTAATGGAACGAGACAAGGGTGCCCCCTTTCTCCCTCATTATTTATATTGTCAATGGAAATACTACTCCAAAAACTCAGGTAGGGTGATGTTATAAAGGGTTTTTCACACAAATTGGTCCAGCATATGGTATCGGCATTTGCAGATGATCTTTTGCTATTAATTACGAACCCGCTTGTTGCAATGCCCAGACTGTTAGATATTTTCCAACAATATGGCGACATATCGAATTTTAAAGTAAACTATTCCAAATCAGACCTTTTGAATATTTCATTATCCCAATCCCAGGCGGCCCTGTTGAACAAAATCTCCTCGTTTCATTGGGCGGAAAAGTCAATAAAATATTTGGGAGTACATATACCTACCAGGTTGGAAGATTTGTACTCAGTGAATTATCAACCCCTAACGTTAAAAATCTCAAAACAACTCAAGGAATACAACCTTCCATTCATGTCATGGATGGGGCGTAAAAACCTCCTGCAAACATACGTACTTCCCCAAATACTCTATTTCCTGATGATGTTACCTATGTATTTACCTGACGGTTTCTTCACTAACATAAGAAAACTCTTTTCTGAATTTCTATGGAAGGGAAGGAAACCTAGGTTAGCGTATAAGACACTTACTCGGAAAAAACTAGGCGTGGTCTGGGCCTCCCCGATATTAAACAATACTATATAGCATTTCATCTGCAAAGATGGTTGGAAATAATAAGTAATACCTCGCCAGATACAGACCCAAGACAAAAATCGGATTTGGCTGTTTTAGGCACGACTTACTTAAAAATGTTATGGCTTCCAGACAGTAAAGAAGTTCGGGAACTTTCACTATCACTAGTGCAGGGCACAATCCGTGTATAGAAATCACTACAACAAACGCACACATTATGGGAGGACACATCGCCACTACTACCGGCATGTTTAATTCCATATGTAGTGAAAAAAGACGAAACTATCTTGAGGTCCTTATGGTCCCAATTAAAAGATATGACTGTAGCTGAATGTCTTGCTGATAATAAAATCCCAGATATTACTTCCCTACAGACGTCAATCCAATCATCAGAAATCAACTTTTTGCACATTGAACATTTTAGGAACATATGCACACTATTTCTATCTCACAATCCAGCTACTAGGCCTTTGGCATGGTTTGAACAGTTAATTCTCCTTCAAAAAAGTAAAAAGCAAGGACTGTCTGCGATATACTCACACTTGTCCTTTTCCAAATCAGTAGAACATCCACAGTTTTTGCAAGCGTGGGAGAAGGAATTGGGCATTAGTCTATCAGGGGACGACAGCAAGTTTATATTAAAATATTCACATGGCTTCTCAACTTGTGTGTAGATTCAAGAAAACCACTACAAACTTTTATCCAGATGGTACAAAACTCCTGAACTGCTATTTAAAATGGGCCTGTCGTCCTCTGATAGATGTTGGAGATGTCAGGCACAAGCTGGGACTCTGAGTCACATTTGGTGGCCGTGCCCGGTGGTGAGCTCCTTCTGGACAGAAATTCAAAAACATATAAATGCGCTTATGCCGTCGGTGACTAAATTGACGGCTGAGTTGGTATTACTAGCTCTTCCCACACCACAATTTAGACCATCAAGAAACTCATTAATAACCCACCTAGTGGCAGCGGCTAAGTGTCTTATTCCGCTGCTTTGGCTACAACCGCAACCACCATCAATACAGCAGTGGTTCCAAAAAGTGCATCAGATGTAGTGCATGCCGGATGGAGGAGCTGACCTCTGGCAAATGAACAAACATGAGTCCTATAGAAAAATTTGGGATCCATGGTTGAAATACACTGATATGCTACATGTTTGATTGTCCTGGAAAAGCCTATCTAACTGATTTCAATGCAAATGTATATCCCATTCTCTGCAAACTAGTTGTGCAAGACCTTATTATTATTATTCTTTATTCTTATTATTTATTATATGTTACTTATCTTCACTTTTAAGGTCACTTCACC
Organism: Bufo bufo; assembly: GCF_905171765.1. Classification (NCBI taxonomy): domain Eukaryota; kingdom Metazoa; phylum Chordata; class Amphibia; order Anura; family Bufonidae; genus Bufo; species Bufo bufo. The sequence goes on from NC_053391.1 coordinate 10,089,040, forward strand.
TCTTATTGATGTCCACAGTGGTATACCGCAATTGTAACCAGCTTATTGTAATGGTCATAGATTATAACTTAATGAAGGAACAGACAAGGTAAAAGTTTGTATGTTTTTGTACTTTGTTTTTGTACTTTGTTTATTTGTTATAAACCAACAAGTAATGTAATGGATATGTCATAATGTAAAAATTTTCTTACATGACTTGCATATCTACTATATGACATATGAAACGCTAATATGTTGTATTGTCTGAAATCAACAATAAAAACATATTTGATAAAAAAATAAAGCATATAGATTTTTGGTTGGTTTAACAGTTCTATTGTAACAGTGGCTGCTGCATGCCGCTGTTTCCCCACTTACCGCCGTGAACCTGGGCGCCGTGCTCAGCGGTGATCCTTCCGTCCACCGCTGCAGTCCTGGGCTCTGTCGCTGTACGTGCTGTGGTGCTGAGGATTCCGCTCCACAGGTTCCACTCAGCCCTGGCCACAGCCTGCTTGCTTCTGGTGTCTGGTTACACTGCCCTAGGGGTGGCACACATCATTCCCTTGGCTGCATGGGTTGGTTCATGTAACCTTGCTGACCAACCCAGGCTCTCCTGCAGGTGCTAAAGTGGCTCAGCCCCCTTCCCAGATGCCTTAATGTCAAGGTCCTTGTGTTTGCTAAGTTCCTGATACTCAGGCGTGCTCCTGACTTATACTTCGTTCCTGGATTCTACTGCTCGTCTGATCCATGCCTGCTTGCCTTAACTCTCCTGTTGCTGAACCGAATTACCTGACCTGTACCTGTGCTGCCTGTCCTGACCTTTCACCTGTCTGACTACGCCTCTGCCTCAGCCTTCGGTCCTGCACTGTTTTTCCTGGTAACGACTCTGCCTGCCTGACTTTCCCTTGTACCTCCTGGTCCGCCTGGACCAGCTGCCTCGTGTGCCTATCCTCCTCAAGAGGTAGCAATCTGGTGTTCCCCTCTGGAAAGTCTATCCCCACCATCAGGGGTACTATGAAGAATTGAGGGGTTCACTTAGACAACGCCCTTAGAGGAGGTACAACACGTGGCACAGTGAGTTCACACCCGCTGGTTTGTGATATCTATCAATTATTTTTCGGCTTTTCGTTAATTTCTTGAGATCTTCAACTTGATTAGAACTCTTTATCTAATTGAAGTGATGGTCTGCATTAGTTCTACTCTTGTTTCTTTGGTGACCCACTCCAATAAATGTGGAGAATTAATTAACATTTACATGATTCAACTTCAGTACATTAAGATCATTGGAAATAGTAGCAGTTTTACTCTGGAATTATTCATTAATTAGGATAAATGTCAGGAAAAAGTGTTTTTAGCTCAATGTGATGCACAGTGGGAGATGAGGATTCACTGTGCAGATGAAGGTGCCTTATAGACAGAGGATGGGGACAGTATATAACCGATTCAGCTAAGGCTACTTTCGTCACTGTATAGGACGTGCGCCTGGGTCCAGAGCGGGGGTCTCTCCTGTTTACCATCGTACCATATGAAGTGGCTGTTTCATTGTGTATTGGTTTTGCCTTCTATGTGTAGCATGATATAAAAGTACATTGCCTGTACACATGCTGTAGTGTTTGACTTTGGCCACTAGATGGCATCTGTAGTGGCAGGCAGGGGTGCACCTAGGCTTTCTGCTGCCTGATGCAAAAACTGAAACGGCGCTCCCCCCCCCCCCCATGCCAATTTCTTAACCTAATCCCTTTGCCACAATAAAAGCGCTCATTCCCCATGGCCCTTCGGCTTCCCCCCTCTTGCCCCTAGCAGGTGCTGCCTGAGGCGATCGCCTCGCCTGGCCTCATTATTGGTGCACCCGTGGCAGGGATATACAGTCAGGTCCATAAATATTGGGACATCGACACAATTGTAACATTTTTGGCTCTATACACCACCACAATGGATTTAAAATGAAACGAACAAGATGTGCTTTAACTGCAGACTGTCGGCTTTAATTTGAGGGCATTTACATCCAAATCAGGTGAACGGTGCAGGAATTACAACAGTTTGCATATGTGCCTCCCACTTGTTAAGGGGCCAAAAGTAATGGGACAGAATAATAATCATAAATCAAACTTTCACTTTTTAATACTTGGTTGCAAATCCTTTGCAGTCAATTACAGCCTGAAGTCTGGAACGCATAGACTTTACCAGACGCTGGTCTCATCCCTGGTGATGCTCTGCCAGGCCTCTACTGCAACTGTCTTCAGTTCCTGCTTGTTCTTGGGGCATTTTCCCTTCAGTTTTGTCTTCAGCAAGTGAAATGCATGCTCAATCGGATTCAGGTCCGGTGATTGACTTGGCCATTGCAGAACATTCCACTTCTTTCCCTTAAAAAACTCTTTGGTTGCTTTTGCAGTATGCTTTGTGTCATTGTCCATCTGCACTGTGAAGCGCCGTCCAATGAGTTCTGAAGCATTTGGCTAAATATGAGCAGATAATATTGCCTGAAACCCTTCAGAATTCATCCTGCTGCTTTTGTCAGCAGTCACATCATCAATAAATACAAGAGAACCAGTTCCATTGGCAGCCATACATGCCCACGCCATGACACTACCACCACCATGCTTCACTGATGAGGTGGTATGCTTAGGATCATGAGCAGTTCCTTTCCTTCTCCATACTCTTCTCTTCCCATCACTCTGGTACAAGTTGATCTTGGTCTCATCTGTCCATAGGATGTTGTTCCAGAACTGTGAAGGCTTTTGTAGATGTCGTTTGGCAAACTCTAATCTGGCCTTCCTGTTTTTGAGGCTCACCAATGGTTTACATCTTGTGGTGAACCCTCTGTATTCACTCTGGTGAAGTCTTCTCCTGATTGTTGACTTTGACACACATACACCTACCTCCTGCAGAGTGTTCCTGAGCTGGCCAACTGTTCTGAAGGGTGTTTTCTTCACCAGGGTAAGAATTCTTCGGTCATCCACCACAGTTGTTTTCCGTGGTCTTCCGAGTCTTTTGGTGTTGCTGAGCTCACCGGTGCGTTCCTTCTTTTTAAGAATGTTCCAAACAGTTGTTTTGGCCGCGCCTAATGTTTTTTCTATCTCTCTGATGGGTTTCTTTTGTTTTTTCAGCCAATGATGGCTTGCTTCACTGATAGTGACAGCTCTTGGGATCTCATCTTGAGAGTTGACCACAACAGATTTCAAATGCAAATAGCAGACTGGAAATGACCTCTGGACCTTTTATCTGCTCATTGTAATTGGGATAATGAGGGAATAACACACACCTGGCCATGGACCAGCTGTGAAGCCAATTGTCCCATTACTTTTGGTCCCTTAACAAGTGGGAGGCACATATGCAAACTGTTGTAATTCCTGCACCGTTCACCTGATTTGGATGTAAATATCCTCAAATTAAAGCTGACAGTCTGCAGGTAAAGCACATCTTGTTTGTTTCATTTCAAATCCATTGTGGTGGTGTATAGAGCCAAAAATGTTAGAATTGTGTCAATGTCCCAATATTTATGGACCTGACTGTATATTGAACTGGAAGGAAGGCGTGAGGGTAGTCAGTGGTGGTTCCACCTGCTGTGTCAGGGGAATCTGTTGAGCACATCATTGGGTTGTAGGCTTTTGTGAGCATCCAGAGCCTGGCAGAAATGTCTGTGCACCAATAAGGTGGAGTGCGGATGAACTGATGTGCAAGAGATAGGCCTGGTCATCAGTGGGAGCAGGCTTGTTTCCTGAGAGGTGGGTGTCGAGACTGGAAGCTACAGCTGAGGAGGTGTTGGATTGGAGGTCATAAGATTTGATGCGGGGCTTGTGCCGATTTACTGAAATGGGTCACCGGGCAGAGAGCCTAGGACAGTGAAGCAGTATGGTTGCTTTGTAAAGCAGCAACTGGAGCAAGCAGACTTTGTAGGAAAACCGCAGCACTCAATATACAATATGTTTATTCACCAATACAATGCGATGTTTTCGACCGGTATGGTCTTTCTCAAGCAATAAGAGTTGCGGCTGGCACCACCACATAAAGGAACGGTATTTATATCTTTGTCGTTGTGCTGCTACATTTTGTTTTTTCTCTATAGCACCTGGAGCAAGTCGCTGTTTTAGACAGACCATTGCTGAAGGCAAATTGCAACGGGTGCCTCCCTCTAGGGCCCTCTATAACGCGACCCAGGTGTAGGAATGCTGAGAGGTATAGTGCGGCCTAAAATGTCTCTCTATGTGTGTCACGGTGCTCCTACCTGGATACGGCCGGACCCCAGGCTTTGGCTCCGGAACAATAAATAGGGGGAATAATTGAGGGATAAAAGAATAACGAGTCCAGACCTTGTATGTAGTTGAACAGCAGCTTTACTTGAATAAGCATTCATCAAAACAATCTTCAAGCTCTGTCTTGGTTCCAGCAGGCTTTAGCATTAAACTGGCAGGCTTATTCAATAACTCTGCTTGCTTTCTCTCTCTGTGCTGTACTGATAAGCTGAATAGGTAACTTGGCTTCCTCTGTAAGCTGCACTTCTTCTCTGTAGTCTGACTCTAAGTTATGCCAGGGAACTTTCCTCCTGGCTCCTGAGGCTTTAAGCTTTGTCCTCATGGCCAACAGAGCTTAAGGTGCTCTGGCTGGCATGGGCACATCCAGCAGAGACGTGCCACCTGCACACCTGTCCTCTTGCAGGGGGTAAGCTAGACTGAAGCTAACTGGTCCCCACCCTTCCTGCAGGAAGTAGGACTAGCCCACTCCCCTACAGAGGGGGATTAGAATGGAATGGAAAGTTCCATTCTCTCTAAGTACAGCTCTGCCACCTGCTGGTGAACCAGGCACATTAAATATGAACATAACAGTTACATAACAAAATAGGAATGCACATTGTGGAGGACCTGGAATAAATACACAAGATGATATGATGTTAGACCAATAAAGACAGTAGCAAGGTGCAGAAGTGGTAACGCCACTCTGGGGTGTTACAGAATTAGCTAAGCCTACCTGAGTGATTAGCTCTAGAGAGTCTGCTGTGGCCATGGACATGGTCAGCCCAGTAGGAGAACCAGTGGTGAAGTAACCAGTGCTCTGAACTAGTAAGATCCCAGTGGGGCACTGTTTGGATCCCTGACCCTGCAGACTGGAGAGGTATGAGGTTTGGTTGACCTACAGCCCTGAGATGGAACCTGGTAGTATAGTCCTTAATTAGACTGGTCCAAATGGAGTAGACAGTGGGAAGGGTGTTATAGCAGGAGCCCTTAAGGGTCAGGCCCAAGGTAAGAAATCTGCCTTACCGTAAGAGTGAATGAAGCTGGATTGGACCTGAGGAGCCGTCCTGACTATCCTCAAGTGAGATCATCTACAGGACAAACCTTGGAGGGAACATATGAGTGGATAGAGCCTTCAAGACACAGGGTCCACGAGCAATGGACTCTTGGTGTAGGACATCATATTTGAGCTAGATATGGATATTTACAGTATATATGATATCTATCTCAAAATGAAAAATGGCAGCCAATGAAATGGGTTTTATTCAATCTCAGTGCTGGGACACAAGATGTATATATGGTCCGGAAAACAGTTAAGTGCGGTCTTGGTCTAGACTGGGGGACACAACCTCTGCACGCACCCCTTTTATTTATACCTCTGATTACGGAGGACATTTTTAGGTCGTGCCTATTACACACAGGCGTCCATGTTTTATGCTGTGGTCGGGATAAGTTCCTCATCCATCACCTCTCCATTTCATAAACTACTGATTTTCCATCTCGTCAAGAACTTCTGCAGATACCAGTGATGGATTCAGTGACAAGGGTTTCATATGGATTGATCCTACGTATGTCAGACAGCTTCAATTTACTGAATTTATGGGGTCAGGTGTCATATGGCCTCATAGCTGACTAAGTAGCTCCTACATCAAAGGTCCTGTCATTTGTCATCCTCAACTTTCCTCCATCTTCACGTTGCATTTCAACTTTTTAATATTTTTTATATTTCTGTTATGAAGTAGTATTTGACGTATCATCTTCATATCTACATCAGAAGAGGCACATCCATAGTGAATGGGCAGCTTCTGAGAAAACCGACCGATTAATTTATTGATCAGACTTGTTTTTGGCCTCAAATTGAAAATTTACATTGGAGGTCAAAGGTCTTGTGTTGAGATGACATTTTGGCACCTGAAGATTGATGATGGGCTCTGGGGCCCACAACAGATAATTGAAGTTTACTGTTAATGACAGATTCCAGTGAAAATTCCTCCTGTGCTGTATAGGGCTCACTGGATATTTAATAAGGAGACCACCTTAAGATATGTATCTTTAACGTTCAATAATTCCATCACTAATGAAAGTGTACTTCAATAGTGGACACAGAGCTGAACCCGGACATACCTCCATTTTCACCCCGGCAGCCCCCCTGACTTGAGCATCAGAGCAGTTCATGCTCCGATGCTCTCTTTTGCCCTGCGCTAAATCGTGCAGGGCAAAGGCATTTTTTAGAGATCCGTTGACGTACTGGGGCTCTCCATGGGGCTGCCAGGAACCCCGGTGACGTCACAGTCACTGATGGGCGAGATTTAGCACTGCCCTAGCCAGTAAAAAGGCTAGGGCAGCGCTAAAGCCCGCCCATCAGAGCCGGTGATGTCACCGAACACACTGCCAGGAGGAAGTTTCCGCCTGGCCGTGTGCTATTGAAAATAAAAGAGCCCGTGCCCTGCGCGATTTAGCGCAGGGCAACGGAGCGCATCGGAGCATGAGATGCTCCGATGCCAACATCAGGTGGGCTGCCTGGGTGAAAATAAAGGTATGTCCGGGTTCAGCTCTGAACCCGGACAACCCCTTTAAGGATCATGTGACTCACCATGTGGAAATGGTAGGGGCCTCTAGGACTCCGCAGAGCAGGACACTCTCCCATCAACAGTGCCACGAGGTGGAGCTATCTGCATGTGCACTTATATTGTTCCTGTTTTTTGGAATGGGAGCTATATGACTATGTTTGTAGGAAGCTATATCTTTATTCTGTATGTAGCCGGCTACCCATAGTGGTAGCTGTATAATCTGTATGTAGTGAGCTCCTCCTAGTGGTAGCTGTATAATCTGTATGTAGTGAGCTCCTCCTAGTGGTAGCTGTATAATCTGTAGGTAGAAAGCTCCCTCTACTGGTGACTGTACAATCCATATGTCATCAGTTCCCTCTAGGGGTGGCTGTATAATCTGTGTGTAGTGAGCTTCCCCTAGTGGTGGCTGTATAATCTGTATGTAGTGAGCTCCCTCTAGTGGTGGCTGTATAATCTGTGTGTAGTGAGCTTCCCCTAGTGGTGGCTGTATAATGTGTATGTAGTGAGCTCCCCTAGTGGTAGCTGTATAATCTGTATGTAGTGAGCTCCCTCTAGTGGTGGTTGTATAATCTGTATGTAGTGAGCTCCCTCTAGTGGTGGCTGTATAATCTGTATGTAGTGAGCTCCCTCTAGTGGTGGCTGTATAATCTGTATGTAGTGAGCTCCCTCTAGTGGTGGTTGTATAATCTGTATGTAGTGAGCTCCCTCTAGTGGTGGCTGTATAATCTGTATGTAGTGAGCTCCCTCTAGTTGTGACTGTATAATCTATATGTAGTGATCTCCCCCATGGATGGCTGTATAATCTATATGTAGTGAGCTCCCTCTAGTGGTGGCTGTATAATCTACCAGCGTGCGCTTGTACTTGCGCATCTTACGATCACGCTCCAGTGATGGAATTAAGGACGGTACGTTGTCCTTGTAACGGGGGATCCAGCAGCGTGGCCACCCAGTAATCAGCACAAGTTAGAATCTGGGCAACTCGGCGGTCGTTGCGGAGACAATCGCTCATGTGTGCCAGGCTGCCCAGAGGCAACGACAAGCTGTCCTGTGTGGGAGGTGTATCAGCTGTGTCCTCTGTATCCCCCCATCCACGCACCAGTGATGGCCATGAGCTGGTCTGGGTGCCACCCTGCTGTGAACATGGTTCCTCCTCCTCCATCTCCTCCTCCTCATCCTCCACCTCCTCATCCTCCACCTCCTCATCCTCCAGAACTGTGCCCTGGCTGGACAATTGTGTACCTGACGTTTGTGGGTGCAGGAACCCACCCTCGGAGCCACTTGGTAATGACTGGCCGGAAACCCTACGAAATGACCCCTCTTCCTCCTCCTCCTCCTGTGCCACATCCTCTTCCATCATCGCCAGGAGAGTTTTTTCAAGGAGGCATAGAAGTGGGATAGTAACGCTGAGAACGGATCAGTCTCTCCGCTTGTCATGCAGATGGACGGATCTGTCCTTCAGTTGTTTTGCAGATTCGGCACTAATGCAAGTCAATGGGAATTAATGCCGGATCCGGCATTCCAGCGACTGATCAGGCATTTTGGACTGACATAATACCGCAGCATGCTACAGTATTATGTCCGGCCAAAATGCCTGACAGTGACTGAACGGAAGGCATACCGATGCAAACTGAACGGATTTCTATCCATTCAGAATGCATTGGGATATGCCTGATCAGTTCTTTTCTGGCATAGAGTCCTTTTGACGGAACTCTATGCCGGAACAGAATAAACGCTAGTGTGAAAGTTCCCTTAGATTGGTAGAGTCTCATTGCTGGGACCCGGCGATCACTATTCTGCTGGTGCAGTCACTGTGTATATACATTATTTATCCTGTACTGATCCTGAGTTACATCCTGTATTATACTCCAGAGCTGCACTCACTATTCTGCTGGTGGAGTCACTGTGTACATACATTACTTATCCTGTTCTGATCCTGAGTTACATCCTGTATTATACTCCAGAGCTGCACTCACTATTCTGCTGGTGCAGTCACTGTGTAGATACATTACTTATCCTGTACTGATCCTGAGTTTTACAGCAAGACACGGAGGCTTCGTATTGCATAATCCTTCTTTACTGAACCACCAATAGCAGCAAAGAGAAAAATTTACATATAAGGAACCATAGCAACCAAGGTCCCTCCCCACTGGCCCCTATAATAGGCCTCTCTTCCTCTGTGACTTCCTCTTTCTTTGCTGCTGCCACCAAGTTAAGTACATCTTATTTATGCTTGTGTCATTTATATTTAGTGTCTTTGCGCTGTTTACCCCAGGGTGACTAACCCTGCATGCTCGCAGCGCTCCCCTTTGCCTCATGCATTCGGCTTATTGCTGGGGTGTATTGTTTTATTTGCATTGCGCTGAGTTGCTTCGGTTGCCGTTTTCCCGCGCCCCCCCACCCCCACCCCCCCTCGGTTTTCCCTTACCCTTAGTTCCGGGGGGGTTCTCTGCCCTAGCCAGTGGTCTTTTGACACATTGTGAGTCCTACCTCTTGATCACTTAGGTTCCCGGCATATGGTGGGCGGATCCTCCGTCCCTGTGGACGGCGGCTTCGTTCCTGGCGCTTGCTGTGCGGTGGGACAGCGAGATCTCGCGAGATCTCGGCGGCCATCTTGCGTTTGGCTGCCGCGATTCGCAGGCTTTTGGGGGCGGAGCTACAGCGTCTCCTGCTCCTTCCGGCCAGTCGCTTTCTACTTACAGCACGGTCGGCGGCTCCTGCTGCTCCCTCTGCCTTCTAGCCTCCAGGGTTCTCCTCAGGCATCTCAGCTCTTCACAGTGAGTTACTTTCACCGGGTAGCACTTTAGCCAGGCCAGTGGCAGTTATGTCTGTACCTACTTCCCCTCGGTCTGCCGGCAGGCCCCCCTCCCCCCCTGAGGGATCCGGCCCCTCTCATGTGGATGCCCAGGCGCTGGCTCTACAGCGATCAGTGTCGGATGCGATCATGGCAGCCATGGGCTCCATGTCATCCATCCTTTCTCAGACCATTACCCAGGCCCTGGCCGTCCCACCTTCCAATTTACCTGTGCAGGATCCCATTGCCACTCCGCAGCCTACCTCAAATGACTCTCCTTTTGTAGAGGAGGTTTTGACTGGTGCGCATATTGCCACCCCAGAGACCGTGCTTAGACCACGGAAGAGGGCCCTTTCCCGCCGGGCAGAACGGGCGCGGACATGGAAAAGCGCAAGAGCGCAATCCCCGGAATTGTCTGGCTCTGACAGAGCTTCAGACGAGGAGGCATTCGCGGATATGGATTATGAGGCGGAGGAGGATGTCACCCCCCCAGTTCAGGGCCCCTCGGCTGCAGTTGCAGCTACCTCCTCTGCCAGGGATGTGGTGTCCCCTTGTACCGCTTCCCTATCTGTGGCGGTTCTGGATGATTCGGGAGAACCTATGTTTGACCCCGAATCGTTGCACCACCCGCGTTCGGCGGAATGGCTCCCCTCCCCTCATGTAGGGGCTTATTTGGAGCACTGGGTGCGTCACTCGCTTTCCCGCGATTCACGCAACAAACTCAGGGCTGAGTGTCCCAGGCCATTGGTTCCTAATAAGGTGTGCGAGACCCCAATAGTGGATCCCAAAATGGCTCAGTTTCTAACCAAAACTGGCTGGAACTCAAAGAAGGGCCTGGATTCGGCGCTTCGTAGCTACCAGGACAAGATCCTAGATGTCCTCGGCCCACTTACCAAGATCTTGGAGATGGCCGAGTCAGCCAGGAGTGAGGGATCCCCAATAGACCACGAGGAGTTACGGGGCTGGGCCCAGAGGGCCATTTGCCTTACCGGCAACGCCAATACTTCAGTGGCGATTGAGAGGCGCAAGTCTATCCTTTTCAAGATAGACCCTAAGTTAGCTAACTTGGCGCTCACTGAGGCGGGAAAGGAAGCCCAGGGCCTCCTTTTCGGTGAGTCCTTCATTAAGGACATGGGCCGTTTTGTGGGCACCTTTACTGCGCTTGATAAGGCCCAGAGTTCGATGCGCAGGGTGTTTCACGGACGGGTCTCTCATCGGGCCGGCAGTGGTAGGGGCCGCCTGTCCGGCCGTGCTAGTTTCCAGGCCCGCGGAGCAAATAGAGGTGCCGGTGGACATCGTCCATCCTTCCAGGAGCAACGCAACCCGTCTCCTTTCTTCGCCTCCAGAGGAAACCAGTGGCGTTCTCGTTCCTTCCGGGGCAACCCCAACCATCGCAGACCCTTGGGTAAGTGCTCCCCTGACCGGGGATTCTATGGTTCCTTGTGTAGGGGGCAGACTCCAGCGTTTTTCCCACGCTTGGAGTGTCATTACCTCAGACCCGTGGGTCCTCACCACGGTCAAGGGATTTCACATAGAGCTCACGGGGTCTCCCTACGTTGTCCCCTCCCCGCCACTTGTCCCCCTGTCACACACAGCTTGCGCTCTGGTCGACGCGGAGTTGTGCTCCCTCAGACAGAAGCGGGCGATAGAACGAGCGTCCCCATCACGTGGGGCGGTGATCAGCAATATCTTCCTTGTCCAGAAGAAGGGTGGACAGATGAGGCCAGTTATCAATCTGCGCGCGCTGAATGCGGTAGTTCGCTACCGGCATTTCAAAATGGAGGGGATCCATCTTCTTCGGGACTTGTTAGTTCCTGGGGACTGGATGGTAAAGCTGGACCTGAAGGATGCCTACCTGACGGTCCCAGTGGCCACTCACTCCAGGGACCTACTCCAGTTCAGGTGGAACGGCGAGGTCTGGAGGTTCACCTGTCTGCCATTCGGACTGTCGTCAGCTCCTTGGTGCTTCACCAAGTTGCTGCGTCCGGTCGTGTCATGGTTGAGGACTCGGGGCGTCCGCCTAATTATTTACCTGGACGACATCCTTCTGATGCACGAATCCAGGGTGGGGTTACTGGAACATCTCCAGTGGACGTCGGATTTGCTTTCAGATCTCGGATTCCTCCTCAACATAGAGAAGTCCTGCCTCATCCCGACTCAGAAGATGGAATTCTTAGGATTCACGGTGGATTCTCTCTCGGAGTCCCTCAGTCTGCCGACGGCAAAATTGCGGGCGATCCGCAAGGAACTGAGACATGCGCTTCTCATACCCCATCTCTCATTGCGTCATCTGGCCCGCATCATCGGTCTGTTAGCCTCGTCCATCCAGGCGGTGTTTCCAGCCCCATTACATTACCGTGCGCTCCAGCGTCTGAAGATCGCCCATCTTCGGACCGGTGCATCCTTTGCGGACGCGGTGGTCCTGGATTCGGAGGCCCGAGAGGAATTGAGTTGGTGGATAGCCAATCTGGAGGCGTGGAACGGCAGGGCGATTTTCGGCTCCCTGCCAGAGTTGACCATAGAATCAGATGCGAGCCTCCAGGGTTGGGGCGCCCATTGCAATGGTGTATCTACGGGAGGCCCATGGTCAGCGGAGGAGTCCCTCCTGCACATCAATGCTTTGGAGCTCCTGGCAGGATCTTTCGCGGTGAGGAGTTTTTCCAACGGGATCGCCAACGCTTGCATCAAGTTACGTATGGACAATATATCAGCAGTCCAGTATGTCAACCGTTTGGGGGGTACTCGCTCAGCGACGTTGGCTCGTCTGGCCAAAGACTTTTGGACATTTTGCCTAGCCAGGGACATCATGGTCCAGGCGGAGTACCTACCGGGACTTAACAACGTCCAGGCGGATTGGAACTCGCGCTACCTATCGGATGGCAGCGATTGGCAATTGGACCCTCTGGTCTTCTCAGCTATCTCGGAATTGTGGGGTCCGATGTCTATCGACCTGTTCGCTTCACGGCTGAACAGACAGCTCACCCGTTTTTACAGCTGGCGTCCGGACCCGGAAGCATTAGCAGTGGAAGCGTTCCTCCAGGATTGGTCGGTATCCCGCCTGTACGCGTTTCCCCCATTCTCGATGATTCCGAGGACACTCTTGCAGGTGATTCGTCAGCAGGCGGACCTAGTTCTTGTGGTACCGTTCTGGGGGTCTCAGGTCTGGTTCCCCTCGTTGCTGAGGATTCTAGTGGAGATTCCTGTACTTCTCCCGACCCGGTCGGATCTCCTCCACAACCCTCTGGGACTACAACATCCCCTTTTACTCGACGGATCCCTGCGGCTGCTGGCATGCCGGATCTCCGGACACCTGGATCGTTCGAGGGAGTTTCGGCAGCAACTCGACAGCTATTGGACAGTGCATGGGCTCCCGGCACTAGGAAGTCGTACCGGGCAGCCTGGAGAACTTGGGCTAACTGGTGCGTGGAACGGGACTTGGATCCCGTTTCGGCACCTGTAACCCACCTGCTAGAGTTTCTCACCTCTCTCTTCGAGGCGGGGAAGGCATATCGGACCATTAACCTGTTTAGGTCCGCTATCTCTTCTACCCATGCGGGCTTCGAGGGAGTCGCGGCTGGCCAACATCCGTCTGTTTCTCGCCTGTTAAGGGGGGCTCGTTTATCTCGTCCCCCGCGTCCTCGTTTTTCCACTACATGGGACGTGGCCCTGGTCCTTACCTTCTTGTCCTCCTGGCCCGAGAACTCTGACCTCACAATTAGGCAATTGTCAGCTAAGCTCTTGACGTTATTTTGCCTCATTTCATGCAAGAGGGTCTCAGATGTGAGGGCTCTTGATCACGACGCGCGCTCCTTTACCCCGGAGGGGGTTACTTTCAACATCTCGCGTCGCACGAAGACCAACATACGTTACGTGTCCTACCCCAGTTTTCCTGACTCTCCGATTTTATGTCCAGTGGCGTGCCTTAAAGAATACGAGTCCAGGACTCTGGCGCATCGGTCTCCGAACAGTTCTCAGCTGTTCATTTCTATTCGTCATCCTTTTGGACTGGTTTCTAGCCCCACGTTAGCACGCTGGCTTAAATGGGTCATGTCATTAGCTGGTGTAGACACGTCTGTCTTCACGGCCCATTCTGCGCGTGGGGCCTCTGCCACCGCCTTGGCGGTTTCGGGTGCCAGATTAGAGGATGTTATGCGCCTGGCTGATTGGTCCAATGTGACCACTTTCAGGGAGTTCTATTTCCGTCCTCCACCTAATTTATTTGCTTCAATCATTGACGGGCTTTGAACTTGCAATACGAAGCCTCCGTGTCTTGCTGTAAAACTTAATGATTTTCCTATTTCATGACGTAAAGTCATAGTTTTATTAAAGACACGGAGGCGAGTATTGCCCACCCTATTCCCTCCCTTGGGTTTTTTCTCGCAGTTTTTGGTTACAGGGGTCACGTATCATTACCTCTATGTATTATTAACCTTTTAAGTTATTGTGTTTTAGGTTTTATTGTCCTAATGTTCTTGCATTGACATTGTATTTCATGTTATTTATTACAATTCTTATTGTGTTCGGTCACTTGTCACCTGTTTTTCCAGTGGCGAAGGTGGCGTCTGGACATTCTGTCTGGAGATGTTGTTTCACCTAGGCCTATGGTCTGTTTTATTTTCCAGGATGAAGTCTTTCCGTTGCAGTATGCCGTGTTTTCCGGAGGATATGTTCTACAGTTTAGCCTGGTTGGCTAGTTGATTACGCTGCTGGGCGTTGGACTGTCTGTTCCAGTTGAAGTTTGGAGTCATCGTTGTGATGTTCGTGATGTCGGTTCAGTTCAGAGTTACCGTTGGGATGTTCGGGATGTCAGCACCAGAGGTTCAAAGAAAGAGGAAGTCACAGAGGAAGAGAGGCCTATTATAGGGGCCAGTGGGGAGGGACCTTGGTTGCTATGGTTCCTTATATGTAAATTTTTCTCTTTGCTGCTATTGGTGGTTCAGTAAAGAAGGATTATGCAATACTCGCCTCCGTGTCTTTAATAAAACTATGACTTTACGTCATGAAATAGGAAAATCATTAAGTTACATCCTGTATTATACTCCAGAGCTTCACTCACTATTCTGCTGGTGCAGTCACAGTGTACATACATTACTTATCCTGTACTGATCCTGAGTTACATCCTGTATTATACTTCAGAGCTGCACTCACTATTCTGCTGGTGCAGTCACTGTGTACATACATTACATTACTTATCCTGTACTGATCCTGAGTTACATCCTGTATTATACTCCAGAGCTGCACTCACTAATCTGCTGGTGCAGTCACTGTGTAAATACATTACTTATCCTGTACTGATCCTGAGTTACATCCTGTATTATACTCCAGAGCTGCACTCACTAATCTGCTGGTGCAGTCACTGTGTACATACATTACATTACATTACTTATCCTGTACTGATCCTGAGTTACATCCTGTATTATACTCCAGAGCTGCACTCACTATTCTGCTGGAGCAGTCACTGTGTACATACATTACTTATCCTGAGTTGTTATCCTGTATTGTACTCCAGAGCTGCACTCACTATTCAGCTGGTGCAGTGTCACCGCCAGTTCTATGAGAAGGTTTGTTAAACGTTCTTCTCTACCTCTTGCATGAGGTTCTTTGTTTTGGTTTCACTTTCTCATCTCCTTTCCTTCTCCCAGCTGTCACCTATTTACACTAATTGTCTCCCTTTATATTCCCTCCCATACTGCCTCACTTTGCGGTTTATACTTCTTCCTGGATGAGTTGTTCACTGCTGGAGGCTGCTACTGCTGATTCCTCAGATAAGTCCTTTTCCTTTATTTGTGTTTCCTTGCTGGCTTGATTCTAGGTGACCCTGACTCCGTCCGTATTAAGTGCAGGGAGCCGGTGGTCGTGTCCCCTCACTATTATAGGGTTTTCAGGTGTCACACAGTATAAGGTACGTGGGCTTGCAATCGTCTACCATAAAGACCTTTGCATGGGCATAGCAGTCAGGGAGAGCTCTAGGGGTTTTATAGGGCTCACCCATATGCTCCTTAGTTTGTGATCAAGCCAGTCGGATGTTTATTTATAAGTTCCAGCTTTCTGCAACACCATCTGTGACATGCAGTCACTGTGTACTGTAAGGGATCGTCTCTTTTCAGGGGGTCACACTCACAGATATCTCACCAGACAACGGATTTTCATGTCCAAACTGTGCATTTATTTTGACAGTCTTCTTATAAAGGATAGTCCAGTTATACATCACTGGGTGGGGTGAGGTTCCCGCACCACCAACACTTAAAACACAAATAAACTCCTGCCCGTCTAGGCGCTACCTAAACAAAATACGTCCCTACCTCACTCATAGAGCTCAGTTCACACATGGACAACATATGCGGCTTCCCTCAGACAACATCAATATTGCAGCCTCAAGTCTGTGGCAACTCCAGTACCTTTTGGGGGAGTGTGGCCCAGTAGTCCTCCAGACGCTGGGCATGCAACCCTCGTTCTCTAGGTGTCGCTAGGTCCTCCAAACCTCAGGCTATTCAAAGCCTTGTGGCCCCTCAGTCCTCCTGACTGAGACCACACACAGAGCCTCTGTTTCACAAAACAGTCTCGCTCTCCCTCCTCAGACTGACCTACTCTGAGGCGCTTTATGCCAGCCCGATTACAGCAGGCCTCACCTGCGATCACCTCAGGTAGAAAGGAAAACCCGTACTGGAAGGGTGTGGACTGGGAACTCCCTCTACCAAGACTAGCCACCAGTCCAAGTAAAATCCAGCCCAGAAAATGTATACAGAAATGTCTCAGCAAACTATGCTTTGCTGAGACTACTGCCACTCTCTGGATTTTATCTGTCTCACCCATCTGAGGTACCTGAAGTGGGACAACACACCTTCCAGCACTGTTCACGTTACCACAGTACATACATTACTTATCCTGTACTTATCCTGAGTTACATCCTGTATTATACTCCTGTATTATACTCCAGAGCTGCACTCACTATTCTGCTGGTGCAGTCACTGTGTACATACATTACTTATCCTGTACTGATCCTGAGTTACATCCTGTATTATACTCCAGAGCTGCACTCACTATTCTGCTGGTGCAGTCACTGTGTACAGACATTACTTATCATGTACTGATCCTGAGTTACATCCTGTATTATACTCCAGAGCTGCACTCACTATTCTGCTGGTGCAGTCACTGTGTACATACATTACTTATCCTGAGTTTTACAGCAAGACACGGAGGCTCCTATTGCTTTCTCCTTCTTTACTGACCACCAATTGCAGCAAAGAGAAAAAATTTACATACAAGAAACCATAGCAACCAAGGTCCCTCCCCACTGGCCCCTATAATAGGTCGCTCTTCCTCTGGAACTTCCTCTTTCTTTGCTGCTGCCTACCAGATAAGTACATTTGTGAGATTTTTTATCAGTGACTGTGTTTATCAGTGATTTATTGCTGTTGTTTGCGCTATTACCCAGGGTGACTAACCCTGTCTTTGCTAGCAGCGCTAACTATTTTGCTTTTACCCGCTTTTGCCCCTGCTGAGAGGTCCTTGCGCTTATTCTCTGCGCTTTTTTGTGCCTCCGCTTGCGCTTCACTGCTCTCCCCTTCACTACTTTCGCCGCTCGATGCGGCGATCGGTATTGCTGGCGCGGCGCATCCATTATCCCCCACCTTCCCTCACTCACCGGAGCAATCTTGGGGTCAGGTGTCTCCTCTCCCGGGCTCCAGTGGCGCCTCTCCGGAGCGCCTCCGATGGTCAGTGCGGCCGCGGGATCTCGCGAGATCTCGGCGGCCATTTTGGTATACCCTCAGTGACCCGGCCGGCCGCGAGATCTCGCGAGATCTCAGCGGCCGTTCTGTATTAAGCTTACCGCATTTCGCGGGCTTTACAGCGCTACGTCCGGTACCTCCGTCACTTCTGGCCCTGCGTCTGCTCCTGTGCTTTGCGGTCGGCGGCTCCTGCTCTGCCTTTAGCTGCGGTCGCTATTTACATCAGGTGCTTCTAGTTTTAGCCTGCGCTTTACATTGTTAGGGTGCTTCATTAGCTAGACCATATTGATATCATGTCTACCCCTATCCCTCCTGCTATGAATATGCCCCCTTCCTCCCCTGAGGGTCACAATCCCACGGATGTGGATGCACAGACGCTGGCCCTGCAGCGCTCTGTATCAGACGCTATCTTGGCGGCCATAGGTTCCATGTCGACTATTCTGTCACAAGCTATTACCCATGCTCTGTCCGCCCAGCCAGCTAGTAGGTCCTTGCCAGACCATAACACTTCTCCGCAGCCTACCTATAATGATCCTCCTGTGCCACAGGAGACTTTGACTGGTGCGCATCATGCCACCCCAGAGACCGTGCATAGTTCACAGAAAAGAGCCTTTTCCCGCCAGGCAGAACGGGCGCGGACATGGAAGTGCGCTAGAGCACAATCACCAGAAATGTCTGACTCAGATAGAGCATCAGACGAGGAGGCTATGGCGGACTTTGATTACGGGTCAGAGGAGGATATCGCCCCACTAGTGCAGGGTCCCTCTGCATCCGCTACTGCGGCCTCCTCTGCCAAAGATGCGGCATCCTCTTCTAACGCCAATCGTTCAGAGGCTTTGCTAGATGCGGCAGGCGAACCCATGTTCGACCCTGAGGCTCTGCATTATCCGCGCTCAGCGGAATGGCTCCCCACTGAACACGTGGGGTCCTATTTTGAACACTGGGTACGTCACCCTCTTAACCGTGAGACACGGAACAAGCTTAGGGCCGAGGGCCCCAGGCCAATAGTGCTTAACAAAGTGTGTGACACCCCCATAGTTGACCCCAAGATGTCACAATTCTTGGCCAAAACTGGCTGGAACCCTAAGAAGGGCCTGGATTCAGCTCTGCGCAGCTGCCAGGACAAGGTTTTGGATATCTTTGGCCCGTTGGCAAAGATTTTTGAATTGGCTGAAGCAGCTAGAAATGAGGGCTCTCCAATAGACCCCGAGGAACTGCGGGGTTGGACCCAAAGGGCAATTTGTATTGCCGGTAACGCCAATACCTCCTTGGCAATAGAGAGGCGCAAGGCCATCTTGTTTAAGATCGACCCCAAGTTGGCAAATTTGGCTCTTACTGAGGCGGGTAAGGACGCCCAGGGTCTCCTCTTCGGGGACTCTTTCATTAAAGACATGAGCCGCTTTGTGGGTACATTTACCGCACTTGACAAAGCCCAAGCCAATATGCGCAGAGTATTCCAGGGACGGGTCTCTCATCGGGCCGGCCGTGGTAGGGGCCGCCTGTCCGGCCGTGCAAACTTTCAGGCCCGTGGCAAGAGCAGAGGTGCTGGTGGTCAACGACCGTCATTCCAGAACCACCGCAACCCGTCACCTTTCTTCTCCACCAGAGGAAATCAATGGAGATCTCGTTCCTTCAGAGGGAATCCAAGCTATCGTAGACCCTTGGGTAAGTGTTCCCCAGATTGGGGATTCTATGGTCCCTTGTGTAGGGGGCAGACTCCATCTTATTTCGCATGGAGTCGCATCACCTCAGATCCATGGGTACTTTCCACGGTCAGGGGATTTCACATAGAACTCACGGGTTCCACATCCCTAATCCCCTCCCCTCCACCCATACCCTTGTCAACCCCAGAATGTGCTTTGGTGGACGCGGAACTGGTCTCTCTCAGGCAAAAACAGGCGATAGAACGAGCGTCCCCTTTTGGTGGAGGGGTGGTCAGCAACATCTTCCTCGTCCAGAAAAAAGGGGGTCAGATGAGACCTGTCATCAACCTTCGCGCTCTAAATTCGGTAGTCCTCTACCGGCATTTCAAGATGGAGGGGATCCACCTCCTTCGGGACTTGTTAGTTCCCGGGGACTGGATGGTAAAGCTGGATCTGAAAGATGCTTACCTGACGGTCCCAGTGGCCAGTCATTCCAGGGATCTCCTCCGGTTCCGGTGGAGAGGTGAGATCTGGAGATTCACCTGTCTACCGTTCGGACTGTCATCCGCCCCTTGGTGTTTCACCAAGTTGCTACGTCCGGTCGTGTCATGGTTGAGGACACGGGGCGTGCGCCTTATCATCTATCTGGACGACATCTTGTTGATGCACGAATCCAGGACGGGTCTACTGGAACATCTCCAGTGGACAGCGAACCTGCTGTCAGACCTCGGTTTCCTCCTCAAGGAGAAGTCCTCTCTCATCCCATCCCAGAGGATGGAGTTCCTGGGATTCATGGTGGACTCGCTCTCAGAATCCCTCAGTCTGCCAGCGGCGAAGTTACGAGCCATCCGCAAGGAGTTGAGACATGCTCTTCTCATGCCCAGCCTTTCATTACGTCACCTAGCTCGCATCATAGGTTTGTTGGTCTCATCGATTCAGGCCGTGTTTCCAGCCCCGTTGCACTACCGGGCTCTACAACGGCTGAAGATCGCCTATCTTCGGACCGGTGCCTCCTTTGCGGATGCAGTGGTTTTGGACTCGGAGGCCCGAGAAGAGTTCAGTTGGTGGATCGCCAATCTGGAGGCGTGGAACGGCAGAGCGATCTTTGGATTTCTGCCGGAAATAACCATCGAATCGGATGCGAGCCTCCAGGGCTGGGGTGCCCACTGCCAGGGGATCTCCACGGGGGAAGCCTGGTCGGTGGAGGAATCCCTCCTCCATATCAATGCCTTGGAACTACTAGCCGGTTCGTTTGCAGTGAGGAGTTTTTCCAACGGGATCGCCAAGGCGTGCATCAGGCTACGGATGGACAATTTATCGGCGGTCCGGTATGTCAACCGATTGGGAGGTACCCACTCGGCAACCTTGGCTCGGTTGGCCAAGGATTTTTGGTCGTTTTGCCTGTCCAGGGACATCATGGTACAGGCGGAATACTTGCCGGGATTGAACAACGTTCGTGGAACTCACGCTACCTAGCGGATGGCAGCGACTGGCAGTTGGATCCACAGATCTTCTCAGCAATCTCGGAGATGTGGGGTCCGATGTCTGTCGATCTCTTTGCCTCTCGGCTCAACAGACAACTCGCCCGGTTTTTCAGCTGGCGTCCAGATCCGGAAGCGGTGGCGGTGGATGCGTTTCTCCAAGATTGGTCGGTATCCCGCCTCTACGCCTTCCCTCCTTTCTCGATGATCCCGAGGACTCTTCTTCAGGTCCAACGTCACCTGGCGGATGTGGTGCTGGTGGTTCCGTTCTGGGGGTCTCAGGTCTGGTTCCCTTCGCTGATGAGGATCCTAGTGGAGGTACCTCTTCTCCTCCCGACCCGACCAGATCTCCTACGCAACCCTCAGGGTCTGCACCATCCACTTCTCCTCGACGGATCCCTACGGCCGTTGGCGTGCCGGATCTCCGGACACCTGGAGCTGTCGAGGGCATTTTTGCAGCGACTCGACAGTTATTGGACAATCCATGGGCTCCCGGTACCAGAAAGTCTTACCGGGCAGCCTGGAGAACTTGGGCTAATTGGTGCATGGAACGGGACTTGGATCCAGTTTCGGCTTCTGTAGCCCACCTGTTGGAGTTCCTCACCTCTCTCTTCGAGGCGGGAAAGGCGTATCGGACCATCAACCTTTTCAGGTCCGCTATTTCTTCTTCCCATGCTGGATACGAGGGTGTTCCGGCTGGTCAACATCCCTCGGTATCCCGCCTTTTACGTGGGTCACGGTTGGCTCGTCCTCCTCGGCCTCGTTTTTCCACTACGTGGGACGTCTCCCTGGTCCTATCCTTTTTATCCTCTTGGTCAGAGAATTCCGCCCTTACGCTTAGACAATTGTCCGCAAAATTGTTGGCATTGTTTTGCCTTATTTCTTGTAAAAGGGTCTCGGATGTCAGGGCCCTTGATTACGACGCTCGTTCGTTTACCCCGGATGGGGTCACCTTTAACATTTCGCGTCGAACCAAGACTAACATTCGGTCGGTCTCCAATCCCAGTTTTCCTTCCTCTCCTATCTTGTGCCCTGTGGCTTGCCTTAAGGAGTACGAGTCCAGAACTTTGCCACACCGGTCTGCCACCGTTTCCCAATTGTTCCTTTCGATTCGACATCCTTTTGGTCCAGTTTCTAGCCCTACGCTGGCACGTTGGCTTAAATGGGTAATGTCTCTTGCAGGTATCGACACTTCTATATTCTCACGGCCCATTCGGCTCGGGGTGCCTCGCCACTGCCTTGGCGGTTTCGGGGGCCAGATTGGAGGATGTCATGCGTTTGGCTGATTGGTCGAGTGTTACCACGTTCAGAGAATTTTATTTTCGTCCTCCGTCTAATTTATTTGCTTCTATTATAGACGGGCTTTGAACTTGCAATACGAAGCCTCCGTGTCTTGCTGTAAAACTAAATGATTTTCCTATTTCATGACGTAAAGTCATAGTTTTATTAAAGACACGGAGGCGAGTATTGCCCGCCCTATTCCCTCCCTTGGGTTTTTCTCGCGTTTTTTTTGTTACAGGGGTCATGTATTATTGCCTCTATGTATTATTAACCTTTTAAGTTATTTTGTTTTAGGTATTTATTGTCCTAATGTTTGTTTCATTGCCATTGTATTTCATGTTATTTATTGCAATTTATATTGTTTTCTGTCACTTGACACCTGTTGAGTCAGTTGAATAGATGGCTTCCGGACATTCTGTCCTGACATGTTTGTTTCACCTAGGCCTATGGTCTGTTTTATTTTCCAGGATGAAGTTCTTTCCGTTATAAGATGCTGTGTTACCGGTTGATGTCTTCTACAGTTTAGCCACGTTGGCTAGTTGATTGCGCTTCTTGGGCGTTGGACTTTCCCTTCCAGTTAAAGTTCGGAGTTATCGTTGGGATGTTCGTGATGTCAGCACCAGATTTTCAAAGAAAGAGGAAGTTCCAGAGGAAGAACGGCCTATTATAGGGGCCATTGGGGAGGGACCTTAGTTGCTATGGTTCCTTGTATGTAAATTTTTTCTCTTTGCTGCTATTGGTGGTCAGTAAAGAAGGAGAAAGCAATACTCGCCTCCGTGTCTTTAATAAAACTATGACTTTACGTCATGAAAAAGGAAAATCATTTAGTTACATTTTGTATTATACTCCAGAGCTGCACTCACTATTATGTAATCTTTACATTGAAATCATCTAGCATAATTAATATAATGAACACTGGCGTAACTATAGTGGTCGCAGCAGTCGCAGTTGCGACTGGGCCCCTAAGCCAGGGGGGCCCAGAGGGTCCCCCTTGCCAGTGGTGCAGTATATTTCCCATAATAAGATGCAGTGCATCTTATAAAGGGAATACTAGTGAGCGGTTCCATTATGGAAGAGCTCACTAGTCTGCAGGAGGAGGGGGAGAAAAGCGCTGTGAGCGCTGTACAGTACTTACCCCTCCTGCTTGCTCTTCCTGGGGCTTGCGCTGCTGTGCCCTGGCTGCCTGCAGTGTCAGGATGACAGCAGCGCGAGCCCTGGGAAGAGATGAGTAGTGATGGCCAGTTCGCAGTGTTTGCCGACGAACACATGCGATCTGCCATCTTTGTTCCCAAGCCCGGCGATGCAGAGGTAAGTCTAGAGAGGTCTAATGGGGGTCTGGAGGTCTAATGGGGGTCTGATTGGGGGTCTAGAGGTCTAATGGGGGTCTGGAAGTCTAATAGGGGTCTTATATGGAGGTCTTGAGGTCTAATGGGGGTCTTAGGGTACTTTCACACTAGCGGTTTTCTTTTCCAGCATAGAGTTCCGTCACAGGGGCTCTATACTGGAAAAGAACTGATCAGGCATCTCCCCATGCATTCTGAATGGAGAGCAATCCGATCAGGATGCATCAGGATGTCTTCAATTCAGTCGTTTTGACTGATCAGGCAAAAGAGAAAACCGCAGCATGGTACGGTTTTATCTCCGGCAAAAAAAACTGAAGACTTGCCTGAATGCCGGATCCGGCATTTTTCCCCATAGGAATGTATTAGTGCCGGATCCGGCATTCAAAATACCGGAATGCCGTATCCGTCCTGCGCATGCGCCGATCGGTAAAAATGTGAAGAAAAATACAAGACGGATCCGTCTGTCAGCATGACAAGCGGAGAGACGGATCCGTTCTTGCAATGCATTTGTGAGACGGATCCGCATCCGGATCCGTCTCACAAATGCTTTCAGTCACATTCTGATCGGCGGATCCGGCGGGCAGTTCCGACGACAGAACTGCCCACTGGGTCACACTGCCGCAAGTGTGAAAATAGCCTAATATGGAGGTTTGGAGGTTTAACGGGGGTCTTATCTGAGGTCTTATATTGGAGCGGGGTCTGACATGGAGGTCTGATATGGGGTCTGACAGAGGTCTAAAGGGGGTCTAGTCTGAGATGTGGGGGGTTTAATCTGGGGTTCGATATGGGGGTCTGATCTGTAAGGTAAGGGGGGTATCTGTATGGTACCAGTATTTTCAGGGGGAATGTTTCTGCAGGAAAGTATTGGAGGGGGTCAGGACGGGGTGTTGAGAAGGTGAGGAGGATGATGGAAAAGTAGGAAAGTAAGATGTCTCTTTGTTAAACTCTGCAGAGACAAGACGTGGCTAAAAGAAGTCACCATGGTGGTCTGGTCTAAAAGGAGAAGATGAGGAAAAAGAATGTCTACATCAGAGGAGACATCATTGGATGGAAGAGGTATGGGGCGCTGTATGACCCTGCATGTTCTGTAGCGCTATATGTCATGTTTTCCAAGTACAGTACAGACCAAAAGTTTGGACACACCTTCTCATTCAAAGAGTTTTATTTATTTTCATGACTATGAAAATTGTAGATTCACACTGAAGGCATCAAAACTATGAATTAACACATGTGGAATTATATACATAACAAACAAGTGTGAAACAACTGAAAATATGTCATATTCTAGGTTCTTCAAAGTAACCACCTTTTGCTTTGATTACTGCTTTGCACACTCTTGGCATTCTCTTGATGAGCTTCAAGAGGTAGTCCCCTGAAATGGTTTTCACTGCCCTGTCAGGTTTAATAAGTGGGATTTCTTGCCTTATAAATGGGGTTGGGACCATCAGTTGCGTTGAGGAGAAGTCAGGTGGATACACAGCTGATAGTCCTACTGAATAGACTGTTAGAATTAGTATTATGGCAAGAAAAAAGCAGCTAAGTAAAGAAAAACGAGTGGCCATCATTACTTTAAGAAATGAAGGTCAGTCAGTCAGCCGAAAAATTGGGAAAACTTTGAAAGTAAGGGCTATTTGACCATGAAGGAGAGTGATGGGGTGCTGCGCCAGATGACCTGGCCTCCACAGTCACCGGACCTGAACCCAATCGAGATGGTTTGGGGTGAGCTGGACCGCAGAGTGAAGGCAAAAGGGCCAACAAGTGCTAAGCATCTCTGTGAACTCCTTCAAGACTGTTGGAAGACCATTTCAGGGGACTACCTCTTGAAGCTCATCAAGAGAATGCCAAGAGTGTGCAAAGCAGTAATAAAGAAAACTCTTTGAATGAGGTGTGTCCAAACTTTTGGTCTGTACTGTATGTCTTTAAAGGGGTTGTCCGCTTTTTTCCCCCCTATGAGCGCTGCCTTCTCTGCTCTGTTTACCCGTTCACCACTGCAAATGTGAACAGAGCAGAGAAAGCAGCTCTCATATGAGCGCTGCCCTCTCTTAAAACAGCTGATGCCGGGAGACGCCCACCGGTCTGATATTAATGACCTATCCTGAGGATAGGTCATCAGTAGTAAAAAGAGGACGACCCTAACCCTCAGGCAGCAGAAAGGCTAGGTGCACCCCTGCCCCTTGCCATAAAGCACTGAGGGAAGGTGGGGGGGCCCAAGCTGTACTCTTGCACCAGGGCCCATGAGCCTTTAGCTACGTCCCTTATAATGAATAATATAAAGGGGTCCAGGATTAGAAAACATGGCTGTTTTATTCCAAAATTCTATAATAATTCTATATACAGGTAATCCGTCTCCTACACCTGTCACTGTTATTACAGCTGAGCTCCACTGTACTGAATGGGGCAGAGCGGTGGACAGTTGTGATGATGTTTTTGAAGGAAGCAGCCATATTCTTTTCACCCTGGACAACCATGTGATATCCATATCTAAACTGTAACCCTAGTAGGTTGGCAGAGGATTGCAGACAGTCCTGGAGTGGTGAATATTACATACGACGTGTTCTAGTAACAACCACGTGGAGGTCAAATACTTATGAAAGAAACTCCTGCCCCTGGGACGCACGTTATATATAATATAAACTGAGCTGGAGATCAGCAGAAAGTAACTCAAATAATGAAACTTTTGAGATGAAACACATTGTCAGCTCAGAATTTAATTACAGCATGAATTCCACCCCCCTGACACAGGCTGACGAGCGTTACTTCTGGCCTCGGAAAGAGAAAACATTCAGCATCACATAACAAAGGTGTTCAAATACTGGTATAACCTGGGTATGTCCTGTATATAATTATATATGTACAGCTGGTATAAGTTATACATCTTCTTGTATATAGTGATATGGACCATGCTGGTATAACCTGGGCATCTCCTTTATATAATTATATATGTACAGCTGGTATAAGTTATACATCTTCTTGTATATAGTGATATGGACCATGCTGGTATAACCTGGGCATCTCCTGTATATAATTATATGTGTACAGCTGGTATAAGTTATACATCTTCTTGTATATAGTGATATGGACCGTGCTGGTATAACCTGGGCATCTCCTATATATAATTATATATGTACAGCTGGTATAAGTTATACATCTTCTTGTATACAGTGATATGGAGCATGCTGGTATAACCTGGGTATCACCTGCATATAGTTATATATGTACAGCTGGTATAAGTTATACATCTTGTGTATAGTGATATGGACCATGCAGGTATAACCTGGGCATCTCCTGTATATAATTATATATGTACAGCTGGTATAAGTTATACATCTTCTTGTATATAGTGATATGAACCATGCTGGTATAACCTGGGTATCTCCTGTATATAATTATATATGTACAGCTGGTATAAGTTATACATCTTCTTGTATACAGTGATATGGACCATGCTGGTATGACCTGGGTATCTCCTGTATATAATTATATATGTACAGCTGGTATAAGTTATACATCTTCTTATATATAGTGATATGGAGCATGCTGGTATAACCTGGGTATCTCCTGTATATAATTATATATGTACAGCTGGTATAAGTTATACATCTTCTTGTATATAGTGATATGAACCATGCTGGTATAACCTGGGTATGTCCTGTATATAATTATATATGTACAGCTGGTATAAGTTATACATCTTCTTGTATATAGTGATATGGACCATGCTGGTATAACCTGGGCATCTCCTGTATATAATTATATATGTACAGCTGGTATAAGTTATACATCTTCTTGTATATAGTGATATGGAGCATACTGGTATAACCTGGGCATCTCCTGTATATAATTATATATGTACAGCTGGTATAAGTTATACATCTTCTTGTATATAGTGATATGGAGCATACTGGTATAACCTGGGCATCTTCTGTATATAATTATATATGTACAGCTGGTATAAGTTATACATCTTCTTGTATATAGTGATATGGACCATGCTGGTATAACCTGGGTATCTCCTGTATATAATTATATATGTACAGCTGGTATAAGTTATACATCTTCTTGTATATAGTGATATGGACCATGCTGGTATGACCTGGGTATCTCCTGTATATAATTATATATGTACAGCTGGTATAAGTTATACATCTTCTTGTATATAGTGATATGAACCATGCTGGTATGACCTGGGTATCTCCTGTATATAATTATATATGTACAGCTGGTATAAGTTATACATCATCCTGTATATAGTGATATGGAGCATGCTGGTATAACCTGGGTATCTCCTGTATATAATTATATATGTACAGCTGGTATAAGTTATACATCTTCTTGTATATAGTGATATGGACCATGCTGGTATAACCTGGGCATCTCCTGTATATAATTATATATGTACAGCTGGTATAAGTTATACATCTTCCTGTATATAGTGATATGGACCATGCTGGTATAACCTGGGCATCTCCTGTATATAATTATATATGTACAGCTGGTATAAGTTATACATCTTCTTGTATATAGTGATATGGACCATGCTGGTATAACCTGGGCATCTCCTGTATATAATTATATATGTACAGCTGGTATAAGTTATACATCTCCTTGTATATAGTGATATGGACCATGCTGGTATAACCTGGGTATCTCCTGTATATAATTATATATGTACACCTGGTATAAGTTATACATCTTCTTGTATATAGTGATATGGACCATGCTGGTATAACCTGGGCATCTCCTGTATATAATTATATATGTACAGCTGGTATAAGTTATACATCTTCTTGTATATAGTGATATGGACCATGCTGGTATAACCTGGGCATCTCCTGTATATAATTATATATGTACACCTGGTATAAGTTATACATCATCCTGTATATAGTGATATGGAGCATGCTGGTATAACCTGGGTATCTCCTGTATATAATTATATATGTACACCTGGTATAAGTTATACATCTTCTTGTATATAGTGATATGGACCATGCTGGTATAACCTGGGCATCTCCTGTATATAATTATATATGTACACCTGGTATAAGTTATACATCATCCTGTATATAGTGATATGGAGCATGCTGGTATAACCTGGGTATCTCCTGTATATAATTATATATGTACACCTGGTATAAGTTATACATCTTCTTGTATATAGTGATATGGACCATGCTGGTATAACCTGGGCATCTCCTGTATATAATTATATATGTACAGCTGGTATAAGTTATACATCTTCTTGTATATAGTGATATGGACCATGCTGGTATAACCTGGGTATCTCCTGTATATAATTATATATGTACACCTGGTATAAGTTATACATCTTCTTGTATATAGTGATATGGAGCATGCTGGTATAACCTGGGTATCTCCTGTATATAATTATACATGTACAGCTGGTATAAGTTATACATCTTCTTGTATATAGTGATATGGACCATGCTGGTATAACCTGGGCATCTCCTGTAAATAATTATATATGTACAGCTGGTATAAGTTATACATCTTCTTGTATATAGTGATATGGACCATGCTGGTATAACCTGGGCATCTCCTGTATATAATTATATATGTACAGCTGGTATAAGTTATACATCTTCTTGTATATAGTGATATGGACCATGCTGGTATAACCTGGGCATCTCCTGTATATAAATATATATGTACAGCTGGTATAAGTTATACATCTTCTTGTATATAGTGATATGGAGCATGCTGGTATAACCTGGGCATCTCCTGTATATAATTATATATGTACAGCTGGTATATGTCACACACCTTCTTGTATATAATGATATGGACGATGCTTATGTAAGAATATATAGATATTTCTGGTAGATTTCGACCCCTGTGTTAATAGCCCAGTTTCATGTTTTCGGAGTGACGCACTTGGTACATATGTCTCCGTGTTCTGATGACACAGGGTGAGTCTCGCTCTGCAGGTTGTCTGGATGTACAATTAAACCCAGCAGGCAATTCGATTAAGATTATACGAGATGAACATTTTCGCAGCAGTGCGACTTTACTTAAATACAACTTGTCTTTTTCCCATTAGAAGCTGTGCACACGTTCATTACTGCAGAGGCCGGAAATACATTACAATCCATTATCCATAATGACTTTGATGGGAATGACCCGGGTGCCCACCTTTAGGGTTAATACGTCGTTTTCTCCTGTAGATTTCAGGCCAGCTCTACTTCAGCTGTTGTTTTGCTTCTTCTTCATTTTCAGAGTCTCTGCTTATTGCCATTGATTGAACATTTCTTCCTATTTTCTACAATTGTGTCCAGTTTAGGTGTAGACAATCCCGTCATGTAAAGAACCTGGACTCTGCACTGATACATTGTTACCATCGGGACAAGAGAGAGATGTGTGCTGCTGATGTGCTTACCATACAGGGCTTGTGTAGACTGATACATTGAAGCAAACTGTCAGATATGATAATTATTTAGTTTTATAGAGATGTTTAGCTAGCTAATAAGCACTGACAGCAAGCAGAGATATTGAATATTATTTTTTTGAAGTTTGTCAACCATTTTTTACATCTTTCAGGATGTACTTGTGCCATATGGTATTGGTCGTCTGTCTTTTTACTTATAGTATGTTATACATAATTGCTATTGCCACATTAATAAATATCAACATTATAGAATAATTTCTGTCATTAAAGGGGTTTTCCGACACTAACAACCTCCCCCCCCCCCCGTATGCTGGGCCCCGCACACTGATTCTACGTACCTGGCTCCCCACTTCCTGCGCCGCTCCTGGTCCCGCCACTGCCGCTGCTGCTTCTCCCCGTGCGCGGATGAAAACATCTGTCATCGGGGGGAGCAGCCAATGGCAGGAGTTGATGGGGACGAGCCTCCCTAGTATCGCGGATGACGATAGGGAGGCTCATCCCCCGTCACCGCCTGCATTGGCTGCTCCCCCCTGACATCGGATGTTTTCATCCATGAACGGTGAGAAGTAGCGGTAGTGCCGGGACCAGGAGCGTAAGTAGAATCAGTGTGAGGGGCCCGGGCGTATGGGGGGGCATTTGCTAGTGTTGGATAACCCCTTTAAGGGTTTTTTCCATCTGGACATTTATGTTATATTCACCTCTGGGACTCGATGCCATCTCCAGAACAGGGCTTCATCTTATGCCTTAAAGGGGTTGTTTTGCCATATACTGTATATTGATGACCTATCATAAGGATAGGTCATCAATATTTGATCAGCGGGGGTTCGGTACCTGGCCACCCCATTTATCAGCTGTTTGAAGAGAAGGTGGCGCTCCATGCGAGCCCTGCTTCCTCTTCATCATCCTGCTAGTACCAATGAAAATGTGGTCAGCCCGCAAGATGTAAGTCTCTGTCCCTGCATCGATAGAAAAACTAAAATTGTACCTTATGGTAAATACATTAAAAAAACTCCCCCCAAAATTTGCCTAATTAATTGTTTCTAGACATTATATGTATCCCAAAATGGTGCCATTAAAAACATACAACTCATCCCGAAAAAAGCAAGCACTCATATGTCTACATGGATGAAAAAAAAAAAAAAAAAAGTTTTGGTTATTAAAAGATGGAGATGAAAAAAAGGAAAAAAATTACTCCCACATTGTTAAGAGGTTAATATTTTTGCACTGGACCCTTTCTACAGATCCCTCCATCCTTAATATTTTTTACTCTAATTACTGAACCAGCTCTTTCCCGTGTCTGCAGTCCCCAGGCTCGATAACAATCCAATGACCCATCATTATGGCTGGTGCACCACTGGTTACCACCTGATTACTCTATGTCAGATCCTCAGGGGTGTGGCTAAGGTGTGAGGGTGGTACCCCTTCCTTTACCTACACCCCTGAGGTTCTGACATAATCAGTAATCTGAACCATTGGTGTATCTGCCATAATGACAATCATCCCATCATTATGGTGGTTCCCCCACTGGTCCTGAATTTGGTCTTAAGCTATTGTGCAAAACCGTCCCATGACCCCAACTACCATGAGCCTTTTCTAGGAGAGTTAGGATCAGTTCGAGCTGAATCTTGGCCCTGAGTATAAGTATTTGCTGCCCTTCTTAACAGATTCTAGTTAACATGGCCCTTATTGATTCCTAGGGCCACAGACATCTGCCTAGACTGTTATGGGGATAATCTAGCCCAGGCTTATATGAGGCTATGGCTTGTATGAGCAGTGTCCCCACTTTACCTTAACCTATACCTTCCCCCTTATTGTCAGGGAAAGACATAGATCCCCCAGGATAAGAGACATTTTCTCCTGCCGCCTGGGGATCAGTCTCTACTGTCACATTTTGGGAGGACAGCACAAACGGTAATTAGATTGACACCTTCCTTGTCCTCCGTAGTTTGTCAAAGTATGAACACAGTGAAGAAGTAACGCCATTAATAAATGCCAATTAAGTTCACTAATGAATTTAGGAGATGAGAAGATTCTGCTTGATCCAGACCTCCATCTCATTCCTAGGAGCCTCCTAGGGATGTAACCGCATATCACCTGTGACAAAACCGCCACCGGCACCATCGTCTTCCCTTAATAACGATATGGAGGATGGGGTGGTTAACCCTAGTGATGCCAGAAGGAAACCTGCAGGAAAAGAAGTGATATAAGGATGAGAGTTGATATGAATACAGATGGAGCAGCCTTTATTGCAGCATGTGCACATTTGCTTTGAGCACGGTTTGACCACTTATGGAACTTAGATATATGAGATATTATGCACTTTGAATATTAAAATAGTTGCCTAGTTTAGCAAACCACTTGTTTTACACCTTATAGGTGAATTCTTGGTTAATGGAGGAGTTCCTCATCTCCTGGTCAGCGTGGGGAGAGGTTATAAAGAGGGTCTCTTACTCTGGAGGACCCGTCCTATATTACACAAATATCCCATTGATGGACACTGCGTAATGTTCTGTTTCCCCTGTGGTGGCGCTGCAGGGAGATTGAACACTTACTACCAGGTTTCCCCACAGATCATAGCTGATCGCTTGAGGTTCCAGGAAGAGGACACTTCATGAGCAGTTTATCAGCAAGGGACTCTTCTGACAAGTATGGTGTTATTGGCACCCACTGTGCCAAGCAACCAGTTTGGATTTGGGCTAATTCTGGCAGTCCTCCAATATTCACCCTTTAAACCCTATACAGGAATCTGGACTTTACTGCAGAGGAACCACCAGACCGCTGCCTCTTGAGAAAGCCTTGGTGTGGTTGGCAGCTGACCTACTGGGTCAAAGACACCAGTGTGGAGCACCTAAGGATCAGAAAATAGGCATAGTCTGGAGACGGGACAAAGTCAGGGTGGGCAGTGTACTAGCGTATATGTAAGAAAGGTCCGAGGTCAGGGCAGATGGCAGTAGGGCAATCTGAGAAACAAGCTAAGGTCAGGCCAGAAGTCAGAGTCAGGACGCTACAGATGAAGCTGATTGTGTTGTATTTTATGCGCAAATAAACAAGAATCTTGTAAGTAAATTAAGTGCTTTGGTAAAATGTTTTTAGTGGATCTATGCCATGTTAATTTTCTTCCAAAGGTGGGGCATATAAGATCTGAAGCCGCCCGTGGGTTAAGAAATACCGGTGCGGTACCTGTGAAGAGGAGAGGAAGGACACTGTGTTACCGCATTCCGGGGGATTCGGTGTTCTATCTGTCTGTATAGTAGCCTCTTGACTGTATCGTGGCACGGATCCAAAACTATTTATTATAGAGTCAGTAATCAGGAAGGAGTACAGGACCTGGGCAGTCAAACAGGGAAAACACCCTCGCTGGTTAGGGTTAGAGACTAGGAAACCTAAAGCTCAAGCACCCTCCAAATGGAGAAGGTTCCTAAATACTCAGGGATGCCCAGTCATTGGCTGGGGTAGGATTTGGACGTGCACTGGTCCCTAAATGACCAGGACAGGAGGACACATGAAGACAGAGGCAGGCAGCCTGCAGCAGAGCGGGACTGGGCAGCCTAGTAAGAGATGTAGCGTCTGTGCCTACAGGGGGGAGCGGGACAGCAGCAGGCATTGGAATGGAGTGGAGGGGATCAGTTACAGGAATTCTATTATTATTTTTTTTACCAGCTTCTTTCTCTATTTATTTAAAAAGATGTTAGGTTCTGGACAATCCCTTTAAAGGTTGAAAGAAATTATGCTCTATACAAAGAATAGGGGATAACTATTATATTGATAGGGGTCCGAGGGTTATCACTGTTCTGTGGTGTTACATAGGACTGCAGGTGACATCTACTACATTATATGTACTCAGAGAGTTATCACTGTGTTACCTGTGGTGTTACATAGGACTGCAGGTGACCTCTACTACCTTAGCTGTACTCACAGAGTTATCACTGTGTTATCTGTGGTGTTACATAGGACTGCAGGTGACCTCTACTACATTATCTGTACTCAGAGAGTTAGCACTGTGTTATCTGTGGTGTTACATAGGACTGCAGGTGACATCTACTACATTATCTGTACTCAGAGATATATCACTGTATTATCTGTGGTGTTACATAGGACTGCAGGTGACATCTACTACATTATCTGTATTTAGAGAGCTATCACTGTGTTATCTGTGGTGTTACATAGGACTGCAGGTGACATCTACTACATTATCTGTACTCAGACAGTAATCACTGTGTTATCTGTGGTGTTACATAGGACTGCAGGTGACATCTACTACATTATCTGTACTCAGAGTTATCACTGTGTTATCTGTGGTGTTACATAGGACTGCAGGTGACATCTACTACATTATCTGTATTTAGAGAGCTATCACTGTGTTATCTGTGGTGTTACATAGGACTGCAGGTGGCATCTACTACATTATCTGTACTTAGAGAGTTATCACTGTGTTATCTGTGGTGTTACATAGGACTGCAGGTGACATATACTACATTATCTGTACTCAGAGAATTATCACTGTGTTATCTGTGGTGTTACATAGGACTGCAGGTGACCTCTACAACATTATCTGTACTGGGAGAGTTATCACTGTGTTATCTGTGGTGTTACATAGGACTGCAGGTGATATCTACTACATTATCTGCACTCAGAGTTATCACTGTGGAAGATTTATTTCAATATTTTTTTTAAACCCATGAAAGGGTTAAAATAAAAAATGAAACAACTCTTATGAGAGATCACTCTGTTTAATGAATCTATGGAATATATGAGAGGTCCTGAATTACTTGAATAACTGAAATAAATTATCTTTTAATTGATATTGTAATTTTTTTTTTAGATGCATCTGTTTGTATTTCCTTGTGGTAATCTGTGTTTGTCCGAGTTTCCCTGCTTCTATCTACGTGCGGTTTTAGTGGATATTGTACAACTCGGATATCAGTTGCAGATTTTCCTGTTCTGAGACTTCACATCAGTTACTGAAGTCACTTCTAGGAGGAGTGTTTATGTTTATGTTTATGTGTTTATGTTTATGTGATGATTTGTATCCTGAGCTCCTTCTCATTTTCCTCCAGTTTTCTTTGCTCCATTATAGAATATTTCCTCTCTGCATCCATCTAATAGGCGGCTGCTGGAAAATGTTCAGCGCCGGCCTCCATAGAGCCTAATTGTATCTGTGTAGTCGCTTCCTGTGGTTTGGGAGGCTCATTACTGGAGCTGGTGGAAGCCGTATATTAGTGGCCCCCATCACCAGCCGCTTATATAATGGACGGCCTGAAATATTAATTAAGGAAAGTCTTAAAAATGTAAGCAGAAGGATGATGAGAAAATAGTCCGGCCATTATAAAAATGGATCAAGTGAGGGATACCCTGTGTATCCCCAGATCCTAAAGCCTGGATTTCTCTAGTCCACAAGTCTTGTCTTTTTAGTGACAACCGTCATGACTACCATTTCAGCTCTTTCAGGGTTGTCACATCCTGCCTTAGTTTTATGGTGATTCAGGCTTTGTCTGACTATGGTGGATTTGCCATTCAAAACGGGAGCAAAAACACACGCCGTTTTCTCATGCATTCTTTTTTTTATCTTTATTGAACTGCAACCAACTTGACCCTAAGGGCATGGCCACACAGAGATGTATCGTGCTGTTTTCAATGGGAATCCACACTGCATACGACAAGATTTTTTTTTTTGCATCGTGCTGTGTCTTGGTGAAGAATCAACATGTATGTCTTGGTCAAGAAAATCATGTATGAATATGAAATAATTTTTTACCAAAAATGTATCTAGAAAACAATGCACACACCCTAAAAAAAAGGCTTTAAAAAAAAAAAAGGCAAAATCCGTATATATTTTTAAATCTGCATCCAAAACCAATGTGCAAAATGTGTTAATCTTGGAGGCAGATTCTGCAGCGTTCGGGTTTGGCGTGATCCCAACGCTACGTTGGATCCCCCGGACATTGTTGAGGTGTCACCACGTGTTGCTGCTCCCCGGAAGGGATGGTAAGGCGTGGTGCACCCCAATGGGAAATAAGTCCAGAGAGTCAGGGTCTGCAGTAAACCAGGGTGCTTCTTTACTGGAGGAATTCAAGTGCAAAACAATACAGGCGAGGCATTGGGCTGGCTTCTGCAGTCTCCTCCCGGGCAGAAGAAGAGTTTGATGCTGAGGAAAGGCCTGAGCTAGCTGTGCCTCTCTCTCAGAAGGCTGGTACCCTGGTCCAGGGCTGGAGGCCCACAGTCTGTAGCTCAGTAGTCTGGGTGGCTCCTTGGTCACAGGGCTGGTGTGTCAGAGTCCCCATCTAAGCGTCTTCTTCTGGTCACTCTTGCAGACTGGCAGAGTCTCCCCCTCCAAGCACTGGTCCCTAACTGCAGAACACTAGGGGCTCTGACTGTTCTCCTTATATATCATTTCCAGCTGGACTGGAACCTTCTAGTGGGAGAGGTGGAGTGGAGAAACTCAGAAAAAACTGATACCTTGTTTCATCTCCCATCTGGTATAGACTTACATTAGAGCTTCAATGATACTCAATGGTAATGACACAGCAGGTTTTCCAGACAAAAACAGGTTTCTAGACATAACAACAGAGCTAAAACCAGACATTCAAAAGGTCAGTCTGTCTGGGTTTGGTGGTAAACAACATTTGGCTTTTTCCCTCCAAAACATGCTCTTCTTTAAACTCTATAGCAGCTGTGGAAAATTACCAGCTTCTTATTCAAAGTCCCAAAAGTCTCTTAGTATTCATTAACCCTTTCCACAGAGCCTCACAAATACAGTGCAAATGAATAGGATATATATCACAACATACATATAAAATGCAGTAACACAGTATTAAACAGTGCACGTTAACTCTTTCAAGTGAAATAAAGTAAGAAGTTTATAACTTTGCATAGGTGAAATGGGCAAATATGCAAACGTCAAAGTAGCCCCTGCTCCAGGGCACTACTATTCAATGTCTGATTTTTCGTATCTGCAAAATAGGGGGTCAGTTTCTAATTGGTGAGGATCCGACCATTGGGATCCCCACTGATTATGAGCCAATGGGTTTCCTTCCCCCAAATGAATGGTGCAGCAAGTCAAGCATACACGCAGCCTCTCTATTAGGTGAGCGCTGCTCTGTGGCAGTCCCATCGGGAGGGAATGAAGTGCACATGCCTGACCTGCCATTCTATTCATTGGAGGAAGGATACCGTCGCTCCCCACATTCTCTTGATACTGAAGAACCTGCCAAAGGATCTGTGCTCAAGTGTGATGATGTCACCACATGCTTCCAGCACGATTGTGTGATGTCATCATCACAAACTTCTATCCATATGGACAACATACAGAGAGCTGTCACTCAGTAATCCCCTTTATTTCCCACAGCTCAGAACTGCTGCAGACATCTACAAAGTGCCTATTAAATGGACACAATGTAATACAACATTGGACCAGTAGTGGCCGCTGCAGGAGGAGAAATTTGCAAACTGAACAGATCCCTGCAAGTTTTAGCTGCTGGTAGAAAGGCAATCATCCGATTGCCTGGGGTTCATGAGTTAGAGAAAAGGGATTGTCCAGGGGTTAATGTCATATTACGACAAATAAAAGGTGTTGCACCCAGCACCGTGATCTCCAACCTGTGGCTCTTCAGCTGTTCCAAAACTACCAGATTAGCAGTATTGTGACCACTAGGTGGCAGCGTGGGAGGACAATGCAACGCCATCTATCAGCAGATTGGACTCTCACTGATTGCAGTGCCTCGCACCATCCCCATCCTGGTGTGAATGGAATCAGATCTGAATACATAAATTATGACTGATGCTTAGTCTACGACCCGGGAAGGATTCTCCACCGCTGTAACACGGGCAATGTCAGCACGGTATAGCGCTGCATTAAGATGAGCTTGATTAAGGATATTGCATGTAATTATGTCAGTTAATATAGTAATAACCTGCAGTAAAGCAATTACTATTACCGTCTGCTCTGTAATTTAATATTGATTCCCCTAATTTAATGCACCTTAATGAGAGACCATCTAATGTCATCTTATTATATATTGATAAGTCTCATAAGACGGTCCATCCGCCCCTTGATTGGCAGGGAGGTGGATATATTCCTGCCCTGGTGTAGCCTGGGGCAATGCCATTACTGCATCCTTCAGATACAATGTAGATGTATGGGAATGTAAATGGTGACACCCCTCTTTTGCCCCTCCGCTATCCTATGTATTGTCCATAGCCATGTGCTCCCCATCATGTTATGTAGTCTGCACTTTCCTATATAAGGGACCAGTGCAAAAAAGTACATCACCTGGTATACATTTTTTTTAATTAAAATTAAAGGGGTTGTCTCACAAAAAATATTCTACATCACCAGCACCTGGATCTGAACACTTTAGTAATTGCATGCAATTAAAAAATTTGCATAAACAGTAAAATCTGTATATAGCCATCTGCTGTTTGTTCTTTTTTTTTATTTATCTGTCCACCTCAGTGACGTCATTGAGATGGTCGTACATGCTCTGTTCCATTGTCACCAGCTGGATCTGATGTAAGAGGCTGTGACAGGGAGAGAGCTGTAGAAGAAAGGACATGCCCCATGAGCTGTGATAAGGAAAGAGCTGTAGAAGAAAGGACATGCCCCCTGAGCTGTGATAAGGAAAAAGCTGCAGCAGAAAGGATATTCCCCCTAAGCTGTGATAAGGAGAGAGCTGCAGCAGAAAGGATATGTCCCCTGAGCTATGATAGGGATAGATCTGCAGCAGAAAAGACATGCCTCTGAGTTGTTATAGGGAGAGAGCTGCAGCAGAAAGGATATGCCCACTGAGCTATAATACAGATAGAACTAGGGCAGAAAGGACACACAACCTGAACAGTGATAGGAAGAGATCTGCAACAGAAAGGATAGACCCTTGAGCTGTAATAAGGAGAGAGCTACAGCAGAAAGGACATACCCCATGAGCTGTGATAGGGAGAGAGCTGTAGCAGAAAGGACACGCCCCCTGAGCTGTCAGCCTGAAATAAATATAGCAGAGCAATAGGACCAATGAATGGTGAGATCTCTGGATCCATGTGAGGTCCAGGGCTGGTTCTAGCTTTGTTAGAGACAGATTGTCATGTTCTATATGATGGATGATTTACATTTTTGTTGTTACATTAATAACCTCTTTAATGCATATGGGTGACTTTTATGTTCTCCCTGGTGTGATGGAGCTGCTTGTCTGATAGAGCAGATTTCAGTAACATGGAAGAGTTGTAGCAGAGTTAGAGATCAGTGCAGCAGAGTTGTAGAAGAGTTAACTGACAACTGAAATGCCAGGGTACAGGCTGCTAAATGTAGTAGTCGAGCGGCGTTCTGCCACCTGAGCTGGCGTCATATAACCTGGCAAGATGATGTCATCAGTGTATGTACGGGAGAAGAGACGGAGAAGGGGGAGAGGCAGGGCATGGTGCTGGATTTGGGAAGAAAAAACTGTGATGTATGCCACTGGCTAATCAGGAGCATTTCAGAAGTCCAGCCTCATATCAGAGGTGTACATCAGCAAATATAACCGCCATATACTGTGCACAAGACTCATCCAAGAGTCCATAGTAAAGCAACTTTATTTCAACAGATTAAAATGCACATACAGGACAAGCTGGCGCATTTTGGGCTGTGTCTGTGAAATTTAGGACAAGTCCCAAACTTGGGGACTGCACCTCGCTTGTCTGTGGGGTTCAAATCCGTTAATAAGTTCTCCCCATCTTTCAGGGGATGGGGTCGACCTAAGAATCAAAGACCCAGACACTCTGCTGGTTACAGGATTCTCTGCCGGGCCTCGCCCCAAGAGCCAATTTTATTAGTTGTACATTGGGGGTCTAACCAACCCACCTTTAGCCCTCAATTTTAATATGACCAATCACAAACATTTAGTAAAGCAACCAATCAGAAGCATGATGGTATATAAAAAACACATTGGACATTACATACACACCATTCAAAATACTGCAAAAGTCCCTTTCTATATTTCCTAATGTTTCAATATTTGTGTCGTTCCCTATAAAGTTCCTTATAAATGTTACAAAACAGAAACAAAGGAAACACATTTCTACATATTATGTACAGACTATACGATATTACTTAATTCAACTTAAATATCCATGCTCCACATGTTATAATATTAGCTGAAGGCATTTAAGCATAAAACTTAAAAATGGAGAATACTTGACAATTAAGTACAATTAGCACAATTTATGTTCATTAACCACTTAGTTTCTTTCACATTTGTCTTTAGGCAAGCCTTTTTTTGTTTTGCAGCAAAATCATTTTAATGGGCAGATTTGTATCTATGACCCCGGCTGACCTGTTACATGTGCTCGTGTTGGTCCCATGTTCATTAATGTCCGTGTTGCTGATAAAACTGATGTTTTAATATATGCAAATGAGTCTCTAGGAGCAACGGGGGCGTTGCCATTGCACCTAGAGGCTCAGCTCTCTTTGGAAAAGAAATGCACACAAAGTAAGTTTTTTTTGTAGACCCATTGCAGTGAATGGTTCCGCATACAGATCTGTAAAAAAACGGAATGGAAACGGAAGAAAAATACGTTTGTGTGCATGAGCCCTTATTGTCAGGTTTCCCTATAGATTACAGCGGATTGCTGGGTATCCCGGCAGGCGGACACTTGTGACAAGTACAGATTGTCCTTTGTGTCTTTTTGCTGATACGTTTTCTCTATCAGTATTGTATAATGGTCTGAAGCTGGATAATCACAGGTCCTTCTATTGTGTACCTGTCAGAGAGACATTAATAATCCGGGATGTCTATCCCCCTCACACCCACATCCTATTATCCACTTTAAGCCCTGTTTATCTTCCTCGCCCTAAACCCGTCTGCTGCAATCCTTAGTCCTGGCTAGCC
Source organism: Bufo bufo (assembly GCF_905171765.1). Classification (NCBI taxonomy): domain Eukaryota; kingdom Metazoa; phylum Chordata; class Amphibia; order Anura; family Bufonidae; genus Bufo; species Bufo bufo. The sequence goes on from NC_053391.1 coordinate 10,129,349, forward strand.
TCGCTGAGACACCTGTGCTACCGCTCAGCACGAGACCTTGTAAATTCCGCTTATCACAGGGAACTAATTGGATTTGTGAGTTTGGGTAGAAATCTCCGATGAAGAGAAGACGTCATCCTCAGCGGCGGCTGAGACATTCTTTATAATGATTGATGGGAAGAAATCCCTCACCTGACGCTGAGCGCAGGCTACACACTGTTCATCAGCAGAACATGGAATGAGGGAATGGAAATGGTAATCAGACATATAGAAAAGAAATGTTTTATATTTTCATGTAATTTTTCAAGATTCAGACTTTCTTTATTCTTTCCTTTCTCTCTCTTTTCATCCCTTCCATTCCCACTTCCTCCCTTCCTCCCTAGGTCCATCCCTGTCCTCCCTCCATCTGTCTGTGTCTTCCTTCTTTTTGCCCATCTTTCCTTCCTCCTTCCCCGCCCTCCATCTCTCCCTCCCTTTCGTTCTTCCTTCCTCCCTCTGTCTCTAATCCTCCATTCCTCTGTGTATTGCTCCATCTCTTCCTCTTTTTCCTCGTCCTCTTCATTCATCCCTTGCTTCTTCTTTTCCTTCCTTCCTTGCTGTCTTTCTATCTTTATCATTCTGAGTCAATTAGTTGAAGCTCAGCTCATGAACACTCACTGATCTTACCAATAAATTCCACCTTCCTTTTTTCCTCCCTCTCCCTCCTTCCTAACTTTCTTGCTCCCTCTTGTCCTCTTTTCTTGCATCCCTTTATTTCCTCCATCTTTTCCCTTTTCCTTCATTTGTGGGTTCTTTCTTTTTTCCCTGGCTTGCTTTTTTCCTTCCCTTTCTTCTTCCCTCCTTCCTTCCCTTTTTCCTATTACTCTCTAGTCCACTTTTACTTCCTTCCTTCCTTTATTCCTATTTCTCTCTATTCCACTTTTACTTCCCTCCTTTTTACCTATCTCTCTCTTTCTTGCTGGCTTCCTCCCTTGTCTTCCTCTTTTCTTCCATTCCTTTCTTCCTTCTTTCCTTCCCATGTACTTCCTTCTTTCCTTCCCATGTACTTCCTACCTTCCTTGCCATGTACTTCCTTTCTTCCTATTTCCTTCCTTCCCATGTATCTTCCTTCCTTCTATCTTCATCGTCCTGAGTATCAGTTAAAGCTGACATCATGGCCACCCACCAATGTGATGAAATATAAATTCCGCCGTCTCTCTTCCACATTTAGATTGGTAAAGTCCTCGTTTAGACTTATTCCATCCTGGGCTGATCTGTGGAGGTTGAGAGAGATGACATCCAGTCAGGTCTTCCCATATTGTCATATCTGCACTGACACCAACTCTTGGCTGAAACTTGGGTGGAGACATGTCCTATGGGGTAACTGTCAGACCCACAGGGACTTGTGTGACATCAGGTCTGTCTGTCAGTGGAATTAAACAGGGTCCACATCAGTCACATAAGTCAATGTTATAGTAAGGCAGAAAAATGTCGCCTGCGCTGTCACCCAAGAAATTCCCAGAAATGTTGATATGGATCAAGGAATCTGCTTTCTTTAATTCTGTGAATCTCGTCACACGTTTTGGGGTGCACAAACACCCCTTCTCCAGACAGTAACAACAGACATAACTTCAATACAAGAAAAACATACATAAAAAGCTAAAAGGGCGACAGTTCTGCCCCTTAGGCTGGGTTCACATCACCGTTATGCATTCAGTTATTCCTCTCTGTTATAACATGGTTATAACGGAAAATAATGGAATCCATTAGACTTAAATCAAAACGGAAGCCCTAAAGAGGCATTCCGTTTTCATCCGTCATAATAGAAGTCTATGGGCAGCATAACAGATTTTAAAATCCGCTCCAGAGGTCGAAATCTGCGTGGAAAAAAATCTGCATCGTGTGCATTGATAATTTCAAATTCTCATAGAATACAATGTACATGACCTACGGTATAGATTTCCACACGCAATCCTGATCGTGTGTATTTAGTCTAAAGAAGCTTTGACGCTTCCGGAGACCGAACTTTTTCCTCTCCAGTCGGAGGCAGCGCCCCCTTGTCTTTTGAGGGCATTTTACATGGAACAGTTTTTTACCATATTTTTTGTATGGCCCATTTATATACTTGTACAGGTTAATCATGTCCCCCCTTAGACGTCTCTTCTCAAGACTAAATAAATTCAATTATTTTAAGACCCTCCGTGCCCCTTATCAGTTTAGTCGCTCTCCTCTGTACTCTCTCCAGCTCCAGGGCCTCCTTTCTATGGACTGGTGCCCAGAACTGAACTGCATATTCCAGCTGAGGCCGCACCAACGCTTTGTAAAGTGGTAATATTACATCCCTGCCCCGCGAGTCCTTGCCTCGTATAATGCATGACAATATCCTGGTGGCCTTAGAAGCAGCTGATTGACATTGTATACGGTTATTTCATCTACCATCTACAAGGACACCCAAATCCTTCTCTATAAGTGACTCTCCCAGTGTCACATCCCCTAGGATATATGAAGCACGGAGATTATTACTACCAAGATGCAGAACTTTACATTTATCCACATTGAACCTCATTTGCCAAGTTGATGCCCAATCACTCAGAGTGTCCCAGTCAGCTTGTAGTTTGTGGACATCTTCCATAGACTGCACAGTACTACAAAGCTTAGTGTCATCTGCAAAAATAGAAATGGTGCTATTAATCCCGTCCTCAATATCATTAATAGTAGTATAGGGATGTATAACTCGTCAAGCTCAAAGTGACAGGTGACCACACCCCTTTTCCACCCAATATCCTGCCAACTCCACTCATTACCTCACCAACAATCCCACCCAAACCATGCCTAAAATACCACCCATTCAAATCCCCTTTTATTCTTTTAGATCCAATAAAGCGTCAGTAATTTGATTAAGTTTAAAATGTTTAAAATAAATTGATATTAAGCTTGTATTAACCGCTTATTAAGTTATTATAAATATTGGCAATAGCTATTAGATCCATCTATCTAACTATCTATAGGAATTTAGATTATGTCACTGAAGGTCCTGCAAGTCCAACACGTCAGTAATTTAATTACGTTTAATATGTTTAAATATCGATCTAGCAATTTATCTATCACATATCTATTTATCAAGCTTCTAATATCTATCTAATGACTTATCTTTCCATCTAGCCGTCTATCTATCTTCTAATATCTATCTAGCTACCTATCTTTCTATCTATAACATGGCTAACTATCAAACATCTATCTATCTATCTATATATGTTTATATCTAACTGTATATCTTTCCACTTTCTTTCTATCTATCCATCCATCTATCTAACAATTTATTTATCTATCTATCTCATATCTATCTATCTATCTATCTATCTCATATCTAACTATTTATCTATTATCTAGCAGGTTTCTTTGGAGTACCCAGCTTTTTCGAAAGCTATTAAATCCCATCAAGCTAATAAAAGCCTATGAAGCTATTAATAAAAGCGTATGAATCGCACAAACCTCTTAGAATCTTTAAAAGATCTATCTATCTATCTATCTATTATCTATCTCATATCTATCTATCTCATATCTATCTATCTATCTCATATCTATCTATCTCATATCTATCTATCTATCTATCTATCTATCTATCTCATATCTATCTATCTATCTCTTCTATCTATCTATCTCATATCTATCTATCTATCTATCTATCTATCTATCTTCTAATAAGCCAGCTGGCGATCATTTTGTACAAACACCTGCAAAATTTAGAAGTTCACAATGTATAGTCAGCCTAATGCATGAGGAGCACCAATTTTTACAAGGTCCTTCCTTGTTTTCCATAAAAACCGGGCACTAGAATTGGTTGGCGCGCAGAGCAATCATCACACCGCGATCCGGCCGATCAACGTCGCCCCACACGCCGTCCACACCGCTCACCGTCTGCACTGACCACACCCTAAGCGCCAGCGGCTCAACGCCGCCCCACCCACCGGCCGTGCTGTCCATCGAATGCTGTGTGATGATTGCTCGGCTTGCCAGCCACTTCTAGCACCCGTTATTGTAACAGGCATAATGTCTAGTTATTTATAAATATGTAATTGTAGGGACAAACAGCTGACATAAATATCCATGTGTCCGTTATTCATTTATATCTTAATTTCTAGGAAGAGGAAAAATATAGAGTTCTAAAAAAAAAAAGAAAACTTGATATTTCATGAGGAATACAAGTATTCAGTAAAAAAAAGCCCTTCATGAGAGATAACAATAAGGCCCAAATTTTTTTTCCCATATATCAGTACTGTAGAATTTTTATTATAAATAAATGCCCGATCCAGGAGCACTAAGTATGTCATCAATTACATAGTATATTCATATTACTAAATATTCTTGTTCCTTTATAGACGTCGTCCATGCTGGTTCAGTTGTCCCAGATTCCACACTCCATCAATATTGACAAAAAAAACAAGAAAAAGGTTATAGTATATTAAGCACCATACAAAGAGAGAGGCTAGATATAATCACTAATATGTCTATAGGGGAACTTATGTTAGAATGCCTGGTCTAAAATCCACATTTAACCCATTAGGTCTCAAAGAGTTAAGAGTAGCTATCCTGCGGGAGATCAGAATGTGATTGATCAACATACATTTCAGATCCCTTTCAGTATGATTAAGATCTGTAAAATGTTTGGATACTGGAAGATCCATCCATTTTTTACGAATGTTATATCGATGGTGATTGATACGGGTTTTGAAATCAAGAGAGGTTTCCCCTACATATAACATGATACAGGGGCACCAGAGGACGTAGACAATATAGGACCATTCACATGTTAACAAATATTTAATGAGATGTTGTTTAGAAGTTATACGATGAATAAATCTACTTCCCTTTTGCATATAGCGACAGTTAACACAGTTAAGGCATAGAAAACAGCCCTGCTTTTGGGGACGTAGAAAGCTTTGACCTGTTTTTTTTCTGTGGGCCTATATCAGTGTGTACTATTTTGTCCCTCAAATTCTTAGGCCTCCTATATGATAATAATGGAGGCTGTTTAAATTCCTCAATATTGTTATGTCCACTTTTCAGAACCGACCAATGTTTGTTCACAATTTCTCTAATCAAAGGACTATCCTCTGTGTAAGTGGTCACAAGAGGAATTCTTTGTAAAGATTTTTTCTCACGTTTATTTTTCAATAGATGTGCTCGATTCAATGTGTGTATGGATGTCAAGTGTGGTTTGAGCACTGTGTTATGGCAACCCCTTTCCTGAAATGACCTAGTCATTTTTTCAAGTGTAACATTAAGTTGGTGATTATCACTCACTATGCGTTTGGCACGTATAAATTGGCTTAAGGGGAGAGATTTTACCATAGTCTGGGGATAAGCACTGTCATGTCTTAAAAGAGCATTTTTGGCAGTAGGTTTAGTATAAACATCAGTAATAACGTGAACATCCTTTACAGAAACCAATGTATCGAGAAAATTGATCTGTTCCATCGAATAACTAATAGTAAATTTGATGTCATCATCAATGGTATTCAAGAAAGAAAAAAAAGATAACAATTCTTGTTCAGTCCCTGTCCAAATTAGGAAAATGTCATCTATGTATCGCAATCACCTCAAAACATGGCTGAAGTGGGGCGATACATAGATGAAGGAGTCCTCAAGGAAGGAGACCGCCATGTTGGTGCAAGTCGGCGCCATATTAGACCCCATGGCGGTCCCCCTCAGCTGTAAATTAAATTGGTCGCCAAGCAGAAAATAATTGCACGTGAGTACAGTGTGTAATAAGGTCAGGATAAGATCCCGGCACCTTGGGGAAAAGTCGGATTGAGTAAATGCTTGCTTAACTACATTGATGCCAAATTCGTGCCTAATAGATGTGTAAAGGCTAACCACATCAAAGGAGGCCAAGATTGCATTCGAAGGAATAGTAACTTCTGATAGTTTATTAGGAAAATCTGTTGTATCTTGGATGTATGACCGTGCAGAGACTGCATACTGACGCAATGTCCTATCCAAAAAAATAAAGACATTGCTAAGTAGGGACCCCTTGCCAGAAACAATGGGCCTACCAGGAGTGTTGTTAAGATCCTTGTGAATTTTGGGCAGTAAATACAACATGGGGTAACCGGATGTAAAACTATAAGAAAATCCTTCAATTTGGCATCAATGAAACCCGCTTGAACCCCATCACACACAATCTGATAAAAAAAAAATCTGAAAATCCCATTTGGGGGTCACCATTAAGTTTTTGATAAACAGACTCATCAGAGAATTGTCGTTGAGCCTCAGCAATATATTTACTTGTGTCCACTCTTATCAGCGGGCTTAATGGTGAGGCTGTGGTCATGGGCAAGTTCCCCCAATGCCTGCCATTCCGAAGAAGACATGTTGGGATGTCGGAATCGATTATTTTTCATGACCTTAAGAGCATGCACATCACGCAACACCGATTCAGCGAACAGTGGATGAAGAAATCGGAGGGTTGAAATCACATCAGACAAACATAATTCTGATGTTTTTATACTGTCACCAGTGCTGGGTTTCAAAGAAAACCACACCTTTAACTTAAGTCGTCTAAAAAATTCATGTAAGTCTGCTTCAGTTTGTAACCAATCCGTATGAACATTGGGGCAGAAACGTAATCCCTTGCTTAGTACTTTTAACTGTAATTAAAACATGTGTAGAGATATTTACCACAGTGTTCATTGTGGCTAATTCTTCCGCTTCAGTATTTTCTTGCTGCAAATTTTCCTGCTGTCGACGTCCCCCCCGCCCACCTCTTCTTGTTGGTTTTTTTCTTTTGCTGTATGAGGTGAAACCCCTCAAAAAGAAGAAGAATCTGTCCCCGGATAATTATTGGTTTCAATTGACGATTTGTTCATCCTAGCTGACTTGGAGGATGAAGGACGAGACTGTTGATTAATAGATTTCCAGTTGTATATAGTATCATTTTCATAATCAAAAGTATCTCTTTGCCACTTGCTACGTTTTGTATCTTGAAAATCTTTCCTTAGTTTGTCCAATATGGACTTAGATTTAGATACATACTCCTGATACTCATCACCCGTCATCAAAGAGACAGGGGTAGTCTCCAAATCATGCTGTTTACCAATGATGTCAGATAAATCTTTCTGTAGAAATATAATGGTGAGCAATATAAGATCAAGAGAGAATTTATTAGCAATCGACTCATATCTGGATCGAAAGTCATTGTCATTCATGTACATGGTAGGTTGAGAATGTGTTTGCATGCCCCTAGGTATAATATTCACTCAAAGTAGTTAAATGAAGCTCCACAGATATAATACGTTTAGTGAGTCTTTCCAAATTTCTTTTGGTATCAAAAACCGTAGGCGTGGATAAAAAAACAGCGTCCCCTTTAAAGGCATTTAGAATCCTATCAGCCTCTTCCTGGGAGTATATAAAAATAACTGGTGCAGACAAGTCCCGATTGAGACAAAAATTACCTTGCGAATTCATGTTGGTACGGCGTGCTTGCTCCAATAGATCCAATAGACAAAAAGATACGTTTTCTGGGCAGCACTGCAGACAAGGTGAAGAGATTTTTTGATACCAAAAGAAATTTGGAAAGACTGAGTGAAAATTATAGAGCTCAGTACATACCTAGGGGCATGCGAACACATTCTCAACCTACCATGTACATGAATGACAATGACATTCGATCCAGATATGAGTTGATTGCTAATAAATTCTCTCTTGATCTTATATTGCTTAACATTGAATTTCTAAAGAAAGATTTATCTGACCTGATTGGTAAACGGCATGAGTTGGAGACTACCCTTGTCTCTTTCATGATGGGTGACGAGTATCAGCAGTATGTATATAAATCTAAACCCATATTGGACAAACTAAGGAAAGATATTCAAGATACAAAACGTAGCAAGTGGGAAAGAGAGTTCGCTGAATCGGTGTTGCATAATGCGCATGCTCGTAAAGTTGTGGAAAATAATCAATTCCGACATCCCAACATGTCTTCCTCGGAATGGCAGGCATTGGGTGAACTTGTCCATGACCACAGCCTCACCATTAAGCCTGCTGATAAGAGTGTTGCGGTTGTGGTCATGGACACAAGTAAATATATTGCTGAGGCTCAACGACAATTGTCTGATGAGTCTGTTTATCAAAAACTTAATGGTTACCCCAAATGGGATTTTCACAAAAAAAATAATCAGATTGTGTGTGATGGGGTTCAAGAAGGTTTCATTGATGCCAAATTGAAGGATTTTATTATAGTTTTACATCCCGTTACCCCATGTTGTATTTACTGTCCAAAATTCACAAGGATCTTAACAACCCTCCTGGTAGGCCCATTGTTTCTTGGCAATGTCTCTATTTTTTGGGATAGGACATTGCGTAAGTATACAGTCTCTGCACGGTCATACATCCAAGATACAACAGATTTTCTTAATAAACTATCAGAAGTTACTATCCCCTCGAATGCAATCTTGGCCTCCTTTGATGTGGTTAGCCTTTACACATCTATTAGGCACGAATTTGGCATCAATGTAGTTAAACAAGCATTAACTTAATCCGACTTTTCCCCAGGGTGCCGGGATCTTATCCTGCCCTTATTGCACACTGTGCTCACATTTTTATTTACAGCTGAGGGGGACCGCCATGGGGTCTAATATGGCGCCGACTTACGCCAACATGGCGTTCTCCTTCCTTTGAGGACTCCTTCATCTATGTATCGCCCCACTTCAGTCATGTTTTGAGGTGATGGCGATACATAGATGACATTTTCCTAATTTGGACAGGGACTGAACAAGAATTGTTATCTTTTTCTTCTTTCTTGAATACCATTGATGATGACATCAATTTACTATTAGTTATTCGATGGAACAGATCAATTTTCTCGATACATTGGTTTCTGTAAAGGATGGTCACGTTATTAATGATGTTTATACTAAACCTCCTGACAAAAATACTCTTTTGAGATATGACAGTGCTCATCCCCGGACTATGGTAAAATCTCTCCCCTTAAGCCAATTTATACGTGCCAAACACATAGTGAGTGATAATCACCAACTTAATGTTACACTTGAAAAAATGACTAGGTCATTTCAGGAAAGGGGTTACCATAACACAGTGCTCAAACCACACTTGACATCCATACACACATTGAATCGAGCACATCTATTGGTGCCTTTGCAACATGTTATATGTAGGGGAAACCTCTCTTGATTTCAAAACCCGTATCAATCACCATCGTTATAACATTCGTAAAAAAACAGATGGATCTTCCAGTATCCAAACATTTTACAGATCTTAATCATACTGAAAGGGATCTGAAATGTACAGTACAGAGCAAAAGTTTGGACACACCTTCTCATTCAAAGAGTTTTCTTTATTTTCATGACTATGAAGGCATCAAAACTATGAATTAACACATGTGGAATTATATACATAACAAACAAGTGTGAAACAACTGAAAATATGTCATATTCTAGGTTCTTCAGCTCACCCCAAACCATCTCGATTGGGTTCAGGTCCGGTGACTGTGGAGGCCAGGTAATCTGGCGCAGCACCCCATCCCTCTCCTTCATGGTCAAATAGCCCTTACTTTCAAAGTTTTCCCAATTTTTCGGCTGACTGACCTTAATTTCTCAAAGTAATGATGGCCACTCGTTTTTCTTTACTTAGCTGCTTTTTTCTTGCCATAATACAAATTCTAACAGTCTATTCAGTAGGACTATCAGCTGTGTATCCACCTGACTTCTCCTCAACGCAACTGATGGTCCCAACCCTATTTATAAGGCAAGAAATCCCACTTATTAAACCTGACAGGGCACACCTGTGAAGTGAAAACCATTTCAGGGGACTACCTCTTGAAGCTTATCAAGAGAATGCCAAGAGTGTGCAAAGCAGTAATCAAAGCAAAAGGTGGCTACTTTGAAGAGCCTGGAATATGACATATTTTCAGTTGTTTCACACTTGTTTGTTATGTATATAATTCCACATGTGTTAATTCATAGTTTTGATGCCTTCAGTGTGAATCTCCAATTTTCATAGTCATGAAAATAAAGAAAACTCTTTGAATGAGAAGGTGTGTCCAAACTTTTGGTCTGTACTGTATGTTGATCGATCACGTTCCGATCTCCTGCAGGGGGGGTAATAGGATTTTATCTAAAAAAAACCTTGAAATTCATTGGATAGCTACTCTTAACTCTTTGAGACCTAATGGGTTAAATGTGGATTTTAGACCAGGCATTCTCACATAAGTTCCCCTATAGACATATTAGTGATTATATCTAGCCTCTCTCTGTGTATGGTGCTTAATATACTACCGTAATAACCTTTTTCTTGTTTTTTTAATCGATATTGATGGAGTGTGGAATCTGGGACAACTGAACCAGCATGGACGACGTCTATAGAGGAACAAGTTTTTTTTTCTTTCTTATTTTAATTTTTACTTGGATGAATATTTTGTAATATGAATATACTATGTAATTGATGACATACTTAGTGCTCCTGGATCGGGCATTTATTTATAATAAAAATTCTACAGTACTGATATATGGAAAAAAAAATTTGGGCCTTATTGTTATCTTTATTTATTTCTATTTTTGTTTGTTTATTATAACAGCAATTTTGTAATAGCGGCTCTCATGCAGCTCACACAGTCTGAGCCATCATTTGCAAATTGTTGCTATCGGTTCCCTCTGTGCATCACAACTGCAGATAGGGTTCTGATGGCCATTTAAAATTGTTGTTTTTACTCTAATTTATTATTTGGTATACGGAATTGTTCCCATGGCGAGAGTCTGTGATCAGGATATTGACCATGGTGGCACTACTCTGTATGGTGATACGGTCCTGTGGAAACCGCACTGTTATCGCCATGCTATACCTATTCTAAATGAGACCCATTTATTTTTTCTCCTTTTTGTATTTAAAAACTGTTTTTTTCTTAATCTTGTTATTTTAGTCCATGAATTTGGATATACTTTTATGCTAATCAATTGCTTAGTGGTTTTATTGTCACATGACTTCATTGTCATACATTTTCTTCTTGGTTGATGAGGATATTCTGTGGGGCGCACATGAGGTCAGGCATCTATATAATATGGTGTCAGTCCTCCCTCTATTTCGCCTACCTGGGCCTCTGCCGATTCCATGAAGTGAATTGTAGTATCTGATAATATGTGAGCGCTTACATCTTTAGACGCCGTTCTGTGTGTTTACAGTGTTTCTATGGAGACGATGATCATGTGACCTTTCTGATCACATGATGATACGCTCTGCCTACTATGTGTTTTTTCCCATGATGTTCCTAAGTAGATATGCGGTCATGTGACTTCTTGATGTCACATGACCGCTCTCTCCGGTCTTCTGCATACTTCCTGACATGCACGATCTCTTTTCTGAAACGCTAAGTTACACATGTGCTATTCCATGCTCGACAGGTATTGTTCCTTTTTCCCTCCACCCATCAATTATGTTTTTAATTAGTATGATAGGACACATCTGCATCTAATATATTAATTATGATTCACTTTTTAATATATGGTTTATATGTACTTTTTTTTATATATATGTGATATTTATATGATGCACATAAGTCACTTACAGTCAGGTCCATAAATATTGGGACATCAACACAATTCTAACATTTTTGGCTCTATACACCAACACAATGGATTTGAAATGAAACAAACAAGATGTGCTTTACCTGCAGACTGTCAGCTTTAATTTGAGGGCATTTACATCCAAATCAGGTGAACGGTGCAGGAATTACAGCAGTTTGCATATGTGCCTCCCACTTGTTAACCACTTCCCATCTGGGCCCTTTGCCCCCTTCCTGACCAGGCCAAATTTTGCAAAACGGACATATCTCACTTTATGTGGTAATAACTTTGGAACGCCTTTATTTATCCAAGTCATTCAGAGATTGTTTTCTCGTGACACATTGTACTTCATGATAGTCATAAATTTGAGTCAAAATATTTCACCTTTATTTATGAAAAAATCCCAAATTTACCCAAAAATGTAAAAAAAATCGCAATTTTCTAAATTTCAATTTCTCTGCTTTTAAAACAGAAAGTGATACCTCATAAAATATTTATTATTTAACATTCCCCATATGTCTACTTTATGTTGGCATCATTTTGGAAATGTCATTTTATTTTTTTAGGACGTTAGACGGCTTAGAAGTTTAGAAGCAATTCTTCAAATTTTTAAGAAAATTGCCAAAACCCACTTTATAAGGACCAGTTCAGGTCTGAAGTCACTTTGTGGGGCCTACATAGTGGATACCCCCATAAATGACCCCATTGTAGAAACTACACCCCTCAAGGTATTCAAAACCGATTTTACAAACTTTGTTAACCCTTTAGGCGTTCCACAAGAATTAAAGGAAAATGGAGATCAAATTTTTAAATTTCACTTTTTTGGCAGATTTTTCATTTTAATCAATTTTTTTCTCTAACACATCGATGGTTAACAGCCAAACAAAACTCAATATTTATTACCCAGATTCTGCGGTTTACAGAAACACCCCACATGTGGTCGTAAACTGCTGTATGGGCACACGGCAGGGCGCAGAAGGAAAGGAACTCCACATGGTTTTTAGATGCCATGTCCCATTTGAAGCCCCCTGATGCACCCTTACAGTAGAAACTCCCAAGAAGTGACCCCATTTTGGAAACTAGGGGATAAGGTGCCAGTTTTATTAGTACTATTTTTGGGTACATATGATTTTTTGATCATTCAATATAACACTTTATGGGGCAAGGTGACCAAAAAATTGGTTGTTTTAGCACAGTTTCTATTTATTTATTTTTACAGCGTTCACCTTAGGGGTTCAGTCAAGTGACATTTTTATAGAGCAGATTGTTACGGACGTAGCGATACCTAATATGTATACTTTTTCTCATTTATTAAAGTTTTACACAATAATAGCATTTTTGAAACCAAAAAATTATGTTTTAATGTGTCCATGTTCTGAGAGCTATAGTTTTTTTATTTTTTGAGAGATTTTCTTATGTAGGGGCTCATTTTTTGCGGGATGAGGTGACGGTTTTATTGGTACCATTTTGTGGGACATACGCGTTTTTGATCACTTGGTGTTGCACCTTTTGTGATGCAAGGTGACAAAAATTGCTTGTTTTGACACAGTTTTTTTTTTTTTTTTTTTTACGGTGTTCACCCGAGGGGTTAGGTCATGTGATATTTTTATAGAGCTGGTTTTTACGGACGCGGCAATACCTAATATGTATACTTTTTTTTATTTGTTTCACTTTAACACAATAATAGCATTTTTGAAACCAAAAAAATTATGTTTTAGTGTCTCCATGTTCTAAGAGCTATAGTTTTTTTATTTTTTGAGAGATTTTCTTATGTAGGGGCTCATTTTTTGCGGGATGAGGTGACGGTTTTATTGGTACCATTTTGTGGGACATACGCGTTTTTGATCACTTGGTGTTGCACCTTTTGTGATGCAAGGTGACAAAAATTGCTTGTTTTGACACAGTTTTTTTTATTTATTTTTTACGGTGTTCATCCGAGGGGTTAGGTCATGTGATATTTTTATAGAGCTGGTTTTTACGGACGCGGCAATACTAAATATGTCTATTTTACTTTATTTTTTCTATTTTAATTTTTTTTTTTTTATTCCTAACTTGGGAACTTTTTTTTTTTTTACATGTGAAACTTTATTTTATTTTATTTTTTCAACCCTTTATTTTTTTTATTTTTTTTTACACTTTTCGTCCCCCATAAGGTCATACAAGACCTCTGGGGGACATTTACTTCACTTTTTCTTTTTTTTTTCACAGTTGATTTCTCCTGTAACTGGGGCTGACATAGTAGCCCCAGTTACAGGACAAATGCACCCCTAGAGAGGCTGTACAGCAGCAATCCTGCGCTGTACAGCCTCACAGCAGGGCTGATCGAGGTCTCTGAGAGACCTCACACAGCCCCTGCACTCTCCGGTCACGGCGGTCACATGACCGCCGGGCCGGAACAGGAAGCGCACAGCGCTTCCTGCTCTGCAGACACAGCGCTCGGTGAGCGCTGTGTCTGCAGCGATCGTGAAGGCAGGGACACCTGGGCACTGTCCCTGCCTTGTCTTAGGGTTGCCCTGCTGTCACTGACAGCGGGCAACCCGATCAGCAGCTGCACGATTAGCGTGCAGCTGCTATTTCTGACAGGACGTTTTAAAACGTGCTGTCAGAAATAGACGTCCACCCATAGGACGTTTATATCCTATGGGCGGACGTGAGGCGGTTAAGGAACCAAAAGTAATGGGACAGAATAATAATCATGTCCAAAAAACAAAGAGGCTGATTCCAGCTTTTGACACATAAAAAGTATTCTTTATTCGGCTTGCAGTATTAAGATCCAACAAATGTCACATGGAGAGACACAGATAGATTGTGACGCGTTTCGGGCTATGGTATTGAGCCCTTCATCAAGACAATACAAAGTGTACTAAAAACAAGTGCTTTATATACAACACAAATGGATTCCTCCTCCTTCTCTAATTGGATGAAGGCTGCGTCCCAGACCCAGGTGCTCCCAGATTAGGAAAACCCTCCCAGGAATACGTGGGTGGGGACGCAGCAATTCAAAGAATTACACATTCAGAAACATATACTGGTGCACTACATGTACTGCAAGGTTTAATCATGCTTTCTGTTCAAACCCTTCGGTATACAAGTATCTAAAATGAACATCCAATATGTTTCCCTACTTAGAAGCTTTTGTTTGCGATCACCTCCTCTGACAGGTGCGGAGACAACCTCCACCCCCTGTACAGAAAACGCAGAGGTATCACCCTTGTGAACAGTGGCAAAATGCCTTGTTGCCGCTGAGACATTGCGAGACATAAAATGAGGGACATCACTTAGGTGCTTTCTTATGCGTACCTTCAAGTCATTCGTGGTACATCCCACATATTGTAGATTGCATATTCTGCATGTTATGACATATACCACATGATCTGTGTTACAATTAATGTACTGTTTTAGCATATATTTTTTATTATTAGCCATAGATGTAACCTCTTTTGAGATATGCATGTGTTGACAGCAGATGCATTTTTTGCTGCCGCATTTATAATTCCCGTTGGTTTTGGGCCAGGTGCTTATTCTAGGAAAATTTTCCCTGAATAGGCTTGGGCTGATTTTTTGGCCCACTGTATGGGCTCTTTTTGCTACACACCTTATCCCTGTGGATGCTATATTTCTCCATTCCTCATTAAAATTCAGAACATGGAGATGTTTCCGTATAATTTTGCAGATTTTAAAATAATCTCTACTATAATTTGTGGTAAAAGTGATAGGTTCTTCCTTATTAGTGATGTTTTCTTTTTTCTTTTTATTTTTGTTTTTATATTTCATTCCATCTTTTCCTTCATTCTCATTTTTGTCTTCATTGTCTTTGTTCTTATTTTTATTTCTTTTAGAAAAAATAAGAGTTTCTCTATTTTTTGATCTAGCAAAATTAATGCCTCTGTTTATACTGGTTTGGGTGTAGCCTCTCATTCTCAGTCTGGCTGCAATATTTTTAGCTTCTCTTTCAAAAAGTTCCTGGGTAGAGCAATTCCTTTTGGCCCTTATCATTTCTCCCTTTGGGATATTTTTTAGGACGTGTGGTGGATGGCAGGAGGAGGCAGAGAGAATAGTGTTGCCTGCTGTAGGCTTTCTGTGGGTATATGTAACCACCCTGTTGGTGCCATTATCCCCTTCCAGACACAGATCCAGAAAAACAATTTTCTCTGGATCGCTGGAAAACGTGAGTTTTATTGATGTAGTACAGTTATTTAAATACTCTATACATTTGGCTATTCTCTCTTTGTCCCCCTGCCATACCCACAGCATATCGTCGATATAACGACCATACCATTTAATATCCTCCCTATAAGGGTTGTTATCAGAGAAAAGGAACCTATTTTCCCACCACGCCATGTATATATTTGCGATTGACGGTGAGTACACTGCTCAAAAAAATAAAGGGAACACAAAAATAACACATCCTAGATCTGAGTTAATTAAATATTCTTCTGAAATACTTTGTTCTTTATATAGTTGAATGTGCTGACAACAAAATCACACAAAAATAAAAAAATGGAAATCAAATTTTTCAACCCATGGAGGTCTGGATTTGGAGTCACACTCAAAATCAAAGTGGAAAAACACACTACAGGCTGATCCAACTTTGATGTAATGTCCTTAAAACAAGTCAAAATGAGGCTCAGTAGTGTGTGTGGCCTCCACGTGCCTGTATGACCTCCCTACAATGCCTGTGCATGCTCCTGATGAGGTGGCGGACGGTCTCCTGAGGGATCTCCTCCCAGACCTGGACTAAAGCATCTGCCAACTCCTGGACAGTCTGTGGTGCAACGTGACGTTGGTGGATAGAGCGGGACATGATGTCCCAGATGTGCTCAATTGGATTCAGGTCTGGGGAACGGGCGGGCCAGTCCATAGCATCAATGCCTTAGGCTTGCAGGAACTGCTGACACACTCCAGCCACATGAGGTCTAGCATTGTCTTGCATTAGGAGGAACCCAGGGCCAACCGCACCAGCATATGGTCTCACAAGGGGTCTGAGGATCTCATCTCGGTACCTCATGGCAGTCAGGCTACCTCTGGCGAGAACATGGAGGGCTGTGCGCCCCTCCAAAGAAATGCCACCCCACACCATTACTGACCCAATGCCAAACCGGTCATGCTGGAGGATGTTGCAGGCAGCAGATTGTTCTCCACGGCGTCTCCAGACTCTGTCACGTCGGTCACATGTACTCAGTGAGAACCTGCTTTCATCTGTGAAGAGCACAGGGCGCCAGTGGCGAATTTGCAAATCTTGGTGTTCTCTGGCAAATGCCAAACATCCTGCACAGTGTTGGGCTGTAAGCCCAACCGCCACCTGTGGACGTCGGGCCCTCATATCACCCTCATGGAGTCTGTTTCTGACCGTTTGAGCAGACACATGCACATTTGTGGCCTGCTGGAGGTCATTTTGCATAGCTCTGGCAGTGCTCCTCCTGTTCCTTCTTGCACAAAGGCGGAGGTAGCGGTCCTGCTGCTGGGTTGTTGCCCTCCTACGGCCTCCTCCACGTCTCCTGATGTACTGGCCTGTCTCCTGGTAGCGCCTCCATGCTCTGGACACTACGCTGACAGACACAGCAAACCTTCTTGCCACAGCTCGCATTGATGTGCCATCCTGGATAAGCTGCACTACCTGAGCCACTTGTGTGGGTTGTAGACTCTGTCTCATGCTACCACTAGAGTGAAAGCACCGCCAGCATTCAAAAGTGACCAAAACATCAGCCAGGAAGCATAGGAACTGAGAAGTGGTCTGTGGTGACCACCCGCAGAACCACTCCTTTATTGGGGGTGTCTTGCTAATTGCTTATAATTTCCACCTGTTGTCTATCCCATTTGGACAGCAGCATGTGAAATTGATTGTCACTCAGTGTTGCTTCCTAAGTGGACAGTTTGATTTCACAGAAGTGTGATTGACTTGGAGTTACATTGTGTTGTTTAAGTGTTCCCTTTATTTTTTTGAGCAGTGTATTTGGCTCCCATAGGGATTCCTGATTGCTGAAGATAATATTTTTTATTGAACATAATAATCATAAATCAAACTTTCACTTTTTAATACTTGGTTGCAAATCCTTTGCAGTCAATTACAGCCTGAAGTCTGGAACGCATAGACATCACCAGACGCTGGGTCTCATCCCTGGTGATGCTCTGCCAGGCCTCTACTGCAACTGTCTTCAGTTCCTGCTTGTTCTTGGGGCATTTTCCCTTCAGTTTTGTCTTCAGCAAGTGAAATGCTCAATCAGATTCAGGTCCGGTGATTGACTTGGCCATTGCAGAACATTCCACTTCTTTCCCTTAAAAAACTCTTTGGTTGCTTTTGCAGTATGCTTTGGGTCATTGTCCATCTGCACTGTGAAGCGCCGTCCAATAAGTTCTGAAGCATTTGGCTGAATATGAGCAGATAATATTGCCTGAAACACTTCAGAATTCATCCTTCTGCTTTTGTCAGCAGTCACATCATCAGTAAATACAAGAGAACCAGTTCCATTGGCAGCCATACATGCCCACGCCATGACACCACCACCACCATGCTTCACTGATGAGGTGGTATGCTTAGGATCATGAGCAGTTCCTTTCCTTCTCCATACTCTTCTCTTCCCATCACTCTGGTACAAGTTGATCTTGGTCTCATCTGTCCATAGGATGTTGTTCCAGAACTGTAAAGGCTTTTTTAGATGTCGTTTGGCAAACTCTAATCTGGCCTTCCTGTTTTTGAGGCTCACCAATGGTTTACATCTTGTGGTGAACCCTCTGTATTCACTCTGGTGAAGTCTTCTCCTGATTGTTGACTTTGACACACATACACCTACCTCCTGGAGAGTGTTCCTGATCCGGACAACTGTTCTGAAGGGTGTTTTCTTCACCAGGGAAAGAATTCTTCGGTCATCCACCACAGTTGTTTTCTGTGGTCTTCCGGGTCTTTTGGTGTTGCTGAGCTCACCGGTGCGTTCCTTCTTATTAAGAATGTTCCAAACATTTGTTTTGGCCGCGCCTAATGTTTTTGCTATCTCTCTGATGGGTTTGTTGTGTTTTTTCAGCCTAATGACGGCTTGCTTCACTGATAGTGACCGCTCTTTGGATCTCATCTTGAGAGTTGACAGCAACAGATTCCAATTGCAAATAGCAGACTGGAAATGACCTCTGACCTTTTATCTGCTCATTGTAATTGGGATAATGAGGGAATAACACACACCTGACCATGGACCAGCGGAGAAGCCGATTGTCCCATTACTTTTGGTCCCTTAACAAGTGGGAGGCACATATGCAAACTGTTGTAATTCCTGCACCGTTCACCTGATTTGGATGTAAATACCTCAAATTACAGCTGACAGTCTGCAGGTAAAGCACATCTTGTTTGTTTCATGTCAAATCCATTGTGGTGGTGTATAGAGCCAAAAATGTTAGAATTGTGTTGATGTCCCAATATTTATGGACCTGACTGTATATACCATTCATTTTTGATTGTGTATTTAATGATGTTTTATGAAATATTGTGGGCACTTTTACACTGTGTTTGTTAATTAATGTAATAAATTAATTCTAGAGAGAGTTCAGAGAAGAGCTACTAAACTAGTACATGGATTGCAGGATAAAACTTACCAGGAAAGGTTAAAGGACCTTAACATGTATAGCTTGGAAGAAAGAAGAGACAGAGGGGATATGATAGAAACTTTTAAATACATAAAGGGAATCAACTCGGTAAAGGAGGAGAGAATATTTAAAAGAAGAAAAACTACCACAAGAGGACACAGTTTTAAATTAGAGGGGCAAAGGTTTAAAAGTAATATCAGGAAGTATTACTTTACTGAGAGAGTAGTGGATGCATGGAATAGCCTTCCTGCAGAAGTGGTAGCTGCAAATACAGTAAAGGGGTTTAAGCATGCATGGGATAGGCATAAGGCCATCCTTCATATAAGATAGGGCCGGGGGCTATCCATAGTACTCAGTATATTGGGCAGACTACTGTAGATGGGCCGAATGGTTCTTATCTGCCGACACATTCTATGTTTCTATGTTTCTATGTAATTGTTTAATTTATATTGTGGGCGATATTTATATATGCACTGTTGTTACTGCTCGAAAAAGATTCTATAGAGCGAATCCGAAACGTCGCATCTGGTGTAATAAATGGATAGATATGAGATAGATAGATAGATAGATAGATAGATGGATAGATAGATTTTTGATAGTTAGTCATGTTATAGATAGATATTAGAAGCTTGATAAATAGATATACTGTATGGATAAAAAGAAATGTGATAGATAAATAGATAGATATATAATAGATAAATTGATAGATAGTTAAATAGATAAATAGATACATTGTTAGATAGATAGATAGATTAAATATTTATAGTAATATTTTTTTAAGCCGGATTATAGATAGATACTGTATTTTTTGCCCTATAAGACGCACCTGCCCATAAGACGCATCTAGGTTTTTGAGGAGGAAAAAAAGAAAAAATATATTTTGAACCAAAAGGTGTGCTTTTGGTGCGTTTTGAACTAATGGTGGTCTGTGGATGACACTATTATGGGGGATCTGTTGGTGACACTATTATGGGGGATCTGTGGATGAGACTGTTATGGGGATCTGTGGATGACACTATTATGGGGGATCTGTTGAGGACACTGTTATGGGGTATCTGTGGGTGACACATTGTTATGGGGTATCTGTGAATGACACTGTTACGGGGGATCTGTGGGTGACGCTGTTATGGGCGATCTGTTGGTGACACTGTTATGGGGGATCTGTGGGTGACACTGTTATGGGGGATCTGTGGGTGACACTGTTATGGGCGATCTGTTGGTGACACTGTTATGGGGGATCTGTTGGTGACACTGTTATGGGGGATCTGTGGGTGACACTGCTATGGGGGATCTGTGGGTGACACTGCTATGGGGGATCTGTGGGTGACACTGTTATGGGGGATCTGTGGGTGACACTGTTATGGGGATCTCTGGATGGCACTGTTATGGGGATCTGTGGATGACACTGTTATGGGGGGGATCTGTGGATGACACATATATGGCATCTTATGCTATGTGTTATCCACAGATCCCCTCCATAACAGTATCCCTGTAGTGTGAATGACCCCCAATACAGGGGGTGGGGGTCGCATCTGGTTTTATAATGACAGCGAGGCCCGTGCAGTGACTGTATTCTACTACACGGGCCCCGCTCACTGTATATAATCTTATCTATAATTGTAGGCATTGTTAATGTATAAATATTCTGGGTAATCAGCGCCTGTATTACTTACAAGCGCTCAGTAGCAGAGAGGAAGGAGGAGGCAGGCCGGGAGGACGGGCGCTGGCAGCGTGAGTCACTACGTCACGCGCCTGCGCCGCCCACTTTATGAATGAAGCAGGCGGCGTGGACGCTTGACGTAGTGACTCATGCTGCCAGCGCCCGTCCTCCCGGCCTGCCTCCTCCCTCCTCTCTGCTACCGAGCGCTTGTAAGTAATACAGGCGCTGATTACCCAGAATATTTATACATTAACAATGCCTACAATTATAGATAAGATTATATACAGTGAGCGGGGCCCGTGTAGTAGAATACAGTCACTGCACGGGCCTCGCTGTCATTATAAAAGCAGATGCTGGCCCCCAGCCCCTCCTCCCTCTCAGCTGATACACCCCTCGCCCGGCATCGCGGCGCGGCGTATCATTGAAAATTCTGAAAAAAGAAGCTTTCGCCTCATAAGACGCACTGCTATTTCCCCCCCACTTTTTTGGGGGGAAAAGCGCGTCTTATAGGGCGAAAAATACGGTAATAGATAGATAACAGATAGATAGTTATATAAATATATTAGAACATTCCCTGACATGTCTGTGAACCTCTGTTCATAGGCTAGGAAAGATAGACCGAAAAATAGATAGAAAGATAAATAGATAGATGATTGATAGATAGCTATGTTATAGATATCTAGATAGAGCTACAGATAAAAAGCTCGATAGCTGTCTCGATACTTAGTTATAATCCTGCAATTCCTCTCTATGCTTTTAGGGGTTGAAGGAATCGGCCCCGGGAAAGTTGGGTGCCGCAATTAGCTATTGTTAATATTTATAAATGATACATATCTGTGTTAGATGCGGTGATCAAATATTTTGCTTGAATCACGGCAGCCTTCGATTTATTAAACACGATCGAATATAATTAAAAGCAAATTTTAAAGATCGCAGGTCCACTAACAAAGGGACTGCTGCCTTGCGGGACCTCCGATGACATCACGATGGGCGGGGTTGTGGTCGGAAAATGGGGCGTTTCGGTGACATCATCAAAGGTATTTTAGCTTTTAGAAAGATAAAAGGATCAATTAACCGCTGCCAATATTTATAATAGCTTAGTAAGAGGCTAATATAAGCTTAAAGAGGACCTTTCACTGATTCTTACCCTATGAACTAAGTATACAGACATGTGGAGCGGCGCCCGGGGATCTCACTGCACTTACTATTATCCCCGGGCGCCGCTCCGTTCTCCTGCTATGCCCTCCGGTATCTCCGTTCCCTAAGTTATAGTAGGCGGAGTCTGCCCTAGCGCTGGCCAATTGCATTGCAGAGCTCACAGCCTGGGAGAAAATAACCTCCCAGGCTGTGAGCTCTGCGCTGCGATTGGCCAGCGCTAGGGCAGACTCCGCCTACCATAACTTAGGGACTGGTATCTCCGCCTACTATAACTTAGTGAGCGGAGATACCGGACGGCATAGCGGGAGAACGGAGCGGGGCCCGGGGATAATAGTAAGTGCAGTGAGATCCCCGGGCGCCGCTCTACATATCTGTATAGTTAGTTCATAGGGTAAGAATCGGTGAAAGGTCCTCTTTAATACAAGCTTAATAGCATTTTATTTTTAAACATATTAAACTTAATAAAAAAAAAACATTTAGTAACTCTGCCTTTTCCTTATCTTCAGTGACTACCCCCCCCCCCCCCCCTTTACCATTATTTAGAGGACCTACCTGCTCAGACCTTGGTTTTTTAGCATTTATATATTTAAAGAATTTTGGGGGATTTGTTTTGCTTTCTTTTGCCACCTTCTGTTCGTTCTGTATTTTTGCTAATTTTATCTCCTTTTTACAGATTTTATTAAGCCCCTTGGAATTTTCAAACACTACGGTTGACCCCTCACCCGCTCCCACAATTGCCTCTTTCACACTTGTCTTCAGATCACTCCTCACATACAGGCACAGACGCCACCGCCTTTTCTATTGACCCGGTCTTTCCTAAATAGTGTAAAACCCTGAATATTAACAGCCCAGTCATGTGAAGAGTCAACCATGTCCCAGCCACACCAACTACATCTATGTGTTCTTCTAGTACCACAGCCTCCAGCTCCCCCATATTTCCAGCTAGACTTCTGGCATCTGTGAAAATACATTTTAAATTACTATTAACTGTAAAGTAAATATCTGTGATTTTTTGGTCACCTTGGTTGATGTTTGTATGTAACAGGTTCTTGTTACCAGCAGCTCTATATTTCATCGGTGTACAGTTCTGCCCAGTCTTCTCCCTACTTCCCTCACTAACCCCAGCCCCCACTAAATCCTCAATGTCCCCTCCTATATCCCACTCTCTATTAGTGTTGATCGCAAATATTCTAATCGCGAATTTTTTGCTCGAATATCGGCACTTTGAGAATTCGCTAAGATGTAGAATATAGTGCTATGTATTCGTAATCGCTAATATTCTAGATTTTTTTCCCATCAGTAACCTCCCTTCTTGCTTGTGGGCCAATGAGAAGGCTGCAATGTCTTTGTCTGAGCTTAGCAACATCCCTAGCAACCAATAGGAAGTCGCCGACCCCTTACTATATAAGAACCTCCCCAGCAGCCATGTTCTGCAGTTTTTGGCAGTTCTGAGAGAGAGAGAGAGAGAGAGAGAGCAGTGACATTGCTGAGCTCTGTGCTTTCATCTGGATCCTATTCCTTATCCAATTACATTAGATAGTTAGTTAGCTCATATACTGTATATATTACAGATAGTCAGTGTAGGTGATATCCTGATATAGTGTAGCTGATAGGTTCCAGTGCAGGGTGTTAGTTAGTGTGATAGGGATTACTGTACTGTGCATTTTCTCCAGTCTCAGGAAACTTCTAGCAGCTTAAAAATTTTGCAAAATTGAGCCACGCCTGTATTGCGCACGCAATACACGCATATTACATTGATGATTTTTGCAATCAATGAAAATAATGACTGGAGATAACGAATTCTAGAATTTCACGAATTTTGCTAATTTATTGCGAATATTAGGCCAAAAATTCTTGAAATATTGTGAAAACTAATATTGCCCATGCTGCTCATCACTACTCTCTATCTACACTATCTACCCCCTTATTAGTATGACACCTCCCCCCTCCCGCCCCAGATCCTAGTTTAAAATCTCCTCCAGCCGTCTAACCATTTTTCCCCCCAGGACAGTTGCACCCTCCCCATTAGGGTGCAGCCCGTCCCTACTGTAGAGCCTGTAACTGACAGAGAAGTCGGCCCAGTTCTCCATGAACCCAAACCTTTCCTTCCTTCACCAGCTTCTGAGCCACTTATTTAACTCCCTAAGCTCCCGTTGTCTCTCTGGTGACGCTCGTGGCATTGGTGGTATTTCTGAAAACACTACCTTGGAGGTCGTGGATTTGAGCTTCTCTCCTAGTTCCCTAAAATCATTTTTAAGGACCTTCCATCTCCCCCTGACTTTGTCATTGGTGTTAATGTGTACCATGACCGCCGGGTCTTCCCCAGCCCCACCCAGCTATCTGTCAATCCGATCCGCAATATGCCGAACCCGAGCACCCGCCAGACAACACACTGTTCGGCATTCACAGTCTCGGAGACAGACGACCCTGACTGTCCTCCTAATAATACAGTCCCCTACCACCAGCATCTGTCTGACCTTTGCTGCACTACTACTCCCATCCTTCCTGCAGAGATCATCCTCCTGGTTGCTAGGAGAAAAGCCCTGCTGCAGTGTTGCTGGCCCTGGGCTTTCATCCCTAATATCAGCCAAACAGGCATATTTACTGGGGCGTTCCAGCTCACGACTAGCCTCCCTGGCACTTTTCCCTCTACCCCTACTTCTTACATTAAGGCAACTGCTGACCCGATAGTCCTGATCTTGCCCTCCTCCTCCCACCTCCATTTAACTGACCCCAGTCAGCGCCTGCACAGTGAGGTCTAAGCCTCTCTCCAGGTCTGCAATGCCCCTAAGTATTTCAAGCTGCTTATTTAGATCCAAGATCTGGGCTTCCAAATATGCAACGTGCAAATATATTCACTCTCGAAAGGCTCTTGAAGGCACGGACACACTGCACAGGACACTCACTTAGTGGCATTGTCCATGGAGCACATGTTTAGATGGGGATGAACAGCAAAGAAGGAAAACAGTAAATATGAGTTAGAGTTAGACCCCGTCTGCTGTAGTTGGAGGACTAGCTAGAATCAAGCCAACAACACACAAGGAAAATCTTTGAAACCTTAGTTTCTTGCTCCTTGTCTTAAACTCCAGTTTTTTAAACTCCACTTATTCACAAGCCACTTAGTGCAGCAAGCCCAGTGAGCGCGAGATACAATGTACATAAAAAGACTTTTACTTGTTCTTTTTTAAAAGCTTCTGTTTGACAACATGAAAACAAGACCCTCTTGTAAGTTTCATGCATTGGGATTAGGACTAGCGAGGACAGTGTGATCTGTTTTCTGGACTGCCTTGCATCGCTCTGCATTACCTGTAAGTGTGCACTTGACTGGAGACAGTGGTGCACCAGGACGCACAGAGTCAGCCTTTCCAGTGGCATCTATTCACACTTTACTTGTCTGGGCATGTAAGGACATGTAAAGTGTAAAGTGCGCATGCGCAGGCTAATCAGAGTGATTTGAGGCACACTCGGCCTGGTGTAACTGATGCTCCTAGCATTAATTAATGCTGAGAGCGTCAGATCATAATGTATCCGGCCAGCGCAGTGTAAAGAGCTCGGGTGGGCATCCATCCACCAGGAAATTTCCCTGTAGGGTCTATGGCCAGTCCGCCCCCGCATGGAAGGGTGCGGTGCATGAGGATTGTGTCATCCTCGTCTTGTGACCTGCATGCATTCCCATGACCGAGGTCACTATGAAGCCTGGCCTTGGAGGTCAATTTTGTAGCAATATTGTCTCTCTATTTTATCAGATCAGGAGATTATGGGGCCCTTTCATTTCTTCTATTTTTGTCATTGTCGCATTATTTCCTTATAACTCTCTACCTTGGCTTATGAGTGATGTGACAGCGCCTACAATACCTTCCTGTATGCGAGGGAAACCCGGTAGTCTTCATGGGTCATTATGGGTCAGAAGATGCAGAGATTAAGACTTTGAGCAGCAAAACCTAATGTGGTATTACGTTTATAGTTCATCAAGTGCATGACAGGCATCCGAGAGGTCAGCCAACAACTATTATGGATACAATGTAACCGGTGGATTTAGGAGTCCTGACTCTACACTCTACCAGGTCACCAGTGCCATATATAAAATAATTAGCAACCACCTAATGATGTCATCATCCGAGAGAAGAAAGGCTCGGAGGCTGAGATCATCAATCCATTTCTGTTTAGCTTCTAATGGAGGGAGCTGTGAGGGGCATTTTTAATTAGAGGGCTGGAGAAATATGGGCTGCAGTCACAGAGCGAGCTCCACAATGGAACCCGCTGATCTCATTTTCATAAAAGTGGATGTGAGATAAATTGAGTATATGGGTCTTTCTCAGTGAATTTAATCAGTGGTTTTCCCCTGAGGTCTGGATCAGATAACAGATGACTGAACACAGGAGCACAGGAAATGCAAAGTCGCTGAAGTCAGGTCAATGCAACATATATGCCCAGCATCTAGAATGACTTTTGTGTACAAATATGTATGAAAATACAACTGCTAAAATTCTGCCTCCTTAATACAAGAATATAACTACTATAATACCGCCTCCTATGGGCAAGAAAATAACTACTATAATACTGCCTCCTATGTACAAGAATATAACTACTATAATACTGCTCCTATGTACAAGAATATAACTACTATAATACTGCACCTATGTACAAGAATATAACTACTATAATACTGCCTTCTATGTACAAGAATATAACTACTATAATACTGCCCCTATGTACAGGAATATAACTACTATAATACTGCTCCTATGTACAAGAATATAACTACTATAATACTGCTCCTATGTACAAGAATATAACTACTATAATACTACTCCTATGTACAAGAATATAACTACTATAATACCGCCTCCTATGGGCAAGAAAATAACTACTATAATACTGCCTCCTATGTACAAGAATATAACTACTATAATACTGCTCCTATGTACAAGAATATAACTACTATAATACTGCTCCTATGTACAAGAATATAACTACTATAATACTGCTCCTGTGTACAAATATATAATTACTATAATACTGCCTCCTATGTACAACTATATAACTACTATAATACTGCCTCCTATGTACAAGAATATAAATACTATAATACTGCTCATATGTACAAGAATATAACTGCTATAATACTGCTCCTATGTACAAGAATATAACTACTATAATACTACTCCTGTGTGCAAGAATATAACTACTATAATACTGCCTCCTATGTTCAAAAATATAACTACTATGATACTGCTCCTATGTACAAGAATATAACTGCTTTAATACTGCTCGTATGAACAAGAATATAACTACTATAATACTGCTTCTATGTACAAGAATATAACTACTATAATACTGCTCCTATGTACAAGAATATAACTACTATAATACTGGACCTATGTACAAAAATATAACTACTATAATACTGCTCCTATGTACAAGAATATAACTACTATAATACTGCCTCCTATGTACAAGAATATAACTATATATAATCATTATTTTGTGGAAGCAGGTATATTAAACCCCTTAATCAGTATTTTGTGGAAGCAGGTATATTGCAGCTTTCAATCAGTATTTTGTGGAAGCAGGTATATCAAACCCCTAATCAGCATTTTGTGGAAGCAGGTATATCGCAGCCCTCAATCATTATTTTGTGAAAGCAGGTATATTAAACCCCTTAATCAGTATTTTGTAGAAGCAGGTATATCGCAGACCTTAATCAATATTAGGTGGAAACAGGTATATCGAACCCCTAATCAGTATTTTGTGGGAGCAGGTATATCAAACCCCTTAATCAGTATCTTTTGGAAGCAGGTATATGCCAGGCCTCAATCAATATTTGGTGGAAACAGGTTAATCGAACCCCTTAATCAGTAGTTTGTGGAAGCAGGTATATCAAACCCCTTAAACAGTATTTTGTGGAAGTAGGTATATCGCAGGCCTCAATCAATATTTGGTGGAAGCAGGTATATTGCAGGCCTCAATCAATATTTGTTGGAAGCAGGAATGTCAATCCCCTTAATCAGTATTTAGTGGAAGCAGGTATATCATAGCCCTCAGTCAATATTTGATGGAAGCAGGTATTTTGCAGCCCTCAATCAGTATTTAGTGGAAACAGGTATATCAAACCCCTCAATCAGTATTTTGTGGAAGCAGGTATATCAAACCCCTAATTAGTATTTTGTGGAAGCATGTATATCGCAGGCCTCAATCAATATTTGGTGAAATCAGGTATATCGAACCCCTTAATCAGTATTTTGTGGAAGCAGGTATATCGCAGGCCTCAATCAATATTTTGGGGAAATAGGTATATCGAACATCTTAATCAGCATTTTGTAAAAGCAGGTATATCGCAGCCCTCAATCAGTATTTTGTGGAAGCAGGAATATCAAACCCCTTAATCAGTATTTTGTGGAAGCAGATATATCGCAGGCCTCAATCAATATTTGGTGGAAACAGGTATATCGAACCCCTTAATCAGCATTTTGTGGAAGCAGGTATATCGCAGCCCTCAATCAGTATTTTGTGGAAGCAGGTATATCAAACCCCTTAATCAGTATTTTGTGGAAGCAGGTATATCACAGGCCTCAATCAATATTTGGTGTTAACAGGTATATGAAACCCCTTAATCAGTATTTTGTGGAGGCAGGTATATGAAACCCCTTAATCAGTATTTTTTTGAAAGCAGGTATATTGCAGGCCTCAATCAATATTTAGTGGAAGCAGGTATATCAATCCCTTTATCAGTATTTTGTGGAAGCAGGTATATCGCAGCCCTCAATAAATTTTTGGCGAAACAGTTATATCAAACCCCATAATCAGTATTTTGTGGAAGCAGGTATATCGCAGGCCTCAATCGATATTTGGTGGAAACAGGTATATCGAACCCCTTAATCAGTATTTTGTGGAAGCAGGTATATTGCAGTTTAAATCAGTATTTTGTGGAAGCAGGTATATCAAACCCCTAATCAGTATTTTGTGGAAGCAGGTATATCAATCCCCTAATATGTATTTTGTGGAAGCAGGTATATCGCAACCCTCAATCAATATTTGGTGAAATCAGGTATATCGAACCTCTTAATCAGTATTTTGTGGAAGCAGGTATATCGCAGACCTCAATCAATATTTGGTTGAAGCAGGTATATCGAACCCCTTAATCAGTATTTTGTGGAAGCAGGTATATCACACCCCTGAATTTTTTTTTTGGGGCAACAGGTATATCTCACCCGTTGCAAATAGTTGTTCCAATAGCGCTTGTCCCTCAATATAGCTGCGGTATCGCAGCAGAACTGCACACAACTGCTGCACACTACAAATGCACTATAATATACTTAATATGTTAGAAAGTATATTATAAGTATATCACACCCCTCAGTATATCACACCTATCGATTCTACACCTATACCAGTACTTAAAAGGACTTTTGTGGCCATATTAGCTAGCGTTTGGTGTCCCTAACAGCCTGTCCCTGCTCCACAAAGCAACCTCTCCCTACACTGGCAAAACACAGAATAAAATGGCTGCCAGATTGGGTTCTGTTATAGGGTGGGGGTGTGTCCATGTGCTGAAATGTCTCATTTGCCTATTTCACCTGATGGATGTGTCATGGGTCAAAGTTCGGCGCAATTCAAAAGAATATGGCGCCGGCAGACATCGATATCTGTTCGCATGTTCGGCGAATTGTGAACGCGCAAAGTTTACCACGAAACGACCGCCGGGTGAACCGCAAGGCCATCTCTACCTGTTATGTGCCATACCAGCTATTGTAAAATTCAGGGAGTGCAGGTTCCACATGCATGCTGGGCCCACTCTATACCTCTCCTGGTGCCAGATGCCTTCCAATGAATGCAATAAAAGCAGGCTACAGCTTCATACTTACACTAATTAAAATCATACTATGGGGTAGACAGGCTGGTCAGGAGTGCATGACTTGAGTCAGCCACACCTCCAGTACAAAATGCAAAAAAGGGGGTCAGTCAGCACGTCCTAATGTGCAGGTGCATGCTGCCATGGCTAGAAACACAAAGATATAAAAAATACAATGCAACAGCACTCTGCAAACTAAATAAAGTACAATAATACCAATAATGTGTGCTGTTGCGTTACATTTTTTTGCTTTGTGTTTCTAGCCATGGCAGTATTCACCTGCACATTGGGATGTGCTGACTCATTGACCCCCCTTCTTTTTTTTTACAATAATACTGCTCCTATGTACAAGAATATAACTACTATAGTACTGCTCCTATATACAAGAATATATCTACTATAATACTGCTCCTATAATCAAGAACATATCTACTATAATACTGCTCCTATGTACAAGAATATAACTACTATAATACTGCTCCTATGTATAAGAATATAACTACTATAATACTGCTGCTATGTACAAGAATATAACTACTATAATACTGCTCCTGTGTACAAGAATATAACTACTATAATACTGCTCCTATGTACAAGAATATAACTAATATAATACTGCTCCTATGTACAAGAATATAACTACTATAATACTGCTCCTATGTACAAGAATATAACTACTATAATACTGCTCCTGTGTACAAGAATATAACTACTATAATACTGCTCCTATGTACAAGAATATAACTACTATAATACTGCTCCTATGTACAAGAATATAACTACTATAATACTGCCTCCTATGTACAAGAATATAACTACTATAATACTGCTCCTATGTACAAGAATATAACTACTATCATACTGCCCCTAAGTACAAGAATATAACTACTATAATACTGCTCCTATGTACAAAAATATAACTACTATAATACTGCTCCTATGTACAAGAATATAACTACTATAATACTGCCTCCTATGTACAAGAATATAGCTACTATAATAATGCCTCTTATGTACAAGAATATTACTACTATAATACTGCTCCTATATACAAGAATATAACTATTATAATACTGCCTCCTATGTACAAGAATATAACTACTATAATACTGCCTCCTATGTACAAGAATATAACTACTATAATACTGCTGCTATGTACAAGAATATAACTACTATAATACTTCCCCTATGTACAAGAATATAACTACTATAATACTGCTCCTATGTACAAAAATATAACTATTATAATACTGCTCCTGTGTACAAGAATATAACTACTATAATACTGCTCCTATGTACAAGAATATAACTAATATAATACTGCTCCTATGTACAAGAATATAACTACTATAATACTGCCTCCTATGTACAAGAATATAACTACTATAATACTGCCTCCTATGTACAAGAATATAACTACTATAATACTGCTCCTATGTACAAGAATATAACTACTATCATACTGCCCCTAAGTACAAGAATATAACTACTATAATACTGCTCCTAAGTACAAGAATATAACTACTATAATACTGCTCCTATGTACAAGAATATAACTACTATAATACTGCCTCCTATGTACAAGAATATAACTACTATAATACTGCTGCTATGTACAAGAATATAACTACTATAATACTTCCCCTATGTACAAGAATATAACTACTATAATACTGCTCCTATGTACAAAAATATAACTATTATAATACTGCTCCTGTGTACAAGAATATAACTACTATAATACTGCTCCTATGTACAAGAATATAACTAATATAATACTGCTCCTATGTACAAGAATATAACTACTATAATACTGCCTCCTATGTACAAGAATATAACTACTATAATACTGCCTCCTATGTACAAGAATATAACTACTATAATACTGCTCCTATGTACAAGAATATAACTACTATCATACTGCCCCTAAGTACAAGAATATAACTACTATAATACTGCTCCTAAGTACAAGAATATAACTACTATAATACTGCTCCTATGTACAAGAATATAACTACTATAATACTGCTCCTATGTACAAGAATATAACTACTATAATACTGCCTCCTATGTACAAGAATATAACTACTATAATACTGCTCCTATGTACAAGAATATAACTACTATAATACTGCCTCCTATGTGCAAGAATATAACTACTATAATACTGCCTCCTATGTACAAGAATATAACTACTATAATACTGCTCCTATGTACAAGAATATAACTACTATAATACTGCTCCTAAGTACAAGAATATAACTACTATAATACTGCCTCCTATGTACAAGAATATAACTACTATAATACTGCTCCTATGTACAAGAATATAACTACTATAATACTGCCCCTATGTACAAGAATATAACTACTATAATACTGCTCCTATGTACAAGAATATAACTACTATAATACTGCTCCTAAGTACAAGAATATAACTACTATAATACTGTTCCTGTGTACAAGAATATAACTTCTTTACCATAAAAAAACATAACAATAGGATCCAGATCGTTATTCTTCTTGATTAAAACCAGTATAGCAAAACAGTCTCCATATTGTGTCCAAAGTTTCCAAAATGCAAAAAAATGCATCAATTGACGTGTTCCGTAACCAGGTTATGAATAAGGGCACAGTATTGGGCAGAAATGCGTCAACTGATGCAATTTTTTTTGCGTTCTGGTATTCCTTCCGGATACTTTGGACACACTATGGACACTGTTTTGTTGTACTGATTTTAATTAAGAAGAATAAAGTTCTGGGTTCTATTTCATGGTGCTGGATCCTCTTCTTAGGAGACGCCGACATCCGGGCTCCAGGTGAGCTGAGTTGATTGAACTTTCTCATTTTTGGAAAATTAAAGGCGATATGTGATTGGTTGCTATGGAGAACTAATCCATTTTTCCTTTACACCAGATTTGTTAAATCTCCCCCAGACCTTTTATTGATTCTTCTTAAGATCCAACGGCTTGAGTCACACAATGTGCACTGTATGTCTTATGTCCTTGGATCTTAAGAAGAATCGATAAAAAGTCAGTGTTTTTATCTCGTGGCTGGAACCTGTTCCGTGCCTTGGATTACCCGTCAGAAGCTGGGCATGATTCATCCTGTTACTATAATACTGCCCTTATGCACAAGAACATCACTAGTATTATACTAGTATCTTTTGCTTCTTATGGTTACATGTTGATTTTGTATTGTCTTACCCCTACAATATTGAAGTCTTATGTCATTGTCATCCTTGTCATTATAGCACCACCCTGGGTGCTCCTTATAATTCATCCCTTGTAATTTTGCTGCCTCTGACTCTGCAGGTTGACCTTCTTCGATCAGCAGTGTTGGTCTCATGTTCCTCCAGTGCCTCTAATTGTAAGATCTGCCAACAGTAGCAGATGTCAGGATGACTTTCTGATCCCACAGCTGCAGAGATATCGGTAATTACTGAGCCTATGTGTCACTATGCCACCTTATATCTGGCATATTTCCCTCTGCCTCCTGCAGTGTGCGGAAAAGAGGAGAAGTGTATTTTATAGGGGAATTCCTTGTGTTGTCCTCTTCTGTAAGAGTCCATTCAGATCTGAGGTCACTTGGTAGCAAAAGCTGCATGGCCAGGTCTGGCAGCCATTTCATTGACAATGTAGGTGGTCAGGAAGAATATGCAGTTCCTTTTTCTGTTACCTTTCTTTTGTTCTGCCCTTATGTCAGTCTTTACTGTACAACTGGAATTCTATTCATAAACAAGAAAGTTCAGGATGAATAAAATTATAGATACTTAGATAGGGGAAGGAGATTAAAGTCATTTTAGAAAATATGGTAAAAACACCCGAACTTCATGAATTATAATTCCTTAGAATTATTGTCAATCATAACCTATAGAATCAACTTATAGCATAATTTATGATGATCGATGTATGCAGTAAAGAAAAAGGCAGCAGAACCTCTAGTGAGCCCTGCGTAAATGTAGAAAGCCTGGTGTAAATGTAGAGAGCCCAGTGTAAATGTAGAGAGCCCAGTTTAAATGCAGAGAGCCCAGTGTAAATGTAGAGAGCCCAGTGTAAATGTAGAGAGCCCAGTTTAAATGCAGAGAGCCCAGTGTAAATGTAGAGAGCCCAGTGTAAATGTAGAGAGCCCAGTGTAAATGTAGAGAGCCCAGTGTAAATGTAGAGAGCCCAGTGTAAATGTAGAGAGCCCAGTGTAAATGTAGAGAGCCCAGTTTAAATGCAGAGAGCCCAGTGTAAATGTAGAGAGCCCAGTGTAAATGTAGAGAGCCCAGTGTAAATGTAGAGAGCCCAGTGTAAATGTAGAGAGCCCAGTGTAAATGTAGAGAGCCCGGTGTAAATGTAGAGAGCCCGGTGTCAATGCAGAGAGCTTGGTGTAAATGCAGAGAGCCCAGTGTTAATGTAGAGAGCCCAGTGTTAATGTAGAGAGCCCAGTGTTAATGTAGAGAGCCCGGTGTCAATGTAGAGAGCCCGCAGTAAATGCAGAGAGCTTGGTGTAAATGTAGCGAGCCCAGTGGAAATGCAGAGAGCCCAGTGGAAATGCAGAGAGCCCGGTGTAAATGTAGAGAGCCCGGTGTAAATGTAGAGAGCCCGGCGTAAATTTAAAGAGCCTGATGTACATATAGAGAGCACGGTGTACATATAGAGAGCCCGGAGTAAATGTAGAGAGCCCAGTGTAAACGCAGAGAGCCCGCTGTAAATGCAGAGAGCCCGCTGTAAATGCAGAGAGCCCGGTGAAAATGCAGAGAGCCCGGTGTAAATGTAGAGAGCCCGGTGTAAATGTAGAGAGCCCGTCGTAAATGTAGAGAGCCCGTCGTAAATGTAGAGAGCCTGGTGGAAATGCAGAGAGCTTGGTGTAAATGTAGAGAGCCTGATGTACATATAGAGAGCCCGGTGTACATATAGAGAGCCCGGTGTACATATAAAGAGCCCGGTGTACATATAAAGAGCCCGGCGTAAATGTAGAGAGCCTAGTGTAAATGTAAAGAGCCTGATGTACATATAGAGAGCCCGGTGTACATATAAAGAGCCCGGTGTACTTATAGAGAGCCCGGTGTAAATGCAGAGAGCCCGGTGTAAATGCAGAAAGCCCGGTGTAAATGCAGAGAGCCCGGTGTAAATGCAGAAAGCCCGGTGTAAATGCAGAGAGCCTGGTGTAAATGTAGAGAGTCCGGTGTACTGTACATATAGAGAGCCCGGTATCAATGTAGAGAGCCCGGAGTAAATGTAGAGAGCCCGGTATCAATCTAGAGAGCCCAGAGTAAATGTAAAGAGCCCGGTGTGAATATAGGGAGCCTGATGTAAATGTAGAGAGCCCGGTGTAAATGTAGAGAGCCCAGTGTAAATGTAGAGAGCCCAGCGTAAATGTAGAGAGGCTGGCGTAAATGTAGAGAGCCGGGTGTACATATAGAGAGCCCGGTGTAAATCTAGAAAGCCCAGTGTAAATGTAGAGAGCCCGTTGCACTGTACATATAGAGAACCCAGTGTACATATAGAGAGCCCGGTGTAAAAGTAGAGAGCCCGGTGTAAATGTAGAGAGCCTGGCATAAATGCAGAGAGCCTGATGTCAATGCACAGAGCCTGGTGTAAATGCAGAGAGCCCGGAGTAAATGTAGAGAGCCCCGTGTACTGTACATATAGAGAGCCCGGTGTGAATGCAGAGAGCCCAGTTTGAATGTAGAGAGCCCGGTGTGAATGCAGAGAGCCCGATGTAAATGTAGAGAGCCCGATGTACATACAGAGAGCCCGGTGTCCAAATAAAGAGCCCGGCGTAAATGTAGAGAGCCTGGTGTAAATGATGAGAGCCCGGTGTAAATGCAGAGAGCCCGGTGTAAATGCAGAGAGCCCGGTGTAAATGTAGAGAGCCCGGCGTAAATCTATAGAGCCTGGTGTACATATAGAGAGCCCGGTGTAAATGTAGAGAGCCCGGCGTAAATGTAGAGAGCCCGGCGTAAATGTAGAGAGCCCCGTGTAAATGTAGAGAGCCCGGTGTACATATAGAGAGCACGGTGTAAATGTAGAAAGCCCAGAGTAAATGTAGAGAGCCCGGCGTAAATGTAGAGAGCCCGGTGTACATAAAGAGAGCCTGGTGTAAATGTAGAGAGCCCGGTGTAAATGTAAAGAGTCCTGTGTAAATGCAGAGAGCCAGGTGTCAATGCAGAGAGCCCGATGTAAATGTAGAGAGCCCGATGTAAATGTAGAGAGCCCAGTGTAAATGTAGAGAGCCCGGTGTAAAAGTAGAGAGCCTGGTGTAAATGCACAGAGCCCAGCGTATATGTAGAGAGCCTGATGTCAATGCAGAGAGCCTGGTATAAATGCAGAGAGCCCGGAGTAAATGTAGAGAGCCTGGTGTACTGTACTCATAGAAAGCCTGGTGTAAATGCAGAGAGCCGGGTGTCAATGTAGAGACCCCGACGTAAATGTAGAGATCTCAATGTCAATGCAGAGAGCCGGGTGTAAATGCAGAGAGCCCGGTGTAAATGTAGAGATCTTGGTGTTAATGTAGAGAGCCCGGTGTGAATGTAGAGAGCCCAGTGTAAATGTAGAGAGCCCGGCGTAAATGTAGAGAGCCCGGTGCACTGTACATATAGAGAGCCCAGAGTAAATCTAGAGAGCCCGGTATCAATGTAGAGAGCCCGGAGTAACTGTAGAGATCCCGGAGTAAATGTAGAGATCCTGGAGTAAATGTAGAGAGCCCGGTATCAATGTAGAGAGCCCAGTAAATGTAGAGAGCCCAGTAAATGTAGAGAGCCCAGTAAATGTAGAGAGCCCAGTAAATGTAGAGAGCCCGGTGTGAATGTAGAGAGCCCGGTGTGAATGTAGAGAGCCCGGTGTGAATGTAGAGAGCCCGATGTAAATGTAGAGAGCCCGATGTAAATGTAGAGAGCCCGGTGTAAATGTAGAGAGCCCGGCGTACATATAAAGATCCCGGTGTAAATGTAGAGAGCCCAGTGTAAATGTAGAGAGCCTGGTGTAAATGTAGAGAGCCCGGTGTAAATGCATAGAGCCTGGTGTCAATGTAGAGAGCCTGGCATAAATGCAGAGAGCCTGATGTCAATGCAGAGAGCCTGGTGTAAATGCAGAGAGCCCGGAGTAAATGTAGAGAGCCGGATGTACTGTACATATAGAGAGCCCTTTGAAAATGCAGAGAGCCCAGTGTGAATGCAGAGAGCCCAGTGTGAATGCAGAGAGCCCGGTGTGAATGCAGAAAGCCCGGTGTGAATGCAGAGAGCCCGGTGTGAATGCAGAGAGCCCGGTGTAAATGTAGAGAGCCCGATGTAAATGTAGAGAACCCGATGTACATATATAGAGCCTGGCGTAAATGTAGAGAGCCTGGTGTAAATGTAGAGAGCCTGGTGTAAATGTAAAGAGCCTGGTGTAAATGTAGAGAGCCCGGTGTAAATGCAGAGAGCCCGGTGTAAATGTAGAGAGCCCGGTGTACTGTACATATAGAGAGCCCGGTGTCATTGTAGAGAGCCTGGTGTCAATGCAGAGAGCCCGGCGTCAATACAGAGCCCGGCGTCAATGCAGAGAGCCCAGCGCAAATGTAGAGAGTCCGGTGTACTGTACATATAGAGAGCCCGGTGTACATAAAGAGAGCCCAGCGCAAATGTAGAGAGTCCGGTGTACTGTACATATAGAGAGCCCGGAGTAAATGTAGAGAGCCCGGTGTACATAAAGAGAGCCTGGTGTAAATGTAGAGAGCCCGGTGTAAATGTAAAGAGTCCTGTGTAAATGCAGAGAGCCAGGTGTCAATGCAGAGAGCCCGATGTAAATGTAGAGAGCCCGATGTAAATGTAGAGAGCCCAGTGTAAATGTAGAGAGCCCGGTGTAAAAGTAGAGAGCCTGGTGTAAATGCACAGAGCCCAGCGTATATGTAGAGAGCCTGATGTCAATGCAGAGAGCCTGGTATAAATGCAGAGAGCCCGGAGTAAATGTAGAGAGCCTGGTGTACTGTACTCATAGAAAGCCTGGTGTAAATGCAGAGAGCCGGGTGTCAATGTAGAGACCCCGACGTAAATGTAGAGATCTCAATGTCAATGCAGAGAGCCGGGTGTAAATGCAGAGAGCCCGGTGTAAATGTAGAGATCTTGGTGTTAATGTAGAGAGCCCGGTGTGAATGTAGAGAGCCCAGTGTAAATGTAGAGAGCCCGGCGTAAATGTAGAGAGCCCGGTGCACTGTACATATAGAGAGCCCAGAGTAAATCTAGAGAGCCCGGTATCAATGTAGAGAGCCCGGAGTAACTGTAGAGATCCCGGAGTAAATGTAGAGATCCTGGAGTAAATGTAGAGAGCCCGGTATCAATGTAGAGAGCCCAGTAAATGTAGAGAGCCCAGTAAATGTAGAGAGCCCAGTAAATGTAGAGAGCCCAGTAAATGTAGAGAGCCCAGTAAATGTAGAGAGCCCAGTAAATGTAGAGAGCCCGGTGTGAATGTAGAGAGCCCGGTGTGAATGTAGAGAGCCCGGTGTGAATGTAGAGAGCCCGATGTAAATGTAGAGAGCCCGATGTAAATGTAGAGAGCCCGGTGTAAATGTAGAGAGCCCGGCGTACATATAAAGATCCCGGTGTAAATGTAGAGAGCCCAGTGTAAATGTAGAGAGCCTGGTGTAAATGTAGAGAGCCCGGTGTAAATGCATAGAGCCTGGTGTCAATGTAGAGAGCCTGGCATAAATGCAGAGAGCCTGGTGTAAATGCAGAGAGCCCGGAGTAAATGTAGAGAGCCGGATGTACTGTACATATAGAGAGCCCTTTGAAAATGCAGAGAGCCCAGTGTGAATGCAGAGAGCCCAGTGTGAATGCAGAGAGCCCGGTGTGAATGCAGAAAGCCCGGTGTGGATGCAGAGAGCCCGGTGTGAATGCAGAGAGCCCGGTGTAAATATAGAGAGCCCGATGTAAATGTAGAGAACCCGATGTACATATATAGAGCCTGGCGTAAATGTAGAGAGCCTGGTGTAAATGTAGAGAGCCTGGTGTAAATGTAAAGAGCCTGGTGTAAATGTAGAGAGCCCGGTGTAAATGCAGAGAGCCCGGTGTAAATGTAGAGAGCCCGGTGTACTGTACATATAGAGAGCCCGGTGTCATTGTAGAGAGCCTGGTGTCAATGCAGAGAGCCCGGCGTCAATACAGAGCCCGGCGTCAATGCAGAGAGCCCAGCGCAAATGTAGAGAGTCCGGTGTACTGTACATATAGAGAGCCCGGAGTAAATGTAGAGAGCCCGGTGTACATAAAGAGAGCCTGGTGTAAATGTAGAGAGCCCGGTGTAAATGTAAAGAGTCCTGTGTAAATGCAGAGAGCCAGGTGTCAATGCAGAGAGCCCGATGTAAATGTAGAGAGCCCGATGTAAATGTAGAGAGCCCAGTGTAAATGTAGAGAGCCCGGTGTAAAAGTAGAGAGCCTGGTGTAAATGCACAGAGCCCAGCGTATATGTAGAGAGCCTGATGTCAATGCAGAGAGCCTGGTATAAATGCAGAGAGCCCGGAGTAAATGTAGAGAGCCTGGTGTACTGTACTCATAGAAAGCCTGGTGTAAATGCAGAGAGCCGGGTGTCAATGTAGAGACCCCGACGTAAATGTAGAGATCTCAATGTCAATGCAGAGAGCCGGGTGTAAATGCAGAGAGCCCGGTGTAAATGTAGAGATCTTGGTGTTAATGTAGAGAGCCCGGTGTGAATGTAGAGAGCCCAGTGTAAATGTAGAGAGCCCGGTGCACTGTACATATAGAGAGCCCAGAGTAAATCTAGAGAGCCCGGTATCAATGTAGAGAGCCCGGAGTAACTGTAGAGATCCCGGAGTAAATGTAGAGATCCTGGAGTAAATGTAGAGAGCCCGGTATCAATGTAGAGAGCCCAGTAAATGTAGAGAGCCCAGTAAATGTAGAGAGCCCGATGTAAATGTAGAGAGCCCGATGTAAATGTAGAGAGCCCGGTGTAAATGTAGAGAGCCCGGCGTACATATAAAGATCCCGGTGTAAATGTAGAGAGCCCAGTGTAAATGTAGAGAGCCTGGTGTAAATGTAGAGAGCCCGGTGTAAATGCATAGAGCCTGGTGTCAATGTAGAGAGCCTGGCATAAATGCAGAGAGCCTGATGTCAATGCAGAGAGCCTGGTGTAAATGCAGAGAGCCCGGAGTAAATGTAGAGAGCCGGATGTACTGTACATATAGAGAGCCCTTTGAAAATGCAGAGAGCCCAGTGTGAATGCAGAGAGCCCAGTGTGAATGCAGAGAGCCCGGTGTGAATGCAGAAAGCCCGGTGTGAATGCAGAGAGCCCGGTGTGAATGCAGAGAGCCCGGTGTAAATGTAGAGAGCCCGATGTAAATGTAGAGAACCCGATGTACATATATAGAGCCTGGCGTAAATGTAGAGAGCCTGGTGTAAATGTAGAGAGCCTGGTGTAAATGTAAAGAGCCTGGTGTAAATGTAGAGAGCCCGGTGTAAATGCAGAGAGCCCGGTGTAAATGTAGAGAGCCCGGTGTACTGTACATATAGAGAGCCCGGTGTCATTGTAGAGAGCCTGGTGTCAATGCAGAGAGCCCGGCGTCAATACAGAGCCCGGCGTCAATGCAGAGAGCCCAGCGCAAATGTAGAGAGTCCGGTGTACTGTACATATAGAGAGCCCGGAGTAAATGTAGAGAGCCCGGTGTACATAAAGAGAGCCTGGTGTAAATGTAGAGAGCCCGGTGTAAATGTAAAGAGTCCTGTGTAAATGCAGAGAGCCAGGTGTCAATGCAGAGAGCC
The DNA here is from genome assembly GCF_905171765.1 of Bufo bufo. NCBI lineage: Eukaryota > Metazoa > Chordata > Amphibia > Anura > Bufonidae > Bufo > Bufo bufo. The sequence continues at coordinate 10,169,860 of NC_053391.1, forward strand.
CGATGTAAATGTAGAGAGCCCGATGTAAATGTAGAGAGCCCAGTGTAAATGTAGAGAGCCCGGTGTAAAAGTAGAGAGCCTGGTGTAAATGCACAGAGCCCAGCGTATATGTAGAGAGCCTGGTGTCAATGCAGAGAGCCTGGTATAAATGCAGAGAGCCCGGAGTAAATGTAGAGAGCCTGGTGTACTGTACTCATAGAAAGCCTGGTGTAAATGCAGAGAGCCGGGTGTCAATGTAGAGACCCCGACGTAAATGTAGAGATCTCAATGTCAATGCAGAGAGCCGGGTGTAAATGCAGAGAGCCCGGTGTAAATGTAGAGATCTTGGTGTTAATGTAGAGAGCCCGGTGTGAATGTAGAGAGCCCAGTGTAAATGTAGAGAGCCCGGCGTAAATGTAGAGAGCCCGGTGCACTGTACATATAGAGAGCCCAGAGTAAATCTAGAGAGCCCGGTATCAATGTAGAGAGCCCGGAGTAACTGTAGAGATCCCGGAGTAAATGTAGAGATCCTGGAGTAAATGTAGAGAGCCCGGTATCAATGTAGAGAGCCCAGTAAATGTAGAGAGCCCAGTAAATGTAGAGAGCCCAGTAAATGTAGAGAGCCCAGTAAATGTAGAGAGCCCGGTGTGAATGTAGAGAGCCCGGTGTGAATGTAGAGAGCCCGGTGTGAATGTAGAGAGCCCGATGTAAATGTAGAGAGCCCGATGTAAATGTAGAGAGCCCGGCGTAAATGTAGAGAGCCGGGCGTAAATGTAGAGAGCCGGGCGTAAATGTAGAGAGCCGGGCGTAAATGTAGAGAGCCGGGTGTAAATGTAGAGACCCCGGTGTAAATGTAGAGAGCCCGGTGTAAATGTAGAGAGCCCGGTGTAAATGCAGAGAGCCCAGTGTAAATGTAGAGAGCCCGGGGTAAATCTAGAGAGCCTGGCGTACATATAGAGAGCCCTGTGTAAATGTAGAGAGCCCGGCGTAAATGTAGAGAGCCGGGTGTAAATGTAGAGAGCCCGGTGTACATATAGAGAGCCCGGTGTAAATGTAGAGAGTCCTGTGTAAATGCAGAGAGCCAGGTGTCAATGTAGAGAGCCCGGTGTAAATGCAGAGAGCCCGATGTAAATGTAGAGAGCCCAGTGTAAATGCAGATAGCCAGGCGTAAATGTAGAGTGCCCGGTCCACTGTACATATAGAGAACCCAGTGTACATATAGAGAGCCCGGTGTAAAAGTAGAGAGCCCGGTGTAAATGCACAGAGCCCGGCGTAAATATAGAGAGCCTGATGTCAATGCAGAGAGCCTGGTATAAATGCAGAGACCCCGAAGTAAATGAAGAGAGCCTGGTGTACTGTACTTATATATAGCCTGGTGTAAATGCAGAGAGCCCGGAGTAAATGTAGAGAGCCTTGTGTACTGTACTTATAGAGAGCCTGGTATAAATGCAGAGAGCCGGGTGTCAATGTAGAGACCCCGGCGTAAATGTAGAGATCTCGATGTCAATGCAGAGAGCAGAGTGTAAATGCAGAGAGCCCGGTGTAAATGCAGAGAGCTTGGTGTAAATGTAGAGAGCCCGGTGTGAATGTAGAGAGCCCAGTGTAAACGTAGAGAGCCCGGCGTAAATATAGAGAGCCTGGTGCACTGTTCATATAGAGAGCCCGGTGTACTGTACATATAGAGAGCCCGATGTAAATGCAGAGAGCCTGGTATAAATGCAGAGACCCCGAAGTAAATGAAGAGAGCCTAGTGTACTGTACTTATATATAGCCTGGTGTAAATGCAGAGAGCCCGGAGTAAATGTAGAGAGCCTTGTGTACTGTACTTATAGAGAGCCTGGTATAAATGCAGAGAGCCGGGTGTCAATGTAAAGACCCCGGCGTAAATGTAGTGATCTCGATGTCAATGCAGAGAGCAGAGTGTAAATGCAGAGAGCCCGGTGTAAATGCAGAGAGCTTGGTGTAAATGCAGAGAGCTTGGTGTAAATGTAGAGAGCCCGGTGTGAATGTAGAGAGCCCAGTGTAAACGTAGAGAGCCCGGCGTAAATATAGAGAGCCCGGTGCACTGTACATATAGAGAGCCCGGTGCACTGTACATATAGAGAGCCCGGTGTAAATGCAGAGAGCCCGGTGTAAATGCAGAGAGCCCAGTGTAAATGTAGAGAGCCCGGGGTAAATCTAGAGAGCCTGGCGTACATATAGAGAGCCCTGTGTAAATGTAGAGAGCCCGGCGTAAATGTAGAGAGCCGGGTGTAAATGTAGAGAGCCCGGTGTACATACAGAGAGCCCGGTGTAAATGTAGAGAGTCCTGTGTAAATGCAGAGAGCCAGGTGTCAATGTAGAGAGCCCGGTGTAAATGCAGAGAGCCCGATGTAAATGTAGAGAGCCCAGTGTAAATGCAGATAGCCAGGCGTAAATGTAGAGTGCCCGGTCCACTGTACATATAGAGAACCCAGTGTACATATAGAGAGCCCGGTGTAAAAGTAGAGAGCCCGGTGTAAATGCACAGAGCCCGGCGTAAATATAGAGAGCCTGATGTCAATGCAGAGAGCCTGGTATAAATGCAGAGACCCCGAAGTAAATGAAGAGAGCCTGGTGTACTGTACTTATATATAGCCTGGTGTAAATGCAGAGAGCCGTGTGTCAATGTAGAGACCCCGGCGTAAATGTAGAGATCTCGATGTCAATGCAGAGAGCAGAGTGTAAATGCAGAGAGCCCGGTGTAAATGCAGAGAGCTTGGTGTAAATGTAGAGAGCCCGGTGTGAATGTAGAGAGCCCAGTGTAAACGTAGAGAGCCCGGCGTAAATATAGAGAGCCCGGTGCACTGTACATATAGAGAGCCCGGTGCACTGTACATATAGAGAGCCCGATGTAAATGTAGAGAGCTTGGTGTAAACGCATAGAGCCCGGTGTAAATGCACAGAGCCCAGCGTAAATGTAGAGAGCCTGATGTCAATGCAGAGAGCCTGGTATAAATGCAGAGAGCCCGGAGAAAATGTAGAGAGCCTGGTGTACTGTATTTATAGAGAGCCTGGTGTAAATGCAGAGAGCCGGGTGTCAATTTAGAGAGCCCGGCGTAAATGTAGAGATCTCGATGTCAATGCAGAGAGCCGGGTGTAAATGCAGAGAGCTTGGTGTAAATGTAGAGAGCCCGGTGTGAATGTAGAGAGCCCGGCGTAAATGTAGAGAGCCCGGTGCACTGTACATATAGAGAGCCCGGTGTAAATGTAGAGAGCCTGGTGTAACTGCAGAGAGCCCGGTGTAAATGTAGAGAGCCTGATGTCAATGCAGAGATCCTGGTGTAAATGCAGAGAGCCCGGAGTAAATGTAGAGAGCCGGGTGTACTGTACATATACAGAGCTCGGTGTAAATGTAGAGAGCCCTGTGTAAATGTAGAGAGCCCAGTGTAAATGTAGAGAGCCTGGAGTAAATGTAGAGAGCCCTGTGTAAATGTAGAGAGCCCGGTGCACTGTACATATAGAGAGCCCGATGTCAATGCATAGAGCCAGGTGCAAATGTAGAGAGCCCGATGTAAATGTAGAGAGCCTGGTGTAAATGTAGAGAGCCCGGTGTAAACCCTTAGATCCTGGTGTAAACGAAAAGAGCTTGGTGTAAACGCATAGAGCCCGGTGTAAACAGAGAGAGCCTGTTGTAAATGTAGAGAGCCCAGTGTACATATAGAGAGCCCTGTGTAAACACAGAGAGCCCGGTGTAAATGTAGAGAGCCCGGTGCACTGTACCTATAGAGAGCCCGATGTCAATGCATAGAGCCCGGTGTAAATGTATAGAGCTTGGTGTAAATGCATAGAGCCCGATGTAAATGTAGAGAGCCCGGTGTAAACACCGAGAGCCCGGTGTAAACACAGAGAGCCCGGTGTAAATGTAGAGCGCCTGGTGTACATATAGAGAGCCGGGTGTAAATGTAGAAAGCCCAGTGTAAATGTAGAGAGCCGGGTGTAAATGTAGAGAGCCGGGTGTAAATGTAGAGAGCCGGGTGTAAATGTAGAGAGCCCGGCGTAAATGTAGAGAGCCCGGCGTAAATGCAGAGAGCTAGGTGTAAATGTAGAGAGCCCGGTGTAAATGTAGAGAGCCCTGTGTAAATGCAGAGAGCTAGGTGTAAATGCAGAGAGCCCAGTGTAAATGTAGAGAGCCCAGTGTAAATGTAGACATCCAGGCATAAATGTAGAGTGCCAGGTCCTTTGTACATATAGAGAACCCAGTGTATATATAGAGAGCCCGGTGTAAAAGTAGAGAGCCTGGTGTAAATGTAGAGAGCCTGGTGTAAATGCAGAGAGTCGGGTGTCAATTTAGAGAGCCTGGCATAAATGTAGAGATCCCGGTGTGAATGTAGATAGTCCAGTGTAAATGTAGAGAGCCCAGTGTAAATGTAGAGAGCCCGGTGCACTGTACATATTGAGAGCCCGTTGTAAATGTAGAGAGCCTGGGTAAATGCAGAGAGCCCGGAGTAAATGTAGAGAGCCCGGTGTACTGTACGTATAAAGAGCCCGGTGTAAATGCAGAGAGCCCAGTGTAAATGTAGAGAGCCTGGAGTAAATATAGAGAGCCCGGTGTAAATGTAGAGAGCCCGGTGCACTGTACATATAGAGAGCCCGATGTCAATGCATAGCGCTAGGTGTAAATGTAGAGAGTCCGATGTAAATGTAGAGAGCCCGGTGTAAACGTATGGAGCCCGGTGTAAACGTATGGAGCCCAGTGTAAACGTATGGAGCCCGGTGTAAACGTATAGAGCCCGGTGTAAATGTAGAGAGTTTGGTGTAAATGTAGAGAGCCCGTTGTAAACACAGAGAGCCCGTTGTAAATGTAGAGAGCCCAGTGTAAACACAGAGAGCCCGGTGTAAATATAGAGAGCCTGGTGCACTGTACCTATAGAGAGCCCGATGTCAATGCATAGAGCCCGGTGTAAATGTAGAGAGCTGGTGTAAACACAGAGACCCCGATGTAAATGTAGAGATCCCAGTGTACATATATAGAGCCCAGTGTAAATGTAGAGAGCCCGATGTAAATGGCTAAAATGTTTATGCTAAAAAAATGGTGACTAGCCTGGCACAAGGGGCTAAATAAATCCCTCCATTTGGTCCTGTCATACTTTACACAAAAGTTTTTACAAACAGTGGTAATTTGGGTGCATTAAATGATTACTTTTAACCGTTTTTTTTTTAAAGGATAACTGTCGTAATTTTTTTATTTTGTTTTTGAGTATTGGATTGTGGTGATTAATATCTCCTTGGTGGCCCTATTTCAACTTTTCACTGTGTATTCAATTACCCCTTAATTCCACATTTTTGTTCCCTGTACTGCCTACTTTTACCTGTGCTTAAAATAAGGTTGCTGGGCAGAAGCAGGCTGCGTACAGCCAGGGACTGTAAGTAAATGATTAAAGCCAAGTCCTCCCCAGCAGCTGATAACAGTGCCTGGGCTGTGTGCACTTCTCCCTGTCCCTGCGCTTGGCAGACGCTCCCTCACTCAGCAGAGCTGGAGATTGCAGAGCTGGAGAATGCAGAGTTGGAGCAGCGCAGACCAGGGAAAGGAGATCTGCCGTCTGCTTAGTGAATAAATGAAAGCAACATGTGGTAAGAGGACCCCTTTGTGCTGCAGGAGATTAACCCTTTAGGGGGGAGGGCTCTGGTTACTGACACTTTTGGGGGGTTATTGTTACTGGCTAGTGAGGGCAGGCGGGATTAGCCTCAGGGGCAGGGCAGTGGCGGCCATCTTAACTGAATAGTGAGATTGCAGTTTTATGCAGACTGGTTGCTAAGGGCTGAATCTTATTAAATATGGGGTAAGTCAGTCTAATAGTAACTGATTCTGGAATATCATGTTATTAGTAACTACATATATGAAAATTGAAATTAGGGTCTAAATGTGACAGTTATCCTTTAAGAAACCTTTTTCTCCAAGATAGATGAAAAAAGTATCTGAAACACATAGCAAATGCCAGGTACGCTGCGATGTGTGAAACAGTGCCCCCATAACAGCCAGGCAGAGTATAAACATATTAGATGCCCCATGGCATCTATAGGGTCCATGGAATTTCTCTAGGGTTGTTCTGGATGCCTGTCACTTAGGTATGTCCTAACAACAGCCTGTGTACTTACCACTATAATGGCGATTATGCAAGTAGATTTTAGTTAATAAATCATAAAGAAAGTTAATAAAAGTGATTTAAAAATTGTAAAAATTATACAATGGGGCAAGTTTATTACGCTAAATAAAGCAGAATTTTGGCTCCGTTTGTGACAAAAAAACTGGTAGTCATTCTCTGTGCCACATTTATTATATGGTTTAGACAATTTTTGTGCCTCACTAGACAAGGGATGTTGCTTAGTAGAAATGGACGTGACACAAAGTTCAACAATAGTATCTAATGATGCGTCAAATTTATAAAAAAAATGATACAAAATTAACAGCAGTTTTTTTGTCATCTTTTTAATCGGAGATGGGCCAATCCTCCTTTTCTCTTCTGACATCCAAGATGGCGGCCTTATTTCTCAGACTACCTGATGCACACTGTCCAAGATGCTGCCGTCAGATTGGCCAGCACTGCTCACACTGCTAGCCAATCAATGATCAAATGCAAACTTTCCAGGGTGCTGCATTTGGCATGTAGGGGGTTGACTGATTTTTCGGCACTCCAGTAGCCCAACAGCGTTCTCATGGCGATGGTGCCGGCAAAATGTTAAAACAGCCACCATATATACATGACAGCTAACCAAAAACAGCCTATGGTTGCAAAGTCTGTAGTCATGAGGGGGTGGTAAAGCAGATAAAGCCTTTGTTTTTGTCTTCTCCAAATGATTGGGGCAGCGGCCGAGCATGCATGCTGCTACTCCCCTTATTCTGCTTGCACAGCCAGAGATAGCTGAGTGCTGTACTTGGCTAATGTATCTCTACCAGTCCCATAGAGATGAGTGGCGTATCAGCGCGCATGCACGACTTCTGGATAAAAAGGGAACCCCCGTTTTTGTGATCGATGGAGGTCTCGGGGTCGGACCTTGATCTATTAGAAACTTGTCCCCTCTACTGTGGGACAATTCCTTAAAGGACAAATACATCCTCATATTCAAAGGGTTAAAGGGACGGTCTCAACATCCATTGTAGAGTGTACAATGAGCCCAGAGACTGTATATAATGTGAACCCTCCAGGGTATGCCAAGAGACATTTCTCCATACATTTCAGCTATCATCATCCTTCAATCTCAGCCAGTGTCCTGCGACTTCTAAAAAGTCTCCTAGCAACCAGAGTCGAAGGGACTTGTTTCATCGACTGCGGAGGTGCGGTGAGCGGGATTTGCGCAGACGGTGCTGACATTTCAGGAGCGGGAGGGATTCCGCCAGGCTTGTTTGCAGGTGAATCAATAGCTTCCTATGACAGCAATAACAAAAGGCTGAAGGGCGGCTGCCTAATTGCAAAACCCACTCAGCGGCACCTTGAGATTTTTTGCTTCACTGAATTTTTTCACTTTTGTCAGGCGATAGATACATTTTGTTTTCTTCCATAACATTCATCGACACAATGTTTCCATATGTATGAATATATGTCAACAATTTTTATTTTTGAAAACACTGAGCCACCCTTCCCACAGGGTGAGTCTAGTATCAAAGCTTAGCTCAAGTGCAATACCAGACACAACCTCTGTAAAAGAGTGGCGCTGTTTCTTGAAAATAAGATGATTTTTAAAAAATTAATGTAAAATGAAACGCTGTTGAGGGAAACTACTGTCTTTCCTGATTTGTCCAGTGGTTTACTATGCCCCGTGACTGGCCCTGATTGGATCTTCTTGGAGAGGTGGGGTTAGTGGTGTACAGAACCATAGACTTTCTGCAAGCCAGGAGCATAGTAATAATCAATATGTCCACCCATTCTTCACTCCCTGAGTGTTAGGTGTGGGACTCACCCCACATGTAACACTCAGGGAGTGACTGAGTAGCCAAGCAGCAGGCAGTGAAGTGCCATGAGAGCCATGCCAAGCAGGTGGCAGTCAGGGTGCTGGTGAAGGCTGACCAGAGACAGTACTGTCCAGAGGATGCCATCTCTGCTGTCCATATACCAGGCCTACCAGTATTACCCTTTCATATACCGCCTGCCCGCCTGGTCACCCCACACCTAACACTCGGGGAGCTGTCACATCACACTTACTGTGACACTGACTGACTCACTGTCAGTGTCGCTCAACGCTCATTCAGGCTGACTGTGGAGTCCTGAATCGGCACACTGTGGCAGCCATCTTCTTCTTCTTGCTCTGGCTCCGCAGTGTCTTTCCCATCCGGAAGGTGGGCGGAGCTTCATACAGGGCACACGCTCCTTCTGTTAATACTGCCCCTCACTCTGCGGCGCTGTGCAGTGCGCAGCAGAGCAGAGCAAAACTCATTCAGTTCACAGATTTTTTTGCGCAAGCGGCCAGTGCCCCCCTGCAGTCTGGCGCCCCCCACGCTACACCACTGAATGCTGCTCCTATGTACAAGAATATAACAACTATAATACTGCTCCTATGTACAAGAATATAACTACTATAATACTGCCTCCTATGTACAAGAATATAACTACTATAATACTGCTCCTATGTACAAGAATATAACTACTATAATACTGCTCCTATGTACAAGAATATAACTACTATAATACTGCCTTCTATGTACAAGAATATAACTACTATAATACTGCTCCTATGTACAAGAATATAACTACTATAATACTGCCTCCTATGTACAAGAATATAACTACTATAATACTGCTCCTATGTACAAGAATATAACTACTATAATACTGCCTCCTATGTACAAGAATATAACTACTATAATACTGCTCCTATGTACAAGAATATAACTACTATAATACTGCTCGAATGTACAAGAATATAACTACTATAATACTGCCTCCTATGTACAATAATATAACTACTATAATACTGCTCCTATATACAAGAATATAACTACTATAATACTGCTCCTATGTACAAGAATATAACTACTATAATACTGCTCCTATGTACAAGAATATATCTACTATAATACTGCCTCCTATGTACAAGAATATATCTACTATAATACTGCTCCTATGTACAAGAATATAACTACTATAATACTGCTCCTATGTACAAGAATATAACTACTATAATACTGCCTCCTATGTACAAGAATATAACTACTATAATACTGCTCCTATGTACAAGAATATAACTACTATAATACTGCTCCTATGTACAAGAATACATCTACTATAATACTGCCTCCTATGTACAAGAATATATCTACTATAATACTGCTCCTATGTACAAGAATATAACTACTATAATACTGCTCCTATGTACAAGAATATAACTACTATAATACTGCCTCCTATGTACAAGAATATAACTACTATAATACTGCTCCTATGTACAAGAATATAACTACTATAATACTGCTCCTATGTACAAGAATATAACTACTATAATACTGCTCCTATGTACAAGAATATAACTACTATAATACTGCCTCCTATGTACAGGAATATAACTACTATAATACTGCTCCTATGTACAAGAATATAACTACTATAATACTGCTCCTATGTACAAGAATATAACTACTATAATACTGCTCCTATGTACAAGAATATAACTACTATAATACTGCTCCTATGTACAAGAATATAACTACTATAATACTGCTCCTATGTACAAGAATATAACTACTATAATACTGCTCCTATGTACAGGAATATAACTACTATAATACAGGATATAGACAGAGAAAGCTTAAGAAGTGAAAATAGTCTCAGCCAAAGGCAAAGTGTATAGGGCGCGGTATGTGTCGCAGTAAAGTCGCGGATTGTATAATGCTAGTCTACTGTGACATGCTGCGACTGCAACACGACAGTCGCAAAAAAAAATTCATCTTGGATTCAGTCGCAGCGCGACATCATAGAGTAGTATTACACAATATGTTGTCCAACATTACTGCGACAAATAGTCGCAAGGCAAATTTGTCATGTAAAAATAATCACAGAAAAGAGATAAAAAACAAAAATAAAAACATCCTTCACGATATGATAAATAAATGTGGAGATGTCCATGGCTACATTTATGAAAAAAATCACAGAAAAAAGATAATAATGCACTAACAAAATAGATGCAAGCAGTATATATGGACTAAGCCCTCACAATGATATCATAAAATATGAGACTCTTAGCCAATATATTTTGATCAAAACCCATCTGTGCCCACTTACCCTCGCCAAGGTGGTCTAAGGTCAGGCCGGTCCTACGCTAAACCTACCTGTGCCATTGGGCATCTATCTAGGCTGGCGTTAGCACCCGGCATACCTGGGCAAGTGCCGGGGCCCACAGCACAGCTTCCAGAGGTCAGATGCAATGAGCGCTTTCATCAAAATAGATAAAAGGGCTCATTGCTGGAGCGCTGGGAGCTGCGGTCCTGTCACTCATCGCTCAGCTCCCCGCTCCCCGCGCCCTTCCCCTCCTTCAGGCCGGCGGCGCACAGAATGGTGAAGCAGGAAGACTTCTCCCCGCTCCACCATTTAGCTTGCAGGCACAGATCGTGCTGCAGGCCTTTGTGGGCGGAGCCTGCAGCCCAGTAATCTGCATAAGCTCTGCCCACACCGTGCTTCAGAGCGATCTGTGCCTGCAGGGAAGAGAGGTATGTGAGCTACAGGAACGGGACAAGGTGAGTAGTTACTGTGTGAGTTTTTTTTAATACAGAGGGGGCACAGAGGACTTTATTACTATGGAGGGGCACAGAGGACTTTATTAATGTGAAGGGGGCACAGTGGGCATTATTACTGAGAAGGGGGCACAGTGGGCATTATTACTGAGAGGGGGCACAGTGGGCATTATTACTGAGAAGGGGGCACAGTGGGCATTATTACTGAGAGGGGGCACAGTGGGCATTATTACTGAGAGGGGGCTCAATGGGGATTATTACTGTGAATGTGGCACACAGAGGGCATAACTACTGTGAGGGGGCACACATCTGTACAAAACTACTGTGAGGGGTGTACAATTTTTTTTAAAGTATTGGAGTGGGGTACCAGAGAAAGGACCCAAACACCGTAGTCATGCCATTGAAGCAGGGAACTATTCGCTCCCCGCTCCACCATTGAGCCGCCAGCGCTCAACAGCAGCAGAAGCACGATGTCCTCACACATGGTCCTGCTGATCTGTGTAGGAGGAGGAGCGGGGCAGGCTAGGAATCGACCTCTGCTCCTCCTATAGAGCAGCGCCATGTCTCACAGTATCCTGCTGATCAGTGTAGGAGGAGGAGTGGGGCAGGCTGGGAATCGGCCTCTGCTCCTCCTACAGAGCAGCGCCATGTGTCACATTATCCTGCTGATCTGTGTAGGAGGAGGAGCGGGGCAGGCTGGGAATCGGCCTCTGCTCCTCCTACAGAGCAGCGCCATGTCTCACAGTATCCTGCTGATCTGTATAGGAGGAGCAGGGCAGGCTGGGAATCGGCCTCTGCTCCTCCTACAGAGCAGCGCCACGTGTCACAGTATCCTGCTGATCTGTGTAGGAGGAGGAGCGGGGCAGGCTGGGAATCGGCCTCTGCTCCTCCTACAGAGCAGCGCCATGTGTCACAGTATCCTGCTGATCTGTGTAGGAGGAGGAGCGGGGCAGGCTGGGAATCGGCCTCTGCTCCTCCTACACATCAGCGCCACGTGTCACAGTATCCTGCTGATCTGTGTAGGAGGAGGAGCGGGGAAGGCTGGGAATCGGCCTCTGCTCCTCCTACAGAGCAGCGCCATCTCTCACAGTATCCTGCTGATCTGTGTAGGAGGAGGAGCGGGGCAGGCTGGGAATTAGCCTCTGCTCCTCCTACAGAGCAGCGCCATCTCTCACAGTATCCTGCTGATCTGTGTAGGAGGAGGAGCGGGGCAGGCTGGGAGTTGGCCTCTGCTCCTCCTACAGGGCAGCGCCATGTGTCACAGTATCCTGCTGATCTGTGTAGGAGGAGGAGCGGGGCAGGCTGGGAATCGGCATCTGCTCCTCCTACAGAGCAGCCCACGTGTCACAGTATCCTGCTGATCTGTGTAGGAGGAGGAGCGAGCAGGCTGGAAATCGGCCTCTGCTCCTCCTACACAGCAGCGCCATGTGTCACATTATCCTGCTGATCTGTGTAGGAGGAGGAGCGGGGCAGGCTGGGAATCGGCCTCTGCTCCTCCTACAGAGCAGCGCCATGTGTCACAGTATCCTGCTGATCTGTATAGGAGGAGGAGCGGGGCAGGCTGGGAATCGGCCTCTGCTCCTCCTACAGAGCAGCGCCACTCGTCACAGTATCCTGCTGATCTGTGTAGGAGGAGGAGCGGGGCAGGCTGGGAATCGGCCTCTGCTCCTCCTACAGAGCAGCGCCATGTGTCACAGTATCCTGCTGATCTGTGTAGGAGGAAGGGCGGGGCAGGCTGGGAATCGGCCTCTGCTCCTCCTACAGAGCAGCGCCATGTGTCACAGTATCCTGCTGATCTGTGTAGGAGGAGGAGCGGGGCAGGCTGGGAATCGGCCTCTGCTCCTCCTACAGAGCAGCGCCACGTGTCACAGTATCCTGCTGATCTGTGTAGGAGGAGGAGCGGGGCAGGCAGGGAATCAGCCTCTGCTCCTCCTACAGAGCAGCGCCATGTGTCACAGTATCCTGCTGATCTGTGTAGGAGGAGGAGCGGGGCAGGCTGGGAATCAGCCTCTGCTCCTCCTACAGAGCAGCGCCACGTGTCACAGTATCCTGCTGATCTGTGTAGGAGAAGGAGCGGGGCAGGCTGGGAATCAGCCTCTGCTCCTCCTACACAGCAGCGCCACATGTCACAGTATCCTGCTAATCTGTGTAGGAGGAGGAGCGGGGTAGGCTGGGAATTGGCCTTTGCTGCTCCTACAGAGCAGCGCCATGTGTCACAGTATCCTGCTGATCTGTGTAGGAGGAAGAGGAGTGGGGCAGGCTGGGAATCAGCCTCTGCTCCTCCTACAGAGCAGCGCCATGTGTCACAGTTTCCTGCTGATCTGTGTAGGAGGAGGAGCAGGGCAGGCTGGGAATCGGCCTCTGCTCCTCCTACAGAGCAGCGCCATGTGTCACAGTATCCTGCTGATCTGTGTAGGAGGAGGAGCGGGGCAGGCTGGGAATCGGCCTCTGCTCCTCCTACAGAGCAGCGCCCTGTGTCACAGTATCCTGCTGATCTGTGTGGGAGGAGGAGCGGGGCAGGCTGGGAATCGGCCTCTGCTCCTCCTACAGAGCAGCGCCATGTGTCACAGTATCCTGCTGATCTGTGTAGGAGGAGGAGCGGGGCAGGCTGGGAATCGGCCTCTGCTCCTCCTACAGAGCAGCGCCATGTGTCACAGTATCCTGCTGATCTGTGTAGGAGGAGGAGCGGGGCAGGCTGGGAATCGGCCTCTGCTCCTCCTACAGAGCAGCGCCATGTGTCACAGTATCCTGCTGATCTGTGTAAGAGGAGGAGCGGGGCAGGCTGGGAATCGGCCTCTGCTCCTCCTACAGAGCAGCGCCATCTCTCACAGTATCCTGCTGATCTGTGTAGGAGGAGGAGCGGGGCAGGCTGGAAATCGGCCTCTGCTCCTCCTACAGAGCAGCGCCACGTGTCACAGTATCCTGCTGATCTGTGTAGGAGGAGGAGCGGGGCAGGCTGGGAATCGGCCTCTGCTCCTCCTACAGAGCAGCGCCATGTGTCACAGTATCCTGCTGATCTGTGTAGGAGGAGGAGCGGGGCAGGCTTGGAATCGGCCTCTGCTCCTCCTACACATCAGCGCCACGTGTCACAGTATCCTGCTGATCTGTGTAGGAGGAGTAGCGGGAAAGGCTGGGAATCGGCCTCTGCTCCTCCTACAGAGCAGCGCCATGTCTCAGAGTATCCTGCTGATCTGTGTAGGAGGAAGAGGAGCGGGGCAGGCTGGGAATCAGCCTCTGCTCCTCCTACAGAGCAGCGCCATCTCTCACAGTATCCTGCTGATCTGTGTAGGAGGAGGAGCGGGGCAGGCTGGGAATTAGCCTCTGCTCCTCCTACAGAGCAGCGCCATGTGTCACAGTATCCTGCTGATCTGTGTAGGAGGAAGGGCGGGGCAGGCTGGGAATCGGCCTCTGCTCCTCCTACAGAGCAGCGCCATGTGTCACAGTATCCTGCTGATCTGTGTAGGAGGAGGAGCGGGGCAGGCTGGGAATCGGCATCTGCTCCTCCTACAGAGCAGCGCCACGTGTCACAGTATCCTGCTGATCTGTGTAGGAGGAGGAGCGGGGCAGGCTGGGAATCGGCCTCTGCTACTCCTACAGAGCAGCGTCATGTCTCACAGTATCCTGCTGATCTGTGTAGGAGGAGGAGCGGGGCAGGCAGGGAATCAGCCTCTGCTCCTCCTACAGAGCAGCGCCATGTGTCACAGTATCCTGCTGATCTGTGTAGGAGGAGGAGCGGGGCAGGCTGGGAATCAGCCTCTGCTCCTCCTACAGAGCAGCGCCACGTGTCACAGTATCCTGCTGATCTGTGTAGGAGAAGGAGCGGGGCAGGCTGGGAATCAGCCTCTGCTCCTGCTACAGAGCAGCGCCATGTGTCACAGTATCCTGCTGATCTGTGTAGGAGGAGGAGCGGGGCAGGCTGGGAATCAGCATCTGCTCCTCCTACACAGCAGCACCACATGTCACAGTATCCTGCTGATCTGTGTAGGAGGAGGAGCGGGGTAGGCTGGGAATTGGCCTTTGCTGCTCCTACAGAGCAGCGCCATGTGTCACAGTATCCTGCTGATCTGTGTAGGAGGAGGAGCAGGGCAGGCTGGGAATCGGCCTCTGCTCCTCCTACAGAGCAGCGCCATGTGTCACAGTATCCTGCTGATCTGTGTAGGAGGAGGAGCGGGGCAGGCTGGGAATCGGCCTCTGCTCCTCCTACAGAGCAGCGCCATGTTTCACAGTATCCTGCTGATCTGTGTAGGAGGAGGAGCGGGGCAAGCTGGGAATCGGCCTCTGCTCCTCCTACAGAGCAGCGCCACGTTTCACAGTATCCTGCTGATTTGTGTAGGAGGAGGAGCGGGGCAGGCTGGGAATCGGCCTCTGCTCCTCCTACAGAGCAGCGCCCTGTGTCACAGTATCCTGCTGATCTGTGTAGGAGGAGGAGCGGGGCAGGCTGGGAATCGGCCTCTGCTCCTCCTACAGAGCAGCGCCATGTGTCACAGTATCCTGCTGATCTGTGTGGGAGGAGGAGCGGGGCAGGCTGGGAATCGGCCCCTGCTCCTCCTACAGAGCAGCGCCATGTGTCACAGTATCCTGCTGATCTGTGTAGGAGGAAGAGCGGGGCAGGCTGGGAATCGGTCTCTGCTCCTCCTACAGAGCAGCGCCATGTGTCACAGTATCCTGCTGATCTGTGTAGGAGGAGGAGCGGGGCAGGCTGGGAATCGGCCTCTGCTCCTCCTACAGAGCAGCGCCAAGTTTCACAGTATCCTGCTGATCTGTGTAGGAAGAGGAGCGGGGCAGGCTGGGAATCGGCCTCTGCTCCTCCTACAGAGCAGCGCCATGTCTCAGAGTATCCTGCTGATCTGTGAAGGAGGAGGAGCGGGGCAGGCTGGGAATCAGCCTCTGCTCCTCCTACAGAGCAGCGCCATCTCTCACAGTATCCTGCTGATCTGTGTAGGAGGAGGAGCGGGGCAGGCTGGGAAATAGCCTCTGCTCCTCCTACAGAGCAGCGCCATGTGTCACAGTATCCTGCTGATCTGTGTAGGAGGAAGGGCGGGGCAGGCTGGGAATCGGCCTCTGCTCCTCCTACAGAGCAGCGCCATGTGTCACAGTATCCTGCTGATCTGTGTAGGAGGAGGAGCGGGGTAGGCTGGGGTCGGCATCTGCTCCTCCTACAGAGCAGCGCCACGTGTCACAGTATCCTGCTGATCTGTGTAGGAGGAGGAGCGGGGCAGGCTGGGAATCGGCCTCTGCTCCTCCTACAGAGCAGCGCCATGTCTCACAGTATCCTGCTGATCTGTGTAGGAGGAGGAGCGGGGCAGGCAGGGAATCAGCCTCTGCTCCTCCTACAGAGCAGCGCCATGTGTCACAGTATCCTGCTGATCTGTGTAGGAGGAGGAGCGGGGCAGGCTGGGAATCAGCCTCTGCTCCTCCTACAGAGCAGCGCCACAAGTCACAGTATCCTGCTGATCTGTGTAGGAGAAGGAGCTGGGAAGGTTGGGAATCAGCCTCTGCTCCTCCTACAGAGCAGCGCCATGTGTCACAGTATCCTGCTGATCTGTGTAGGAGGAGGAGCAGGGCAGGCTGGGAATCAGCCTCTGCTCCTCCTACAGAGCAGCGCCATGTGTCACAGTATCCTGCTGATCTGTGTAGGAGGAGGAGCGGGGCAGGCTGGGAATCGGCCTCTGCTCCTCCTACACAGCAGCACCACATGTCACAGTATCCTGCTGTTCTGTCTAGGAGGAGGAGCGGGGTAGGCTGGGAATTGGCCTTTGCTGCTCCTACAGAGCAGCGCCATGTGTCACAGTATCCTGCTGATCTGTGTGCAGTGTACTCAAGTTGTGCGTAGTAGGTGTTTCTGGGTGTAGTAGTGCAATATACACTAACCTGGTACAGCTGACTCTCTGCAAGGGCAGGTATAGAATTAGTTCGTGACGCCAGTGCCAAGTAAACGGTGGCACGCCGTTTGCGGATGCAGGAATAATTTGAGGAAACGTGGTGTTAAAACAGAACTTGAACTTTAGTAGTTTGCAGGCAGAGACAATATTGGAAACGCAGTTCCTCAGCATACAGTCGATTTTGCAATTCGGTCGATGCAGGCAATTCAGTACAGCAGGGTAATTACAGAGTGTTGAACGCAGGATTTGCAGCAAAGGAGCTTGCACTCTAACTCTGTCTGATCCTGGAATGTAGCAATTCTTCACCAAGGCCCATTAACCTAAGTCTGGCTTTATATCCTTGATTATGGCTTAAATAAGTACCTCCTCTGTTTCTCTCAGTACCTCTGGCTCCTCTGATCTTTGCCTCTGTCTTTCTCAGCTTCCTCAGGCTCTAGAAACTTCTGAGCTCTGGTCTAGACTGACTTTTACTTCCTTGTCTGTGCCTTATATAAACTAGGGCTCCCTAGCTCCCTCTATTGACTAGAAGCTGGAATGACACCCCTAGCAGGCCTCTGCATGCAAGTTTCAGTAACAGGAAAATACATACATTACATGACATTTTATAAAACTGACATATACCAACTTTCCCATAATTAGGAGGGACGACAGCACACCAAGTGACCTTTTGGTAGTGACGGGTATTACAACTCCCGTACACTACATACCCCACTGCTTTAAGCTGAGTACGCCCTCGTACTCCATCAGGGGTCGCCCAACTGGAATCTCTACCTGAAATAGAAAAAGAGACATGCAGGCATACATACATGTAATTCATCTGCATTTACATTTACATCAGGTCCAATTGGCAAAGGTGCAGGGTAGTGACAAGGGGCGTCGTTCTCTTCTCTCAGGATAATGAATGGAACGGGGGCGCTGACCTGGCACAGCGTAACATTAGAACCAGGATAGTCCATGACAATGAATAAGTCCATAATAAAACAGTAGAAAACGGTATAAAAGTTCTTGGAGGCTCAAATAACAAACATGAGTCCGTACCCAGGTTATTTCTTATTAAATCACAGAGGCTCTCATACGGTGGAGTCCATCCCTGGGCACAATACTTTAGTGTGAAGTTGCACAATAAAATGACAGAATAATAACGGAACTACCCAGGGGTCTCCTGTGGGTGTAGCACAGGCAAGGGCTCACGTGGGGGAGTCCATTCTTGCGCACAAATGTCCAACAAGGTATTCCCAGTAACAACGGTTTGGGAGGAGACGCCACCAGAATAGTCAAAGTCTCCTAAACGGACTGGCGGGCGTCCCCTGGTCATCCGGGTAGACCTTCTCAGTACAGGGGTCTCCTCTTCCCTCAGCAACAAAGTAGAAGGGACAGGAGCAACAGGAGGGTCTCCATCAGCGAGACCCTGGTCAGGAACAATTGGAACAACTGGAAAAACAGGAACAACGGGAACAACAATATCCACAAGAGGGGAAACTGGATCCGGGGCATCTTGAACCGGCTCTGCTGGAGGTGAAGCTACAGTAGGTGCCGGAGCAGGCACCAGCAAGTTCAACCAAGGTGTCAGAAGCCAATGCATGGGATCAGCGTCATACCTCAGATTACTAACAGCCTGCATAGGATCCTCGGGCTGTATGGCTGACTCTGACACGGGATATTCTGATCCAGAACTCTCGGCACTAGGTTCTGGTGTCAGGCAGAGTTTCAACCGGTTTCGGTGTACAATTTGGGATCCCTTGTCTTCCCGGGTGATCTCATAAGTGTGAGTTCCAACATTTGGGATTGCAGTGACAACATAAGGACTTCGCTCCCACTTACTGTCCAATTTGCTGGTACGACGGTTATTCTTTAACCATACCACGGACCCTAGGGTCAAGGGTTCTGCCTGGGCTGCCTGATCATAGTCCCTCTGCTGTCGGTCTCTGGCAAAGTCCATACGTTCCTGAACAATGGCTTTGGCTGCATCCAATCGCCTTTGGTGCTCAGCAACCCAGTCGGTGTTAGGTAGTGGGTTAATGCAGTCAGGCACATGTACATCCAATGAATGATCAGCAGGCAATGTCCCTTGGCGCCCAAACATCAAGTAAAAAGGGGTATACCCGGTGGAACAATGTATGGTATGATTGTATGTGAACATGAGCTGTGGCAACAGACTGGGCCAATCTCCTCTGTTTTCAGGAGGCACGGCCCTCAGCATCTCTATCAAGGTCTGATTCATTTTTTCACATAATCCGTTACCTTGAGGATGGTAGGCCGTTGTCCGGATCTTCTTACAGTTGTGTAAGCGGCACAGTTCATGGAACAGATGAGACTCAAAAGCAGGTCCTTGGTCGGTGAGGATCTTTTCTGGACATCCATAGGGCAGGAGGAAGTGCTTCCAGAACATTTCAGCTGTAGTCTTGGCTGTCTGGTCTCTCACAGGCACTGCTACAACAAACTTTGTGAAATGGTCAATAATAGTCATGGCATAAGCATACCCTGAGCGACTAGGCTCCAGTTTTACATGGTCGATGGCGACAAGTTCAAGAGGACGGGTACTTACAATGGGTCTCAGTGGTGCCCTCTGATCATGGTGCTCACTTCGTTTCAAGGCACAGGCTACACACTCTCGACACCACTTCTCCATGTCTTCTCTCATGCCCACCCAGTAAAACCGCTGGCGGATAGTAGCTTCAGTCTTTTGGACCCCAAAGTGACCGGATTGATTGTGGTACATCTCCAACACCATACCTGCATCTCGTCGGGGTATGAGAATCTGGTGCACTCTCTCGTTGGACACTGGGTCTAGGCTTCTCCGTAGCAATAGGCCCTTTTGTATGAAGAGTTGATGGCGCTGTCTCCACAGTTTGATGAGCTCAGGATCTGCACTCTTACGCCGAATCCTCTCAGGGGCTCTGCCACTAGTAATGAAGTCCAACAACTCACCCAGCACTCTACTTTCAGACTGTAGTTTCACCCACCTTTCTTCTTTAGGTTCAGGCCTATTGGAGGATGAAGGAACTGCAGCTCTGTTATTGGTAGCTCGAGCCTGATCCTGTTGAGCAAATTTGTTATAGAAAGCCGGCATCTCTACATCTTCCCAAGCATCTCGCACATCATCAGGAGCTGTCTCTGTGGGAAGCCTGGATAAAGCATCAGCGTTATCATTAGTACGTCCAGCACGATACTTTACAGAGAAATTATAGTTGGCAAGGCGAGAGGCCCATCTCTGCTCCAAGGCCCCCAATCTAGCTGTATTGAGATGTGCCAGAGGGTTATTGTCCGTGAATGCAATGAACGGGGTGGCGGCTAGATAATCCTTGAATTTTTCTGTCACCGCCCACACTAATGCCAGGAACTCTAGTTTGAAGGAACTATAATTCTGGTCATTTTTCTCAGCTCCTTTCAGGGAGCGGCTTGCATATGCTATCACTCTCTCTTTTCCCTCTTGGATCTGGGCTAACACAGCTCCCAGGCCTCGCTTGCTAGCATCAGTATAGAGATGGAAGGGCTTGCTATAATCTGGATAACCTAACACTGGAGGCTCGGTCAGTTTCTTTTTTAGCAATTGGAACGCTATCTCTCTTTTCTCATTCCACTCAATGGGCACAGGAGTTCTAGGACTCTTTTTGGGTTGCCCCCTCAAGAGCTCCTGGATAGGATCAGCTATTTGAGCAAAATGGGGGATAAAACGTCTATAGTAGCCGGCAAAACCCAGGAAACTCCTCACCTCTTTGACGGTAGTAGGAACCGGCCAATTACGGACAGCTGCTAATTTATCAGGGTCAGGTTGCACTCCCTCTCCACTTACTATATGCCCCAGGTATCTTACTGCAGGTTTGAGCAGGTGACACTTGGATGGCTTTACCTTCAAGCCATATTTGATAAGGATTTCAAATACTTCTGCCAAATGTTTCAGATGGTCCTCATATGTTTTTGAGTACACAATGACGTCATCTAGATACAGCAGCACTGTTTCGAAGTTTTTGTGACCCAAACACCGTTCCATTAGTCTCTGGAAAGTTCCTGGGGCATTACATAGCCCGAACTGCATACAATTGAATTCGAACAGGCCCATGGGAGTAGTGAAGGCAGTCTTTTCTCTATCTGCAGGGGCCATGGGTACTTGCCAGTAGCCACTGGTCAAGTCCAATGTGGAGAAATAGGCAGAGGAGCCCAGAGCAGTTAGTGACTCCTCAATGCGGGGCAGTGGGTATGCATCTTTGTGGGTTATTTGATTAATTTTCCTATAATCCACACAGAAACGGATACCACCGTCCTTCTTCTTTACAAGGACCAGGGGTGCAGCCCACGGACTACGGCTGTCCCGGATCACATTAGAGTCTTTCATTTCTTGGATCATTTCCTTTACAGTCTGATATGAAGTAGGTGGTAAGGGTCTGTATCTCTCCTTGATAGGAGGATGAGAGCCAGTAGGTATGGTGTGTTGTATGACACTAACCTCTCCATAGTCAGTAGCATGCTTACTGAAGGCCTGGTGGTGCTCCTTGACAAGCTGTAGAATCCCTTCTTGTTGATGTTGGGGGGTAGTCTCGTCCCCTACATGGAGCTCTTCCCACCAGGGCACTTGTGGCTGGGTCACCGGCGAACATCTGCTGTCTGCAGCTGGCGGCTTTTCTGTCACTGGAAGACGAATGATGTCTTGGAAGGACACCTGGGACAGCTGGGCAACAGGGCAATGCTTAGTAAGCGCAACAGGATGATTACTCAGATTAATCAGACGGACAGGTACTTTACCTTGGGAGACGTTCACCAGGCACTTGGCAGCTCTCACATAAGGATAATCCTCCATCTGGAGTGGTTCCACCAGGGCGGGATAATCTCGGCCTTCGACTCCCAGGACAGCACGACACCACAAAAGAGTTTGAGAATTAGGAGGCAAAGTCACAGGCTTAATATCACGGATCCTGGCAGTACAAATTTCTCCTTTCCCATTAGCAAACCTCTGCTGGGCACTTAACACAGTAATAGTCTTTTGAATCACCCTCCTGGATGCAGAGGAAGCAGTGGGCAAAGTCTGATGTAATACGGCAAGTATTTCTGAATAACAGTTTTTGAAAACATTGGTGCCTAGAATGACAGGATGTCCTCCTCTGTCACCGGCCTGTACTACGATCACTCCCTGTTGAGGCAGGGTTACTTCTCCCACCTGCAGGGTGGGTTCCCAGTATCCATGAACCTTTACTGGTTTGCCATTGCTGGCGATAATCTCCACCCAGGATTCAGGCGGTTGGGTCAACTGGTTGGTGTCCCAGAACTTTTCAAATGCAGGCAGCTGAATAGTAGTGACCTGAGACCCAGTATCTAATAGGGCTTCAAAGGGGACCCCGTTGATCTCTATATTGATTTTAGGATGGGATCCTACATAACGTGGCATCCAATTTGGATCCTCTGGACCTAGTGTTCTACCTCCCGAGGGGTGGTCCTCAGCCTCAGGGGTTGCCCGTTTAACTGCCAGCACGTGGATTCTGTGTGTCCCAGCTTTTTGCAGTATGTACACACGGGCCGCTTGCGATCTCTATTACGCCTCCCAGGATCCCTGGGGTGAGTCTCTTGGTAAGGAGGTGGGAACGGCCTAGGAGGTGACAGGAATTCTTCTTCTAGCATTATGGGTTTTTCCCATTCCTCTATTTTTCTCTAGACTTTTAGTGAGGTGATTTACTTGCTCTGTCAGCATGGCAATAGTATCAGTAGCTGACACTTGAACAGCTTGGCCGGCCTCAGCTCGGTTAGTGACAAGCGGTTTTGGCTTGCAGGCTGATGACTCAGATAGGGCGCTCAACTCAGGAGATACTGTGGACCCCAGAATTTTTATAGCCAGTTCTTTAAAGTCCAGAAAGGCACTGTTAGGGTGCTGGGCGGACAGCATCTTTAACTGGGTCCTTATTTGTTCACTAGACACCCCGTTGATAAATTGTTCCCTCAGGGTCTGGTCCCGGTTATCAGCCTCTTTGGGATCTATCTGGATTACAGCCCCTAAAGCCTCCTGAAGTGATAGGGCAAAGTCACGGAGGGACTCACCGGGCTTCTGTCTCTTGCCAAAGAAGTGCATCTTTATCTCTGAGGCAGTCCTAGTTTCAAAAGTGGCTCTGAGGCGGGTGAAGATCTGTTCTAGAGTACTCCGCTCAGTAGCAGGCCATGATAACACTTCCCTGCGGGCAGCTCCCTCCAGTTGCGCCAGCAGGATTTCCATTTGCTGGTCGGCATTTATAGGGTACAATCGGAATAGTGCCAGCAACTTTTCTTTAAAGTCCCTTAGGGTATGGGTCTCTCCCCTGTAGCGAGGGAACCATGGGGCCCCGAAATAGTAAGGCATGGTAAAGGGCATCATGCTGGGGGCTGTAGGATGATTAGGAGCCGCAAGCTCTCCCGGGGCCGGCTGCTCAGGCACTCCTGGCTCTGACATGGTAGTCTATTGAGAGGTGGCCGCTGGCGACTAAAGGGGCCGGAACAATCCCCTTCCCTCCGGTTACAAGTGCTTACCGGTATCGCTGGTCTTGCGCAGGCCAAGTCTCGCGAGGTTCCGGACGTCCTGAGACCGCGGTGACGCAGGAGAAGCAGGGCCGCGGCGGTGCGATGATGAAGAGGGGCGGGACTCTCTGTGTCTTTGCAGGGATCCGCCCACGAATGTCCTCAGCGGCGCGGGAAACTTTACTCCAGGCAGCCGGTGGCCATCTTTAGCAAAACGCTGTCCATTCACTGACAGCAAGCAGGATTGTAAAAAGTCCACAAAACCACACTCCAATGCGGCGATTTTCTTCCTCTGGGTAGCGCAACACTGCACAGCGCTTTTTAGAGGTTTTTGGTACACTTTGGGTACGATTTTCAGTCCACAAAGTCCACTTGAATAAAACAGGAAAATTGTCACTTTGGTCACAGGGCAACTGTATAAGGCACAAAGTTCACGCTTCTTGCACTAGAAAGCGTGCGTATCCTGTTCGTGGAACGCCAAAAGAGATGTGCAGTGTACTCAAGTTGTGCGTAGTAGGTGTTTCTGGGTGTAGTAGTGCAATATACACTAACCTGGTACAGCTGACTCTCTGCAAGGGCAGGTATAGAATTAGTTCGTGACGCCAGTGCCAAGTAAACGGTGGCACGCCGTTTGCGGATGCAGGAATAATTTGAGGAAACGTGGTGTTAAAACAGAACTTGAACTTTAGTAGTTTGCAGGCAGAGACAATATTGGAAACGCAGTTCCTCAGCATACAGTCGATTTTGCAATTCGGTCGATGCAGGCAATTCAGTACAGCAGGGTAATTACAGAGTGTTGAACGCAGGATTTGCAGCAAAGGAGCTTGCACTCTAACTCTGTCTGATCCTGGAATGTAGCAATTCTTCACCAAGGCCCATTAACCTAAGTCTGGCTTTATATCCTTGATTATGGCTTAAATAAGTACCTCCTCTGTTTCTCTCAGTACCTCTGGCTCCTCTGATCTTTGCCTCTGTCTTTCTCAGCTTCCTCAGGCTCTAGAAACTTCTGAGCTCTGGTCTAGACTGACTTTTACTTCCTTGTCTGTGCCTTATATAAACTAGGGCTCCCTAGCTCCCTCTATTGACTAGAAGCTGGAATGACACCCCTAGCAGGCCTCTGCATGCAAGTTTCAGTAACAGGAAAATACATACATTACATGACATTTTATAAAACTGACATATACCAACTTTCCCATAATTAGGAGGGACGACAGCACACCAAGTGACACTTTGGTAGTGACGGGTATTACAACTCCCGTACACTACATGTGTAGGAGGAAGAGGAGCGGGGCAGGCTGGGAATCGGCCTCTGCTCCTCCTACAGAGCAGCGCCATGTGTCACAGTATCCTGCTGATCTGTGTAGGAGGAGGAGCAGGGCAGGCTGGGAATCGGCCTCTGCTCCTCCTACAGAGCAGCGCCATGTGTCACAGTATCCTCCTGATCTGTGTAGGAGGAGGAGCGGGGCAGGCTGGGAATCGGCCTCTGCTCCTCCTACAGTGCAGCGCCATGTGTCACAGTATCCTGCTGATCTGTGTAGGAGGAGGAGCGGGGCAGGCTGGGAATCGGCCTCTGCTCCTCCTACAGAGCAGCGCCATGTGTCACAGTATCCTGCTGATCTGTGTAGGAGGCGGAGCGGGGCAGGCTGGGAATCGGCCTCTGCTCCTCCTACAGAGCAGCGCCATGTGTCACAGTATCCTGCTGATCTGTGTAGGAGGAGGAGCGGGGCAGGCTGGGAATCGGCCTCTGCTCCTCCTACAGAGCAGCGCCATGTGTCACAGTATCCTGCTGATCTGTGTAGGAGGAGGAGCGGGGCAGGCTGGGAATCGGGCTCTGCTCCTCCTACAGAGCAGCGCCATGTGTCACAGTATCCTGCTGATCTGTGTAGGAGGAGGAGCGGGGCAAGCTGGGAATCGGCCTCTGCTCCTCCTACAGAGCAGCGCCCTGTGTCACAGTATCCTGCTGATCTGTGTAGGAGGAGGAGCGGGGCAGGCTGGGAATCGGCCTCTGATCCTCCTACAGAGCAGCGCCATGTGTCACAGTATCCTGCTGATCTGTGTAGGAGGAGGAGCGGGGCAGGCTGGGAATCGGCCTCTGCTCCTCCTACAGAGCAGCGCCATGTGTCACAGTATCCTGCTGATCTGTGTAGGAGGAGGAGCGGGGCAGGCTGGGAATCGGCCTCTGCTCCTCCTACAGAGCAGCGCCATGTGTCACAGTATCCTGCTGATCTGTGTAGGAGGAGGAGCGGGGCAGGCTGGGAATCGGCCTCTGCTCCTCCTACAGAGCAGCGCCACGTTTCACAGTATCCTGCTGATTTGTGTAGGAGGAGGAGCGGGGCAGGCTGGGAATCGGCCTCTGCTCCTCCTACAGAGCAGCGCCCTGTGTCACAGTATCCTGCTGATCTGTGTAGGAGGAGGAGCGGGGCAGGCTGGGAATCGGCCTCTGCTCCTCCTACAGAGCAGCGCCATGTGTCACAGTATCCTGCTGATCTGTGTAGGAGGAGGAGCGGGGCAGGCTGGGAATCGGCCTCTGCTCCTCCTACAGAGCAGCGCCATGTGTCACAGTATCCTGCTGATCTGTGTAGGAGGAGGAGCGGGGCAGGCTGGGAATCGGCCTCTGCTCCTCCTACAGAGCAGCGCCATGTTTCACAGTATCCTGCTGATCTGTGTAGGAAGAGGAGCGGGGCAGGCTGGGAATCGGCCTCTGCTCCTCCTACAGAGCAGCGCCATGTTTCACAGTATCCTGCTGATCTGTGTAGGAAGAGGAGCGGGGCAGGCTGGGAATCGGCCTCTGCTCCTCCTACAGAGCAGCGCCATGTTTCACAGTATCCTGCTGATCTGTGTAGGAAGAGGAGCGGGGCAGGCTGGGAATCGGCCTCTGCTCCTCCTACAGAGCAGCGCCATGTTTCACAGTATCCTGCTGATCTGTGTAGGAAGAGGAGCGGGGCAGGCTGGGAATCGGCCTCTGCTCCTCCTACAGAGCAGCGCCATGTTTCACAGTATCCTGCTGATCTGTGTAGGAGGAGGAGCGGGGCAGGCTGGGAATCGGCCTCTGCTCCTCCTACAGAGCAGCGCCATGTGTCACAGTATCCTGCTGATGGGGAGCGCAGATCATGGGAGGAGCCAGGGGACTGAGGCCAGGAGGATTTATTGATATTTTTTTTTACTTCCTGTGAAGGGGGCACTGGGCATATATCTTGGCATACCCATCATAAGAGGGCACATATTTTGGGATATCTACTGTGAGGGGGCACATATCTGTGAGTAGACCTGAGGGACTGAAACACTGGGTAGAAAATAAAAGCAGACACATAAGGACTGATTGACAGATATCCGCTCTGTGTACGGTATTTCATCTATAATACATGCAGTTTCATTACTGTAAGCGCCGTGCAAATTGCCACAACGGGCCCACTGAGACTTTATCGCCCAAGGGCCCACGTGAACCTGGAGCCGGCCCTGGTATCTATGGTCACACATATACGGTGTGTTGCTCCTAGTCACCTCTATGTGCATCCAGCAACCGATGAGAGGAGGAGCCCTAACCCCTATATGTACCACCTAATCAAGGCGTTTGATAGGAAGGACAAAAGTGCACAGGAATGCTACTCTCAAGATAAAATAGGAGCGTATTCACACTTGAAGGTGCCACTCCCTCAAGCATATACTACAAAATAAACAAAAATTACAGAAAAGAGATAAAAAACTAAGATAAAAACATCCTGCACAATATGATAAATAAATATGCAGATGTCATTGGCTACATTTATGAATAAAATCACAGAATAAATGTGGGGACAGATGTGCTTTGATAAAAATATGTTGTCTAAGAGTCTCAGATTTTATTACATCAGAATGAGGGCTTAGTCCATATATATATATATACTGTATAATGCTTGCATCTATTTTGTTAGTGCATTACATGTCCTGTAGCCTTATCCAAACTCAAACTTCCTGAAAGAACTCTGTCCGTGCCCCTCGATAACTCATTTACACACAATAGATGGTGGTCTCAGGACCCCCCCTCTATGGGCCAAACTGTATAACCGCCATGTAACAGAGAACCACCGTGTAACACTAAACCCCGCCTGTAGCGGCAGCTGCAGAGGATATGTCTGGCGGTCCACGGCTCGCAAATCGCTATTAGTGAGCAATATTAACGTCAGACCGTCCATTTAAAGGGGCTATCCAGTTTCGTGTAAGTAAAGCGTAAAGGGGTTATCATGGAATTGATATTGACGGGCTGTCCTCAGGATAAGTCATCAGTATCAAATCGTCCGGGGGCCGACTCCCGACACCAACACCGATCAGCTGTTTAAAGAGGCCGCTGCGCTCACGGTGAGTGCCTCCTCGCAGGCTGTATAGCGGTTGTGCTTGGTATTGGGACTGACTGACGTACGGTAACGTCACTGGCCTAGGAAGAAGCCTACAGTATGTGAGTGCGGCCTTAGGGCTCATGCGCACAAACTTATTTATTTGTCCTTGTCCGTTCCGTTTGCAGAACCATTCGTTTCAATGGGGCCGCAAAAAACGGAAATGACTCTGTGTGCATTCCATATCCGTATGTCCGTTCTGCAAAAAAAATAGAACATGTCCTATTCTTGTCCGTTTTGCAGACAAGGAAAGGCATTGTTACAATGGATCCGCAAAAAAACGGATGTAACACAGACCGCAAAATACATACAGTCGTGTGCATGAGCCCTTAGACTCGCAGGCAGTAAACCTGGACACAGCTCCGCCTGCGCTCAGCAGAGAAGTGGATACAATTGTATCAGGTCTGGACATAAACAAACGTCCTGGATTCCAGAGTGATACGTTCTTGCAATTACTAGACACATTTGATGGGTTTAGCTCCCAGCTATGGGCAGGTTGAATGGTTCTAAGGCCTCATGCACACGACCATATGTATTTTGCGGTCCACAAAAAATACAGATGACGTCCGTGTGCATTCAGTATTTTGTGAAACGGAACAGCTGCTGACATGCGTAATGCGGACAATAATAGAACATGTTCTATTTTTTGGCGGAACGGAAATACGGACATACGGAAACGGAACGCCCACGGAGTAACTTCTGTTTTTTTTGGGCAGACCCATTGAAATGAATGGTTCCGTATACGGCCCTCAAAAAAACGGAACGGAAACGGAAAGAAAATACATTTATGTGCATGAGGCCTAAAGGTAAAGAGTCTTTACTAAATGCAAGCAGAGATCTTGAAAATTATGAGGCATTAAAGCACAAAATGTATCAGAAAGTTGTAGAACTTTTCATTTTCTATCATAATTAAGCTTTATTTATGTAAAACCAAAGGGCTCATTATTGCACACTCTAACCTGAGACTTCATTAGAAGTAGCGTTCCCCTTTAATACTATGACTTGTAATACTGTAATGACGCATTTACATGGCAGATTGTGGAGGATGAACATTCGTATGAATGCTCGTTCCAAATAATCTGCCTTTGTAAAAGTGCCGCGAATCATCCAATGAAAGAGGAAAATGCTTGTTCATTGGGTGAAATGATTTTTAGGTGTGGAGGCCTCAATCATGGTTTCTGGGCAGCAGATTGTGACGTCTAAACAGCACTCCGCTGTCCAGAAATAATGTATCTGTATGGGGAAGGCAGTAGCCATCACTCATCCCTATACCGTGGAGGGGATCGCTGTATGTGAATGCAGCTCTTCACCTTCACTAACGAGCAGGAAATTATCGGGAAGGGACGGCTTCCTTCCCAACAATCGTCTGCTCACCGACGCAGTATAAATGTGCCTTTAGGCCTCGTTTAAATTTCAGTCACACTTAGGGCTCATTCACACGAATGTGTGAAGCCTGTGCCCATGCTGTGGACAGCAAATTGCGGTCTGCAATGCACGGGCACCTTCCGTGGGGCAGGCGCATGGAGATCGTGGACTCATTCACTTGAATGGGTCCGCGATCCTTCCGTTCCTCAAAAAAGGTGCGGTGCGGAAGCACGTAACGGAACCCCAGAAAGCACTCCGTAGCGCTTCCATGGTGTTCCGTTCCATTGTTCCCTTCCGCATCTCCGGATTTGCGGACCCCTTAAAATGAATGGGTCCGCATCCGTGTTGCGGAATGGCTGCGGAACGGCGCCCGTGCAAATGCGGTCCGCAATACGGCAACGGGCATCACATGTTCGTGTGAACGAGCCCTTACCCATCGGGTTCAAAAAACTGGACTTTCCCTTTAAGTGTCAGGATGCGGTGTTTTATACAATAAACATTAACTAGTGTCCCTAGGACTGATTTACACCTATTGATCCTACACCTACCTCTATTCCTAAAACTTAACCTTTATTGTTATGCTATTATAATGCTAGTTCCCAGCTATATATTTAAAATTCCAGTACCTGGCAGCCATTAGTGTATGTCTGTTTCCTATTAGGGATCTCCTAACTAAATATACTGGTCCAGGATAGATCGCACTAGTGCCTTTCTGGCTGCGCGCTGCCAGTAGTAGTCTAGGCACTGTGTTACTTCCTGTAAAACTGGCTGCATCGATGTGCTGTATTAAAACTAAAGCTCCTCACTGCCCCCGACATGTTTCGCCGATTACCGGCGTCCTCAGGGGTTAGGGCAGAATGTGAGTATGTTTCCTTCCGGCCGGCTTTATGACCTTAGTTGGTGACGTCATCACTGTGGGCCTCGCCTATGGGTGTAGTTTACGTCGGCACTATGGAGTCATCGGTGACGTTTCCAGGGGTGCCTCCCCCTAGTGCTTCCGCCCTTCTGTGTTCCATCTTCTGATTGGCTTAAAGCCGATGACGTCAGGGGGTGGTGCTACGCATGTCTGTGGACTTAGCCGTTTCCAACTCCGTCCATCTTACTGCGCATGTCGGCCAACTTAGTCCCCGTCCACTTCTATTTCCTAGTTCTGCGCTTCTCACTGCGCATGTTCAGGGACTTAGTTGCTGGCTCTAATGTTCCCTGACTCTGCGCATGCGTCCGATCTTGCCGTCCAACTACCTTATCTACATCAGGGCGCATGTCAGCGGACTTTGTTTCTTTGGTGATCGGGATCTAACATACTGCTTATCAGGGTGCCTGGTTGTCATGGTGAGTTGACCGGCCCCTAATATTCATTGGGGGAGATTACATTACCTTGCCTCTATTGCATCTCCAGTGTCTCTCCCTTACATGTTATGCTATGCTTGGGATTAACACTGTATGCTTACAGTGTAGTAGATCAACAGACTAACCTCCTGCCATATATCAGCATCCCAACCTACACTTTTGGCTTCTAGCTATTGCTTACTAGGGTTGCGTCCTCACCAGCTCCGCATAGTTGGATATGTCCCTATTATAATGCTTGTACCTCAGGTTGCGGCTAGTTTTTGTTCCCTATATGTCTCAGGACTCAGGTGGAGATTTGTTGGTCATAGGCATGGGGTCATAGAGTTCTTCTTCCCCACCTCCTTTGATTTTTAGCAGATCCTCACATATTTATGGCCTATAGGACCAGTTCGGGAATTCCTGGTTCTCATGCTACCTGCCCTAAACTCTTTTCCATCTGGGACCCTGTTTAAGCTACCTTTAAACTACATTTTCCCATTTTCCCTTTACGCCATAGTTCCCAGGTCACCTATCACCCAAGCGGTCTTTTTAAACTACACGTGCTCACATTCCTTACACATTTACTGACTTGTTAGGTCAGCCGTCGGATTGGATTGCTCTATTTATTTTTTGTTGCTAGCTAGTGTAATTACTTGTTACTAATATTTTCTTTTTGTTTATTTTTTAGGATGGGGTCGTGACTTACAGGAAGGACGAGTACGTGAACCCTTCATTGAGGCCTTTGGGGGACAAGCTATCAAGCAGGTAAATCCACCTTGTTTCTTCCTGTTGGAGTTTGTTGTCTATATCTCCTTTACGTGGACCTGATCTTACCTTCATAAGTCCCCAAAATTTAAATTCTGTACTTTTGCCTCTATGCTTTTCTCTCATATGTCTGGCTAGGCTGGTGTCCTCCCCCGTGTTGATGCTGCTCAGGTGCTTTGAAATCCTTCTTCTTAATTCCTGGGTGGTCTTCCCTACATACAGCTTTGGACATTCGCATTTGATGACATACACGACTCCTTTGGTTTTGCAATTTATATAATCTCTTATTTCGTAGTTTTTCCCATCTACTGGATTCACAAACGTTTTTGTGACTTTCATCCGGCCACAAAAAATACAGTCCCCACAGGGATATGATCCTTTTTGGTTCAGCCAGGTGGTTTTCTTGGCTGTTCTATGTGGTTGATAATGACTGTGCACCAGCATTTGTTTTAGATTACGTCCTCTTCTGTACGTTATTGCTGGATAGCTTGGTAGCACCTTTTGTAGGTCGGTATCAGTTTGTAGAATGTGCCAATGTCGCCTCAAAATCCTTTGTATAGCACTATGTTCAGTATCATAAGGAGGTGGGGAAGAAGAACTCTATGACCCCATGCCTATGACCAACAAATCTCCACCTGAGTCCTGAGACATATAGGGAACAAAAACTAGCCGCAACCTGAGGTACAAGCATTATAATAGGGACATATCCAACTATGCGGAGCTGGTGAGGACGCAACCCTAGTAAGCAATAGCTAGAAGCCAAAAGTGTAGGTTGGGATGCTGATATATGGCAGGAGGTTAGTCTGTTGATCTACTACACTGTAAGCATACAGTGTTAATCCCAAGCATAGCATAACATGTAAGGGAGAGACACTGGAGATGCAATAGAGGCAAGGTAATGTAATCTCCCCCAATGAATATTAGGGGCCGGTCAACTCACCATGACAACCAGGCACCCTGATAAGCAGTATGTTAGATCCCGATCACCAAAGAAACAAAGTCCGCTGACATGCGCCCTGATGTAGATAAGGTAGTTGGACGGCAAGATCGGACGCATGCGCAGAGTCAGGGAACATTAGAGCCAGCAACTAAGTCCCTGAACATGCGCAGTGAGAAGCGCAGAACTAGGAAATAGAAGTGGACGGGGACTAAGTTGGCCGACATGCGCAGTAAGATGGACGGAGTTGGAAACGGCTAAGTCCACAGACATGCGTAGCACCACCCCCTGACGTCATCGGCTTTAAGCCAATCAGAAGATGGAACACAGAAGGGCGGAAGCACTAGGGGGAGGCACCCCTGGAAACGTCACCGATGACTCCATAGTGCCGACGTAAACTACACCCATAGGCGAGGCCCACAGTGATGACGTCACCAACTAAGGTCATAAAGCCGGCCGGAAGGAAACATACTCACATTCTGCCCTAACCCCTGAGGACGCCGGTAATCGGCGAAACATGTCGGGGGCAGTGAGGAGCTTTAGTTTTAATACAGTACATCGATGCAGCCAGTTTTACAGGAAGTAACACAGTGCCTAGATTACTACTGGCAGCGCGCAGCCAGAAAGGCACTAGTGCGATCTGTCCTGGACCAGTATATTTAGTTAGGAGATCCCTAATAGGAAACAGACATACACTAATGGCTGCCAGGTACTGGAATTTTAAATATATAGCTGGGAACTAGCATTATAATAGCATAACAATAAAGGTTAAGTTTTAGGAATAGAGGTAGGTGTAGGATCAATAGGTGTAAATCAGTCCTAGGGACACTAGTTAATGCTTACCCATCGGGCACACAAACCAAACACTGATGAAACAAGGACGGATTTTACACCAACGTCGAACGGAGACATGCTGCCATATCATGAGTCATTTTCTTCTGTCTCTTCCCCTGGGAGGACAGTAGTCAGTTCTCTATTGTCTTTCTATATGGTGACAAATGACTAATTATATAGATACATAATAACAAACTGATGCAAGGAGAAGGTGGTGGAGACCATGATGCAACTCCTGAGAAACGTTCCTACCTCCATCACTGAGGGGCAGCAGGTGGCATATGAGTCGGGGGGGGGGGGGGGGGGTTATTCCTTGCTTTGTAGCTTTATGAAATCTCACATCTCGAATAATTCTCATCGACGTCTGGGATGTTGATAAATAGAGTTTGTAGTTTCCATTTTCAGCAAAACTCTGCACTTATGTTCATTTATTTATGTATGCATGTAGTTATTTTATTTATTTATGTATGCATGTAGTTATTTATTTATGTATGCATGTAGTTATTTATTTATGTATGCATGTAGTTATTTATTTATTTATTTATTTATGTATGCATGTAGTTATTTTATTTATGTATGCATGTAGTTATTTATGTATGCATGTAGTTATTTATTTATGTATGCAAGTAGTTATTTTATTTATGTATGCATGTAGTTATTTATTTATTTATGTATGCAAGTAGTTATTTTATTTATTTATGTATGCATGTAGTTATTTATTTATGTATGCATGTAGTTATTTATTTATTTATGTATGCAAGTAGTTATTTTATTTATTTATGTATGCATGTAGTTATTTATTTATGTATGCATGTAGTTATTTATTTATTTATGTATGCAAGTATTTATTTTATTTATTTATGTATGCATGTAGTTATTTATTTATGTATGCATGTAGTTATTTATTTATTTATGTATGCAAGTAGTTATTTATTTATGTATGCATGTAGTTATTTATTTATTTATGTATGCATGTAGTTATTTATTTATTTATGTATGCATGTAGTTATTTATTTATGTATGCATGTAGTTATTTATTTATGTATGCATGTAGTTATTTATTTATTTATGTATGCAAGTAGTTATTTATTTATGTATGCATGTAGTTATTTATTTATTTATGTATGCATGTAGTTATTTTATTTATGTATGCATGTAGGTATTTATTTATGTATGCATGTAGTTATTTTATTTATGTATGCATGTAGTTATTTATTTATTTATGTATGCATGTAGTTATTTATTTACTTTACTCACTTATACAGTGCTGATGTGAATGACTTTCTCCATGTTGCTTTGCTTCTATGACCCCAGGGTGTTTTTACCGCTGTTTTGGCGCCGGTTGTTCCGTCAGACATAGAGCCAGTAATAGCTGTTATATTCCATCACATAATGTGAGTTATCCAATGATATTTCCCATAAGCCACTGCTTCCTTTCTGCAGTTTCTGCATTTACACCACTTTTATTGTCAGAAGAGTTGGAGTGACACGTGCAAAATACCGCAGAATCATGATACAGATGCTGATGACACCCCCTTAAAATACTACACATTATAGGGGGTGGAATGAGTTCCTTAAAATATAACGTTAACGTCCCTCAGTCCAAAAGACTTTGACTACAGCGAAGCTGAATGAATTGCATAACAATTGACACAGAAATGCTGACGCTCATCGCAGCCTCTTGACATTGGGGAGAAAGAGTGATTCTTAGGTGACACAACTGAATACAAATCTTTCATACAGATGTTACATTTTTACCAAAGAGATGGGGCATATATTTAATTCACTTCGTAATAAAGCCCCACAGGTCCCTTCACATGAATACTTTATATGTAATAAAGTGTAGGCAGCAAGAAGCAGGCGGGAGAACGCAGGGCATTTCAGGTTCTCAGGCCAGTGACTCAGAAATGTAAATCCAATTCTCTAATTAATTACCTAGAAAATGAGCAGACAGACCTGCTAAGGCACACGATGCCTGACAACTGCTGATGTAAGATTAGACGCACTGATGATGGAAATGCTCCAGGAATATCAGATTCAACATATGAGATGAGATATCTAGCCCCCTCCTGCAAATGGACGTAACTGTGCATTCAGATGCGATCTCTAAGCATGACGCCCACTCAGAAGCTGAGCAGGGGTCATTGCTGCAGAGTGCTTGCTGTTATACACAGCTGACACCCGGGACTAATGTCTGCAATTGACAATGACGACAATCGTGGACTTTAAAAAATTAAGATGCTGTGGTCAATTGCGACCACTGCATTTGAGGTTGTTTTCCCAGGTAGAGATGTGCTTGGGGGCCCAAACGGCTTCCCTGTGCAGAGATCGAGGGAGCAGTTACAGTACTATGGCAGCCTGAGTCCTTCTGAAGGCTCAGAGGCCTGCCACAGCAATGGCAGGGCTCCATAGTAACGCGTCGAATCCCCCATAGGCTGCAAAGTTACTGTAAATCAGAGAAGCAATCAAGTCCCACAGGGGAGCTTAAAAAAAAAGTGTAAAACAAAGTTATTAAAAATATTTAAAAATAAATATTTCAAATAGCTCACTTTCCCCATAATAAAAATAAATAAACAATAAAAATGTGAAGATCATAGGCATTGCCGCATCATAAAATGTTCATACTATTAAAATACAGTATAAACATATTTATCCTGTATGGTAAATGCTGCAATGGAAAAAAAAATATCAAAATGGGCATTTCAATGTCCTTTCGTCAATTCAGCTACCCAAAAAAAGTGATCAAAAATGGTATCAGTAAAAACTTCAGATCACCCCACAAAAATATGCTCTCATACAGCTACGTAGATGTAACTATAAAAAATGTATACAGGTCATAATATGGCGATGCACAGAAAAAGATTATGTTTTCCAAAATTTTTGTAGGTATTAAATCTATAAAAACAATAAAAACTATATAAATGTGGTATCGCTGTAATCATACACCTGGAGAATGAGGGGGACAGGTCAGTTTTACCACATAGGAAAACACTGTAAAAATAAACCCATAAAATAGTTGTGGAACTGCGTTGTTTTTTTTTCAACTCCATCCCTGTTGGAATATTTTTTCAGCTTCCCACTGTATCATTGCCAATATTAAAGGGTGCCAAGTACAAGCCATCATGTGGCTATGTGAATGGAAAAATAAAAAAGTTATAGACCTGGGAATAGTGTTGGTCGAGCACCAAATTGTTTTGGTGCTCAGGTAGAACACTTCCCGATTCTCGACAGAGCACCCGAGCACAATGGAAGTCAATGGGAGAACCCGAAAATTAAACCAGGCACCCCCTGCTCTGAAGATGGGAGGGTGTCGGGACTCTAGTTCAGCTTAGGAGTCCCTGCTCTGACTCCATATATAGCTATATCCATATATGAAGTCAGTGCCTGGGGACACCCAGTGTATTTGAATCTAATTTAGCCTCTAGTTCTGAAAAGTTTCTAGCGGGATTTGAACTCACAACCTTCTACATTACAGCCAATAATCTTAACCACTACACTATAGAGCTGCATGGCCAGTTACTTAAAGGGAACCTGTCATCAAGATTTTGTGTATAGAGCTAAGGACATGGGTTGCTAGATGGCCGCTAGCACATCCGCAATATCCAGTCCCCATAGCTCTGTGTGCTTTTATTGTGTAAAAAAACTGATTTGATACATATGCAAATTAACCTGAGATGAGTCCTGTACGTTAGATGAGTCAGGGACAGGACTCATCTCAGGTTAATTTGCATATGTATCAAATCTGTTTTTTTTACACAGTAAAAGCACACAGAGCTATGGGGACTAGGTATTGCGGATGTGCTAGCGGCCATGTAGCAACCCATGTCCTCAGCTCTATACACAAAATCCTGATGACAGGTTCCCTTTAAAAAATAAACTAAAATTAAAATATGAGACTTCTGCTGTTACTAGTAGTAAGTATTCCTATACAGCAGAAGTCTCATATTTATTTATTTTTTAAGTAACTGGCCGTGCAGCTCTATAGTGTAGTGGCTAAGATTCTTGGCTGTAATGTAGAAGGTTGTGAGTTAGAATCCCGCCAGAAACTTTTCAGAAATAGAGGCTAAATTAGATTTATATACACTGACTCGAGCACATGAGATATTCGGCCGAACACCATGATGTGCCGAGCATAGTGATGCTCGAACCGAACTGGTGTTCGGCCGAGCATGCTCGCCCAACACTAACCGGGAAGGCAACAAGTGAAAAACAAAAATGGAAAATGGCTGCATCAGGAATGGGTGCAGAATCAAAGACATCTGGAAAACACATATTCCAATGCCGGCCCCACTGGATGGGCCCCTCCGACCACTGGTCCTGAGTTTAACCCTGTATAGTATTGCAATAGAGAGGTCTTATTAAGGTGTAGTAGAATTTATATATAATGCGCCACCCAAGGAGGAGGATTATATCATAGAAATGGGACCCAGGAGCATAATGACAAACCTTTCCCCAAGAACCAATCTCTGACCATACATAACTTCAGCAAAGTTCTAGATTTCAACCATTGAGGAGGTCATGTCTACAGGGCAAGAAATCTGGGGAGCCTGGTGACAAACCTTGCCTTCCCCATGTACCAATGTCTAGTTTCAAAATGACATGAGGGGGAGGAGAATTTAAAGATCTAGGGCATCCACCTAATGGTACTAATGGTGCAGTGTGCATGTCCTGAGAGGCTTTAGTCAGTTCTTTGGGGTCCTATATACAGTCAGGTCCATAAATAATTTGAAAAAAATTGGCTCTATACACCACCACAATAGATTTGAAATGAAACGGACAAGATGTGCTTTACCTGCAGACTGTCAGCTGTAATTTGAGGTATTTACATCCAAATCAGGTGAACGGTGCAGGAATTACAGCAGTTTCCATATGTGCCTCCCACTTGTTAAGGGACCAAAAGTAATGGGACAATTGTCTTCTCCGCTGTCCCATGGCCAGGTGTGTGTTATTCCCTCATTATCCCAATTACAATGAGCAGATAAAAGGTCCAGAGGTCATTTCCAGTCTGCGATTTGCATTTGAAATCTGTTGCTGTCAACTCTCAAGATGAGATCCAAAGAGCTGTCACCATCAGTGAAGCAAGCCATCATTAGGCTGAAAAAACACCACAAACCCATCAGAGAGATAGCAAAAACATTAGGCCTGGCCAAAACAACTGTTTGGAACATTCTTAAAAGAAAGGAACGCATCGGTGAGCTCAGCAACAGCAAAAGACCCGGAAGACCACGGAAAACAACTGTGGTGGATGACCGAAGAATTCTTTCCCTGGTGAAGAAAACCCCCTTCACAACAGTTGGCCAGATCAGGAACACTCTCCAGGAGGTAGGTGTATGTGTGTCAAAGTCAGCAATCAAGAGAATAGGGGATAATGAGATCCGCACACCCTGTTTGGGTGGTGGGTGCCCACGGAGGACGAGGAAACGTCACGTAGCAAAGTGAAGAAATTCGTGGCACACCAGAGTAGATTTGATGCAATTTAATTAATTCATTGATGTTTTACATCATTTCATAACTTCATGTATATATACATAATTGATACATCCGGATAGCAAATTAGGCTTGTATAACGTGTCCCAACGTTTCGGCCATATATCTGGCCTTTGTCAAGGGATCTGTGGTTATAATAGTGGAGACCTCGTCCGGATGTGTCTCCACTATTATAACCACAGATACCTTGACAAAGGCCAGATATATGGCCGAAACGTGATCATGATTACTGGACCAGGACTCCGAATGTAGAAACTCCCATAATGTATGTAAAAATCACAAGAACAACAGAAACTGCATATTTTTACAAATTATATATATATATATATACAGTATCAAAGATAGATATATGATAGATAGATAGATAGATATATGATAGATAGATAGATAGATAGATATATGATAGATAGATAGATAGATAGATAGATAGATAGATAGATAGATAGATAGATGGATAATAGATAGATAGATGGATAATAGATAGATAATAGATAGATAGATAGATAGATAGATAGATAGATAGATATATGATAGATAGATAGATAGATAGATAGATATATGATAGATAGATAGATAGATAGATAGATAGATAGATAGATAGATAGATAGATAGATAGATCGATACTAAATAATACACATATTTCAAAAAATGAAGAAGACAAAAAGGTCAAAGAAAACCAAATTAATCTAATATATTTTTTTCCCTTCGAGGTCTATCCCTGGGGTCCGGAAGTATGCAGGTTTTCAGGAAGTGAATCTGTCAGGATGATTAATCTGCTAATTGATCCGGAATTCCCCGGTGCCGCATTCTCGGTTATGGGAAGGAGTCGCCGCAGGGTCTGTAGAGCTGATTTGCTGTATATATCAGTAGGAACCTGAAGGAAGGATTTCCATGTTAATAACAATTCTTCAGGATACATTAAAAGGCATTGACAGAAGAGGAGCAGGAATTCTTCTAACCGAGGCTTCACTTAAGGGAGCTGACCAGAGTGCTGAAACCTTACAAGACTCTCTGGGTCAGTGGGCTTTTTTTTTTTTTTTTAACTGTGCACTTAAAACATTGCAAATTTGCTAAATTTTCCTTTGAGTATTTTCTCAAAGCTTTTGTCCCTCCAGAGTAACCAAGTTGTCCGAGGCTAGCTGCACACTATAGGACTGGCCAAGGGGATCCAAGCACTGAATAAAACAAGGCCCCAGGGTCTTTCAGAAGACAATCTTGTTTGTAGCTGATTTTGGGACTAATAACTTCAGCATGTGCAGATGTAGTAGGAGAAGGGGCCCACCACTGTGTTACCGAGAAAACACCTGTCTTACTTAGACATTGGGGGACCCGCTCCTATCTACGGAACAGAGCCCCCAAAGTGAAGGAGAGCACACCGTGCAGGCGCAGCCTGCTCTTCATTCACTTCTATGGGATTTCTGAAAAAATCCAAGAGGAAGTCCCATAGCGGTGAATGGAGAGCACACTGCTCATGCGCGGACGCCTCTTCATCACTATAGGACTGCCGGAAATAGTTGCGCCAGTATTCAGCTGTTTTCCGAACAACCGTAGCAGTGTGCTCTCCTTTATTTTGGGGGGTCCATTCTGAAGATAGGAGCGGGTGGGACCTGATCCGATATCAACGGCATAGCCTAGCGTCATAAATGTCTGAGATGGGAATACCCCTTTAATGTCTACTTCACTGCATGTAAGGGGGGATTGCTTTCCCTTCCTGCCCCGTTCACAGCCCCTGCCTTACTGCTAGTGATGAGCGGCAGTAGTCATATTCGAATTTGCGATATTTCGTGAATATTTTGTAGAACATTCGGCGAATATTCGCAAATTCGAATATTCGTTATATTCTCCGATTTTTTTTACTCAAAAAATCGACAAGGTAATGATCGCGTAATATGCGAATCTTCGTAATGGGAATTTTTATCGCAAATTTTTCAATTGCCGAGCAAAAACATGCTTCCTCCTTGCTTCTTGCTTGTGGGCCATTGAGTCATAGCACTATATCGAATATAATCGTTTTTTCGAATATTCGTAATATTCTAAAACAAGAATATATAGCAATATAGCGAATATTAGAAAAAAACGAATTTAGAGCAATTTAGCTAATATAGTGCTATAATCTTTTTTTTATAGCTGTAATTTTTTTCCAATCTGAGCTTCAGATGAGAAAAAAATTACAACTATTAGGCCCCTTTCACACGGGCGAGTATTCCGCGCGGATGCGATACGTGAGTTGAACGCATTGCACCCGCACTGAATACCGTCCCATTCGTTTCTATGGGGCTGTTCACATGAGCGGTGATTTTCACGCATCACTTGTGCGTTGCGTAAAAAATTGCAGCATGCTCTATATTCTGCGTTTTTCACGCAACGCAGGCCCCATAGAAGTGAATGGGGTTGCGTGAAAATCGGTGCGATTTTCAAGCACGGTTGCTAGGAGACGATCGGGATGGAGACCCGATCATTATTATTTTCCCTTATAACATGGTTATAAGGGAAAATAATAGCATTCTGAATACAGAATGCATAGTAAAATAGCGCTGGAGGGGTTAAAAAATAAATAAATAATAATTTAACTCACCTTAGTCCACTTGATCGCAATGCCGCCATCTCCTTCTGTCTCCTTTGCTGAACAGGACCTGTGGTGAGCATTAATTACAGGTAAAGGACCTTTGGTGACGTCACTCCGGTCATCACATGATCCATCACATGATCTTTTACCATGGTGATGGATCATGTGATGACCAGAGTGACGTGACCACAGGTCCTTGACCTGTAATGAATGCTCACCACAGGTCCTGTTCAGCAAAGGAGACAGAAGGAGATGCCGGGCTACGCGATCAAGTGTACTAAGGTGAGTTAAATTTTATTTATTTTTTTAACCCCTCCAGCGCTATTGTACTATGTATTCTGTATTCAGAATGCTATTATTTTCCCTTATAACCATGTTATAAGGGGAAATAATACAATCTACAGAGCACCGATCCCAAGCCCGAACTTCTGTGAAGAAGTTTGGGTTTGGGCACCAAACATGCGCGATTTTTCTCACGCGAGTGCAAAACGCATTACAATGTTTTGCACTCGCGCGGAAAAATCGCGGGTGTTCCCGTAAGGCTGGGTTCACACGAGCGTGTCCGGATTAGTTCCGGATGTGTCCCGGTGTGTTGCGGCAAACCCGCGCGAGTAGGAATGCAATTGCAGTCAGTTTTGACTGCGATTGCGTTCCGATGTTCAGTTTTTATCGTGCGTGTGCAATGTGTTTTGCACGCGCGTGATAAAAAACCGACTGTGGTACCCAGACCCGAACTTCTTCACAGAAGTTCAGGTTTGGGATCGGTGTTGTGTAGATGTTATTATTTTCCCTTATAACATGGTTATAAGGGAAAATAATAGCATTCTGAAAACAGAATGCTTAGTAGGTGATCAGTTGAGGGTTAAAAAAAAATAAAAAAATTAACTCACCTTCTCCTGTTGTTCGCGTAGTTCTCCCGGTCTTTAGTTCTTTAAAAGATAAACTATGGGCTAAAGGACCTTTGGTGACGTCAGATCACATGCTCCAATCACATGGTCCATCACCGCGGTGATGGACCATGTGATTGGAGCATGTGATCTTACGTCACCAAAGGTCCTTTAGCCCATAGTTCATCTTTTGAGAAGTAAAGAAGAGACCGGGACTTACGCAAATAAACGGAGAAGGTGAGTTAATTTTTTTAAATTTTTTTTAACCCTCAACTGATCACTTACTATGCATTCTGTTTTCAGAATGCTATTATTTTCCCTTATAACCATGTTATAAGGGAAAGTAATACAGTTTATAGACTGTCACCTAGCAACCATGCGTGAAAATCGCACAGCATCCGCACTTGCTTGCGGATGCTTGCGATTTTCACGCAACCCCATTCACTTCTATGGGGCCTGCGTTGCGTGAAAAACGCAGAATATAGAGCATGCTGCGATTTTCACGCAACGCACAAGTGACGCGTGAAAATCACCGCTCATCTGAACAGCCCCATAGAAATGAATGGGTCAGGATTCAGTGCGGGTGCAATACGTTCACCTACCGCATTGCACCCGCGCGGAATACTCGCCCGTGTGAACGCAGCCTAACGCACCCGCACATTTTCCCGCAACGCCCGTGTGAAAGAGGCCTTAGGCCCCTTTCACACGAGCGTGACGGATTAGGTCCGGATGCGTTCAGTGAAACTCGCACTATTTTGCAAGCAAGTTCAGTCAGTTTGGTCTGCGATTGCGTTCAGTTGTTCAGTTTTTTCCGCGCGGGTGCGATGCGTTTTGATGCGTTTTTCACGCGCGTGATAAAAAACTGAAGGTTTACAAACAACATCTCTTAGCAACCATCAGTGAAAAACGCATCGCAGCCGCACTTGCTTGCGGATGCAATGCGTTTTTCACGCAGCCTCATTCACTTCTATGGGGCCAGAACATGCTGCGATTTTCACGCAACTCAGAACTTATGCGTGAAAAACAACGCTCATGTACACAGACCCATTCAAATGAATGGGTCAGGATTCAGTGCGGGTGCTATGCGTTCACGTCACGCATATCACCCGCGCGGAAAACTTGCTCGTGTGAAAGGGGCCTTAGACAAAGAAGATTATAGCACAAAATTAGCTAAATTGCTCTATATTTGTTTTTTTTCTAATATTCGCTATATTGCTATATATTCTTGTTTCAGAATATTAACAATATTCGAAAAAATTAATATATTAGTTTTTTCGAATATTCGTAATATTCTAAAACAAGAATATATAGCAATATAGCGAATATTAAAAAAAATTAATACGAATATACAGGGAGTGCAGAATTATTAGGCAAGTTGTATTTTTGAGGATTAATTTTATTATTGAACAACAACCATGTTCTCAATGAACCCAAAAAACTCATTAATATCAAAGCTGAATATTTTTGGAAGTAGTTTTTAGTTTGTTTTTAGTTTTAGCTATTTTAGGGGGATATGTGTGTGTGCAGGTGACTATTACTGTGCATAATTATTAGGCAACTTAACAAAAAACAAATATATACCCATTTCAATTATTTATTTTTACCAGTGAAACCAATATAACATCTCAACATTCACAAATATACATTTCTGACAATCAAAAACAAAACAAAAAGAAATCAGTGACCAATATAGCCACCTTTCTTTGCAAGGACACTCAGAAGCCTGCCATCCATGGATTCTGTCAGTGTTTTGATCTGTTCACCATCAACATTGCGTGCAGCAGCAACCACAGCCTCCCAGACACTGTTCAGAGAGGTGTACTGTTTTCCCTCCTTGTAAATCTCACATTTGATGATGGACCACAGGTTCTCAATGGGGTTCAGATCAGGTGAACAAGGAGGCCATGTCATTAGATTTTCTTCTTTTATACCCTTTCTTGCCAGCCACGCTGTGGAGTACTTGGACGCGTGTGATGGAGCATTGTCCTGCATGAAAATCATGTTTTTCTTGAAGGATGCAGACTTCTTCCTGTACCACTGCTTGAAGAAGGTGTCTTCCAGAAACTGGCAGTAGGACTGGGAGTTGAGCTTGACTCCATCCTCAACCCGAAAAGGCCCCACAAGCTCATCTTTGATGATACCAGCCCAAACCAGTACTCCACCTCCACCTTCCTGGTGTCTGAGTCGGACTGGAGCTCTCTGCCCTTTACCAATCCAGCCACGGGCCCATCCATCTGGCCCATCAAGACTCACTCTCATTTCATCAGTCCATAAAACCTTAGAAAAATCAGTCTTGACGTTTCAGCTTGTGTGTCTTTTTCAGTGGTGGTCGTCTTTTAGCCTTTCTTACCTTGGCCATGTCTCTGAGTATTGCACACCTTGTGCTTTTGGGCACTCCAGTGATGTTGCAGCTCTGAAATATGGCCAAACTGGTGGCAAGTGGCATCTTGGCAGCTGCACGCTTGACTTTTCTCAGTTCATGGGCAGTTATTTTGCGCCTTGGTTTTTCCACACGCTTCTTGCGACCCTGTTGACTATTTTGAATGAAACGCTTGATTGTTCGATGATCACGCTTCAGAAGCT
Source organism: Bufo bufo (assembly GCF_905171765.1). Lineage (NCBI taxonomy): Eukaryota > Metazoa > Chordata > Amphibia > Anura > Bufonidae > Bufo > Bufo bufo. Next base: position 10,214,000 of record NC_053391.1, read on the forward strand.
TTGCAATTTTAAGAGTGCTGCATCCCTCTGCAAGATATCTCACTATTTTTGACTTTTCTGAGCCTGTCAAGTCCTTCTTTTGACCCATTTTGCCAAAGGAAAGGAAGTTGCCTAATAATTATGCACACCTAATATAGGGTGTTGATGTCATTAGACCACACCCCTTCTCATTACAGAGATGCACATCACCAAATATGCTTAATTGGTAGTAGGCTTTCGAGCCTATACAGCTTGGAGTAAGACAACATGCATAAAGAGGATGATGTGGTCAAAATACTCATTTGCCTAATAATTCTGCACGCAGTGTAGAGCAATTTAGCTAATATAGTGCTATAATCTTTTTTTCAATAGTTGAATTTTTTTCCAATCTGAACTTCAGATGAGAAAAAAATTACAACTATTAGACAAAGAAGATTATAGCACTATATTAGCTAAATTGCTCTACATTCGGTTTTTTCGAATATTCGCTATATTGCTATATATTCTTGTTTTAGAATATTACGAATATTCGAAAAAACTAATATTTTCGATATACTGCTATATATACGTTTTTTAGAATATTCATCATTTTTCCCATTTAACGTCATGATTCCTCCCTGCTTCTTGCTTGTGGGCCAATGACTCATTGGCCCACAAGCAAGAAGCAGGGAGGAATCATGTTTTTACTCGGCAATTGAAAAATTTGCGATAAAAATTCGCATTATGAAAATTCGCAATAAAAAAATCTTGAGTATTCAAAATTACGAATATATATCACTATATTCTAAATATTCGCGAATTTTCAAATTACCTATATTCACGATAAAAATTCGAAATTCGAATATTTGTGATCAACACTATTTACTGCTACCCTCTTGCAGGTTGTCGGGAATAGTCCTTGGATTGTAAATCTCCTCCTCGACATCTGATGCAGCAGTAATCACAGACAGCACTGGACTGGAGAACACAGTTCCATCCACTTATTGAAGACTGTGGTCCCTGGGGAGCGGAGCAGCAGCTGCTGCGCTCTCACATGTCCTTTACAGTCTGTCTAATGCCGGGGAAGTTGTGACATCTCAAAGAAATGTTCTTGTCTTATGAGAAGGCGCATAATAGTCATAAACCATAAAAGACAAGGGACTGGAGACCAGTACAGAAGAAAGGTATTGTCAGGCAATGACGTCATCGGGAATCTTGAAATTCCAGTTTTTATTCGAGCCACTGTTGAACACGCTGTAGGGTGACAGCAGCGCGGCGGCCTCCTGCAGTGATGTCACATTCATCCTTATTCCCAGTGTAAACATCCAACACTCCAGTCCTCACACCCAGTATAAATAGGGTTGCCACCCGGCCGGTATCTCACCCACCAAGTGGTGTCTGTAATTTTTTTATATCAGCAGTATTAATTGCTGGTATTTTTCTGCAAGGACTGTTAGTAATGAGTAGAGATGAGCGAATTTGTCAAAAACTCAATTCAGATGGTCCTCCGAATTTCCCAAATTTATTAAATTTATTTGCGGTGAATCGCGTAAACAAAATGCTATTTCCTGTCTGCAGAGAGCCTGTATAGCGGGGTAGAACACTGTGCCTGTATAGCGGTGTAGAACACTGTGCCTGTATAGGGGTGTAGAACACTGTGCCTGTATAGCGGTGTAGAACACTGTGCCTGTATAGCGGTGTAGAACACTGCGCCTGTATAGTGGTGTAGAACACTGCGCCTGTATAGGGGTGTAGAACACTGTGCCTGTATAGTGGTGTAGAACACTGCGCCTGTATAGCGGTGTAGAACACTGTGCCTGTATAGTGGTGTAGAACACTGTGCCTGTATAGTGGTGTAGAACACTGTGCCTGTATAGTGGTGTAGAACACTGTGCCTGTATAGTGGAGTAGAGCACTGTGCCTGTATAGTGGAGTAGAGCACTGTGCCTGTATAGTGGTGTAGAACACTGTGCCTGTATAGTGGTGTAGAACACTGTGCCTGTATAGTGGTGTAGAACACTGTGCCTGTATAGTGGTGTAGAACACTGTGCCTGTATAGTGGTGTAGAACACTGTGCCTGTATAGTGGTGTAGAACACTGTGCCTGTATAGTGATGTAGAACACTGTGCCTGTATAGTGGTGTAGAACACTGTGCCTGTATAGTGGTGTAGAACACTGTGCCTGTATAGTGGTGTAGAACACTGTGCCTGTATAGTGGTGTAGAACACTGTGCCTGTATAGCGGTGTAGAACACTATGCCTGTATAGCGGTGTAGAACACTGTGCCTGTATAGTGGTGTAGAACACTGTGCCTGTATAGTGGTGTAGAACACTGCGCCTGTATAGGGGTGTAGAACACTGTGCCTGTATAGTGGTGTAGAACACTGCGCCTGTATAGGGGTGTAGAACACTGTGCCTGTATAGCGGTGTAGAACACTGTGCCTGTATAGTGGTGTAGAACACTGCGCCTGTATAGGGGTGTAGAACACTGTGCCTGTATAGCGGTGTAGAACACTGCGCCTGTATAGCGGTGTAGAACACTGTGCCCGTATAGCGGTGTAGAACACTGTGCCCGTATAGTGGTGTAGAACACTGCGCCTGTATAGGGGTGTAGAACACTGTGCCTGTATAGCGGTGTAGAACACTGTGCCTGTATAGCGGTGTAGAACACTGTGCCCGTATAGCGGTGTAGAACACTGTGCCTGTATAGCGGTGTAGAACACTGTGCCTGTATAGCGGTGTAGAACACTGTGCCTGTATAGTGGTGTAGAACACTGTGCCTGTATAGCGGTGTAGAACACTGTGCCTGTATAGGGGTGTAGAACACTGTGCCTGTATAGGGGTGTAGAACACTGTGCCTGTATAGAGGTGTAGAACACTGTGCCTGTATAGCGGTGTAGAACACTGTGCCTGTATAGCGGTGTAGAACACTGTGCCTGTATAGCGGTGTAGAACACTGTGCCTGTATAGCGGTGTAGAACACTGTGCCTGTATAGCGGTGTAGAACACTGTGCCTGTATAGCGGTGTAAAACACTGTGCCTGTATAGCGGTGTAGAACACTGTGCCTGTATAGCGGTGCAGAACACTGTGCCTGTATAGCGGTGTAGAACACTGTGCCTGTATAGCGGTGTAGAACACTGTGCCTGTATAGCGGTGTAGAACACTGTGGCTTTTTTTTTTTTTTTTTTTTACTTTTTATTTAATAACCATTTCCCCCTTAGGGGCCAGAACCTGGGATATTTTAATCCCTTGTCCTAGTCAACATGATAGAGCTCTATCAGGGTGAATAGGACGTCACACTCTCCCTGCTGCCCTGTGCATAGTGCACACAGCAGCAGGGAGATTACCATGGCAGCCAGGGCTTCAGTAGTGTCCTGGCTGCCATGGTAACCGATCGGAGCCCCAGGATTACACTGCTGGGGCTCCGATCGGAACTGCCACTGCACCACCAATGAGAGGAGGGGAGGGGACCCTGTGGCCACTGCCACCCATGATTTTAATACTGGGGGGGCTGTCACGGCTGAGGATGGGGGAAACCCTCAGCCGTGCGATGCCCGAAGATGGATGGTCGATGCAAGGCCAGGACAGGAATCAGGGAGCAGGTCACCTCCTATCAATCCCTAATTCTGACCCTGTCTCCTAGCCATATGAGCCGACCCTGATGGTGGGAGGGCTCATACTCCGGAATCTTGAAGTCCCTTCTAGCCCTCAGGGTGGCCCTAGACTAGGAGCAGGGTAAGAAAACCTGTTCCTGCTAGACACGGAGGAACAGGAGTCTCACTGGCCAAGCTACAAAGAAAGGGGAACATGAACAGCTTATGGCAATGGCAGGTAAATGCAACAACACCTACCTGCCACAGACACAGAGCCTGGAACCTATGTATAAGTGCTGGTGTCCACAAGAACTCAAACGGACACAGCACACACCACACCTCACTCAGGACCATAAGCTGCAATAACAAGGAAACCAAACACACACCTTCATAACACCATGTAACAAAGGCTATGACCACAAGGGTGGCCCCCACTGGCAGATGGTATATCACAGGATGATGACTCCAGCAGACCATGGCTGAAGTACCCCTCAGACTACTGATCTTCACTGAGGCTTTATAGCCCATGTAGCCACACCCACACAGACACACCCAGTGCACACATACTAGGAAGGGAGTTAACCCTTCCAACACAAGGCAAGGGAAGACGGCCACTTAAAGGGGAAGTACACACATAAACACAGACTTCACCTGTTGCCGCGGTCAACGGCATGCGTGGCAACCATGTCCTGGGGATCAGCCAGAAGGCCGAGACACTGCCACCACATGCATACAACACCAAACGTAGTCACAGGCAACCAAGTGAAGGAAAATGTTACTAAGCACACCATAGGCCGTGACAGGGGCGGGCGCACTGCGCCACCAATGATAATTAACCTTTAATACAGGAGGCGGGTACTGGCAGCAGATCAGCAGCAGTTAACCCCTCAGGTGCCACACCTGAGGGGTTAACTGCCGCTGATCGCAGCTCCCTGTCAGAGGCAGGATGCCGGCTATGCGATTCTGTTGCCGGCACCCGCCTCCTGTATTAAAAGTTAAAGACGACCTTTCATGAGCAGGCTACATAGAGCGGCGCCCAGGGATCTCCCTGCACCTACTATTATTTCTGGGCGCCGCTCCGTTCGCCCGCTGTGTCCCCCGCCTCCTGCTCCATATGCTAATTACTACTATCGGAGCAATGGGCAGGAGACATCAGCTTCTCTCCTCGGCGTTCCTTCTCCCAGGCTCAAGGACTGGCCCACCTTCTGTTCTACATACGTGTGCAGGGCTGGTACTGCGTTTTTGGAGAGTAATAAAGGCTTGGGACTCTCCACCTCGGCTCGGCACAAGCCATCAGTTCTCTGAAAGGTGCAGAGGGACTGTATTATCAGCAACTTGGCCAGGAACACATTCAGCTTCTGCGCCGTTGTATGAGGGGCTGTATCACAATGTAATTTCACTGCAGAACGGTGAACAGACTTACTTATATTTGCTATTAATACACCCCAAAACTGACTGCATCAAACCGCACTTTTCTTAAAGAAGCAAGAGTGAATGGTTATTTTTCACCTAAATACACCCCAAAACTGGTGGTATCAGGCAGCACTTTCACCCCAATCACAAGCAAGGTTATCTGGAATTAGTGATGTATCATATAGTGCTAAAGCAGCAGCATAACTGCAATTTGGATCCCCAATTAGTGCAGCAAGGTGTAATAGAATCGCTCCTATTACCCAGGCTGTAACCTCCCTTATTGGTCCCTGTTCTCCTTTTATACTGTAGATGATTCCTCCCTATCCTTTCCCTACACCTGGAATAATCTTTCCCTGCACTTGTAAATCATTTTTTTAGCACAATGAAGTCTTTCCTAGCACTGTCCCTAGCGCCTACTGATGTCTATCCCTGCACTAAGTACACTGGTAAATGGCAGAATCCAAGATGGCTGAGGCTATTTATAGGGCTGTGACATCACAGGGCTGGCTGGCTGCTGATTGGCTGCATGCATGGCATTGTGGGTGATCCCTCGTTCCCAGTCCTTAGTTCCTCATTCTAACATGAAGCGCGAGGAAATTCAACTTCGGTACGAATCGATTTTTTTCTTCGTCAACTTCGATTCGCTCATCTCTAGTAATGAACGCTTCCATTGTGTTCACCACGGCTCCGTCAAACAAGCAGAGCAGGGGGCATTAGTGATTCTGGGGGGCACTAATGGGGGCATAACTATTACTAGGGGCACTAATGGGGGCATGATTAATTCTGGGGGGCAATAACGGGGCAATTATTAATTCTGGGGGGCACTAATTTGGGCATTAATATTATTAGGGTGCACTAATGGGGGCATTATTAAAGGGCATGAAATGCTCCAATGCTCATATCAGGGGGGCCGGAGGAGTGAAGATGGGGATATGTCCGGGTTCAGCTCTGGGGGCACTAATGGGGGCATTACTATTACTGGGGACACTATTAATTCTGAGGGAGCTGATGGAGACATTATTAATTCTGGGGGGTGCTAATTGGGGCATTTATATTACTGAGGGGTACCAATGGGGCATTATTAATTCTGGAGGGCATTAATGGAGACATTACTACTACTGGGGGCACTAATGGAGGCATTATTAATTCTGGGGGGTGCTAATGGTGGCATTAATATTACTGGGGGGTGCTAATGGTGGCATTAATATTACTGGTGGCACCAATGGAGGCATTACTAGTACTAGGGGCACTAATGGGGGCATTATAAATTCTGGGGGAATTAATAATAATAAAATGTATTTATATACCGCCACCATAATCCGCGGCGCTTTACAAATTCATAGGGCTCATGTACGAAACAAATCTAACTGACTAATATGCAACTGAAACACTAGGAGTCAGGGCCCTGCTCGCAAGAGCTTACAATCTAAGAGGAATTGGGGGTGACACATAAGGTAGTTGATTGTGCTAAGTAGGATTCGAGTCATTATTGAACTGACAGGAGCGGTGCCGGCCGATCTGCTTCGGGTTTTGAACTACTAGAGGATCGGGTTTAGGCCGGAGGAGTAGGTGGGAGGTTTAGTCGGGGAATAGTCAGTTTAGGTAGCTTGATAAGCCTGCCTGAAAAGATGTGTTTTTAAGGCACGTTTGAAGGTGGAGAAGTTGTGGATTGACCTAGTATTCCGGGGCAGAGTATTCCAGAGAGTAGGTGCAGCTCGAGAAAAGTCTTGAAGACGGGAGTGAGAGGTACGAGTTATGGAGGCTATTAATCTTAGGTCTCTAACAGAACGGAGAGCAGGAGTTGGGTGGTAGATGGAGATGAGGGAGGAGATGTATGGAGGTGTAGCACTGTGGAGAGCACGGTAGGGTGGTAGATGGAGGTGATTAATTGAGGCATAACTATTACTGGGTCACTAATGGGGGCATTATTAATGGGAGGCATAGTGACCTAACACCCCATGTTAAGCCATGCCCCACAACCTTATCCCTTTGGGGTGTGGCTTGACTTGGCCGGTATTTTTTGTTGGGAAAGGTGGCAACCCTAGTCACAGGCTTTTGTGCAGCTCAGTCTCATTCAAGTAACTGGACCAGGGCTGCAATACCACGCACGGCCACTATGCACTGTACGGCGATGTGCTTGGCAAGCTGTAAGAAGGCTGTAAGCCCTCATTGGAACGCTTCCATCTCATACCTCCCAACCTTTAAAAATGACAAGCAAATTTTATAATACTAAACCACCCAATGCCTATATTGTGGACCTGCTTCAATTACTCACCTAGGCGTTCCCCCATGATTGTAGCACATCCTGTGTGACCGCATTGTGCCTGCTGGGGGCGCCGGCAGTTGAGTTGAATGCTGAAGCAGGGAGCGTAACCATTGCAATTAACTGTTGAGAGCGGGACATACCTCTGCCCTGCCGGTACCATGGACAGACACCGAAATCCAGGACTGTCTCGCAGGATCCAGGACGGTTAGGAGGTATGCAGTTGGACTCCCCAACAATAAGATATTGATGACCTATCCTGACACTAGGCCATCAATCCTTAAACTCCTATAATCCAGATGCCATAAAGCATATATATATATATATATATATATATATATATACTATGTAATGCCTCTTCAACCCCCCCCCCCCCCCTCCTGCTTTTACAACAGGAGGCAATTCAGAGTCGTGTGACGCTGCATCCCGTGGGATACACTGGACATTCTGCACACAGCACCCACAGATAGTAAAGAGAGGTAGTTGAAGTCAGGGGGAAAGCAGCAAGAAGTAGCATCTTATAGGATACACTCGAGGTTCTGCACAAAGGACACAATTATAGTATAAAGGAGACCAGTGTGAATCTGCATTTAACAAGAATCTGCACACAGCACCCACAGAAAGTATAGACAGACGGTGTAAGTCAGGGGAGAGCAGCATCAAGCTGCATCCCGTAGGATACAGTGGAGATTCTGCAAACAGCATTCTCAGATAGTATAGGTACAATAGGTGGTGTAAGTCAGGGAAGAGCAGAGCAGCATGAAGCTTCATCTCATAGGATACACTCAAGGTCCTGCACAAAATAAGAATTTGTTACATGCTAATGTACTGATATTGTTCACAGGAAGTCAGCTATAAAGGAGAGACTGGCAACCTGTCTACACGGGAAAGCAAGGTCTAGATTGGTAGTCAGACTGGGTGTCATATGACCCAGCTGCCCACAATGAAAGGGTTGAAAAGTTATGCATCTAAGCAAGGTACGTTAGCATTATTCCTCCAGAAAGAAATTGCTCGAGTTCTTCTTTAATGTGCACATTTTTCACTACAACTATTATCCTTTACAGTTTGGGTACATCCACACGACCGTAAGTATTTTTCTGACCGCACAGGGCCAGCGCTATACAGAAAAGGCCTATTCTTGGCCGCGATTGCGGACAAGAATAGGACATGCTTTATATTTTTTGCAGGGCCACGGAACAGAACAACGGATGCGGACAGCACACTGTGTGCTGTCCGCATCTTTTGCGGCCCCATTGAAATGAATGGGTCAAAATTGTGGAACAGATGCGGATCCATTTATACGGTCGTGTGAATGCACCGTAATCCTTACTGAGCGATTTTCCGTTTGTTCGCTTTAATTTTTTACTCCCTGCCTTCTCGGAGCCATAACTTTTTTATTTTTCCATTCACATAGCTGTATGAGGGCCTGTTATTTGTGGGACAAGTCATACTAGGGGTGGAATTGGAAAAAAATTCAATTTTGCCTGTTTTATGGTTTTCGTATGAGGAAAAACTAAAATGTTACTTTCATTCTCCGTTTCAGTATGATTACAGAGATACCACATTTATATAGTTTTTCTTGTGTTTTAATAATGAAAAAAAATTGTGGGGCAATCTATAGTTTTTTTTAATACCATTTTGTGGGGTGTATGGCTTTTTGATCACTTTTCATTTTTTTGGAGGTGAAGTGACGAAAAAAAAGGCGAATCAACCATTTTGATTTTGTTCCATCACCCTGTTCACCTTATGGAAAAATACAATTCTATTTTAAAGGGGGATCAAAACATCCGGCAACGAGGGAGGATGGCAACCAATAGCTGGCCGCAACGGGAACGAGCCTCCCTAGCGTCACCCACAATGCTAGGGATGCTCATTCCCGTTGTGGCCTGGTATTGGCTGCTTAAAACGCTGCAAATATTTTGTATGTTTGTGTTATACAAACTCTGAATGCCTTTGGGAATTGTAAAGTAGCAGGTGAGGCATTGTCATCGTACAGTGCAACACGCGTAACTGTCTCCGTCATTGATCTTCACTTTGTCTGTCCTAGGTGACAACATGAACAAATGTGACACACGAGAACAATTCACCTGCATAACGTGATGTAAATTGTATCAAAAAGCTGCTACGGTTAATTTTGCAAACTATTTATACAAGGAAAAAATGTTTTATAGTAGTTATATTCTTGTACATAGGAGCAGTATTATAGTAGTTATATTCTTGTACATAGGGAGCAGTATTATAGTAGTTATATTCTTGTACATAGGAGCAGTATTATAGTAGTTATATTCTTGTACATAGGAGCAGTATTATAGCAGTTATATTCTTGTACATAGGAGCAGTATTATAGTAGTTATATTCTTGTACATAGGAGCAGTATTATAGTAGTTATATTCTTGTACATAGGAGCAGTATTATAGTAGTTATATTCTTGTACATAGGAGCAGTATTATAGTAGTTATATTCTTGTACATAGGAGCAGTATTATAGTAGTTATATTCTTGTACATAGGAGCAGTATTATAGTAGTTATATTCTTGTACATAGGAGCAGTATTATAGTAGTTATATTCTTGTACATAGGAGGCAGTATTATAGTAGTTATATTCTTGTACATAGGAGCAGTATTATAGTAGTTATATTCTTGTACATAGGAGCAGTATTATAGCAGTTATATTCCTGTACATAGGAGCAGTATTATAGTAGTTATATTCCTGTACATAGGAGCAGTATTATAGTAGTTATATTCTTGTACATAGGAGCAGTATTATAGTAGTTATATTCTTGTACATAGGAGCAGTATTATTTTAGTTATATTCTTGTAAATAGGAGCAGTATTATAGTAGTTATATTCTTGTACATAGGAGCAGTATTATAGCAGTTATATTCTTGTACATAGGAGCAGTATTATAGTAGTTATATTCTTGTACATAGGAGCAGTATTATAGTAGTTATATTCTTGTACATAGTAGCAGTATTATAGTAGTTATATTCTTGTACATAGGAGCAGTATTATAGTAGTTATATTCTTGTACATAGGAGCAGTATTATAGTAGTTATATTCTTGTACATAGGAGCAGTATTATAGTAGTTATATTCTTGTACATAGGAGCAGTATTATAGTAGTTATATTCTTGTACATAGGAGGCAGTATTATAGTAGTTATATTCTTGTACATAGGAGCAGTATTATAGTAGTTATATTCTTGTACATAGGAGCAGTATTATAGCAGTTATATTCCTGTACATAGGAGCAGTATTATAGTAGTTATATTCCTGTACATAGGAGCAGTATTATAGTAGTTATATTCTTGTACATAGGAGGCAGTATTATAGTAGTTATATTATTGTACATAGGAGGCAGTATTATAGTAGTTATATTCTTGTACATAGGAGCAGCATTATAGTAGTTATATCCTTGTACATAGGAGCAGTATTATAGTAGTTATATTCTTGTACATAGGAGCAGTATTATAGTAGTTATATTCTTGTACATAGGAGCAGTATTATAGTAGTTATATTCTTGTACATAGGAGGCAGTATTATAGTAGTTATATTCTTGTACATAGGAGCAGTATTATAGTAGTTATATTCTTGTACATAGGAGCAGTATTATAGCAGTTAAATTCCTGTACATAGGAGCAGTATTATAGTAGTTATATTCCTGTACATAGGAGCAGTATTATAGTAGTTATATTCTTGTACATAGGAGGCAGTATTATAGTAGTTATATTATTGTACATAGGAGGCAGTATTATAGTAGTTATATTCTTGTACATAGGAGCAGCATTATAGTAGTTATATCCTTGTACATAGGAGCAGTATTATAGTAGTTATATTCTTGTACATAGGAGCAGTATTATAGTAGTTATATTCTTGTACATAGGAGCAGCATTATAGTAGTTATATTCTTGTACATAGGAGGTGTCACGGCAGACAGGATCTAAGATACACAGATAACTAAACAAACAAGTTTCTAGGCGAGAAGCTGGGGATAAGGTCACCTCCTAGCAAATCCCTAACAGCTCTCCCTATACTGCTAAGCCCACATTCAGACCCTTATGGTGGGAATAATGTGTCCTCGTGCCTGGGCTGAAAATACCCTAGAATCCCTGAGATGGTGAAAGGGGAAAAGGGGCAGCATGCTCCCTCAGAACCAGGAGGGGACAGACGTCACTCAAACAGCCTAGACAGCAAACCAAAGAAATCAGAAACCAACTTATCTTATCAGAGCAGGAACAGCCAATCCTTCCTTCCTTGCATCCACAGCCTGACGGAAGCTATAACCCGCACGAAACCCTGGGAGTGAGAGTAATTTAAACCAATGACCCCACCCAGAGCACCTGAAGGGAGGCGGATCTAGCACGACTCCAAAACAAAACAAATGACTAGACACGTGCTGCTAATCTGGCAGACCTCCGCACATCGTCTGAGCAGGGCATGACAGTACCCCCCCCTTCTACGGGTGACCTCCGGACACCCCGGACCAACCTCGGCTCGGCACAAGCCATCAGTTCTCTGAAAGGTGCAGAGGGACTGTATTATCAGCAACTTGGCCAGGAACACATTCAGCTTCTGCGCCGTTGTATGAGGGGCTGTATCACAATGTAATTTCACTGCAGAACGGTGAACAGACTTACTTATATTTGCTATTAATACACCCCAAAACTGACTGCATCAAACCGCACTTTTCTTAAAGAAGCAAGAGTGAATGGTTATTTTTCACCTAAATACACCCCAAAACTGGTGGTATCAGGCAGCACTTTCACCCCAATCACAAGCAAGGTTATCTGGAATTAGTGATGTATCATATAGTGCAAAAGCAGCAGCATAACTGCAATTTGGATCCCCAATTAGTGCAGCAAGGTGTAATAGAATCGCTCCTATTACCCAGGCTGTAACCTCCCTTATTGGTCCCTGTTCTCCTTTTATACTGTAGATGATTCCTCCCTATCCTTTCCCTACACCTGGAATAATCTTTCCCTGCACTTGTAAATCATTTTTTTAGCACAATGAAGTCTTTCCTAGCACTGTCCCTAGCGCCTACTGATGTCTATCCCTGCACTAAGTACACTGGTAAATGGCAGAATCCAAGATGGCTGAGGCTATTTATAGGGCTGTGACATCACAGGGCTGGCTGGCTGCTGATTGGCTGCATGCATGGCATTGTGGGTGATCCCTCGTTCCCAGTCCTTAGTTCCTCATTCTAACATGAAGCGCGAGGAAATTCAACTTCGGTACGAATCGATTTTTTTCTTCGTCAACTTCGATTCGCTCATCTCTAGTAATGAACGCTTCCATTGTGTTCACCACGGCTCCGTCAAACAAGCAGAGCAGGGGGCATTAGTGATTCTGGGGGGCACTAATGGGGGCATAACTATTACTAGGGGCACTAATGGGGGCATGATTAATTCTGGGGGGCAATAACGGGGCAATTATTAATTCTGGGGGGCACTAATTTGGGCATTAATATTATTAGGGGGCACTAATGGGGGCATTATTAAAGGGCATGAAATGCTCCAATGCTCATATCAGGGGGGCCGGAGGAGTGAAGATGGGGATATGTCCGGGTTCAGCTCTGGGGGCACTAATGGGGGCATTACTATTACTGGGGACACTATTAATTCTGAGGGAGCTGATGGAGACATTATTAATTCTGGGGGGTGCTAATTGGGGCATTTATATTACTGAGGGGTACCAATGGGGCATTATTAATTCTGGAGGGCATTAATGGAGACATTACTACTACTGGGGGCACTAATGGAGGCATTATTAATTCTGGGGGGTGCTAATGGTGGCATTAATATTACTGGGGGGTGCTAATGGTGGCATTAATATTACTGGGGGGTGCTAATGGTGGCATTAATATTACTGGTGGCACCAATGGAGGCATTACTAGTACTAGGGGCACTAATGGGGGCATTATAAATTCTGGGGGAATTAATAATAATAAAATGTATTTATATACCGCCACCATAATCCGCGGCGCTTTACAAATTCATAGGGCTCATGTACGAAACAAATCTAACTGACTAATATGCAACTGAAACACTAGGAGTCAGGGCCCTGCTCGCAAGAGCTTACAATCTAAGAGGAATTGGGGGTGACACATAAGGTAGTTGATTGTGCTAAGTAGGATTCGAGTCATTATTGAACTGACAGGAGCGGTGCCGGCCGATCTGCTTCGGGTTTTGAACTACTAGAGGATCGGGTTTAGGCCGGAGGAGTAGGTGGGAGGTTTAGTCGGGGAATAGTCAGTTTAGGTAGCTTGATAAGCCTGCCTGAAAAGATGTGTTTTTAAGGCACGTTTGAAGGTGGAGAAGTTGTGGATTGACCTAGTATTTCGGGGCAGAGTATTCCAGAGAGTAGGTGCAGCTCGAGAAAAGTCTTGAAGACGGGAGTGAGAGCTACGAATTATGGAGGTTATTAATCTTAGGTCGCTAATAGAACGGAGAGCAGGAGTAGGGTGGTAGATGGAGGTGAGGGAGGAGATGTATGGAGGTGCAGCACTGTGGAGAACACGAGTAGGATGGTAGATGGAGATGAGGAAGGAGATGTATGGAGGTGCAGCACTGTGGAGAGCACGAGTAGGGTGGTAGATGGAGGTGAGGAAGGAGATGTATGGAGGTGCAGCACTGTGGAGAGCACGAGTAGGGTGGTAGATGGAGGTGAGGAAGGAGATGTATGGAGGTGCAGCACTGTGGAGAGCACGGTAGGGTGGTAGATGGAGGTGATTAATTGAGGCATTACTATTACTGGGTCACTAATAAGGGCATTATTAATAATGGGAGGCATAGTGACCTAACACCCCATGTTAAGCCATGCCCCACAACCTTATCCCTTTGGGGTGTGGCTTGACTTGGCCGGTATTTTTTGTTGGGAAAGGTGGCAACCCTAGTCACAGGCTTTTGTGCAGCTCAGTCTCATTCAAGTAACTGGACCAGGACTGCAATACCACGCACGGCCACTATGCACTGTACGGCGATGTGCTTGGCAAGTTGTAAGAAGGCTGTAAGCCCTCATTGGAACGCTTCCATCTCATACCTCCCAACCTTTAAAAATGACAAGCAAATTTTATAATACTAAACCACCCAATGCCTATATTGTGGACCTGCTTCAATTACTCACCTAGGCGTTCCCCCATGATTGTAGCACATCCTGTGTGACCGCATTGTGCCTGCTGGGGGCGCCGGCAGTTGAGTTGAATGCTGAAGCAGGGAGCGTAACCATTGCAATTAACTGTTGAGAGCGGGACATACCTCTGCCCTGCCGGTACCATGGACAGACACCGAAATCCAGGACTGTCTCGCAGGATCCAGGACGGTTAGGAGGTATGCAGTTGGACTCCCCAACAATAAGATATTGATGACCTATCCTGACACTAGGCCATCAATCCTTAAACTCCTATAATCCAGATGCCATAAAGCATATATATATATATATATATATATATATACTATGTAATGCCTCTTCAACCCCCCCCCCCCCTCCTGCTTTTACAACAGGAGGCAATTCAGAGTCGTGTGACGCTGCATCCCGTGGGATACACTGGACATTCTGCACACAGCACCCACAGATAGTAAAGAGAGGTAGTTGAAGTCAGGGGGAAAGCAGCAAGAAGTAGCATCTTATAGGATACACTCGAGGTTCTGCACAAAGGACACAATTATAGTATAAAGGAGACCAGTGTGAATCTGCATTTAACAAGAATCTGCACACAGCACCCACAGAAAGTATAGACAGACGGTGTAAGTCAGGGGAGAGCAGCATCAAGCTGCATCCCGTAGGATACAGTGGAGATTCTGCAAACAGCATTCTCAGATAGTATAGGTACAATAGGTGGTGTAAGTCAGGGAAGAGCAGAGCAGCATGAAGCTTCATCTCATAGGATACACTCAAGGTCCTGCACAAAATAAGAATTTGTTACATGCTAATGTACTGATATTGTTCACAGGAAGTCAGCTATAAAGGAGAGACTGGCAACCTGTCTACACGGGAAAGCAAGGTCTAGATTGGTAGTCAGACTGGGTGTCATATGACCCAGCTGCCCACAATGAAAGGGTTGAAAAGTTATGCATCTAAGCAAGGTACGTTAGCATTATTCCTCCAGAAAGAAATTGCTCGAGTTCTTCTTTAATGTGCACATTTTTCACTACAACTATTATCCTTTACAGTTTGGGTACATCCACACGACCGTAAGTATTTTTCTGACCGCACAGGGCCAGCGCTATACAGAAAAGGCCTATTCTTGGCCGCGATTGCGGACAAGAATAGGACATGCTTTATATTTTTTGCAGGGCCACGGAACAGAACAACGGATGCGGACAGCACACTGTGTGCTGTCCGCATCTTTTGCGGCCCCATTGAAATGAATGGGTCAAAATTGTGGAACAGATGCGGATCCATTTATACGGTCGTGTGAATGCACCGTAATCCTTACTGAGCGATTTTCCGTTTGTTCGCTTTAATTTTTTACTCCCTGCCTTCTCGGAGCCATAACTTTTTTATTTTTCCATTCACATAGCTGTATGAGGGCCTGTTATTTGTGGGACAAGTCATACTAGGGGTGGAATTGGAAAAAAATTCAATTTTGCCTGTTTTATGGTTTTCGTATGAGGAAAAACTAAAATGTTACTTTCATTCTCCGTTTCAGTATGATTACAGAGATACCACATTTATATAGTTTTTCTTGTGTTTTAATAATGAAAAAAAATTGTGGGGCAATCTATAGTTTTTATTAATACCATTTTGTGGGGTGTATGGCTTTTTGATCACTTTTCATTTTTTTGGAGGTGAAGTGACGAAAAAAAAGGCGAATCAACCATTTTGATTTTGTTCCATCACCCTGTTCACCTTATGGAAAAATACAATTCTATTTTAAAGGGGGATCAAAACATCCGGCAACGAGGGAGGATGGCAACCAATAGCTGGCCGCAACGGGAACGAGCCTCCCTAGCGTCACCCACAATGCTAGGGATGCTCATTCCCGTTGTGGCCTGGTATTGGCTGCTTAAAACGCTGCAAATATTTTGTATGTTTGTGTTATACAAACTCTGAATGCCTTTGGGAATTGTAAAGTAGCAGGTGAGGCATTGTCATCGTACAGTGCAACACGCGTAACTGTCTCCGTCATTGATCTTCACTTTGTCTGTCCTAGGTGACAACATGAACAAATGTGACACACGAGAACAATTCACCTGCATAACGTGATGTAAATTGTATCAAAAAGCTGCTACGGTTAATTTTGCAAACTATTTATACAAGGAAAAAATGTTTTATAGTAGTTATATTCTTGTACATAGGAGCAGTATTATAGTAGTTATATTCTTGTACATAGGGAGCAGTATTATAGTAGTTATATTCTTGTACATAGGAGCAGTATTATAGTAGTTATATTCTTGTACATAGGAGCAGTATTATAGCAGTTATATTCTTGTACATAGGAGCAGTATTATAGTAGTTATATTCTTGTACATAGGAGCAGTATTATAGTAGTTATATTCTTGTACATAGGAGCAGTATTATAGTAGTTATATTCTTGTACATAGGAGCAGTATTATAGTAGTTATATTCTTGTACATAGGAGCAGTATTATAGTAGTTATATTCTTGTACATAGGAGCAGTATTATAGTAGTTATATTCTTGTACATAGGAGCAGTATTATAGTAGTTATATTCTTGTACATAGGAGGCAGTATTATAGTAGTTATATTCTTGTACATAGGAGCAGTATTATAGTAGTTATATTCTTGTACATAGGAGCAGTATTATAGCAGTTATATTCCTGTACATAGGAGCAGTATTATAGTAGTTATATTCCTGTACATAGGAGCAGTATTATAGTAGTTATATTCTTGTACATAGGAGCAGTATTATAGTAGTTATATTCTTGTACATAGGAGCAGTATTATTTTAGTTATATTCTTGTAAATAGGAGCAGTATTATAGTAGTTATATTCTTGTACATAGGAGCAGTATTATAGCAGTTATATTCTTGTACATAGGAGCAGTATTATAGTAGTTATATTCTTGTACATAGGAGCAGTATTATAGTAGTTATATTCTTGTACATAGTAGCAGTATTATAGTAGTTATATTCTTGTACATAGGAGCAGTATTATAGTAGTTATATTCTTGTACATAGGAGCAGTATTATAGTAGTTATATTCTTGTACATAGGAGCAGTATTATAGTAGTTATATTCTTGTACATAGGAGCAGTATTATAGTAGTTATATTCTTGTACATAGGAGGCAGTATTATAGTAGTTATATTCTTGTACATAGGAGCAGTATTATAGTAGTTATATTCTTGTACATAGGAGCAGTATTATAGCAGTTAAATTCCTGTACATAGGAGCAGTATTATAGTAGTTATATTCCTGTACATAGGAGCAGTATTATAGTAGTTATATTCTTGTACATAGGAGGCAGTATTATAGTAGTTATATTATTGTACATAGGAGGCAGTATTATAGTAGTTATATTCTTGTACATAGGAGCAGCATTATAGTAGTTATATCCTTGTACATAGGAGCAGTATTATAGTAGTTATATTCTTGTACATAGGAGCAGTATTATAGTAGTTATATTCTTGTACATAGGAGCAGCATTATAGTAGTTATATTCTTGTACATAGGAGGTGTCACGGCAGACAGGATCTAAGATACACAGATAACTAAACAAACAAGTTTCTAGGCGAGAAGCTGGGGATAAGGTCACCTCCTAGCAAATCCCTAACAGCTCTCCCTATACTGCTAAGCCCACATTCAGACCCTTATGGTGGGAATAATGTGTCCTCGTGCCTGGGCTGAAAATACCCTAGAATCCCTGAGATGGTGAAAGGGGAAAAGGGGCAGCATGCTCCCTCAGAACCAGGAGGGGACAGACGTCACTCAAACAGCCTAGACAGCAAACCAAAGAAATCAGAAACCAACTTATCTTATCAGAGCAGGAACAGCCAATCCTTCCTTCCTTGCATCCACAGCCTGACGGAAGCTATAACCCGCACGAAACCCTGGGAGTGAGAGTAATTTAAACCAATGACCCCACCCAGAGCACCTGAAGGGAGGCGGATCTAGCACGACTCCAAAACAAAACAAATGACTAGACACGTGCTGCTAATCTGGCAGACCTCCGCACATCGTCTGAGCAGGGCATGACAGTACCCCCCCTTCTACGGGTGACCTCCGGACACCCCGGACCAACCTCGGCTCGGCACAAGCCATCAGTTCTCTGAAAGGTGCAGAGGGACTGTATTATCAGCAACTTGGCCAGGAACACATTCAGCTTCTGCGCCGTTGTATGAGGGGCTGTATCACAATGTAATTTCACTGCAGAACGGTGAACAGACTTACTTATATTTGCTATTAATACACCCCAAAACTGACTGCATCAAACCGCACTTTTCTTAAAGAAGCAAGAGTGAATGGTTATTTTTCACCTAAATACACCCCAAAACTGGTGGTATCAGGCAGCACTTTCACCCCAATCACAAGCAAGGTTATCTGGAATTAGTGATGTATCATATAGTGCAAAAGCAGCAGCATAACTGCAATTTGGATCCCCAATTAGTGCAGCAAGGTGTAATAGAATCGCTCCTATTACCCAGGCTGTAACCTCCCTTATTGGTCCCTGTTCTCCTTTTATACTGTAGATGATTCCTCCCTATCCTTTCCCTACACCTGGAATAATCTTTCCCTGCACTTGTAAATCATTTTTTTAGCACAATGAAGTCTTTCCTAGCACTGTCCCTAGCGCCTACTGATGTCTATCCCTGCACTAAGTACACTGGTAAATGGCAGAATCCAAGATGGCTGAGGCTATTTATAGGGCTGTGACATCACAGGGCTGGCTGGCTGCTGATTGGCTGCATGCATGGCATTGTGGGTGATCCCTCGTTCCCAGTCCTTAGTTCCTCATTCTAACATGAAGCGCGAGGAAATTCAACTTCGGTACGAATCGATTTTTTTCTTCGTCAACTTCGATTCGCTCATCTCTAGTAATGAACGCTTCCATTGTGTTCACCACGGCTCCGTCAAACAAGCAGAGCAGGGGGCATTAGTGATTCTGGGGGGCACTAATGGGGGCATAACTATTACTAGGGGCACTAATGGGGGCATGATTAATTCTGGGGGGCAATAACGGGGCAATTATTAATTCTGGGGGGCACTAATTTGGGCATTAATATTATTAGGGGGCACTAATGGGGGCATTATTAAAGGGCATGAAATGCTCCAATGCTCATATCAGGGGGGCCGGAGGAGTGAAGATGGGGATATGTCCGGGTTCAGCTCTGGGGGCACTAATGGGGGCATTACTATTACTGGGGACACTATTAATTCTGAGGGAGCTGATGGAGACATTATTAATTCTGGGGGGTGCTAATTGGGGCATTTATATTACTGAGGGGTACCAATGGGGCATTATTAATTCTGGAGGGCATTAATGGAGACATTACTACTACTGGGGGCACTAATGGAGGCATTATTAATTCTGGGGGGTGCTAATGGTGGCATTAATATTACTGGGGGGTGCTAATGGTGGCATTAATATTACTGGGGGGTGCTAATGGTGGCATTAATATTACTGGTGGCACCAATGGAGGCATTACTAGTACTAGGGGCACTAATGGGGGCATTATAAATTCTGGGGGAATTAATAATAATAAAATGTATTTATATACCGCCACCATAATCCGCGGCGCTTTACAAATTCATAGGGCTCATGTACGAAACAAATCTAACTGACTAATATGCAACTGAAACACTAGGAGTCAGGGCCCTGCTCGCAAGAGCTTACAATCTAAGAGGAATTGGGGGTGACACATAAGGTAGTTGATTGTGCTAAGTAGGATTCGAGTCATTATTGAACTGACAGGAGCGGTGCCGGCCGATCTGCTTCGGGTTTTGAACTACTAGAGGATCGGGTTTAGGCCGGAGGAGTAGGTGGGAGGTTTAGTCGGGGAATAGTCAGTTTAGGTAGCTTGATAAGCCTGCCTGAAAAGATGTGTTTTTAAGGCACGTTTGAAGGTGGAGAAGTTGTGGATTGACCTAGTATTTCGGGGCAGAGTATTCCAGAGAGTAGGTGCAGCTCGAGAAAAGTCTTGAAGACGGGAGTGAGAGCTACGAATTATGGAGGTTATTAATCTTAGGTCGCTAATAGAACGGAGAGCAGGAGTAGGGTGGTAGATGGAGGTGAGGGAGGAGATGTATGGAGGTGCAGCACTGTGGAGAACACGAGTAGGATGGTAGATGGAGATGAGGAAGGAGATGTATGGAGGTGCAGCACTGTGGAGAGCACGAGTAGGGTGGTAGATGGAGGTGAGGAAGGAGATGTATGGAGGTGCAGCACTGTGGAGAGCACGAGTAGGGTGGTAGATGGAGGTGAGGAAGGAGATGTATGGAGGTGCAGCACTGTGGAGAGCACGGTAGGGTGGTAGATGGAGGTGATTAATTGAGGCATTACTATTACTGGGTCACTAATAAGGGCATTATTAATAATGGGAGGCATAGTGACCTAACACCCCATGTTAAGCCATGCCCCACAACCTTATCCCTTTGGGGTGTGGCTTGACTTGGCCGGTATTTTTTGTTGGGAAAGGTGGCAACCCTAGTCACAGGCTTTTGTGCAGCTCAGTCTCATTCAAGTAACTGGACCAGGACTGCAATACCACGCACGGCCACTATGCACTGTACGGCGATGTGCTTGGCAAGTTGTAAGAAGGCTGTAAGCCCTCATTGGAACGCTTCCATCTCATACCTCCCAACCTTTAAAAATGACAAGCAAATTTTATAATACTAAACCACCCAATGCCTATATTGTGGACCTGCTTCAATTACTCACCTAGGCGTTCCCCCATGATTGTAGCACATCCTGTGTGACCGCATTGTGCCTGCTGGGGGCGCCGGCAGTTGAGTTGAATGCTGAAGCAGGGAGCGTAACCATTGCAATTAACTGTTGAGAGCGGGACATACCTCTGCCCTGCCGGTACCATGGACAGACACCGAAATCCAGGACTGTCTCGCAGGATCCAGGACGGTTAGGAGGTATGCAGTTGGACTCCCCAACAATAAGATATTGATGACCTATCCTGACACTAGGCCATCAATCCTTAAACTCCTATAATCCAGATGCCATAAAGCATATATATATATATATATATATACTATGTAATGCCTCTTCAACCCCCCCCCCCCCCTCCTGCTTTTACAACAGGAGGCAATTCAGAGTCGTGTGACGCTGCATCCCGTGGGATACACTGGACATTCTGCACACAGCACCCACAGATAGTAAAGAGAGGTAGTTGAAGTCAGGGGGAAAGCAGCAAGAAGTAGCATCTTATAGGATACACTCGAGGTTCTGCACAAAGGACACAATTATAGTATAAAGGAGACCAGTGTGAATCTGCATTTAACAAGAATCTGCACACAGCACCCACAGAAAGTATAGACAGACGGTGTAAGTCAGGGGAGAGCAGCATCAAGCTGCATCCCGTAGGATACAGTGGAGATTCTGCAAACAGCATTCTCAGATAGTATAGGTACAATAGGTGGTGTAAGTCAGGGAAGAGCAGAGCAGCATGAAGCTTCATCTCATAGGATACACTCAAGGTCCTGCACAAAATAAGAATTTGTTACATGCTAATGTACTGATATTGTTCACAGGAAGTCAGCTATAAAGGAGAGACTGGCAACCTGTCTACACGGGAAAGCAAGGTCTAGATTGGTAGTCAGACTGGGTGTCATATGACCCAGCTGCCCACAATGAAAGGGTTGAAAAGTTATGCATCTAAGCAAGGTACGTTAGCATTATTCCTCCAGAAAGAAATTGCTCGAGTTCTTCTTTAATGTGCACATTTTTCACTACAACTATTATCCTTTACAGTTTGGGTACATCCACACGACCGTAAGTATTTTTCTGACCGCACAGGGCCAGCGCTATACAGAAAAGGCCTATTCTTGGCCGCGATTGCGGACAAGAATAGGACATGCTTTATATTTTTTGCAGGGCCACGGAACAGAACAACGGATGCGGACAGCACACTGTGTGCTGTCCGCATCTTTTGCGGCCCCATTGAAATGAATGGGTCAAAATTGTGGAACAGATGCGGATCCATTTATACGGTCGTGTGAATGCACCGTAATCCTTACTGAGCGATTTTCCGTTTGTTCGCTTTAATTTTTTACTCCCTGCCTTCTCGGAGCCATAACTTTTTTATTTTTCCATTCACATAGCTGTATGAGGGCCTGTTATTTGTGGGACAAGTCATACTAGGGGTGGAATTGGAAAAAAATTCAATTTTGCCTGTTTTATGGTTTTCGTATGAGGAAAAACTAAAATGTTACTTTCATTCTCCGTTTCAGTATGATTACAGAGATACCACATTTATATAGTTTTTCTTGTGTTTTAATAATGAAAAAAAATTGTGGGGCAATCTATAGTTTTTATTAATACCATTTTGTGGGGTGTATGGCTTTTTGATCACTTTTCATTTTTTTGGAGGTGAAGTGACGAAAAAAAAGGCGAATCAACCATTTTGATTTTGTTCCATCACCCTGTTCACCTTATGGAAAAATACAATTCTATTTTAAAGGGGGATCAAAACATCCGGCAACGAGGGAGGATGGCAACCAATAGCTGGCCGCAACGGGAACGAGCCTCCCTAGCGTCACCCACAATGCTAGGGATGCTCATTCCCGTTGTGGCCTGGTATTGGCTGCTTAAAACGCTGCAAATATTTTGTATGTTTGTGTTATACAAACTCTGAATGCCTTTGGGAATTGTAAAGTAGCAGGTGAGGCATTGTCATCGTACAGTGCAACACGCGTAACTGTCTCCGTCATTGATCTTCACTTTGTCTGTCCTAGGTGACAACATGAACAAATGTGACACACGAGAACAATTCACCTGCATAACGTGATGTAAATTGTATCAAAAAGCTGCTACGGTTAATTTTGCAAACTATTTATACAAGGAAAAAATGTTTTATAGTAGTTATATTCTTGTACATAGGAGCAGTATTAT
The DNA here is from genome assembly GCF_905171765.1 of Bufo bufo. Taxonomy (NCBI): domain Eukaryota; kingdom Metazoa; phylum Chordata; class Amphibia; order Anura; family Bufonidae; genus Bufo; species Bufo bufo. The sequence continues at coordinate 10,237,245 of NC_053391.1, forward strand.
AGTAGTTATATTCTTGTACATAGGGAGCAGTATTATAGTAGTTATATTCTTGTACATAGGAGCAGTATTATAGTAGTTATATTCTTGTACATAGGAGCAGTATTATAGCAGTTATATTCTTGTACATAGGAGCAGTATTATAGTAGTTATATTCTTGTACATAGGAGCAGTATTATAGTAGTTATATTCTTGTACATAGGAGCAGTATTATAGTAGTTATATTCTTGTACATAGGAGCAGTATTATAGTAGTTATATTCTTGTACATAGGAGCAGTATTATAGTAGTTATATTCTTGTACATAGGAGCAGTATTATAGTAGTTATATTCTTGTACATAGGAGCAGTATTATAGTAGTTATATTCTTGTACATAGGAGGCAGTATTATAGTAGTTATATTCTTGTACATAGGAGCAGTATTATAGTAGTTATATTCTTGTACATAGGAGCAGTATTATAGCAGTTATATTCCTGTACATAGGAGCAGTATTATAGTAGTTATATTCCTGTACATAGGAGCAGTATTATAGTAGTTATATTCTTGTACATAGGAGGCAGTATTATAGTAGTTATATTCTTGTACATAGGAGCAGTATTATTTTAGTTATATTCTTGTACATAGGAGCAGTATTATAGTAGTTATATTCTTGTACATAGGAGCAGTATTATAGTAGTTATATTCTTTACATAGGAGCAGTATTATAGTAGTTATATTCTTGTACATAGGAGGCAGTATTATAGTAGTTATATTCTTGTACATAGTAGCAGTATTATAGTAGTTATATTCTTGTACATAGGAGCAGTATTATAGTAGTTATATTCTTGTACATAGGAGCAGTATTATAGTAGTTATATTCTTGTACATAGGAGCAGTATTATAGTAGTTATATTCCTGTACATAGGAGCAGTATTATAGTAGTTATATTCTTGTACATAGGAGGCAGTATTATAGTAGTTATATTCTTGTATATAGGGAGCAGTATTATAGTAGTTATATTCTTGTACATAGGAGCAGTATTATAGTAGTTATATTCTTGTACATAGGAGCAGTATTGTAGTAGTTATATTCTTGTACATAGGAGCAGTATTATAGTAGTTATATTCTTGTACATAGGAGCAGTATTATAGTAGTTATATTCTTGTACATAGGAGCAGTATTATAGTAGTTATATTCTTGTACATAGGAGCAGTATTATAGTAGTTATATTCTTGTACATAGGAGCAGTATTATAGTAGTTATATTCTTGTACATAGGAGCAGTATTATAGTAGTTATATTATTGTACATAGGAGGCAGTATTATAGTAGTTATATTCTTGTACATAGGAGCAGCATTATAGTAGTTATATCCTTGTACATAGGAGCAGTATTATAGTAGTTATATTCTTGTACATAGGAGCAGTATTATAGTAGTTATATTCTTGTACATAGGAGCAGCATTATAGTAGTTATATTCTTGTACACAGGAGCAGTATTATAGTAGTTATATTCTTGTACATAGGAGCAGTATTATAGTAGTTATATTCTTGTACATAGGAGCAGCATTATAGTAGTTATATTCTTGTACACAGGAGGTGTCACGGCAGACAGGATCTAAGATACACAGATAACTAAACAAACAAGTTTCTAGGCGAGAAGCTGGGGATAAGGTAACCTCCTAGCAAATTCCTAACAGCTCTCCCTATACTGCTAAGCCCACATTCAGACCCTTATGGTGGGAATAATGTGTCCTCGTGCCTGGGCTGAAAATACCCTAGAATCCCTGAGATGGTGAAAGGGGAAAAGGGGCAGCATGCTCCCTCAGAACCAGGAGGGGACAGACGTCACTCAAACAGCCTAGACAGCAAACCAAAGAAATCAGAAACCAACTTATCTTATCAGAGCAGGAACAGCCAATCCTTCCTTCCTTGCATCCACAGCCTGACGGAAGCTATAACCCGCACGAAACCCTGGGAGTGAGAGTAATTTAAACCAATGACCCCACCCAGAGCACCTGAAGGGAGGCGGATCTAGCACGACTCCAAAACAAAACAAATGACTAGACACGTGCTGCTAATCTGGCAGACCTCCGCACATCGTCTGAGCAGGGCATGACAGTACCCCCCCTTCTACGGGTGACCTCCGGACACCCCGGACCAACCTTATCCGGGTAGGATCTGTGAAAAGCCCTAACCAGTTGGCTGGCACTGACATCCAGCGCCGGAACCCACATCCTTTCCTCATGGCCGTATCCCCTCCAGTGTACCAGGTACTGAAGGGAACCCTGAAGAACTCTAGAGTCAAGAACCCTGGAGATCTCGAACTCTAAATTTCCATCGACCAGAACAGGAGGAGGGGGCAATGGCGATGGTTCCACCAGTTTCACATATTTTTTCAATAAAGACCTGTGGAATACAGTAGGTGTTTGTGAGATTGTGCTTTTAGCACGACAGCGTCGCGCTGATACTCGGCGACATGGTGCCGAGATCTCGCACTCACTGGAATAGTGACAGCACATCCCAGCAAGCGCGTCATAGAAGCGACGGGAGATCCGACTTGGATTCCCGCCAATTCTACACGTGTGCGGCGTTTGTTATGAATCCTGAGGGGGAAGTCCCCGCCGGATTTTAAATAAAAATCCGGCCTGGGTCCCCCCCTCAGGAGCATACCGGGCCCTTAGGTCTGTTATGGGTTGTAAGGAGAGCCCCCCCTACGCCGAAAAAAACGGCGTAGGGGTCCCCCTACAACCCATACCAGACCCGTATCCAAAGCACGCTACCCGGCCAGCCAGGAAGGGAGTGGGGACGAGCGAGCGCCCCCCCCCCCCCCTCCTGAGCCGTACCAGGCTGCATGCCCTCAACATGGGGGGGTTGGGTGCTCTGGGGCAGGGGGCGCACTGCGGCCCCCCCACCTCAGAGCACCCTGTCCCCATGTTGATGAGGACAGGGCCCCTTCCCGACAACCCTGGCCGTTGGTTGTCGGGGTATGCGGGCGGGAGGCTTATCGGAATCTGGGAGCCCCCTTTAATAAGGGGGCCCCCAGATACCGGCCCCCCACCCTAAGTGAATGAGTATGGGGTACATCGTACCCCTACCCATTCACCTGCAAGAAAAGTGGTAAAAACACAAATAAACCACACAGTGTATTAAAATATTTTATTTTTCTGCTCCGGAGGCCGCCCCCTGTCTTCTTTATTAGCTCTTTTACCAGGGGGGGCTCTTCTTCTTCCGCTATCCCGACGGGTCTTCTCCGCTATCCGGGGGGTCTTCTCAACTCTCCGGGGTTCTCCTTCTGTCTTCTCCGCTATCCGGGGGGGTCTTCTCAACTCTCCGGGGTTCTCCTTCTGTCTTCTCCGCTATCCGGGGGGTCTTCTCAACTCTCCGGGGTTCTCCTTCTGTCTTCTCCTTCTGTCTTGTTGACTCGGCGCACCCCGGTTCTTCGTCTCGCGAGACTCGGCGCACCCCGGTTCTTAGTCTCGCGAGACGTCTCGCGAGACGAAGAACCGGGGTGCGCCGAGTCAACAAGACAGAAGGAGAAGACAGAAGGAGAACCCCGGAGAGTTGAGAAGACCCCCCCGGATAGCGGAGAAGACAGAAGGAGAACCCCGGAGAGTTGAGAAGACCCCCCCGGATAGCGGAGAAGACAGAAGGAGAACCCCGGAGAGTTGAGAAGACCCCCCGGATAGCGGAGAAGACCCGTCGGGATAGCGGAAGAAGAAGAGCCCCCCCTGGTAAAAGAGCTAATAAAGAAGACAGGGGGCGGCCTCCGGAGCAGAAAAATAAAATATTTTAATACACTGTGTGGTTTATTTGTGTTTTTACCACTTTTCTTGCAGGTGAATGGGTAGGGGTACGATGTACCCCATACTCATTCACTTAGGGTGGGGGGGCCGGTATCTGGGGGCCCCCTTATTAAAGGGGGCTCCCAGATTCCGATAAGCCTCCCGCCCGCATACCCCGACAACCAACGGCCAGGGTTGTCGGGAAGGGGCCCTGTCCTCATCAACATGGGGACAGGGTGCTCTGAGGTGGGGGGGCCGCAGTGCGCCCCCTGCCCCAGAGCACCCAACCCCCCCATGTTGAGGGCATGCAGCCTGGTACGGCTCAGGAGGGGGGGGGGGGCGCTCGCTCGTCCCCACTCCCTTCCTGGCTGGCCGGGTAGCGTGCTTTGGATACGGGTCTGGTATGGATTGTAGGGGGACCCCTACGCCGTTTTTTTCGGCGTAGGGGGGGCTCTCCTTACAACCCATAACAGACCTAAGGGCCCGGTATGCTCCTGAGGGGGGGACCCAGGCCGGATTTTTATTTAAAATCCGGCGGGGACTTCCCCCTCAGGATTCATAACAAACGCTGCACACGTGTAGAATTGGCGGGAATCCAAGTCGGATCTCCCGTCGCTTCTATGACGGCTCTGTCTCCATCGCGGCAAGCCAGCTCGGCGCTGGCTCCCGCGATGGGGCTCGTAGGTGCTCAATCTCGCCGAGAAAGAGAGCGAGATTGACACAAAATCGGGTTCACCTACTGTACATCATGGATCCTCCAAGTCTGCGGAAGATCCAGCCGAAACGCTACTGGATTTATCACCGCAGATATTTTGTACGGACCAATAAATCTTGGACCCAGTTTCCAAGATGGCACTCTCAGTTTAATATTTTTAGTGGACAACCACACCAGATCACCCACACACAGGTCCGGACCAGTCACACGTCTCTTGTCAGCCATTCGCTTATACCTCTCACCCATCTTTTCCAAATTCATCTGGATCCTCCGCCAGATAGAAGACAAGGCAGAAGAAAATCTCTCCTCCTCTGGCATCCCAGAGGAACTAGTCCCAGAAAAGGTACCAAACTGACGATGAAAACCGTATGCGCCAAAAAATGGCGACTTACCCGTGGACTCCTGCCTACGGTTATTCAAAGCAAACTCTGCTAGGGACAAGAATGAGGACCAGTCCTCATGATTCTCAGCCACAAAGCACCTCAAGTAGGTCTCCAGGTTTTGATTAGTACGCTCTGTCTGTCTGCGGATGAAAAGCCGAAGAGAACGAAAGTTGAATGCCAAGTCGAGAGCAGAACGCCCTCCAAAACCTGGAGACAAACTGCGTGCCCCTATCAGAAACCACATCCGAAGGAATACCATGCAATTTCACGATATTATCAACAAAAATCTGCGCAAGAGTCTTGGCATTAGGCAGACTAGTTAACGATATAAAGTGAGCCATTTTACTAAAACGGTCAACTACCACCAAAATTACTGTTTTCCCGGAGGAACTCGGCAGATCCGTAATAAAGTCCATAGACAAGTGCATCCAAGGACGAGACGGAATAGACAAAGGAAGGAGTGAACCAGCCGGTCGAGTATGAGCAACCTTTGACCGCGCACAGGTTTCACAAGCTGCCACGTAATCCTCAATGCTCTTACGTAACCCGGGCTACCAGAACCTCCAGGACACAAGGTCACAGGTGGACTTACCACCAGGATGTCCAGCAAGGACAGTATCGTGATGTTCCTTGAATACCTTGTATCGCAGACCTTCAGGAACAAACAACCTCCCTGGGGACAATAACCAGGAGCCTCCTCCTGGGCTCCCAACACCTTCATCTCCAATTCGGGATACAGAGCTGAGACCACCACCCCATCAGCCAAAATCGGAGCAGGATACTCTGAATCACATCCCCCAGGAAAACTGCGAGACAATGCATCCGCCTTGACGTTTTTAACCCCCGGGCGAAAAGTAACCACAAAATTGAACCTGGTAAAAAACAGTGACCGTCTGGCCTGTCTAGGGTTCAGACGCTTGGCAGATTGCAGTTAAGCCAAGTTCTTATGATCCGTATATTCTGTAACTGGGTGAGACGCCCCCTCCAACCAGTGACGCCATTCCTCAAAGGCCAACTTGATGGCCAGCAACTCTCTATCTCCCACATCATAATTCTTCTCGGCGACCGAGAGCTTCTTGGAAAAAAAAGCACACGGGACCCACTTGCCAGGAGATGAACCCTGCGACAGCAACGCTCCAACCCCCACTTCTGATGCATCAACCTCCACCACGAATGGCTGAGACACATCGGGCTGCACCAGAATGGGAGCAGACGCAAAACACTCCTTAATAGTCGAAAAGGCCTGCAATGCCTCATCCAACCAGACAGAGACGTCGGCGCCCTTCTTTGTCATATCAGTCAGAGGTCTTACATTGGTAGAATAGTTCGAAATAAATTTTCTATAATAATTAGTAAACCCCAAAAACTGCATCAAAGCTTTCTGATTCTCTGGTCGGTCCCATTCCAGAACCGCCCGGACCTTCTCGGGTTCCATACGAAAACCAGAGTCAGAAAGCATATATCCCAAAAACGGAAGCTCCTGCACAGAAAACACACATTTCTCCAATTTGGCATATAATTTATTCTCCCGAAGGATCGTCAAAACCTGTCTCACATGTTCCTGATGGCCTGGGTCTTCAGATCAGGAGAGTAAATTAAAATGTCATCCAAGTAAACTACCACGAACCTCCCCACCAAATGATGGAAAATGTCATTGACGAATCGCTGAAATACCGCTGGTGCGTTCGTCAACCCAAAAGGCATAACCAGGTTCTCGAAATGACCCTCATGCGTATTGAAGGCCGTTTTCCACTCATCCCCCTCCTTGATTCTGATCAGATTGTAGGCCCCTCTCAAATCCAACTTGGAGAACACCTTGGCTCCAACAATCTGATCAAAAAGGTCGGAGATCAAAGGAAGAGGATACGGATCCCGGACCGTAATACGGTTCAATTCCCGGAAATCCAAACAAGGTCTCAGCGATCCATCCTTTTTCTTTACAAAGAATAAACCTACTGCCACCGGAGACTTAGCTGGCCTAATATGACCTTTTGCCTAACTCTCGGCGATATACTTCCGCATGACCTCTCTTTCGGGTTTAGAAAGATCTAAAGCCGAGACTTTGGCAACTTAGCCACTGGGATGAGATTAACTGGACAATCATAGTCACGATGAGGGGGCAATTCCTGAGCCCCCCCCCCCTCCGAAAAGACATCCGCAAAATCAGAAAGATACTGAGGTAGAGCCGTAGTGGACACACCAGAGATAGAAGTGCCAGAACAATTATCCGAACAAAATTCACTCCAACCAATGATCTGTCTTGCTTGCCAATCTATAATTGGGTTATGTTTTGTCAACCACGGTAACGTACTATAGGAGCGAGAAAGTCCTTCATGACAAAACAAGACATAATCTCCACATGTGAATCACCCCCCCTTACCTGAATACCATGAGCATAATGAGTGAGACTCCTTTGAGAAAGAGGGGAAGAATCAATTGCAAAAACCGGAATCTCTCTTTCTAAAGTGCAAGTACTTAGACCCAGATTTTGAAGAAAAAGAAAGTCAATAAGGTTTACCCCAGCAACCCAGTCAATGAATACCTCAACAAAAAAAATTCTTGAGTCTAGCGCCACCATAGCTGGAAGGAGAAAACGAGTATTACAGGGAGCTTGCATACCTGCTTGCTCCACCACTAAATTCACACTACCAAGAGTCAGGGATGTTTTTTTTTTCTCTTTCTTATCAACATGCGGTTTAACAAAAGGACAAGCAAAAATAAAATGACCACTTTTCCCACAGTAGTAACATAGATTATGCAATTTCCTAAAGTCTCTACTACCAGAATGGAAAGATACCTGACCCAGCTGCATGGGTTCCTCCCTTACCCCAGAGTTACCTGTAACATCTCCCTGGGAAGCAGTAGAGACAAAACCACTCACAGAAGGGATCCCTTGCGCCGTGGGAGCCTTACACCTCTCTCTAATACATCTATCTAACCGTACTGCCAAAGACATAGCATTCTCCAAAGAATCCGGGTACTCATGAAAAGCAAGGGCATCTTTCAATCTCTCAGATAACCCCTGACAAAACTGACTACGTAACGCGGGATCATTCCACTCTGACTTGGTAGCCCATCTCCTAAACTCAACGCAGTAAACCTCTGCAGTATGTTCACCCTGTAATAAATTACGCAATTTCGTTTCCGCCATCGAGACCCGATCTGGGTCATCGTAAATTAATCTCAGGGCTTTGAAAAAGTCTTCCACCGACAGGAGGGCCAGAGAACCGGACGGCAGAGAAAAGGCCCAGAATTGTGCGTCCCCTTTAAGCAGAGAAATGATTATACCAACCCTCTGACTGTCATCACCTGACGAAGATGGACGCAGCCGAAAATACAACTTGCATGACTCTTTAAAGCGGATAAAGTAATCCGCACCCCCTGCAAATCTCTCAGGAAGAGCGACTTTAGGATCCCCACAAATTTGACCTGCACCTAATGCCAGAGCATTCTGACACCGTGTGACCGAACTACACAGATCCGCAACCTCTAGAGATAATCCCTGCATGCGGTCAACTAGCGCATCAATTGACGCCATTACAAAACCGCTGAGCAATGGCAGTCACAGTTTTGGCGGGTTATAATGTCACGGCGGACAGGATCTAAGATACACAGATAACTAAACAAACAAGTTTCTAGGCGAGAAGCTGGGGATAAGGTCACCTCCCTAACAGCTCTCCCTATACTGCTAAGCCCACATTCAGACCCTTATGGTGGGAATAATGTGTCCTCGTGCCTGGGCTGAAAATACCCTAGAATCGATGAGATGGTGAAAGGGGAAAAGGGGCAGCCTGCTCCCTCAGAACCAGGAGGGGACAGACGTCACTCAAACAGCCTAGACAGAAAAACAAAGAAATCAGAAACCAACTTATCTTATCAGAACAGGAACAGCCAATCCTTCCTTCCTTGCTTCCACAGCCTGACAGAAGCTATAACCCGCACAGAACCCTGGGAGTGAGAGTAATTTAAACCAACGACCCCACCCGGAGCACCTGAAGGGAGGCGGATCTAGCACAACTCCAAAACAAAACAAATGACTAGACACGTGCTGCTAATCTGGCAGACCTCCGCACATCGTCTGAGCAGGGCATGACAGGAGGCAGTATTATAGTAGTTATATTCCTGTACATAGGAGGCAGTATTATAGTAGTTATATTCTTGTACATAGGAGCAGTATTATAGTAGTTATATTCTTGTACATAGGAGCAGTATTATAGTAGTTATATTCTTGTACATAGGAGGCAGTATTATAGTAGTTATATTCTTGTACATAGGAGGCAGTATTATAGTAGTTATAGTCTTGTACATAGGAGCAGTATTATAGTAGTTATATTCTTGTACATAGGAGGCAGTATTTTAGTAGTTATATTCTTGTACATAGGAGGCAGTATTATAGTAGTTATATTCTTGTACATAGGAGCAGTATTATAGTAGTTATATTCTTGTACATAGGAGCAGTATTATAGTAGTTATATACTTGTACATATGAGCAGTATTATAGTAGTTATATTCTTGTACATAGGAGGCAATATTATAGTAGTTATATTCCTGTACATAGGAGGCAGTATTATAGTAGTTATATTATTGTACATAGGAGCAGCATTATAGTAGTTATATTCTTGTACATAGCAGGCAGTATTATAGTAGTTATATTATTGTACATAGGAGGTAGTATTATAGTAGTTATATTCTTGTACATAGGAGGCAGTATTATAGTAGTTATATTCTTGTACATAGGAGCAGCATTATAGTAGTTATATTCTTGTACATAGGAGCAGTATTATAGTAGTTATATTCTTGTACATAGGAAGCAGTATTATAGTAGTTATATTCTTGTACATAGAAGCAGTATTATAGTAATTATATTCTTGTACATAGAAGCAGTATTATGTAGTCATAGAGAGCGTGTTAGTCAGATCTCAGCCCTATATCCTTCCACAAGAAAAAAATTCCATCTTAAGACAATCTATAGCAGAGGAGTAACGAGATGGAAGCTGATGGGGACTGTACCCCAGTTGCTGGGTATAAGGTGGGGTGCCGGCCACTCTGCTGCAGTCAGGCCATTCAGGACTATAGTACTGCGGCAGGGAATAGTCTGACAACCTGTGTTCACAACATACACTCACCTAAAGAATTATTAGGAACACCATACTAATACGGTGTTGGACCCCCTTTTGCATTCAGAACTGTCTTAATTCTACGTGGCATTGATTCTACAAGGTGCTGATAGCATTCTTTAGAAATGTTGGCCCATATTGATAGGACAGCATCTTGCAGTTGATGGAGATTTGAGAGATGCACATCCAGGGCACGAAGCTCCCGTTCCACCACATCCCAAAGATGCTCTATTGGGTATAGATCTGGTGACTGTGGGGCCATTTTAGTGCAGTGAACTCATTGTCATGTTCAAGAAACCAATGTAAAATGATTGGAGCTTTGTGACATGGTGCATTATCCTGCTGGAAGTAGCCATCAGAGGATGGATACATGTTCTCATTGTGTTTACGCCAAATTCGGACTCTACCATTTGAATGTCTCAACAGAAATCGAGGCTCATCAGACCAGGCAACATTTTTCCAGTCTTCAACAGTCCAATTTTGGTGAGCTCGTGCAGATTGTAGCCTCTTTTTCCTATTTGTAGTGGAGATGAGTGGTACCCGGTGGGGTCTTCTGCTGTTGTAGCCCATCCGCCTCAAGGTTGTGCGTGTTGTGGCTTCACAAATGCTTTGCTGCAGACCTCGGTTGTAACGAGTGGTTATTTCAGTCAACGTTGCTCTTCTATCAGCTTGAATCAGTCGGCCCATTCTCCTCTGACCTCTAGCATCCACAAGGCATTTTCGCCCACAGGACGGCCGCATACTGGATGTTTTTCCCTTTTCACACCATTCTTTGTAAACCCTAGAAATGGTTGTGCGTGAAAATCCCAGTAACTGAGCAGATTGTGAAATACTCAGACCGGCCCGTCTGGCACCAACAACCATGCCACCCTCAAAATTGCTTAAATCCCCTTTCTTTCCCATTCTGACATTCAGTTTGGAGTTCAGGAGATTGTCTTGACCAGGACCTCACCCCTAAATGCATTGAAGCAACTGCCATGTGATTGGTTGACTAGATAATTGCATTAATGAGAAATAGAACAGGTGTTCCTAATAATTCTTTAGGTGAGTGTATAACACTATGATGCCTGGCTATGGGGCCAGTGCTAGAAGTGCTTGGTAAATTCAGGGGTCTCAGAGGTCGGACCCCCATCTGTCATCGAATGACCTCTTTATAATGACTGCTCATAGTGTAAGATATACGGTAGCTGATGTCTCCATGCTTTAATTATGCCCCTTCCTCTCAGTGTTACATAATTTACAATCCTTTTTGTTCTTCAACAGTTCCTAACAATCCCTTCCACAGGATTTCCCTGCTTGATTACTACTCAAAGCTTCTGCAGCTCACCAGATCAGTGCAAGTAGATGGCATCAAACCTGTGTCTGTGACATCACAACCTGTGATACTATCACTCATGCCTGTGACATTACTGTCTGTGGCATTACTTGCGCTTGTAAAATCACTACCTGTACCTGAAGCATCACCACCTGTGTCTGTGACATCACTACTTGTGCCTGTGACATCACCACCTTTACATGTGACATCACTACCTGTGCCTGTGACATTACTGTCTGTGGCATCACTTGTGCCTGTGACATGACCACCGAGCTTTTGACATTACCACCTGTACCTGTGACAATATTATCTGTCTGTGCCATAGTTGGCGTCACCAACTATGTGTGTGTGACATGACCACCTGTGCCTGTGACATCACTACCTGTGCCTGTGACATCACTACCTGTGCCTGTGACATCACTACCTGCATCTGTGACATGACCACATGTGTCTGTGACATCACTACCTGTGTCTGTGACATCACCACCTGTGTCTGTGACATCACCACCTGTGCCTGTGACATCACTACCTGCGTCTGTGACATGACCACCTGTGCTTGTGACATCACTACCTGTGTCTGTGACATAACCACCTGTTTCTGTGACATGACCACCTGTGTCTGTGACATCACTACCTGTCTGTGACATCACTACCTGCATCTGTGACATCACCACCTGTGCCTGTGCCATGACCACCTGTGTCTGTGACATCACTACCTGTGCCTGTGACATCACTACCTGTGTCTGTGACATGACCACCTGTGTCTGTGACATCACTACCTGTGTCTGTGACATCACTACCTGTGTCTGTGACATGACCACCTGTGTCTGTGACATCACTACCTGTGCCTGTGACATCACTACCTGCGTCTGTGACATGACCACTTTTGCCTGTGACATCACTACCTGTGTCTGTGACATAACCTCCTTTGTCTGTGACATGACCACCTGTCTGTGACATGACCACCTATGCCTGTGACATCACTACCTGTGTCTGTGACATCACTACCTGTGTCTGTGACATCACCGCCTGTGACATGACCACCTGTGTCTGTGACATCACTATCTGTGCCTGTGACATCACTACCTGTGTCTGTAACATCACTACCTGTGTCTGTGACATGACCACCTGTGTCTGTGACATCACTACCTGTGCCTGTGACATCACTACCTGTGTCTGTGACATCACTACCTGTGTCTGTGACATGACCACCTGTGTCTGTGACATCACTACCTGTGCCTGTGACATCACTACCTGCGTCTGTGACATGACCACCTGTGCCTGTGACATGACCACCTGTGCCTGTGACATCACTACCTGTGTCTGTGACATCACTACCTGTGTCTGTGACATGACCCCCTGTGTCTGTGACATCACTATCTGTGTCTGTGACATGACCACCTGTGTCTGTGACATCACTACCTGTGCCTGTGACATCACCACCTGTGTCTGTGACATCACCACCTGTGTCTGTGACATGACCACCTGTGTCTGTGACATCACTACCTGTGTCTGTGACATGGCCACCGTGTCTGTGACATCACTACCTGTGTCTGTGACATGACCACCTGTGTCTGTGACATCACTACCTGCGTCTGTGACATGACCACCTGTGCCTGTGACATGACCACCTGTGCCTGTGACATCACTACCTGTGTCTGTGACATCACTACCTGTGTCTGTGACATGACCCCCTGTGTCTGTGACATCACTACCTGTGCCTGTGACATCACTACCTGTGTCTGTGACATCACTACCTGTGTCTGTGACATCACCACCTGTGTCTGTGACATGACCACCTGTGTCTGTGACATCACTACCTGTGTCTGTGACATGGCCACCGTGTCTGTGACATCACTACCTGTGTCTGTGACATGATCACCTGTGTCTGTGATATCACTACCTGCGTCTGTGACATGACCACCTGTGCCTGTGACATCACTACTTGTGTCTGTGACATGACCACCTGTGCCTGTGACATCACTACCTGTGCCTGTGACATCACTACTTGTGTCTGTGACATGACCACCTGTGCCTGTGACATCACTACCCGTGTCTGTGACATCACTACCTTTGTCTGTGACATCACTACCTGCGTCTGTGACATCACCACTTGTGCCTGTGACATCACAGTCTATGCTTTCCAGGAACCAATGGACTTGTGTTGTGAAACTGTAATCCTGTTCTTCCTGGAGGATGGGCAGAGACCGGAGGAGTCGTTCCTCGGGATCTGTGAGGAGATCAGTAATAACCAGACACTTTGTGGCCATTATTACAATATGGCGGCATGGCTGCACCGGGGAGCACTTTGTGGCGGCACAGATCAGGTGTTCTCACCGTCACCGAGGCTTTTTGTAGTCAGTGAATGAACGTGACCTGATGGCAGATAATTAACCGCTCGTGTGCAGGTTGTCTCAGACATAACAAAAGCCTTCTGGGTGCACATGACGCCTGCGAGGAGCCGGTAAATGACGACCTCTGGGACACCAGGGCTGCAAACACACATTATCTAGTGCAATGACTTGCTCGAGATTACACACACACAGAGGCTGCTGCCGAGCAAATGCAGATGTAGCAGAGTTGTTTCATCAGTCTCACTGCTATTCTGCCCAATGCTCTTCAGTTGCTCCTTTGTATATTCCTGTATTGCAAGGCGCTACAGAGGGAGCCGCACGTCCTGTTAAGCCACTGGAATGCTGCAGTTGCTTCTGACTGTGGCATCTATGAGGTTAAAGTGCCAGGATAGGAGTTATCTCTGATCCCGGCATTGGCAGCAAGGCTGTACATTACAGTCCCACTCCTGCCACTGACCAGGAAAGGGTTAAGCAAGAGAGCTGCCACTACTGCGGGCACAGAGGAGGAGCGCAGCTCCTGCATGCTTCTGGCTACTGCCTCTCGGGCAGGCAGGGCGCTGCGCATGTCTCCAGTGATAGATACAGGGGCGCACCTAGCCTTTCTGCTGCCTGAGGCAAAAAATGAAACAGCGCTCCCCATGCCAATTTCTTAACCTAACCCCTTTGCCACAATGAAAGCGCTCATGGCCCTTCCGCTGCCCCCCCCCCCCCCCTCTTGCACCTTCCTGGTGCTGCCTGAGGCGATGGCCTCACCCCGCCTCATTGCTGGTGCTCCCCTGGATAGATAGATACTAGATAGATATGACAGACAGACAGACAGACAGATGGGACGACTATGGGACGTCAGGGTCGGGGTGTGTATACTTCCATGATTTCGGTGTAGTTTGGGTGTAGCAGAGCTCTTATAGTCGCCCCCCGTCTCACAGGAGCTGAGGCCAGACAGCTAATTATCATCTCTGTAATTCCAGATCCAGTGGCGTCTCAGTCCTTCTCTGTAAACTCCCCAGGCGCCAATTTGTGCCCCAAACGCGTCGCACTCCTGACTGCCAAGAACCACTCGCAGCCTGATAACAAACATTAGGCCTTCAGAGCAGCGCTCACTGCGGAGCTCTGGATGGGTGTACTGGTAATGTGGGGGTAAGGGCAGCCACCTGTGAGGACCAGGTTCAGTGCTACGATGTGAACAGGAGCCTAGCCGCAAGTCACAGGCTCCCGCCAAAAAATAGAGGGCAGGACGTTCCACACCGCAAAATGCGGAACACACATGGCTGATATCTGTGTTTGGTGGATCCGCAATTTTCGGACTGCAAAAAACCCTGGCTACGGCCGTGTGCATGAGCCCTTAGAATTACATAGTGGGAGGTGCCACAGCAATGCAGAGTATTTCAGCAGTGGAGTGTGCTGATCCTATAGAAGGTGACTTTACATGAGGAGCAGGGTCCCCAGCAGCACAGAGTATTTCAGAAGAGGAGTGTGCTGATCCTATAGAAGGTGACATTACATGAGGAGAGGGTCCCCAGCAGCACAGAGTATTTAAGGAGGGGAGTGTGCTGCTCCTATAGAAGGTGACATTACACGAGGAGAGGGTCCCCAGCAGCACAGAGTATTTAAGGAGAGGTGTGCTGATCCTATAGAAGGTGACATTACATGAGGAGTAGGGTCCCCAGCAGCACAAAGTATTTCAGGAGAGGAGTGTGCTGATCTTTCGGGAGGTAAGAGACTGAGAGCTACACAGAGGAACCGATGCGGTCCTCCCAGCAGCACATAGGATTTCAGGAGAGGAGTGTGTTGATCTTTCGGGAGGTAAGAGACTGAGAGCTACACAGAGGAACCGATGGGGTCCTCCCAGCAGCACAGAGGATTTCAGGAGAGGAGTTTGCTGATCATGGGGAGGTCACAGTTTGAGTTACATAGTGGAAGGAGCAGGGTCCCCAGCAGCACAGAGGATATCAGGAGAGGAGTGTGCAAATATTGGATGTCTCATTTTCCCTACTATGGAGAGAAAAATACAAGTTCCAGATCTGGGGCTATGATGAAGATAAGGAGCTACATGACATATAAAGTATGCTGGATTCAGTAGTGCAGCCTCAAGCTTCAGGCCTGCAATTTCACGTGACCAGATCTCATCAGAGAAATGATACGTTTACTGTCTGCACTGCCTTGTGCAGGTGTGAATGTGCTCCAACCCTGGTGGTGCCTCTGTGACCTGATACAATGTATCACAGGAGGTTACAGGGAGAATAAACAGAACACCCTGCGCTCCATCGTCACCCACCACCCCCCGTCAGGCAGTCTGCAGCTGGCAATGCCAAGCCCAATCCTTCTCATGGAAGCCTCCGACCTGGGCTGAAGGTCACAGCTCTCTCCCCCTATGACACAGACGCCTCTTCTCTGTAGTCACCAGTTATTGGAGCTATTGTTAACCAGGCCTCACAGCGGATGTAGACGGGTTGTGTTTGTTATTTGCAACAAGCAAATTCTGATATATAAGACGAGGCGGTGGCCCCCGATCCCTGCCAACTACACTGGAGCACGGCTACACAGCGACACCTGTCTCGTGACAATAAGTTGAGCAACAAAAGAGTCCAACTAGACTGCGACATGTGACATGCTGCGACTGCGACATGTGACATGCTGCGACTGTGACTGCGACATGTGACATGCTGTGACTGCGACATGTGACATGCTGCGACTGCGACATGTGACATGCTGCGACTGTGACTGCAACTGTGACTGCGACATGTGACATGCTGCGACTGCGACATGTGACATGCTGCGACTGCGACATGTGACATGCTGCGACTGCGACATGTGACATGCTGCGACTGCAACTGTGACTGCGACATGTGACATGCTGTGACTGCAACATGTGACTGCGACATGTGACATGCTGTGACTGCAACATGTGACTGCGACATGTGACATGCTGCGACTGCGACTGTGACATGCTGCGACTGCGACATGCTGCGACTGCGACTGTGACTGCGACATGTGACATGCTGCGACTGCGACTGTGACATGCTGCGACTGTGACATGCTGCGACTGTGACATGCTGCGACTGCGGCTCGACTGTTGCACAATAATCCAACTTGGATGGATCTTTGTGTGACAGTCGTGTTGCAGTATGTTGTACAATGTTGCACGACATTGCTGCGGCAAATAGTAGCGCGACAGATGTCATCGTGTAGATCTAGCCTTGGGCTAAATGCATACGACTGTATGAACGAGTCTGCATTTCAATGGGGCTGCAAAAGATGCGGTGGTATATATGGTGGTATAATTTGAGCATTATATAGTGGTATTATGTAAGCACTGTATGGTGGTATTATGTAAGCACTGTATGGTGGTATTATTTGAGCATTATATAGTGGTATTATGTAAGCACTGTATGGTGGTATTATGTAAGCACTGAATGGTGGAATTATTTGAGCATTATATGGTGGTATTATTTGAGCATTATATGGTGGTATTATTTGAGCATTATATGGTGGTATTATGTAAGCACTGTATGGTGGTATTATTTGAGCATTATATGTGGTATTATGTAAGCACTGAATGGTGGTATTATTTGAGCATTATATGGTGGTATTATTTGAGCATTATATGGTGGTATTATGTAAGCACTGTATGGTGGTATTATTTGAGCATTATATGGTGGTATTATTTGAGCATTATATGGTGGTATTATGTAAGCACTGTATGGTGGTATTATTTGAGCATTATATGTACTGTAGAGCAGTATTACTGACGACCTGCTACATTAGCACTGTACAGTGTAGATTTCTGCAGCCTGTGGAGGAGGTGGCGCACACTGGCCCTGTATAGCATTGCTTTTTGGGCAACTGTAAGTATGTGTTATTAAGCCAGCGTACTGCATAGTCCTAAGGCCCCTTTCACATGAGCGAGTTTTCCGCGCAGGTGCAATGCGTGACGTGAACGCATTGCGCCCGCACTGAATCCGGACCTGTTCATTTCAACGGGTCTGTGTACACGAGCGTTTTTTTTCACGCATCAGTTCTGCGTTGTGTGAAATCGCAGCATGTTCTATAGGCCTCATGCACACGACCGTTGTGTGTTTTGCGGTCCGCAAATTGCGGATCCGCAAAACATGGATGGCGTCCGTGTGCATTCTGCAAATTGCGGAACGGCGCAGACAACCATTAATATAACTGCCTATACTCAAAACGGACAAGAATAGGACAGCTTATTTATTTTTTCGCGGGGCCACGGAACGGAGCAACGGATGCGGACAGAACACGTAGTGCTGTCCGCATCTTTTGCGGCCCCATTGAAGTGAATGGGTCCGCATCCAAGCCGCAAAAACTGCGGCTCGGATCGGACCCAAACAATGGTCGTGTGCATGAGGCCTTATTCTGCGTTTTTCACGCAGCCCTGGCCCCATAGAAAGGAATGGTGCTTCAGTGAAAAACGCATTGCATCCGCAAGCAAGTGCAGGTGCGATGCGTTTTTTCACTGATGGTTGCTAAGAGATGTTGCTTGTAAACCTTCAGTTTTTTTTATCACGCGCGTGAAAAACGCATCAAAACGCATTGCACCCTGAATAACGGAACGCAATCGCAGACAAAACTGACTGAACTTGCTTGCAAAATGGTGCGAGTTTCACTGAACGCATCCGGAGCCAATGCCGAAGGCCTCTTGCACACGACCGCGTGTCCCCCGTGGCCGTACGGCGGGTCAGCACTTGAATGGGTCTGCAAATTCGGAGATGCGGTGCGGAACGGAGTGCTTTTGCGGGGTTCCGTTCTGTGCTTCCGTTCCGCAAAAAGATAGAACTTGTCCTATCTTTTTGCGGAACGGACCGATCGCGGGCCCCATTCAAGTGAATGGGGTCACGATCCATATGTGGCTGGCCCGCGGTCGGTGCCCGTGCAAGAGGCCTATCATATTAGACCCTGCAGAAGCGGTATCCGGTAGTTTGGAGCTCCCGATAATCCAGCATAGAGCAGCCTGATAATTTGGGATTTCTCTAGACTGGAAGCAGTGACTCCCAGTGATGGCAGGATTTCAATGACATCTCCATCGTCCTCTCCATATCAGCCGGATAGTCCAGGATGTCCAATGATCCGGGGGTTCTTGGTGGTGTCTCCGTGCTGAGTTTTATACTGAGGTGAGACCAGGGCTTGGGTGCAAGATGCTAAGTGCTTTTTGCAATAAATATCAGGAGAAGACTTCATCTCTGAGACGTCAGCCGCAGCGGAGAGCTCAAGGACAGGAAGTTTCATCAACAGCCAAACCTTGAAAATTCGAGAAATAAAATAAAAAATTAGAGGAGTAAATCTTGGGGATTTTCACTTTGCAAAATCTAAGAGCATTTAGTAACAGGTTCATGACCATTCAAGGACTTCAATTCTATACTGATGTAGCAGTGCTGAGTTTGTCATTTGCAACAATGAAACAATGATATAACACATGGCCCTGATCATCACATTTCTCTTGAATGTCTTGTACCATATATACATTATGCCCCCCCCCCCCCCATCCTATTTTTTTACAGAAGATTTAGAAATGCTGCTGACATTATCATACATTCATCCACAAGATCATTGGTGAGGTTGGGTGCTGACATTGGGTGATAAGGGTGGCTTACAGTTTGGGGTTGGGCATGGATGTTACAGTAGGTAATAAGGATAGGGTCAAAGTCTGATATTGGGTGAGCATGTGGTTGGGCACAGATGTTGGGTGACAAGGGTGGGCTCACAGTCCGGTGTTGGGTGGTTTGTGGTTGGGCACAGGTGTTGGGTGATAATGGTGGGCTCACAGTCCGGTGTTAGGTGGTTTGTGGTTGGGCACAGGTGTTGGGTGATAACGGTGGGCTCACAGTCTGGTGTTGGGTCATTTGTGGTTGGGCACAGATGTTTGGTGAGAAAGGTGGGCTCACAGTCCGGTGTTGGGTGGTTTGTGGTTGGAAACAGGTGTTGGGTGACAAGGGTGGGCTCACAGTCCGGTGTTGGGTGGTTTGTGGTTGGGCACAGGTGTTGGGTGATAACGGTGGGCTCACAGTCCGGTGTTGGGTGGTTTGTGGTTGGGCACAGGTGTTGGGTGATAACGGTGGGCTCACAGTCTGGTGTTGGGTCATTTGTGGTTGGGCACAGATCTTTGGTGAGAAAGGTGGGCTCACAGTCCGGTGTTGGGTGGTTTGTGGTTGGGAACAGGTGTTGGGTGACAAGGGTGGGCTCACAGTCCGGTGTTGGGTGGTTTGTGGTTGGGCAAAGGTGTTTGGTGACAAGGGTGGGCTCACAGTTTGGTGTTGGGTGGTTTGTGGTTGGGCACAGGTGTTGGGTGACAAGGGTGGGCTCACAGTCCGGTGTTGGGTGGTTTGTGGTTGGGCACAGGTGTTGGATGACAAGGGTGGGCTCACAGTCCGGTGTTGGGTGGTTTGTGGTTGGGCACAGGTGTTGGGTGATAACGGTGGGCTCACAGTCCGGTGTTAGGTGGTTTGTGGTTGGGCACAGGTGTTGGGTGATAACGGTGGGCTCACAGTCTGGTGTTGGGTCATTTGTGGTTGGGCACAGATGTTTGGTGAGAAAGGTGGGCTCACAGTCCGGTGTTGGGTGGTTTGTGGTTGGAAACAGGTGTTGGGTGACAAGGGTGGGCTCACAGTCCGGTGTTGGGTGGTTTGTGGTTGGGCACAGGTGTTGGGTGATAACGGTGGGCTCACAGTCCGGTGTTGGGTGGTTTGTGGTTGGGCACAGGTGTTGGGTGACAAGGGTGGGCTCACAGTCCGGTGTTGGGTGGTTTGTGGTTGGGCAAAGGTGTTTGGTGACAAGGGTGGGCTCACAGTCTGGTGTTGGGTGGTTTGTGGTTGGGCACAGGTGTTGGGTGACAAGGGTGGGCTCACAGTCCGGTGTTGGGTGGTTTGTGGTTGGGCACAGGTGTTGGGTGACAAGGGTGGGCTCACAGTCCAGTGTTGGGTGGTTTGTGGTTGGGCACAGGTGTTGGGTGATAACGGTGGGCTCACAGTCTGGTGTTGGGTGGTTTGTGGTTGGGCACAGGTGTTGGGTGATAACGGTGGGCTCACAGTCTGGTGTTGGGTGGTTTGTGGTTGGGCACAGGTGTTGGGTGATAACGGTGGGCTCACAGTCCAGTGTTGGGTGGTTTGTGGTTGGGCACAGGTGTTGGGTGATAACGGTGGGCTTACAGTCTGGTGTTGGGTGGTTTGTGGTTAGGCACAGGTGTTGGGTGGTTTGTAGTTGGGCATGGATATTGGGTGATAATGGTGGGCTCATAATCTGGTGTTTGGGACATTTGTGGCTGGGTACAGATGTTGGGTGAGAAAGGTGGGCTTGAAAAATGATATTGGGTGATTTGCGGTTCATCATGAATCTTGGGTGATACGGGTGGGCTCACAGATGATGTTGGTTGGGAATAGGTGTTGGTTTGAGCTGAATCTCGTTTTGGGTGGGGTTGAGGTCGGGGCTCTATGCAGTAATTTGGGGAATTTCAAATCTCAGTAACTGAGGATCAGTCAAGGATAGACCGAGATCTCATTATTCTCCTGGTGTAATATGTTATAACTCATGGCTGGAATTGGAGAAACCTCTGTGCAGTCATGTACGTGTATGTACTGTAAGTGTGTGTATGTACTGTAAGTATGTAAGTGTGGGTATGTACTGTGCTGTATGTAAGTGTGTGTATGTACTGTAAGTATGTAAGTGTGTGTATGTACTGTAAGTATGTAAGTGTGTGTATGTACTGTGCTGTATGTAAGTATGTGTATGTACTGTATGTGTATGTGCTGTGCTGTATGTAAGTGTATGTACTGTAAGTGTGTGTATGTATTGTGCTGTATGTAAGTATGTGTATGTAAGTGTGTGTATCTGTGTGTGTTTATATATTGCACCTATATGAATGTATATATTTGTGGAAAATAAGTAATTTAAAAATAGGCAAAATGAATAAATAAATTCCAACCTCAGACCTCAAAATAAGCCCAGAATCCAACATCAATTCAGAGCCCAGACCAGACCCCAGAATCAATTCAGACCCCATATAAAACCCCTTAAATCAACTCAGATCAGAAACTTACCTTCTCACTCCAGTCTCCAGTTACTACACTAACTTCATCCTTAGATGTGGGGATTGTCGGGCGAGTGTTTGGAAGGCTCCCACTGGCTTTGGTGTCATTTGCAGCCCTTGCAACCCATTTGGCTCAGAGGCAGCAAACGTATCCATGGCTATCAGAGGATACAATTGTATCCAGTGTAGACAATGCTCTGTGAGCTGAACACATCAGCAGCAGCTGCAGGAATCTGCTAGTTTAGTGGTAGGCAATTAAGAGTGCCGTATTTGTGTGAGGGGAGGCGGGGCGTTCACTATTTAAACCTGGCCCTCCTCCCCCCACTTGTCGGTTCGAACGATTTCGAATCGGCTTGTGGGTTGGTGCCAGAGAAGGGCATGCGTCACTGGAGGATCGGGGGATCGGCTGCGTCGAGCTCGTCGCTACGGTGATTAGGTAGGCAGGGTGGCTTGCACACCCGTCTCGCTATGTATAACATGTGGGGCTGCCGAGCGTGCCGCCGGTCCCCAGCTGCGCTGGAGACTGCCCGCACTCCCGATCGCTTCCGGCACCCCGAGACAGGCACCCCGATCCGCTCCAGGCCCTGCGCTAAGCACCCCCGCTCCCACATGCAGCGTCCCCCAGGCAGGCACCCCTCACCTGTGGCTCAGCAGCGACGGGTCACGACGTCCGCTCGCATACCCTGAGCATCGGTCACGCCGGCCGTCGGCTCCACGACGCAGCGTTATATATCACTCACTCCCGTATCAGAACGTTCCGCCGTAGAGGAAAACGCCGTCCGCTCACACAGGGGTCTATTCATTAGCTGCAATCAGTAAGCGGAGGTCCAGCTGCAGGATCAGGGGACGGAAGCCGAAACCTATAGGCGATTAATACGCCGCGGCTTTCCCTGTACAAATAGTCGATAGCGGTGGGCACGGGATGCAATGTTCCACATGGCGGAGCGCAAATCCCTCGCAGCCGATCCTGATGCACGTTCTCCTGGTAATTACAATTAGCGAGGCTGTGAAGGTGGACATGCTTATTCATGTCTAGGAATCCGCTGCAGAATAAACTCGTCTTCTTTACTGCGCCAAACTCAGGCAAGACGAGATAAGCAGATACTCAGACATGTGCACTGTATAACAAGTTATGATTTCAATGGTTAATTCTAACCTAGAAGGGAATCACTGGCTTGCTGCGCTCCAGCAGGTCCTGGCTTGAGAGAGGGCGGGGGATGGTCGACACCTACAGGCCCATACTGGTACTGCAGTCTTGGTGCAGGGCTCCTCTGCTCAGGCACAGTGGCTAGGTACTAAGGCAGGAGTTAAAAAAAAAAAAAAAATATATATATATATTTAAAAAAAAAAAAAATCTGGAATATGTTCAAGGATCAAATATAAAGAGGGCTTCAAGGAGGGGGGCTGGCCAAGTCACTTTGCGCACGCAGCCGGGCCGCCCGTAAGCCCATACGGTCAGTCAGGGGGTTGGTTCGGGCGCAGTCACAATAATCCGGTGGTTAGCTAGGGAGCGGTGGCATGAGTGAAGTGTCGCCCAGCTGGCGTGCGCTCACTCACACGTCTGTCCTTGGTTATTCAGGTTCACAGGTGGTGGGCTAACTTACGATACTGTGGGGTTCGTGGCTGTCATGGCCGCCAGGTGAGTCAGGGGTGGTGCATGCGGGGGCCAACCCCCTCTTTTCTCCTGCATAGGCTTGGGGGACAGGGGATGGTGGTCTATTATGTCCAGGCCTCTGGCGCATCTCTTACAGGGTGGCGCCTACAGTCGTGGCCTTTGGTGGGGGGGAAAAGGAAAAAAAAAAAAAAAAAGAAAAAATTATAATAATGGTATAGATAGGAATGTTGCTTTGCCAGGTCTGTCACGACTACAGACTCCTTATAAAGCCCTGCCACGACTGCAGGCATCAGTCTGTCACGACTACAGACCCGCTCTATAGCCCTGCCACGACTGCAGGCAACAGTCTGTCACGACTACAGACCCGTTATAAAGCCCTGCCACGACTGCAGGCATCAGTCTGTCACGACTACAGACTCGTTATAAAGTCCTGCCACGACTGCAGGCATCAGTCTGTCACGACTACAGACCCGTTATAAAGCCCTGCCACGACTGCAGGCATCAGTCTGTCACGACTACAGACTCGTTATAAAGTCCTGCCACGACTGCAGGCATCAGTCTGTCACGACTACAGACCCGCTCTAAAGCCCTGCCACGACTGCAGGCACAAATCCGTTACGACTGCAGACTCATTATTAAGACCGGCCACGACTGCAGGCATTAGTCTCATGTCAACAGACTCATGAGGTAATACTACCACGTCTACAGGCGATGGTCCGTTACCGCTACTCTCGATGTAGGGTCCCCTCACGACTATAGGGGCTAGTCGGTCACATCCACAGACTCGGTCGCACTCCCGTTAACTACAGGCACTGGGTGGGCATCTACGGGTAGTTGCGTCACGACTACGCACGTGGGTCAGCCACGGCCTGGGAGGTCAGCCTTCACGGTCACAGGTAGGTCCAGTTAGGCTTCAGTCTCCCAGCGGGTTCCAGTCACAATAACCAGCCCCTAGGTGAGGGGGGGCACTCCCGCACCGGCGCACAATGCCAGGGAGCTGTGCGGCTCCTCACGCGGCACACGGTTCAAACTTGCGGGGGCCGGGGCCCACGGTAAAGGAAGGGCTCCCTCTGATCCGGTGCACATTGCCAGGGAGTGGCGCTGCTCCCCACGCGGTACGAGTGTCCAGCCGGCGGTGGGTCGGCCCTCCCGCACTGGTGCATTCTGCCAGGGAGCAGCGTGAGCTCCCCACGCGGCTGGGGGGTAAGGCTCCTCATCTTCAATAAAGTCTGGCACGGGCCGCCGTGCCGTTAGGTAGGCAGGGATCAGGGGAAGGAGTACTAGGCTCGGTCAGGGGGAGCAGATCATAGGCGGTGGCTGGCTTCCTGCTGCCGGCCGTACATTAGGTTCCAAGGGGGTTATTTAGGCACAAGATGTTAGTTAGTCCGTGCAGGTGATCTGCGTTATACCATGCTCTTCATGCTCGTACTCAGAGCTGTGCCCATACGGGAGCTGCTTAAGTGGTTGATAGTGAAAAAAAAAAAAAAAAAAAGTATGTGTATATATATATAAAAAAAAAAATAATAATATATACATTTTTGAGTCTCTCACGCATGGCTTCTCCGTGTTAGTTTTACACATACAGATCTGCCATTAGAGTCTCTCACGCATGGCTTCTCCGTGTGAGTTTTACACATATGACTCCGCCATTAGTCTCTCACGCATGGCTTCTCCGTTTTAGGTTTACACATATGACTCCGCCATTAGTCTCTCACGCATGGCTTCTCCGTTTTAGGTTTACACATATGACTCCGCCATTAGTCTCTCACGCATGGCTTCTCCGTTTTAGGTTTACACATATGACTCCACCATTAGTCTCTCACGCATGGCTGCTCCGTTTTAGGTTTACACATATGACTCCGCCATTAGTCTCTCACGCATGGCTGCTCCGTTTTAGGTTTACACATATGACTCCGCCATTAGTCTCTCATGCATGACTTCTCCGTTTAGGTTCACACATATGACTCCGCCATTAGAGTCTCACGCATGGCTGCTCCGTTTTAGGTTACACATATGACTCCGCCATTAGAGTCTCTCACGCATGGCTTCTCCGTTTTAGGTTTACACATAGGACTCTGCCATTAGAGTCTCTCACGCATGGCTTCTCCGTTTTAGGTTACACATATGACTCCGCCATTAGAGTCTCTCACGCATGGCTTCTCCGTTTTAGGTTACACATATGACTCCGCCATCTGAGTCTCTCATGCATGACTTCTCCGTTTAGGTTCACACATATGACTCCGCCATTAGAGTCTCACGCATGGCTTCTCCGTTTTAGGTTACACATATGACTCCGCCATTAGAGTCTCTCACGCATGGCTGCTCCGTTTTAGGTTTACACATATGACTCCGCCATTAGAGTCTCTCACGCATGGCTTCTCCGTTTAGGTTACACATATGACTCCGCCATTAGAGCCTCTCACGTATGGTTTCTCCGTTTTAGGTTACACATATGACTCCGCCATCTGAGTCTCTCACGCATGGCTTCTCCGTTTTAGTTTTACACATATGACTCCGCCATTAGAGTCCCTCACGCAGAGCTTCTCCGTTTTAGTTTTACACATATGACTCCGCCATTAGAGTCTCTCACGCATGGCTTCTCCGTTTTAGGTTTACACATATGACTCCGCCATTAGAGTCTCTCACGCATGGCTTCTCCGTTTTAGGTTACACATATGACTCCGCCATTAGAGTCTCTCACGCATGGCTTCTCCGTTTTAGGTTTACACATATGACTCCGCCATTTGAGTCTCTCACGCATGGCTTCTCCGTTTTAGGTTTACACATAGGACTCCGCCATTAGAGTCTCTCACGCATGGTTTCTCCGTTTTAGGTTACACATATGACTCCGCCATCTGAGTCTCTCACGCATGGCTTCTCCGTTTTAGTTTTACACATATGACTCCGCCATTAGAGTCTCTCACGCATGGAGATTAAAAAAAAAAAAATTTCCTCACCAGGCCCAGCTGCGCTGGGACTAGTCTCCCATCTCACCATAGCTAAGAGACTGATGGCCAATTCCTTGGCCAGTAATACTCTGAGGGCTTACAAGACAGCTTGGCACCTGTTTCAGAGATATGAGAACACCTACCCGGCCGCTGGCCGGGGGCCTATCACTCACCTATTGGGCTTTGTCGGGGTTTTTGCCACTCTCAATTAAACCTGTCCTATAGCATTGTTAACTATACATGGCAGGTATTCAGCACCATTGGTGCAGGCTACATCCGGACCTACCGTCACTCTTCTCCGCCCACCCGATCAAAGCGGCGTTGAAGGGTTTGCGCAAGATGTCTGTTGTGAAACGACATGGGCGTCAGCCATTTACCGGTAGCTTGTTCAGGCCGTGACAGGCAAACTGCAGGGGCAAACCGTTCGGGCCGCAGGTTAGCGCTCTGGTAGAAACAGCCTTGTACCTGGCTTTCCATGGATTCCTCAGGTCAGGCGAGCTCATGGGCACCAATACGCTGGCTGGGTGCCTGCGGAAAGGTCAGCTCATCCGGCGCGGGTCCATCTATGTCCTCACCTTGGCCTCGTCCAAGACGTCACGGCCGGGGCAACCAGTGGCGGTCAGATACTTTCCCACGGACAGCAGATGGTGTCCGGTGCAG
This sequence comes from Bufo bufo, assembly GCF_905171765.1. Classification (NCBI taxonomy): domain Eukaryota; kingdom Metazoa; phylum Chordata; class Amphibia; order Anura; family Bufonidae; genus Bufo; species Bufo bufo. Next base: position 10,264,148 of record NC_053391.1, read on the forward strand.
GCCTTGGAGGCTTGGCTGCGTAGTATTTAGTCCAAGCGGCATGTTCTCCCGTACTCGAACTAGGCAATGCCCGGCTAACCACCGCGGCCTTTCTTACGTACTTTCAGGTTAGTTGACAGGTCCAGGGGTCGGTCCTCGCTGGATCACAGGACATTCCTTCCGCATGGGCGCGGCAGCGGCGGCGTCCATGCATAAGGTGCCAGTACATGTCATCAAACGGTTGGGTCGTCGCAGTTCCGTGTGTTCCATACGTAATATCCCGGATCCTTATACGAAATATCATTGGCTTTCGAGTTTTGGTCTGTAGTTTCTGTTATCAAGTTTTCTAACTCCTATGCATGGTTCTTTTGGCCCCTTTAGGCTACCCTTCGATAAGCAGTTCCGGCATAACTCTGCTGCTTCTAGGTTGGGGGGGTGGAGTATAGGCGTAGGTAGGGGACCCTCTCAGCATGAGCCGATCCGAGCACAAGTGGTAGGCAATTAAGAGTGCCGTATTTGTGTGAGGGGAGGCGGGGCGTTCACTATTTAAACCTGGCCCTCCTCCCCCCACTTGTCGGTTCGAACGATTTCAACCCACCCAGGAGCCCTCCCTTCTTTCAGGTCTCATTATTGGGGTAGCCCCCTTTAGGCTACCCTTCGATAAGCAGTTCCGGCATAACTCTGCTGCTTCTAGGTTGGGGGGGTGGAGTATAGGCGTAGGTAGGGGACCCTCTCAGCATGAGCCGATCCGAGCACAACTACAATGTATCAGTCTACTAGCCCAGGCTGGATACAACCATCCACTATAGAGCAGCTATGTGCAGCATTTACTGCCTCTGAGTGTTAACACAGAATCTTTTCACTCACTGGCAGCAAGCAGAGATCTTGAAAATGTTAAACTTAAAAAGTGCATGAAATGGACAGGCGCATCTCCGCTCTGGGTCTTATCGGACCCCATTTATTACTTCCATTTTCTTAGAAGGACATAAGGAAGAGGGTGCAGACAGTGCTTTAGGGCAGGGATCAGCAACCTCCGGCGCTCCAGCTGTTCTGAAACTACAACTCCCAGAATCCTACTTTCACTTCTGTGGGAGTTACAAGAACAGCTGAGTAAGGCTGCGTTCACACGGGCGAGTATTCCGCGCGGGTGCAATGCGGTAGGTGAACGTATTGAACCCGCACTGAATCCCGACCCATTCATTTCAATGGGGCTGTTCAGATGAGCGGTGATTTTCACGCATCACTTGTGCGTTGCGTGAAAATCGCAGCTTGCTCTATAATCTGCGTTTTTCACGCAACGCAGTCCCCATAGAAGTGAATGGGGTTGCGTGAAAATCGCAAGCATCCGCAAGCAAGTGCGGATGCGGTGCGATTTTCACGCACGGTTGCTAGGAGACGATCGGGATGGAGACCCGATCATTATTATTTTCCCTTATAACATGGTTATAAGGGAAAATAATAGCATTCTGAATACAGAATGCATAGTACAATAGCGCTGGAGGGGTTAAAAAAAATAAAATAAAATAATTTAACTCACCTTAGTCCACTTGATCGCGCAGCCGGCATCTCCTTCTGTCTCCTTTGTTGAACAGGACCTGTGGTGAGCATTAATTACAGGAACAGGACCTGTGGTGACATCACTCCGGTCATCACATGATCTTTTACCATGGTGATGACCGGAGTGACGTCACCACAGGTCCTTTACCTGTAATGAATGCTCACCACAGGTCCTGTTCAGCAAAGGAGACAGACAGAAGGAGATGCCAGCTGCGCGATCAAGTGGACTAAGGTGAGTTACATTATTTTATTTTTATTTTTAACCCCTCCAGCGCTAGTTTACTATGCATTCTGTATTCAGAATGCTATTATTTTCCCTTATAACCATGTTATAAGGGGGAATAATACAATCTACAGAACATCGATCCCAAGCCCGAACTTCTGTGAAGAAGTTCGGGTTTGGGTACCAAACATGCGCGATTTTTCTCATGCGAGTGCAAAACGCATTACAATGTTTTGCACTCGCGCGGAAAAATCGTGGGTGTTCCCGCAACGCACCCGCACATTTTCCCGCAACGCCCGTCTGAAAGAGCCCTTAAGGTGTTAGGGTGCATTCCCATCACGGTAAGCCCATGTGCTCCACTGTGGTTTTTGTCCAAATGGCATGTGCAGGTAAAATTGTGTTACTTCCATTTAAAACTCCTGCACTGCGCAGTACTGTTGCTATTTGGCGCATGATGATGCCCGCTTAATGAGCTCATCAGGACTATCACAACCTATTCACAGCACAATACAATCTGTTTCTGTTACCAGCATCATGCTGACAGTTTCCAGCCAGCAGTAGGAGATTGTATTTACTACACAAGCAGAGCAAGAAACGTAATGAAGACATATGACAACGACAAAAGATGTTACATTTCTAACAGCCGTTTCTATCCGGATGCAACCACCGAGTCCTGGGTGATCGTATGAGGCGACGTGAGGTTTAGTCAGCAGAATTATGTCTCTGTACAAGTCAGCGGTGATAGCAATGATGGAAAACGTGCCGAAGCAATAAGGGGAATACCAGCCGGAACGTGCCAACAGAAAAACTACTCTGTGAAATGGGCCCAGTATTTCTTCTGAGCAGCTCCTGGGAGACGCATAAATAGGGTCCTGAAAGCTTTTCCTTCTACGTGTTTTATAAGTGCAATAAACTTTTAAGGGATCTTGGTATTGAGGACACGTGCGCTATTTACTGGGCGTGCAATTCATGCTTCCTTTTCACAAGGGACATAAAGGACAAAATGGGAAGAAGGGGTCTTAGAGGGATGTGATTTACGACTTTGGTTACTCTTCCAATAACATCCTGACCCGGGTCACAATTAGTGTAGGAACAAGCTATTCCCAAGATGAAGGCTCCAGGATGAAGGTGCATAATGGGATTCACTAATGAAATCTAATGCAAAAGTTTCCATTGGGAAGTGACTTCTTATGAATGCACAATGTGTGATGGTATTGGGAGTGGGGCATGGCTCAGTGTTTAAGAACTAGAGTGCTGTCAATGTATTTATGCAGATAGCAGGCTTCGCTGGACAAGCTGCTGTACCTTCCGAGATTACAGTCCATGTAAGTGAACTGACTGCTTCATATTAAATATGTCTGTTTTTTTAACAACTTTATTAGTATACAAAGGAGTAAAAATACACAAATCAGAATTAACATTTAGTATAGTTAGCTAACTCAGTTTTCTCCCCAATCCCATTTTTACCCCCCACCCCCGCCTGCGATGCGTCCACTGTCCTCCCTCCCCCCTCGAGCAGAGTAGGGGGAAGGGAAGAGAGAAAGTAGGAGGGAAAAAAAAATATATGTCTATTGACAGTTCTCTTAACTATGGAGTCATGTCCTGCATATTTAATAGTATCATGTCATTGTTATGTCTAACTTTATGTGCTCAATATTTTTTTAGTATATCTATAGAGTGATTGGAGCACCCTTTTTCTGATATAGAGCTCCAAATCCCCTCCATAGAGATAAACATTGACAGGGTTGAATTTGAAAATTATTGATACCGGCTGCCACTACTAGAGGGAGCTCAGGAGATTACTGCATACAGATATATACAGCCACCACTAGAGGGAGCTCAGGAGATTACTACATACAGATATATACAGCCACCACTAGAGGGAGCTCAGGAGATTACTACATACAGATATATACAACCACCACTAGAGGGAGCTCAGGAGATTACTACATACAGATATATACAGCCACCACTAGGGGGAGCTCAGGAGATTACTGCATACAGATATATACAGCCACCACTAGAGGGAGCTCAGGAGATTACTACATACAGATATATACAGCCACCACTAGAGGGAGCTCAGGAGATTACTACATACAGATATATACAGCCACCACTAGGCGGAGCTCAGGAGATTACTACATACAGATATATACAGCCACCACTAGAGGGAGCTCAGGAGATTACTACATACAGATCAATACAGCCACTACTAGAGGGAGCTCAGGAGATTACTACATACAGATATATACAGCCACCTTTAGAGGGAGCTCAGGCGATTACTACATACAGATATATTCAGCCATCACTAGAGGGAGCTCAGGAGATAACTACATACAGATATATACAGCTACCACTAGAGGGAGCTCAGGAGATTACTACATACAGATATATACAGCCACCACTAGAGGGAGCTCAGGAGATTACTACACACAGATATATACAGCCATCACTAGAGGGAGCTCAGGAGATTACTACATACAGATATATACAGCCACCACTAGAGGGAGCTCAGAAGATTACTGCATACAGATATATACAGCCACCACTAGAGGGAGCTCAGGAGATTACTACATACAGATATATACAGCCACAACTAGAGGGAGCTCAGGAGATTACTACATACAGATATATACAGCCACCACTAGAGGGAGCTCAGGAGATTACTACATACAGATATATACAGCTACCACTAGAGGGAGCTCAGGCGATAACTACATACAGATATATACAGCTACCACTAGAGGGAGCTCAGGAGATTACTACATACAGATATATACAGCCACCACTACAGGGAGCTCAGAAGATTACTGCATACAGATATATACAGCCACCACTAGAGGGAGCTCAGGAGATTACTACATACAGATATATACAGCCACCACTAGAGGGAGCTCAGGAGATTACTACATACAGATATATACAGCCACCACTAGGGGGAGCTCAGGAGATTACTGCATACAGATATATACAGCCACCACTGGAGGGAGTTTAGGAGATTACTACATACAGATCTATACAGCCACCACTAGAGGGAGCTCAGGAGATTACTACATACAGATATATACAGCCACCTTTAGAGGAAGCTCAGGAGATTACTACATACAGATATATACAGCCATCACTAGAGGGAGCTCAGGAGATTACTACATACTGATATATACAGCCACCACTAGAGGGAGCTCAGGAGATTACTACACACAGATATATACAGCCACCACTAGAGAGAGCTCAGGAGATTACTACATATAGATATATACAGCCACCACTAGAGGGAGCTCAAGAGTTTACTACATACAGAGATATACAGCCACCACTAGAGGGAGCTCAGGAGATTACTGCATACATACAGCCACTACTAGAGGGAGCTAAGGAAATTACTACATACAGAGATATACAGCCACCACTAAAGGGAGCTCAGGAGATTACTGCATACAGATATATACAGCCACCACTAGAGGGAGCTCAGAAGATTACTACATACAGATATATACAGCCACAACTAGAGGGAGCTCAGGAGATTACTACATACAGATATATACAGCCACCACTAGAGGGAGCTCAGGAGATTACTGCATACAGATATATACAGCTGCCACTAGAGGGAGCTCAGGAGATAACTACATACAGATATATACAGCCACCACAAGAGGGAGCTCAGGAGATTACTACATACAGATATATACAGCCACCACTAGAGGGAGCTCAGGAGATTACTACATACAGATATATACAGCCACCACTAGAGGGAGCTCAGAAGATTACTGCATACAGATATATACAGCCACCACTAGAGGGAGCTCAGGAGATTACTACATACAGATATATACAGCCATCACTAGAGGGAGCTCAGAAGATTACTGCATACAGATATATACAGCCACCACTAGAGGGAGCTCAGGAGATTACTACATACAGATATATACAGCCACCACTAGAGGGAGCTCAGGAGATTACTACATACAGATATATACAATCACCACTAGAGGGAGCTCAGGAGATTACTACATACAGATATATACAGCCACCACTAGAGGGAGCTCAGGAGATTACTACATACAGATATATATAGCCACCACCAGAGGGAGGTAAGGAGATTACTACATACAGTAACTAGGATGGCATGCTCAGGAGCTTATTGCATTTTAAAGATATACAGATATAATGTACATGAAAAGAGAAAAAATAATAGTGTTGGTGGTAGAGGGATTTCAGGAACGTTTACCCTCACTTACAATGGAGTAATTTCCAGTATGTGGACTAGACCAATGATAACGCAGCATTCCCACCAAGCCATTGTCTAATCACTAGTGTTGAGCAAGCATGAAATAGAGGCTAAATTACATTTAAATACACTGGGTGTCCCCAAGCACTGACTCCATACATGGACATAGCTATATATGGAGTCAGAGCAGGGACTCCTGAGCCGAACTAGAGTCCTGACACCCCCTTCCTCTTCAGAGCAGGGGGTGCCTGGTTTAATGCTCGGGTTCTCCCATTGACTTTCATTGTGCTCGGGTGCTCTGTCGAGCATCGGGAAGTGTTCTATTCGAGCACCAGAACACACAAGCACTTTGGTGCTCGACCAACACTACTAATCACCCGTTTTGGCAATAATTGTATACATTTTCAGGGTCTTGTTCCTATGCTCAAGATCCTCATTGACCAGAGCAGAGAGAGGCTACAGAGGACGTTTCTCATTTTGAAGAATCTGGCACATCAGTGCATTCCACACACAACCCATTAATTTCAGTGTCAGCCTTGTAATGCTTCACTTGTCCTGTGGTGGCGCTGCAGGGAAATGTTACACTTTCTATCTGGTTGTCCCCACATTTTTCTGCTGATCTTTGCAGGTCCCTCCAGCAGGGCATCCTCTAGCCAGTTATCAACATGGGAAATTTCTAATAAATAGTAAATGGATTGGCCAAACCGAATAACCCCTTTAATATCTCTCTTGAATGTTCAAAGTTGCTTTTGATATACCATTTTATTCCTAGAGACTGGATACAAGTTTTACTACTAGAAGAGCAGAGGATAGGCACAGAGGATGTCATTGTGCCATTTGCTCACCAGAATTACTACTGTTCTTCACCATGGACTGGAGGCTGCGCCATTGTGCAATCTACTGTATGTGGCACTAAATCCAATTTCACAACCTCCCAGCCTATTATGTATGACGTCATATGGGTCATCCGGGACCAGTTATATTGCAGGGTCCCATACGATATAGCTTAATTAACAATGAACTTCAAATTTATTCCCAAAAGACTAGATGAGTGTACTGGTCCTAGTCCCTGGTACATTATTTGCCTATTTGGAGGTATAATGGAGTCTTGTTCCTGACCCACTGGCAAGTGGTGAAGTCTCTGGTGACCTTCATATTTAGAGTTCTATCTCAGGTAGTCAAGTGGTAATTGTGTAGTCCGTGGTGGCATAATCGGATAGTTTCCTGTTTAGTTGACGTTCTGTGTCTGATAATCCAAGTCTCCAGCTTCTGTTGGGCAAGTTCCAGCTAATCCTTGTGTAGATTCCTTGATAAAGTAATGAATGCCAATTGCTGTAGTCCTTGGTGGTCCAGTGGGATGACCTATAGCACTTGCGAAGAGCATTGAAAATTGTCTAGTTATTGGTGTCCCAGAGAGATGCCATGTTGTTCTGTTGAAATATTATGATTGCAATTAAATATCTTTTGCCCCACAATTATTTTATGCCTAACAGCAAACTGGGGCATCGACGGAGGGGGAATTCTCCCCTTCACTAATGTATTTGTTGCTTGGTTTGAGGAATGCTTTATCCACAGATCCTTTTTTAGATTGTTTGTCCTGGTATGGCGATGACGTGCTGGTCGTATGGGCGGGCGATGTGGTCTCCATACCGGGATATATTGAGTATCTAAATAACAATCCTATTTGGTCTGTTTTTTTACTTATCTGTTTCAAAACTGTGCAATTTCTTTTCTGGACCTTACATTGTCAGTAGATGTGGATCAAGTAACCGTTCAGACTTAGTTATGGCAAACCTTACATCAGGTAATACGAACCTGAATATCAGATCATGTGGTTAAAAATATTGCCGTTGGTGAGCTTTTGAGATCAAAAAGTTATTGTTCAACTGTCACCGCCACGTCTGTGAGAAGGTCTGACAGACGTCCTTTTCTACCTCTTGCATGATGTTCTTTGTTTTGGTTTCACTTTGTCATCTCATTTCCTTCTCCCAGGTGTCACCTATTTAGACTAATCCTCTTTCCTTTATATTCCCTCCCATACTGCCTCCCTTTGCGGTTTATACTACTTCCTGGATTGAAGTGTTCACTGCTGGAGACTTCTGTTCCTGCTTGTTCAGATAAGTCCTTTCATGTATTGTGTTTCCTTGCTGGCTTGATTCTAGGTGACCCTGACTCCCTCCGTATTAAGTGCAGGGAGTCAGTGGTCGTGTCCCCTCATTATTATAGGGTTTTCAGGTGTCACATAGTCTAGGTACGAGGGCATACAATCGTCTACCTCTGAGACCCTTGTATGTGCTTAGCAGTCAGGGTGAGCTCTTAGGGTTTTATAGGGGTCACCTTTATGCTCCTTAGTTTGGGATCAAGCCAGTCGGATGTTTATCCATAACTTCCAGCTATCTGCAACATCATCCGTGACATCAACAGAAGTATTTTTTCAAAAAGAAAAATAAAGGTAAAAAAAGGTGGCTACCCAAGATGGGTTTTAAACTGTATGGAAAATATGGTCAATGACAGAATGAGGGAAGGCCTTCTATTGAAGGATAAATGTCATAAATTGCAGCAGGACACTATTGATCCCACTTCTGTCATGACATATAGTCCGCAATAATTCAAAACAGGAAGCACGGTGGCTCAGTGGTTAGCGCTGGTGCCTTGCAGCACTGGGGTCCTAGGTTTAAATCTGACCAAGTAGTTTGTATGTTCTCCCTGTGTTTGTGTGGGTTTCCTCCCACACTCCAAAGACATCCTGATGGAGAACTTAGATTGTGAGCCCCATTGGGGACAGTGTGATGCTAATGTCTGTAAAGTGCTGTGGAATATGTCAGCGCTATATAAGTGCGTAAAAGAAATAAATAAAATCCGGCAGACCATAAATCAATATCTTCCCATCTTAATGCAGGATGAGATGTTGTCTACCATGAAGGTTATGCTTCTCCATCCAGGAGAATCCCCCACACTAGGATCCATTCTTTCTCCCAGCTTAATCTCCACTCCGAGGGATTCTAGCATATTATTTTAGATGTGGCAATCCTTGTTGCCTATCATGTGCACAGGCAAAACACATAAAACAAATACCAGGAGTGCTGGATTGCAGGCTCCATAAAAGCAATGGATTTACAAATTGCATCACTAGTAATGTTATATATTGCATCACATGTACAGAGTGCAACCTGTCCTATGTTGGTTGCACCACTCGTCAGCTAAAATGCAGAATTAGAGAATGTTCAAACTGTGCAATCAACATAAAAGTAAGGAATCCTTCCAATGTATCAAAGCACTTTAGACTTTAGGTGCATGCGTCATGTGTCCACTTGCTAGATACAACATTCCCAAAGAGACTAAATCATGGCAAAGATTTTATTTTAAACTATTGATATTTCTGGTATTGGTTTTGTCTTTTGTATTTCTGTATATTTGCTACCAGTTTTATTAATGGCACCTAATTACTAAGGGTGGGATCATGAGCTCACTTAAACGCTGCTCATCTTTGTAGTCACGCGTATCTATGACTAAAGACCCGGAATGCGTCAGTGATGTGCTACCTCTGCACTTGGACGTGATGTATCACATTTTAACAAGTAGGGAATAAATGTTACATTGTATTACATTTTTCTGAAGTGCTGGATTTGCTCCTCTTTTTCTGCATTGCCACCGATCTCAAACTGCGGAATGGGAAATCAGTCCAGGCATATTCAGCATTACATCGTTGTATCCTGGATTGTAAAATAGATTTGCAATCCGGAAAAAGTGGGAATTTGAAGTTCCCGGGTGCCAATTTCGGGTCCCCTAATTTACAATAAGCACTATATGATTAGAGGAAGGGACCTTGGGCTCCCTCAGGTACCTGAGACCCGATGTGATTTCTGCTTCTGCACCGCTTGGTGGCTGAACATTTTTGGGACTTTCTAGTTACTGATAATTTTTAAATGTTTTTTTTTTCCTGGAACAGGTCAAACAGGACACAACAGCACAGTGTCCTTTGTACCGTATATTGTTTTTATTAGCATTATGTGCCCCTTCACTATAATTTATGTTCTTCTGTAATATCTTCCTAACTTTCCCCGGAGCTGCAGGGCCGTCAGTAAATTGCTCATCAATGTGAGTCAAGGGACAGAACATTTCCCTTAGTAATGAAAACGCTGGGATATAAAGGCTTTCATTACATAGGGTTACTAACCCTTGAACTTGTGCCAAGGTGTCTTATGGAGGAATTAATTGTCCTCCTGTCATGCTTTATCGTTTCCTTCCACTGAAAAATGAAAGTGAAAAAAAGAAAAGAAAAGAAAAATCTAATTTTTGTAAAATATAAAGCTATCATGCTGCCTAAATATGCTGCCAGGTCCCCAGACCAAGCCCCTTACAGTAAACCAGACCAGAAACCAGGCAAGACCCCTCAAATAAATGCAGATTGCAAACCAGACCCCCAAAATAAATTCTACAGACCCACACCAGACTTTCTAAATAAGCTCAAGGTTGGTCTCGGACACAGTGATAGTCGGAGACTGGTCTGGGGACCACCATGAAGAGGCCTTCACAAGGGAACATCACATCAGTTCTATTACCAGGATTTTGGTGTGGGGCGTTAGACAGATCCCACTAATCTTTCAGGTGCACTAATAGCTTGGAGTTTCTTTGATTTGGTCATGGATCCATTGGTACGGCTATTTCTCCAAAGTGTCCCAGGAGCCATTTTTTCGACAGAATAATGCCAGGTTGCCTGCAAGGCCTAAATGTACTATCATGGCCTGCAGCATCTCCGGAATTGTCTCCTATCGAGCACATCTGGGACATCATTGGTTGGCAATTGGAAAGGGAGCTGCCAGCAGCAGATCTTGATGATTTGCTTGCCCAAGTGCATTCAGCTTGGCAGAACATTCCTCAGACCACCATTAATAACCTCACTGATGGCATGGCGAGTGTGTGGATTTCTGCTTGTGGCGATCATACTCGATACTCAATATTTTGTTTCCATTGTTATCATTTGCATATCATTAACATGTCTATCGATCCTGTGATTTCCATAATTCCACAACTTTTCATTCTCAATGTTGAGGAATATATTTTCCCACACCAGCCCATAGACGTCAGACTCCCTTACATTCCCTACAAAGGGATTATTTTTGCAAACTCCACCCAGGATCGGAAAGAATTAGGAAATTCAGGTAAGAACGGTGCCTCATGGGGCATAACATTTAAATGAGGTAAGTACACATCAGTTTTACAATCTCCAAGTCTTATCATCACTGGTCCATAAAAAGGGACAACTGTAGGGATGAGCGAACCCGAACTGTATAGTTCGGGTTCGTACCGAATTTTGGGGTGTCCGTGACACGGACCCGAACCCGAACATTTTCGTAAAAGTCTGGGTTCGGGTTCGGTGTTCGGCGCTTTCTTGGCGCTTTTTGAAAGGCTGCAAAGCAGACAATCAACAAGCGTCATGCTACTTGCCCCAAGAGGCCATCACAGCCTTGCCTACTATTGGCATGGCTGTGATTGGCCAGTGCAGCATGTGACCCAGCCTCTATATAAGCTTGGGTCACGTAGCGCTGCACGTCACTCTGCTGATTCAAGCATAGGGAGAGGTTGCAGCTGCGACGTTAGGGCGAGATTAGGCAGATTAACTCCTCCAAAAGACTTCATTCTGTGATCGATCTACAGCTGTGGATCATTGAACTGCTGCTATTCAATTGCTCAGTGTTTTTAGGCTGCCCAGAGCGTTTTTCAGTCACTTTTTTCTGGGGTGATCGGCGGCCATTTTGTGGCTTGTGGTGCGCCAGCACGAGCTATCACCAAGTCCATTTAACCATCAATAGTGTGGTTATTTTTTGCTATATCCTACATCAGGGTCAAGCTTTCATCAAGTGCATTTAACCATCAACAGTGTGGTTATTTTTTGGCCATATCCTACATCAGGGGCAAGTTGAGCCTGTCACCCAGTGCCTAAAAAATAGGCCTGACATTTCTATTCCTCCAAATCTGTACTGTTTTAGCTGGTCAAGTTATTTTTAGTGACCGTAAAAGCACAGTTTTTGTTCTGGGTTGAAAAACAATTCCCAAATTTGCAATTCTCAAAATTAGTGGTTTCTGCTGTATCAGGCCTACTTTAAATCTATCCCTAAAAGGATATCTTAGATTCAAGGTGCTGATAGTGTCATTCTGAAAAACTTCACACACACGCTACAGTGCAGATACAAGTCTAATTCTGTGATTAAACCTATACCTGTCACCCAGCGCCTAAAAAATAGGCCTGACATTTATATTCAGCTAAATCTGTCATTACTGCTGTGCCTGTATTAGTGTAATACGGTACCTAAATAGATAGCCAGATAGTGTTAGGTGCCTGTAAAAAAAAGGCCTGAATTTTAATTCAATACATTGGCCCGAATAATATTTTTCTTATTGTGGTGAACGGTAACAATAAAGAAAACATCTAGTAAGGGACGCGGACGCGGACGTGGACATGGTCGTGGTGGTGTTAGTGGACCCTCTGGTGCTGGGAGAGGACGTGGCCGTTCTGCCACAGCCACACGTCCTAGTGAACCAACTACCTCAGGTCCCAGTAGCCGCCAGAATTTACAGGGATATTTGGTGGGGCCCAATGCCGTTCTAAGGATGGTAAGGCCTGAGCAGGTACAGGCATTAGTCAATTGGGTGGCCGACAGTGCATCCAGCACGTTCACATTATCGTCAGCAGGCCGTTCTGAAACTCATATGTTTGGGGGACAGGCCCCACACCGCACAGGAGTTGTGGCGGGGTATAGAACAACAGACCGACGAGTGGTTGCTGCCGGTGAGCCTGAAGCCCGGCCTGGTGGTGTGCGATAATGGGCGAAATCTCGTTGCAGCTCTGGGACTAGCCGGTTTGACGCACATCCCTTGCCTGGCGCATGTGCTGAATTTGGTGGTGCAGAAGTTCATTCACAACTACCCCGACATGTCAGAGCTGCTGCATAAAGTGCGGGCCGTCTGTTCGCGCTTCCGGCGTTCACACCCTGCCGCTGCTCGCCTGTCTGCGCTACAGCGTAACTTCGGCCTTCCCGCTCACCGCCTCATATGCGACGTGCACCAGGTGGAACTCCACCTTGCACATGCTGGAACTCCACCTTGCACAGCAAGCCATAGTAGAGTTTCAGCTGCAGCACGCACGGGTCAGTCGCACTGCGGAACAGACACACTTCACCACCAATGACTGGGCCTCCATGCGAGACCTGTGTGCCCTGTTGCGCTGTTTCGAGTACTCCACCAACATGGCCAGTGGCGATGACGCCGTTATCAGCGTTACAATACCACTTCTATGTCTCCTTGAGAAAACACTTAGGGCGATGATGGAAGAGGAGGTGGCCCAGGAGGAAGAGGAGGAAGAGGGGTCATCTCTAACACTTTCAGGCCAGTCTCTTCGAAGTGACTCAGAGGGAGGTTTTTTGCAACAGCAGAGGCCAGGTACAAATGTGACCAGACAGAGCCCACTACTGGAGGACGAGGAGGACGAGGATGAGGAGGAGGTGGAGGAGGATGAGGATGAGGATGAAGCAGGTTCACAGCGGAGTGGCACCCAACACAGCTCGGGCCCATCACAGGTGCGTGGCTGGGGGGACACACAGGACGATGACGATACGCCTCCCACAAAGGACAGCTTGTCCTTACCTCTGGGCAGCCTGGCACACATGAGCGACTACATGCTGCAGTGCCTGCACAACGACAGCAGAGTTGCCCACATTTTAACGTGTGCGGACTACTGGGTTGCCACCCTGCTGGATCCACGGTACAAAGACAATGTGCCCACCTTACTTCATGCACTGGAGCGTGATAGTAAGATGCGCGAGTACAAGCGCACGTTGGTAGACGCGCTACTGAGAGCATTCCCAAATGTCACAGGGGAACCAGTGGAAGCCCAAGGCGAAGGCAGAGGAGGAGCAAGAGGTCGCCAACGCAGCTGTGTCACGGCCAGCTCCTCTGAGGGCAGGGTTAGCATGGCAGAGATGTGGAAAAGTTTTGTCACCACGCCACAGCTAACTGCACCACCACCTGATACGGAACGTGTTAGCAGGAGGCAACATTTCAATAAGATGGTGGAACAGTACCTGTGCACACCCCTCCACGTACTGACTGATGGTTCGGCCCCATTCAACTTCTGGGTCTCCAAATTGTCCACGTGACCAGAGCTAGCCTTTTATGCCTTGGAGGTGCTGGCCTGCCCGGCGGCCAGCGTTTTGTCTGAACGTGTATTCAGCACGGCAGGGGGCGGACACAGTGATAGTCGGAGACTGGTCTGGGGACCACCATGAAGAGGCCTTCACAAGGGAACATCACATCAGTTCTATTACCAGGATTTTGGGGTGGGGCGTTAGACAGATCCCACTAGTCTTTCAGGTGCACTAATAGCTTGGAGTTTCCTTGATTTGGTCATGGATCCATTGGTACGGCTATTTCTCCAAAGTGTCCCAGGAGCCATTTTTTCGACAGAATAATGCCAGGTTGCCTGCAAGGCCTAAATGTACTATCATGGCCTGCAGCATCTCCGGAATTGTCTCCTATCGAGCACATCTGGGACATCATTGGTTGGCAATTGGAAAGGGAGCTGCCAGCAGCAGATCTTGATGATTTGCTTGCCCAAGTGCATTCAGCTTGGCAGAACATTCCTCAGACCACCATTAATAACCTCACTGATGGCATGGCGAGTGTGTGGATTTCTGCTTGTGGCGATCATACTCGATACTCAATATTTTGTTTCCATTGTTATCATTTGCATATCATTAACATGTCTATCGATCCTGTGATTTCCATAATTCCACAACTTTTCATTCTCAATGTTGAGGAATATATTTTCCCACACCAGCCCATAGACGTCAGACTCCCTTACATTCCCTACAAAGGGATTATTTTTGCAAACTCCACCCAGGATCGGAAAGAATTAGGAAATTCAGGTAAGAACGGTGCCTCATGGGGCATAACATTTAAATGAGGTAAGTACACATCAGTTTTACAATCTCCAAGTCTTATCATCACTGGTCCATAAAAAGGGACAACTGTAGGGATGAGCGAACCCGAACTGTATAGTTCGGGTTCGTACCGAATTTTGGGGTGTCCGTGACACGGACCCGAACCCGAACATTTTCGTAAAAGTCTGGGTTCGGGTTCGGTGTTCGGCGCTTTCTTGGCGCTTTTTGAAAGGCTGCAAAGCAGCCAATCAACAAGCGTCATACTATTTGCCCCAAGAGGCCATCACAGCCTTGCCTACTATTGGCATGGCTGTGATTGGCCAGTGCAGCATGTGACCCAGCCTCTATATAAGCTTGGGTCACGTAGCGCTGCACGTCACTCTGCTGATACAAGCGTAGGGAGAGGTTGCAGCTGCGACGTTAGGGCGAGATTAGGCAGATTAACTCCTCCAAAAGACTTCATTCTGTGATCGATCTACAGCTGTGGATCATTGAACTGCTGCTATTCAATTGCTCAGTGTTTTTAGGCTGCCCAGAGCGTTTTTCAGTCACTTTTTTCTGGGGTGATCGGCGGCCATTTTGTGGCTTGTGGTGCGCCAGCACAAGCTGTCACCAAGTGCATTTAACCATCAATAGTGTGGTTATTTTTTGCTATATCCTACATCAGGGTCAAGCTTTCATCAAGTGCATTTAACCATCAACAGTGTGGTTATTTTTTGGCCATATCCTACATCAGGGGCAAGTTGAGCCTGTCACCCAGCGCCTAAAAATTACGCCTGACATTTCTATTCCTCCAAATCTGTACTGTTTTAGCTGGTCAAGTTATTTTTAGTGACCGTAAAAGCACAGTTTTTGTTCTGGGTTGAAAAACAATTCCCAAATTTGCAATTCTCAAAATTAGTGGTTTCTGCTGTATCAGGCCTACTTTAAATCTATCCCTAAAAGGATATCTTAGATTCAAGGTGCTGATAGTGTCATTCTGAAAAACTTAACACACACGCTACAGTGCAGATACAAGTCTAATTCTGTGATTAAACGTATACCTGTCACCCAGCGCCTAAAAAATAGGCCTGACATTTATATTCAGCTAAATCTGTCATTACTGCTGTGCCTGTATTAGTGTAATACGGTACCTAAATAGATAGCCAGATAGTGTTAGGTGCCTGTAAAAAAAGGCCTGAATTTTAATTCAATACATTGGCCCGAATAATATTTTTCTTATTGTGGTGAACGGTAACAATAAAGAAAACATCTAGTAAGGGACGCGGACGCGGACGTGGACATGGTCGTGGTGGTGTTAGTGGACCCTCTGGTGCTGGGAGAGGACGTGGCCGTTCTGCCACAGCCACACGTCCTAGTGAACCAACTACCTCAGGTCCCAGTAGCCGCCAGAATTTACAGGGATATTTGGTGGGGCCCAATGCCGTTCTAAGGATGGTAAGGCCTGAGCAGGTACAGGCATTAGTCAATTGGGTGGCCGACAGTGCATCCAGCACGTTCACATTATCTCCCACCCAGTCTTCTGCAGAAAGCGCACAGATGGCGCATGAAAACCAAGCCCATCAGTCTGTCACATCATCCCCATGCATATCAGGGAAACTGTCTGAGCCTCAAGTTATGCAGCAGTCTCTTATGCTGTTTGAAGACTCTGCTGCCAGGGTTTCCCAAGTGCATCCACCTAGCCCTTCCCCAGGGGTGGAAGAGATAGAATGCACTAACGCACAACTACTTATTTTTCCTGATGATGAGGACATGGGAATACCACCTCAGCACGTCTCTGATGATGACGAAACACAGGTGCCAACTGCTGCGTCTTTCTGCAGTGTGCAGACTGAACAGGAGGTCAGGGAGGAAGACTGGGTGGAAGACGATGCAGGGGACGATGAGGTCCTAGACCCCACATGGAATGAAGGTCGTGCCACTGACTTTCACAGTTCGGAGGAAGAGGCAGTGGTGAGACCGAGCCAACAGCGTAGCAAAAGAGGGAGCAGTGGGCAAAATCAGAACACCCGCCGCCAAGAGACTCCGCCTGCTACTGACCGCCGCCATCTGGGACTGGGCACCCCAAAGGCAGCTTCAAGGAGTTCCCTGGCATGGCACTTCTTCAAACAATGTGCTGACGACAAGACCCGAGTGGTTTGCACGCTATGCCATCAGAGCCTGAGGCGAGGCATTAACGTTCTGAACCTTAGCACAACCTGCATGACCAGGCACCTGCATGCAAAGCATGAACTGCAGTGGAGTAAACACCTTAAAAACAAGGAAGTCACTCAGGCTCCCCCTGCTACCTCTTCTGCTGCTGCCGCCTCGGCCTCTTCTGCTGCTGCCGCCGCCTCGGCCTCTTCCTCCGCCACTGGAGGAACGTTGGCACCTGCCGCCCAGCAAACATGGGATGTACCACCAACACCACCACCTGCGTCACCAAGCATCTCAACCATGTCACACGGCAGCGTTCAGCTCTCCATCTCACAAACATTTGAGAGAAAGCGTAAATTCCCACCTAGCCACCCTCGATCCCTGGCCCTGAATGCCAGCATTTCTAAACTACTGGCCTATGAAATGCTGTCATTTAGGCTGGTGGACACACACAGCTTCAAACAGCTCATGTCACTTGCTGTCCCACAGTATGTTGTTCCCAGCCGCCACTACTTCTCCAAGAGAGCCGTGCCTTCCCTGCACAACCAAGTGTCCGATAAAATCAAGTGTGCACTGCGGAACGCCATCTGTGGCAAGGTCCACCTAACCACAGATACGTGGACCAGTAAGCACGGCCAGGGACGCTGTATCTCCCTAACTGCACACTGGGTAAATGTAGTGGCGGCTGGGCCCCAGGCGGAGAGCTGTTTGGCGCACGTCCTTCCGCCGCCAAGGATCGCAGGGCAACATTCTTTGCCTCCTGTCTCCTCCTCCTCCTACTCAGCTTCCTCCTCCTCTTCTTCCACCTGCTCATCCAGTCAGCCACACACCTTCACCACCAACTTCAGCACAGCCCGGGGTAAACGTCAGCAGGCCGTTCTGAAACTCATATGTTTGGGGGACAGGCCCCACACCGCACAGGAGTTGTGGCGGGGTATAGAACAACAGACCGACGAGTGGTTGCTGCCGGTGAGCCTCAAGCCCGGCCTGGTGGTGTGCGATAATGGGCGAAATCTCGTTGCAGCTCTGGGACTAGCCGGTTTGACGCACATCCCTTGCCTGGCGCATGTGCTGAATTTGGTGGTGCAGAAGTTCATTCACAACTTCCCCGACATGTCAGAGCTGCTGCATAAAGTGCGGGCCGTCTGTTCGCGCTTCCGGCGTTCACACCCTGCCGCTGCTCGCCTGTCTGCGCTACAGCGTAACTTCGGCCTTCCCGCTCACCGCCTCATATGCGACGTGCACCAGGTGGAACTCCACCTTGCACATGCTGGAACTCCACCTTGCACAGCAAGCCATAGTAGAGTTTCAGCTGCAGCACGCACGGGTCAGTCGCACTGCGGAACAGACACACTTCACCACCAATGACTGGGCCTCCATGCGAGACCTGTGTGCCCTGTTGCGCTGTTTCGAGTACTCCACCAACATGGCCAGTGGCGATGACGCCGTTATCAGCGTTACAATACCACTTCTATGTCTCCTTGAGAAAACACTTAGGGCGATGATGGAAGAGGAGGTGGCCCAGGAGGAAGAGGGGTCATCTCTAACACTTTCAGGCCAGTCTCTTCGAAGTGACTCAGAGGGAGGTTTTTTGCAACAGCAGAGGCCAGGTACAAATGTGACCAGACAGAGCCCACTACTGGAGGACGAGGAGGACGAGGATGAGGAGGAGGTGGAGGAGGATGAGGATGAGGATGAAGCAGGTTCACAGCGGAGTGGCACCCAACACAGCTCGGGCCCATCACAGGTGCGTGGCTGGGGGGACACACAGGACGATGACGATACGCCTCCCACAGAGGACAGCTTGTCCTTACCTCTGGGCAGCCTGGCACACATGAGCGACTACATGCTGCAGTGCCTGCACAACGACAGCAGAGTTGCCCACATTTTAACGTGTGCGGACTACTGGGTTGCCACCCTGCTGGATCCACGGTACAAAGACAATGTGCCCACCTTACTTCATGCACTGGAGCGTGATAGTAAGATGCGCGAGTACAAGCGCACGTTGGTAGACGCGCTACTGAGAGCATTCCCAAATGTCACAGGGGAACCAGTGGAAGCCCAAGGCGAAGGCAGAGGAGGAGCAAGAGGTCGCCAACGCAGCTGTGTCACGGCCAGCTCCTCTGAGGGCAGGGTTAGCATGGCAGAGATGTGGAAAAGTTTTGTCACCACGCCACAGCTAACTGCACCACCACCTGATACGGAACGTGTTAGCAGGAGGCAACATTTCAATAAGATGGTGGAACAGTACATGTGCACACCCCTCCACGTACTGACTGATGGTTCGGCCCCATTCAACTTCTGGGTCTCCAAATTGTCCACGTGACCAGAGCTAGCCTTTTATGCCTTGGAGGTGCTGGCCTGCCCGGCGGCCAGCGTTTTGTCTGAACGTGTATTCAGCACGGCAGGGGGCGTCATTACAGACAAACGCAGCCGCCTGTCTACAGCCAATGTGGACAAGCTGAAGTTCATAAAAATGAACCAGGCATGGATCCCACAGGACCTGTCCATCCCTTGTGCAGATTAGACATTAACTACCTCCCCTTAACAATATATTATTGAACTCCAGGGCACTTCCTCATTCAATCCTATTTTTATTTTCATTTTACCATCATATTGCGGGGCAACCCAAAGTTGAATGAACCTCTCCTCTGCCTGGGTGCCTGGGCCTAAATGTGTGACAGTGGCCTGTTCCAGTGGTGGGTGACGTGAAGCCTGATTCTCTGCTATGACATGAAGACTGATTCTCTGCTGACATGAAGCCAAATTCTCTGTTACGGGACCTCTCTCCTCTGTCTGGTTGCCGGGGCCTAAATATGTGACAGTGGCCTGTTCCAGTGGTGGGTGACGTGAAGCCTGATTCTCTGCTATGACATGAAGACTGATTCTCTGCTGACTTGAAGCCAGATTCTCTGTTACGGGACCTCTCTCCTCTGCCTGGGTGCCGGGGCCTAAATATGTGACAGTGGCCTGTTCCAGTGGTGGGTGACGTGAAGCCTGATTCTCTGCTATGACATGAAGACTGATTCTCTGCTGACATGAAGCCAGATTCTCTGTTACGGGACCTCTCTCCTCTGCCTGGGTGCCGGGGCCTAAATATGTGATAGTGGCCTGTTCCAGTGGTGGGTGACGTGAAGCCTGATTCTCTGCTCTGACATGAAGACTGATTCTCTGCTGACATGAAGCCAGATTCTCTGTTACGGGACCTCTCTCCTCTGTCTGGTTGCCGGGGCCTAAATATGTGACAGTGGCCTGTTCCAGTGGTGGGTGACGTGAAGCCTGATTCTCTGCTATGACATGAAGACTGATTCTCTGCTGACTTGAAGCAAGATTCTCTGTTACGGGACCTCTCTCCTCTGTCTGGGTGCCGGGGCCTAAATATGTGACAGTGGCCTGTTCCAGTGGTGGGTGACGTGAAGCCTGATTCTCTGCTATGACATGAAGACAGATTCTGTGCTGACATAAGGCCAGATTCTCTGTTACGGGACCTCTCTCCTCTGTCTGGGTGCCGGGGCCTAAATGTGTGACAGTGGCCTGTTCCAGTGGTGGGTGACGTGAAGCCTGATTCTCAGCTATAACATGAAGACTGATTCTGTGCTGACATGAAGCCAGATTCTCTGTTACGGGACCTCTCTCCTCTGCCTGGGTGCCTGGGCCTAAATATGTGACAGTGGCCTGTTCCAGTGGTGGGTGACGTGAAGCCTGATTCTCTGCTATGACATGAAGACTGATTCTCTGCTGACATGAAGCCAGATTCTCTGTTACGGGACCTCTCTCCTCTGTCTGGGTGCCGGGGCCTAAATATTTGACAGTGGCCTGTTCCAGTGGTGGGTGACGTGAAGCCTGATTCTCTGCTATGACATGAAGCCAGATTCTTTGCTATGACATGAAGAGACTGATTCTCTGCTGACGTGAAGCCAGATTCTCTGCTATGGGACCTCTGTCCAATTGATATTGGTTAATTTTTATTTTTTTAATTTTTATTTTAATTAATTTCCCTATCCACATTTGTTTGCAGGGGATTTACCTACATGTTGCTGCCTTTTGCAGCCCTCTAGCTCTTTCCTGGGCTGTTTTACAGCCTTTTTAGTGCCGAAACGTTCGGGTCCCCATTGACTTCAATGGGGTTCGGGACGAAGTTCGGGTCGAGTTCGGATCCCGAACCCGAACATTTCCGGGAAGTTTGGCCGAACTTCTCGAACCCGAACATCCAGGTGTTCGCTCAACTCTAGACATATGGAATAGAATCCCATGAAAGTGATGCCCAATTTACTGGGGGTTTTCAGGTATATGTAGAGCACAATGGAAGTCTCCAACCAAAATAAAAAAAAGCCAGTCAGTGGAAAGACCCTTCAATTATAGTCAAAACTACTCTGCCCCCATATAAAGTGAGGCGAACCTGAGAAAGATGGAAAAGTTAAGATGGTTAAAGGGAATGTTCCATCAGAAAATGACCTTCTGTTTAAATCAAGTTTTTATGTTAACATTTTTGTGATTTTCTTGATTTTTCTATGTTGCTATCTATATTTAAAATCATCCTTAAATCCCGCAGTTTTCACTCTGGCTGCTGAGCCTCATGCCAAGTAACATTTTCTGTTTGGTAGAGATCACTCCTCAGCTCATTATCATCCCAGGCACGACCTATATATGGATAACAGAGGATCCCACCATTCACAATAAGGGGATGGTCAAATAAACAGTTGCAGCAAACTTTAAATTGACAACACAATAAAAGCATCTGTGAGTCATATTAAAGTTTCCTGCAGCTGTTAATTTAATGCATTATGAGAGTCAATATAAGGATTATTACTAGTGTTGATCGAGTCAGTGCATTTAAATGTAATTTAGAATCCCATCCTGAAAAGTTTTTGCCGGGATTTGAACTCCCTAACACCTTGTACATTAGAGGCCAGGACCTTATACATTCAGCTATAAAGCGGAATGCTAAACTGCGTCAGAAAAAACTCATAGTACTTTCTAATGTAGTGAAAATTCCTATTTAGCAGAAGACTTAATTTATATTTCTGTGCAGGTTAAAATGTAGCTGTATAGTGTAGTGGTTAATGTCCTTGCCTCTAATGTACAAGGTAGGGAGTTTGAATCCCAGCAGAAACATTTCAGAAATATAAAATAAGTCTTCTGCTGAATAGGAATACTCACTAGATCAGAAACTACTATGAGGTTTTCTGACACAGTTTAGCATTCAGCTTTATAGCTGAGTGGTTAAGGTCCTTGCCTCTCTAATGTACAAGGTTGGGTGTTTGAATCCTGACAGAAACATTTCAGAAATAGAGATAAAATTTATATATATATATATATTTTTTTTTGTAATTGTAAAAAATGTATGGCACAAAATAAATGTGTAATTACTATATATAATCATACTTCTGATATATATATATATATATATATATATATATATATATATAAATGCATAATATGTGGGAAACTACTACTGATGTTTTTAGCCATAATATATTTACATATATTATAATATATTATAAATCTATAATAATATATGTAACTATATTATGGCTAAAAACTTACATTTATTTCTGCTGGTATTCAAACTCTCTACCTTGTACATTAGCGGCAAGGACATTAACCACTACACTATACAGCTACATGTTAGCCTGCACAGAAATATAAAATAAGTCTTCTGCTGAATAGGAATTTTCACTACATCAGAAACTTCTATGAGGTTTTTCTGACACAGTTTAGCGTTCAGCTTTATAGCTGAGTGGATAAGGTCCTTGCCTCTAATGTACAATGTTGGGAGCTCAAATCCTGGCAGAAACTTTTCAGAAATTAGATTTAAATACACTGGGATGTCCCCAAGCACTGACTCCATATATGGATATTGCTATATATGGAGTCAGAGCAGGGACTCCTAAGCCGAACTAGAGTCCCGACTCCCTCCCCTCCTCAGATCAGGGGGTGCCTGGGGTTCTCCTATTGTGCTCGGTAGAACACTCGAGCACATGAGCACCTTGGTGCTTGATCAACACAAATTATTATACCTGTATATTGATCAATCTCCCATGCAACTAGAATTCGTCTGATTTCCTTTACACATTTTATGATAAAACTGTCTTTCTGCAGCCACCATAAGACGGAGCCCTGTGTACATAGAATTATAAAGTTGCTATTGAACTCAGTAGAGGTTGTAAAAATCTCTTAGCACCAAGTTCCCCCTAATGGTGACTGAAGGAAAATACCATGATTCTATCTGGGAAAGCAGGAGAAGTTCAGCACCAGGTCCCATCTCTCCATGGGTCCTATCATGGCAAGGGATCTGCCTCCACGGGGAGTACACCACCGATTATGCTGCTACTTCTGAGTGAATGACAGACCATTAATGAGCAGAATCTGCTGTTTCCTCTATGTGTAGTCTATGGGAGACATGACACCAGCTAGTCTCAAATTGCCAATTACAGATGTAGACTACAGAGGATGTAAAATGCCGGATAAAAGTCAGAAAAAGATTTATTCCTCATGTACACTCACATGATAGCTTAGTCTAAAAATTCACCTGTAGGTACCTTTTAACTTGTTGCCTTTTGTAGGTGCATTTTTTATTATTGTAATAAAAAATCGGTTCGCCGACTTTTCCAAAAAGATTTGATCAGAATTAATTTATGGCGAATCGTGTTAAACAGCTACCGTATTTTTTGCTTTATAAGACGCACTTAGGTTTTTGAGGAGGAAGATAAGAAATATAAATAGTTTGAACCAAATGGTGTGCCTTTGGTTGGGGTTTGAACTAATAGGGGGTCTGTGGATGATGCAATGTTATAGGGGGGGGGGGATGTGTGGATGACACACTGTTATGAAGGATCTGTGGATGACACTGTTATGGAGATCTGTGGATGACACTGTTATGGGGGATCTGTGGATGACACTGTTATGGGGGATCTGTGGATTATACTATTATGGGGGATCTGTGGATGACACTGTTATGGGGATCTGTGGATGACACTGTTATGGGGATCTGTGGATGACACTGTTACGGGGGATCTGTGGATGACACACTGTTATGGGGGATCTGTGGATGACACACTGTTATGGGGGATCTGTGGATGACACACTGTTATGGGGGATCTGTGGATGACACTGTTATGGAGGATCTGTGGATTACACTGTTATGGAGGATCTGTGGATGACACTATTATGGGGGATCTGTGAATCAGGGACGGCGCTTCCATTAAGGCAAGGGGGGAAATTGCCCCCGGGCCCCCGAGTCCTTAGGGGCCCCCCAACTAACTATATTTTCGTGGGGCCAGTGACAGTCACACGGAGATGAGCGCTTCCATTGTGGAAGCGCTCATCTCCATAGTCATCTGTATCGCCGTCCTCAGGACAGCGATACAGATGGCTGTGCAGCAGGGCAGCGGAGGGAGAGGTGTGTCCCTTCCCCTTCCTCTAATAGGCTGCAGGCACTAGGCCGGCAGCCTATCAGAGGCCTCTGCAGGCGGCGGGATGACGTCTTTGCGCTGCCTGAGCCGTACAGCGTGGGACACAGGTTGGAAGAGGCCTGCATCGCATTGCTGACATGGAGGTAACTGGCACATGATAGGGGGGGCTCTGGCTACTGGCACATGATAGGGGGGGCTCTGGCTACTGGCACATTATATAGGGGGGGCTCTGGATACTGGCACATGATAGGGGGGCCTATGGCTACTGGCACATGATAAGGGGGCTCTGGCTACTGACACATGATAGGGGGGCTCTGGCTACTGGCACGTGATAGGGGGGGGGCTCTGGCTACTGGCACATGATAGGGGGGGGGGGCTCTGGCTGCTGGCACATGATAGTGGGGGCTCTGGCTACTGGCACATGATAGGGGGGGCTCTGGCTACTGGCACATGATAGGGGGGGCTCTTGCTACTGGCACATGATAGGGGGCTCTGGCTACTGGCACAATATATAGGGGGGGCTCTGGCTACTAGCACATGATATGGGGGGCCTCTGGCTACTGGCACATGATAGGGGGGTCCTCTGGCTACTGGAACATGATAGGGGGGGTCCTTTGGCTACTGGCACATGATATGGGGGGGCTCTTGTTACTGACACATGATGGTGGGGGGCTCTTATTACTGGCACATGATTGGGGGGCATCTATGAGGGCACATTTTACTGGCACATTATTGGGGGACATCTATGGGGGCACTTATTACTGGCACATTGGGGGCACTTATTACTGGCACATTATTGGTGGGCACTATAGGGGCATCTACTGAGGCCACAAAGAACGGGTATTTTATATGGGGGGGGGCTCTGTATAGGGGCATTTTATACTGGGACACATTATGGTGGGTTCTATGGGGAAGGGGGTAGAGGAGTACTATGGGGTCATCTATGGGGGCACTAAGAAGGGGTATTTTATACTTACAAATTATGGGGGACACTGAGGGCATCTACTGGGGTAATATATATGGGGCATTTTATACTGGTACATTATGGGGGCACTAGGAGGAAGGGGGAGAGTAGCACTCTGGGGGCATTTACTGGGGGCACTATATAGGGGTATTTTATAATGGCACATTATGGGGGCACTATGGGGACATTAGCTCAACTGGGGGCATTACAAGGGAATATTTTTTGCACTGTCACATTATAAGGATAATTATTTCTCCTGGGGGGGGGCATTATGGTGGGCTTTATTACTCCCCCATGGTATGACTCCCTAGTAGCAGCACCAGCCTCTCCCTGCTCTGCTATCCCTCTGCTCCTTCTCCAAATCCTTATTATTACATTTTTCTCATTAGGATAAAACACATCAGCTCCGCCGAGCCCCCGGCCAAAGTGTGGAAGTGGTGTCCGAGATCCCCAAGGGCCAAGCCAAGTAATTGTAAGTTTTCATGTGAAATATGTTTGTTATACACATATAGCCTACACTGTGCCACACAATATACAGTATACCGCTACACTGTGCCACACAATATACAGTATACCTCTACACTGTGCCCCACAATATACAGTATACCTCTACACTGTGCCACACAATGTACAGTATACCTCTACACTGTGCCACACAATATACAGTATACCTCTACACTGTGCCCCACAATATACAGTATACCTCTACTCTGTGCCACACAATATACAGTATACCTCTACACTGTGCCACACAATATACAGTATACCTCTACACTGTGCCCCACAATATACAGTATACCTCTACACTGTGCCACACATTATACAGTATACCTCTACACTGTGCCGCACAATATACAGTATACCTCTACTCTGTGCCCCACAATATACAGTATACCTCTACTCTGTACCACACAATATACAGTATACCGCTACACTGTGCCACACAATATACAGTATACCGCTACACTGTGCCCCACAATATACAGTATACCTCTACACTGTGCCCCACAATATACAGTATACCTCTACACTGTGCCCCACAATATACAGTATACCGCTACACTGTGCCACACAATATACAGTATACCTCTACACTGTGCCACACAATATACAGTATAGCTCTACACTGTGCCCCACAATATACAGTATACCTCTACACTGTGCCACACAATATATAGTATACCTCTACACTATGCCCCACAATATACAGTATACCTCTACACTGTGCCACACAATATACAGTATACCGCTACACTGTGCCACACAATATACAGTTTCTTCTGTAAAAGTCATCAAGTGTCATGGGGGGGGGGGGGGGGGGCCTTATTGTTTTTCGCCCCAGGGCCCCATTTCACCTTGAACCGGCCCTGCTGTGGATCACACTGTTATGGGGGATCTGTGGATGGCACTTATGTGATTATAACCCCCATCTTCCTAAAGAATACACTGATGTACTGTAGTTACAGTACATTAGTGTATTCTCAAGGATGAGGTGAGTTATAGTCAGTTTAAATATAAACACTATCCAGGGACTGTTCTGTAATTGGCATGTGTTTATATTAAATATAACTATAACCCCCCTCTTCCGTAGGAATCCACTTATATACTGCAGTACATGGGTGGAACTGGATTACTATGGATGAGGGGGGTTATAGTCATATTTAATATAAACACATGCCAATTACAGAACAGTCCCTGGACAGTGTTTATATTAAATATGACTATAACCCCCCTCATCCATAGTAATCCAGTTCCACCCATGTACTGAAGTATATGAGTGGATTCCTACGGATGAGGAGGGTTATAGTCATATATGGCACATTCACAGTAATTTTCATATTTCCCTGAGCGCCACTCACCCAGGGTCTGGGTCCACATAACCGCTGTACACAGCAGGAGCAGAGCTGGTACAGCGGGAAATTGGAAGGAACCTGATTGGTGGAGGTGTGGGCAGCACCAGTGCGCTCACCACCAATCAGCAGGACTAATGAAGTGCGGGCTGGCGGCAGCAGAGCACATTCATTGGGCTCAGGAGAGCCTTGAAAAGGTATGATGGACATGCGGGATGGCAGCAGCAGTACGCAGTAAGTGAAGCCGCCAGCCCGCCCAACGGCTTACTATAATAGCCCTCGCTGCCCTCAATATGGACGCGAGGGCAGCGGAGCACAAAAAGTGAAGCCGCCAGCCCGCCCATCCCTTGTGCGGTCTTGTTGAGGAAGCGCGGGCTGGCGACAGAAGCCTTCAGTGTAGCCTCCAGCCCCCCAACAGTTAATCACAGTCTCAGGAGCTGTTAGTGAGAGCTCCTGAGCCACAAAATATGCTTTGCATTCGCTTTATAAGACGCAGTGACTTTTTTCCCTCCACTTTGGAGGGGAAAAAAGTGCGTCTTATAAAATGAAAAATACGGTATTTCCTGGTGGCAGAGAGCTTGTATAGTGGTGTAGAACACTGTGCCTGTATAGTGGTGTAGAACACTGTGCCTGTATAGTGGTGTAGAACACTGTGCCTGTATAGTGGTGTAGAACACTGTGCCTGTATAGCGGTGTAGAACACTGTGCCTGTATAGCGGTGTAGAACACTGTGCCTGTATAGCGGTGTAGAACACTGCGCCTGTATAGCGGTGTAGAACAGTTTGCCTGTATAGTGGTGTAGAGCACTGTGCCTGTATAGTGATGTAGAACACTGTGCCTGTATAGTGGTGTAGAACACTGTGCCTTTATAGGGGTGTAGAACACTGTGCCTGTATAGCGGTGTAGAACACTGTGCCTGTATAGTGGTGTAGAACACTGTGCCTGTATAGCGGTGTAGAACACTGTGCCTGTATAGTGGTGTAGAACACTGTGCCTGTATAGTGGTGTAGAACACTGTGCCTGTATAGCGGTGTAGAACACTGTGCCTGTATAGCGGTGTAGAACACTGTGCCTGTATAGCGGTGTAGAACACTGCGCCTGTATAGCGGTGTAGAACACTGTGCCTGTATAGAGGTGTAGAACACTGTGCCTGTATAGTGGTGTAGAACACTGTGCCTGTATAGCGGTGTAGAACACTGTGCCTGTATAGCGGTGTAGAACACTGTGCCTGTATAGCGGTGTAGAACACTGTGCCTGTATAGTGGTGTAGAACACTGTGCCTGTATAGGGGTGTAGAACACTGTGCCTGTATAGGGGTGTAGAACACTGTGCCTGTATAGCGGTGTAGAGCACTGTGCCTGTATAGTGGTATAGAACACTGTGCCTGTATAGTGGTGTAGAACACTGTGCCTGTATAGTGGTGTAGAACACTGTGCCTGTATAGCGGTGTAGAACACTGTGCCTGTATAGTGGTGTAGAACACTGTGCCTGTATAGTGGTGTAGAACACTGTGCCTGTATAGCGGTGTAGAACACTGTGCCTGTATAGTGGTGTAGAACACTGTGCCTGTATAGCGGTGTAGAACACTGTGCCTGTATAGCGGTGTAGAACACTGCGCCTGTATAGCGGTGTAGAACACTGTGCCTGTATAGTGGTGTAGAACACTGTGCCTGTATAGTGGTGTAGAACACTGTGCCTGTATAGTGGTATAGAACACTGTGCCTGTATAGTGGTGTAGAACACTGTGCCTGTATAGTGGTATAGAACACTGTGCCTGTATAGCGGTGTAGAACACTGTGCCTGTATAGTGGTATAGAACACTGTGCCTGTATAGTGGTGTAGAACACTGTGCCTGTATAGGGGTGTAGAACACTGTGCCTGTATAGCGGTGTAGAACACTGTGCCTGTATAGTGGTGTAGAACACTGTGCCTGTATAGTGGTGTAGAACACTGTGCCTGTATAGCGGTGTAGAACACTGTGCCTGTATAGTGGTGTAGAACACTGTGCCTGTATAGGGGTGTAGAACACTGTGCCTTGCAGTAACACGCATAGGGAGTCTGCTGTGGTAGTGAAATAATACTGTGAGTCAGTATGACATGCAGATGACAGGCGTCGCTCTTAGAATCACTGCACACTTCACTTATTTGGGCAGTTACGGGGCCAAAACTAACCAAATAACTCAAGTGTGAACTCAGCCTTACAGGTCGATGTTAGCGTCTGGTATAAAGAACCGTGCAGAGGCCCAAGATCCTACTATAGCGTGAAAGAGCGCACTCCTTTTACACCGTTGTCAGCTGATTCCACATAGATGTCTGCAGAACCTGTTCTATTAAACGCTTATACAAGTAGAGCCCCCCGACAGATTGTAGAGGGGGTCAGCAGTAAGGTTGTGTCGACTTCACTGATTATTTTTCCCTTCCTCTGATCCGTCAGAACAATAACCCCCAAAAAACTGACCCTGTCTGTGGAGCATCCACCTTCACTCGGACAGCATTTGGTCAGTAATCCATCAGTATTGCTAAAGCCATAAAAATACAGGAGTGGATCCAAAACAGAGATGACAAGTGACTGGAATATTTGCATGTCTTCTGTGTTTTGTACCCACCCCTGCTTTTGCCTACCAAATCATAAGCCAATTCTGATAAGACCATACAGGCCTTACAGCTGCTACACAGACAGGATCTGTTGTGCATCAAATTTTTCCTTCCTTCTGACAGATCAGAAGAAGGGTCAAAAAAAGGTTGATTCAACCAGGCCAAAAAGGCAAAATAGTGGCCAAGTCATGGAGTGGGGAGGGTGGGAAGAGCATGAGAAGTCCATAGAGTGGCCCAATAACATAGTGTGGAGGTGGCAGCAGCATCAGGAGACCACAGAGTGGCAAGGTGACAATGTCGAGGTGGTAGCAGCATGAGGAGGCCACAGTGTGGCAAGGTGACATAGTGTGGAGGTGGCAGCATCAGAAGACCACAGAGTGGCAAGGTGACATAGTGTGGAGGTGGAAGCAGCAGCATGAGAAGACCTGAGTGGTGAGGTGGCAGCAGCATCAGGAGACCACAGAGTGACCTGGTGACAGAGTGGGGAGGTGGTTGGTAATAACAGTACCCACTGACGATGGTGGGTGTAAGATGGAGCACTTGGCATCAGATGTGTGGCATCAGGCGGTGGCAGCATCAGAATAGTAGCTGAGGCAGGTAGCCAGAAGAAATCGGTCTCTTTTGTCAAGGTTTGGGTGAGACAGCATGGATGATCTAATCTGATACATCAGGCATTGGTGGGTGGAAATCCTGGCTGATCCATGCCTGATTCATCATGACAAAGGTCAGTCTCTCCACATTTTGGGCGGAAAGGCGAGTTCTCCTTGGAGTAACTATGGCCCCCACCGCACTATGGCCCCCACCCGCTCTGATGCCACACTACTGGCCGGGCAGGACAGCTTTTCCAGGGCAAACTCGGCCAGTTGCGGCCACAAATCCAGTTTGGCTGCCCAGTAGTCCAGGCAATTTAGATCTGCAGTGAGTGCAGCAAGGTGTAATAGGATTTTTCCTATTACCCAGGCTGTAAACTCCCCTACTGAACCCTGTTCTGCTTCAATACTGTGGAATGATTCCTCCCTATCCTTTCCCTGAACTTCTTTTGAACAAAATAAAAGTTTTCAAGTCTTTCCTAGCACCGTCCCTAGCGCCTGCTGACGTCTCTTCTTGCACTAAGTACACTGGAGAATGGCTGAATCCAAGATGGCTGAGGATATTTATAGGTCTGTGACATCACAGGGCTGGCTGCTGATTGGCTGCATGCATGGCATTGTGGGTGATTCCTCGTTCCCAGAGTTTTTTGCTCCATGTCCTCACATGTGCAGCAGCTATTTTAGGAAAAAATGTGATTCGTTACCACGAAGCGTGAGGAAATTTGTCAACTTCGATTCGCTCATCTCTAATTATTAGAATCCCTGTCAATCAAAACTACAACTTATTTTCCATGTTTGCCATCTGTCAACATTTGGTAACTGTAGCTAATTGGAAGAATGTACAGAGCATGCTTGGACTTACTGCTGAGAGAGAGGCAGAGAGGGATTCCTCATTGACTGTCTGAACACAGAGCTGCTGAATGTAAAATAACCAGAAAATGATGCTTATACAGTCAGGTCCATAAATATTGGGACACCAACACAATTCTAACATTTTTGGCTCTATACACCACCACAATGGATTTGAAATGAAACGGACAAGATGTGCTTTACCTGCAATTTGAGGATATTTACATCCAAATCAGGTGAACGATGTAGGAATTACAACAGTTTTCATATGTGCCTCCTACTTGTTAAGGAACCAAAAGTAATGGGACAGAATAATAATCATAAATCAAACTTTCACTTTTTAATACTTGGTTGCAAATCCTTTGCAGTCAATTACAGCCTGAAGTCTGGAACGCATAGACATCACCAGACGCTGGGTTCCATCCCTGGTGATGCTCTGCCAGGCCTCTACTGCAACTGTCTTCAGTTCCTGCTTGTTCTTGGGGCATTTTCCCTTCAGTTTTGTCTTCAGCAAGTGAAATGCATGCTCAATCGGATTCAGGTCAGGGGATTGACTCGGCCATTGCAGAACATTCCACTTCTTTCCCTTAAAAATCTCTTTGGTTGCTTTTGCAGTATGCTTTGGGTCATTGTCCATCTGCACTGTGAAGCGCCGTCCAATGAGTTCTGAAGCATTTGGCTGAATATGAGCAGATAATATTGCCTGAAGCACTTCAGAATTCATCCTGCTGCTTTTGTCAGCAGTCACATCATCAATAAATACAAGAGAAGCAGTTCCATTGGCAGCCATACATGCCCACGCCATGACACTACCACCACCATGCTTCACTGATGAGGTGGTATGCTTAGGATCATGAGCAGTTCCTTTCCTTCTCCATACTCTTCTCTTCCCATCACTCTGGTACAAGTTGATCTTGGTCTCGTCTGTCCATAGGATGTTGTCCCAGAACTGTGAAGGCTTTTGTTCACTCTGGTGAAGTCTTCTCCTGATTGCTGCATCCACCACAGTTGTTTTCCGTGGTCTTCAGGGTCTTTTGGTGTTGCTGAGCTCACCGGTGCGTTCCTTCTTTTTAAGAATGTTCCAAACAGTTGTTTTGGCCAGGCCTAATGTTTTTGCTATCTCTCTGATGGGTTTGTTGTGTTTTTTCAGCCTAATGATGGCTTCACTGATAGTGACCGCTCTTTGGATCTCATCTTGAGAGTTGAAAGCAACAGATTCCAAATGCAAATAGCAGACTGGAAATGACCTCTGGACCTTGTATCTGCTCATTGTAATTGGGATAATGAGGGAATAACACACACCTGGCCATGGAACAGCGGAGAAGCCAATTGTCCCATTACTTTTGGTCCCTTAACAAGTCGGAGGCACATATGTAAACTGTTGTAATTCCTGCACCGTTCACCTGATTTGAATGTAAATGCCCTCAAATTACAGCTGACAGTCTGCAGGTAAGGGCTCTTTCACACTTGCGTTCTTTTCTTCCGGCATAGAGTTCCGTCGTCGGGGCTCTATGCCGGAAGAATCCTGATCAGGATTATCCTAATGCATTCTGAATGGAGAGAAATCCGTTCAGGATGCATCAGGATGTCTTCAGTTCCGGAACGGAACGTTTTTTGGCCGGAGAAAATACCGCAGCATGCT
This sequence comes from Bufo bufo, assembly GCF_905171765.1. Classification (NCBI taxonomy): domain Eukaryota; kingdom Metazoa; phylum Chordata; class Amphibia; order Anura; family Bufonidae; genus Bufo; species Bufo bufo. The sequence goes on from NC_053391.1 coordinate 10,297,112, forward strand.
GCGCTTTTTGCTCCGGCCAAAAATCCGGAACACTTGCCGCAAGGCCGGATCCGGAATTAATGCCCATTGAAAGGCATTGATCCGGATCCGGCCTTAAGCTAAACGTCGTTTCGGCGCATTGCCGGAGGCGACTTTTAGCTTTTTCTGAATGGTTACCATGGCTGCAAGGACGCTAAAGTCCTGGCAGCCATGGTAAAGTGTAGCGGGGAGCGGGGGAGCAGTGTACTTACCGTCCGTGCGGCTCCCCGGGCGCTCCAGAGTGACGTCAGGGCGCCCCAAGCGCATGGATCATGTGATCACATGGATCACGTCATCCATGCGCATGGGGCGCTCTGACGTCATTCTGGAGCGCCCGGGAGCCGCACGGACTGTAAGTATACTGCTCCCCCGCTCCCCACTACTACTACTACGGCAACCAGGACTTTAATAGCGTCCTGGGTGCCATAGTAACACTGAACGCATTTGGAAGACGGTTCCGTCTTCAAATGCTTTCAGTACACTTGCGTTTTTCCGGATCCGGCGTGTAATTCCGGCAAGTGGAGTACACGCCGGATCCGGACAACGCAAGTGTGAAAGAGGCCTTAAGCACATCTTGTTTGTTTCATCTCAAATCCATTGTGGTGGTGTATAGAGCAAAAATGATAGAATTGTGTCGATGTCCCAATATTTATGGACCTAACTGTATACTCCGGATAAAGCCAGGAGACGTCTCGTTCTGGTATTATTAGAATATCCATGCACCTTTACATTGTAAGCAGGTTTTTTTTTTACTTTCAGTAAATATAAATTTTGCCTCTTAACAGGATAATCATCAGATGAAATATCAGGCGTCTCCTGTAAAAAGCTTCAGAAATATTAAGCGAAGCTGTCTAAATATTGAGCTGCATGTAGTAGGTAGAGAGCGGAATTTTGCTTGCATCCTTTATCAGGAAGAGCGTGGGCGGAGATGTGGGAGTTTAGAGTGAGGAGAGTCCATGTCTGATTTGTGTCATGTTGATGAGCGGGTTACAGAAATCTTAGAAATACCAGGAGATACGATTCATCACGATTCTCTGCGGAATCCTCGGAACGCCACAATCCGCAGACAATGTATTCTTAGTTCACTGCGTATGGCAATATGTATTGTGATGCTGTCAAGTGAGGTGATACCCATTCTTGACTCCGGTGATGTAGCAGAGCTGATTTTGTTATGCTAGAGCAATGTGCTATCCTCCGTGGACTTGTGAGTAAAGCTACTATATTATCTAAGCTCAGTGCACAAAATATACAGCACAATAACCAACCCAGCACTGCTACATCTAGTTCTTTGCACTTGTCCTGGAGAAATTATAGCCTAAATGCATTTTGCATATTGAAAGGCGCAAGGAGGAAGAGAATGGCAGAGCAATAAAGCGCCACCTCCCAGGCTCTGCTGAACACAATGGGGGCAGATTTACTAATGGTGTCTATTAGTTGGACAGCATAAACGTAGGCTTGGCAGTGAGGAGATACGCCAAATTTATCACAGTGGTGCACCCTGGAAGTCTGGTGCAACTATTGTAAAAATGCGCCAAATTTGTTGCTTTTATACCCAGAATTCTGTGTTAATTCATGACTTATGTGGTAATGTGTATAGTGCTGGAAGGCATGTATATCCCACCCAGATACCTCAGCTAGTAGTTTGCTGAGACAGTTTGTCTAGATTTTGTTCTGGGCTAAATTTTTGTTGGACTGGGGGATAGGTTTGGTAGTGGGATCCGCCAGTCCACACCCTTCCAGTACACGTATTGCCTTCAGCTGAGGAGATCGCAGGTGAGGCCTGCTGCTGTAATCACGGAGGGATGAAACAACCCTCTGTGTATGACTGAGAGAGAGGAGTTTGCAAAAGAAGCCTCAGAGGCTCTGTGTGTTCTCAGCCAGGAGGGCAGCAGGGGCCACGAGGCTGGGTGAAAGCCTGAAGTTTGGGGGCCCAGGGACGCCTGTGGAAAGAGGGAGGACTTCTGGACTATAATTCCCCAAAGGTACTGGTGTGGTCACAGGCTGGAGGCAGCTGGACCATTTGGCTGAGGAAAGTCGGATCTAATTCCGTGTGTGAACTGAGCTCTGTAGGTGAGGTAGCGACAACCTATGTATTAGGTAGTGCCTAGACGGGCAGGTGTTTATTTCAGTGTGTTTGTGCTGGTGCCGAAGTGCCAAAATAATGCACCATTTGGACTTAAACCCTGTTGTCAGAGGAGAGGTCTGTGATTGCAACACCCTAAGAGAGAGAGCGATCCCTTACACTTAATATATCTCTATTGCAGCTGATAGCTTCAGCCTTCTGATACAAAGCTCCTAATCCCCTGCGGAAGTCAATTATAAAAATTATGTCTACCCCCAGCCACCACTAGAGGAAGCTCACTGCATACTGTGTTAATATCAGGTTCAATGTGTAAGTATTATGCCGTGAGCGCCCCCTAGTGGATTAGGGGCTCTGTGTAAGACAGCGAAGCTCCAGCTGCTGCAAAGAAAGTAGTCAGCATAGCATTATACAGGGTGGGCCATTTATATGGATACACCTTAATAAAATGGGAATGGTTGGTGATATTAACTTCCTTTTTGTGGCACATTAGTATATGTGAGGGGGGAAACTTTTCAAGATGGGTGCTGACCATGGCGGCCATTTTGAAGTCGGCCATTTTGAATCCAACTTTTGTTTTTTCAATAGGAAGAGGGTCATTTGACACATCAAACTTATTGGGAATTTCACAAGAAAAACAATGGTGTGCTTGGTTTTAACGTAACTTTATTCTTTCATGAGTTATTTACAAGTTTCTGACCACTTACAAAATGTGTTCAATGTGCTGCCCATTGTGTTGGATTGTCAATGCAACCCTCTTCTCCCACTCTTCACACACTGATAGCAACACCGCAGGAGAAATGCTAGCACAGGCTTCCAGTATCCGTAGTTTCAGGTGCTGCACATCTCGTATCTTCACAGCATAGACGATTGCCTTCAGATGATACGAGATGTGCAGCACCTGAAACTACGGATACTGGAAGCCTGTGCTAGCATTTCTCCTGTGGTGTTGCTATCAGTGTGTGAGGAGTGGGAGAAGAGGGTTGCATTGACAATCCAACACAATGGGCAGCACATTGAACACATTTTGTAAGTGGTCAGAAACTTGTAAATAACTCATGAAAGAATAAAGTTACGTTAAAAACAAGCACACCATTGTTTTTCTTGTGAAATTCCCAATAAGTTTGATGTGTCAAATGACCCTCTTCCTATTGAAAAAACAAAAGTTGGATTCAAAATGTCTGACTTCAAAATGGCCACCATGGTCACCACCCATCTTGAAAAGTTTCCCCCCTCACATATACTAATGTGCCACAAACAGGAAGTTAGTATCACCAACCATTCCCATTTTATTAAGGTGTATCCATATAAATGGCCCACCCTGTATAAAAAACAAAGCAATTGTTCTCTACCAGGTTTTTGATTTTCCATGGTCAGTATCAGTATCAATGAATCATTCTCTGCTGCTCGGAACAAGACGTTGAGGGTCGCGCCCCTATATTCTTCCAGATCTGGTAACTACACGCCTGTCATTTGCATATTCCTATCATTGTGTTACTCACCTATCCCAGAACCATCCCGCTTCTCCGGCCAGTCCTGTCTCTCCTCCAGCAATGACGACCTGGCATGCAGTGATGACATCATGACACCAGATTTTTTAAGCTTGGCTCTGGCAATAGGATGCCACCTCATTATTTATTGGGTGTCCCCGGGATCTTGCGTTCTTGTATTCCATTGTATTGTTCTACTACTCCAGCTCAGCATCTTATGTTCAGTGCAGCTGCATCAACTCTGCTATACAAAGTTGCTCTATTACATGGATGCCCAACCTGTGGCCCTCCAGATGTTGCAAATCTACAACTCCCAGCATGCCTGGACAGTCTACAGCAGGGCATTGTGGGAGTTGTAGTTTTACAACAGCTGGATGGCCGCAGGTTGATCATCCCTGCTCTATTACATCAACCCTGCTCTACCAAGTCTTTCATAACAAGATCGTTCCACTACATTAACTTTGCTCTGCTACGTCAACTCTGACCAGTTCAGGTCTGCCACTTCGGCTCTACTGTACATCAACACTACAACCTCAACACTACTACTTCTATTTAGCTGTACTGCATCAGGTCTACATTCCGCCACTCCGGTTTTCCAGCTCTGCTACATCTGTCTCCATCCTGTTGCACCATCCATGAGGCTTAGGACCTGCTACTCCAGACAAGAGGCTTAGAGGATTCACCTCACCAGATGAGACATAACACATTGTAACCCCCTGTAGTGACCACCATAGGAGTATAGTCCATGCCCTCTCTCTGCTGTACAGTGGACTGCCCCTCCAGGCTGCACAGGACTGTTTAGGACCCTCCTTATAGAGAGTAAGGGAAGATTGCATGAAAATCATACAAGATTCAGGACTACAACATGTAAGAAAAGGGAGAAAGCACAGAAAGGAGAAATGTGTCTGTGGGACCCAGAATGAAGAGAACGTCTTTCTTCTGTGCCGGACTAATGCACTGCCACCCCCAGCCTGCTCCATACTAGATGCATTTTTATTAGGGGACACATTTCCTAAGGACTGTATACTCCAAACCCTTGCAATTTCGTGTCAACAATCCCCTCTACAATAATTATGTTACAATGTATCATTGGATCCTAGTAGCTCGTTGTTACATTGTTGACATTATTGTACAGGCACTGGAGTAAGGTGGAGGGCGGCTGCTGCAAAAACAAAGCACAGAACCTTCCAGGTGGCAAGAAAGTGACTAACCATAGATGTTGTGTACCGTTAGCAAAGACTGGGGCGGGGGTGTTTATTAAGACTGGCGAGGTGTACATTATAATTAGTAAGAGGTGCACTGCTGATAACAATTGTATCCATCCTTCAGAATTGAAATCTACATTTCGGGCCCATCCACGCACTTTTTTTGAAAAAGGGTGAGGCTGTCGGGAAAGACTAAAAAGTTAAAAATTTTGTTGCAAAACAGCGTGTGCAGCAACATTTGCTACTTTATTTCACCAGAAACCTGGTGTAGAGGTGTAATAACTATCCCCTATAGTTTAAAGCTCCTAGGGGTTCATTTACCATATGTCTACGCTAGAGAAAAGTCGTAAAAAATTTGTTGCAAGTGCCATTTTGCAACAAAATTTGCAGCTATTTAGCCTTTTCAGACACCCTCGGAGCTTTAGTAAAAGGGGCCGCAAAAGAAGTGGACAGCACACCATGTGCTGTCCGCATCCGTGGTTCCGTTCTGCGGAAAGGATAGAGCATGTCCTATTCTTGTCCACAACCGCGAACAAGAATAGGAATTTTCTATTATGGTTGTGGCCATGTGCGGTTTGCAAATTGCGGAACGCACACAGCCGGTGTCCGTGTTTTGCAGATCCGCAATTTGCCTTGGTAAGTGACCCTCTAGACTGTGAAGTAAACTATACTCGGTTCCGAAACTTAAAGGGGTTGTCCTAACTATGGAAACAATTGATCACTGTGGGTCCCCCTAAAAGGTGTAGAGATAAGGGGGGCAAGAGTTGCACTTTAACTCTGGTGTCTGAAGGATCCCAAAGTCCCCTTTACCATCTAAGAAGACACCAGCTATCTAAGTGCCATATGATAAGTGGGGGCCCTGTTACAATAAAGCATCCTGGACTGCTCCTTGGGCTTGTAAGATGCCCAAAAACTGCCCCTGGTTTCCCCCTTCATGCTCTTTCTATGGCTTTTGGAGGAGGAGGGATGAACACTACAACTACAAAAAGCAAGCCAGATGAAAGGAGAGGTATAGAGGAAGTCCAGTAAAGATAACTTGCCTGAAAATGACCTATTGGTTCTACAGAACATATGTCCAGAAGCCCCTGGTGCCTGGATAAACATTTAAGCAAATTTATCACCTGCATGAGAATCTCCACATCCCAAGGTGGATTTTGTGGAATTGTATTGTAAGTACAGCAACTTGTTTGAAAAAGTTGCAGAAGAGTTTGACTGCCATTGAGGGGGCCTCATCTGGATGCTTATGTCAGAGTCAGTTAGTGAAGTGAAGTGCAGAGCAAGGAAGACAGACACCGTGGCCTATTAACCGACCTGTGAGACTTGTAACATTCATGAAAAGTGCATTATGTGTATCAACTGTTGGTCCATTGCATGATAAGTACTGAATTCTTCAGTAAAGAAGTGCTCTGCTGCACAACTGCCTCTTCATTGCTTCCTGCACTACAACCACTATACTGCAAAGTGTTGGCATCACAACATCCGGGACCCTGCCTTGCACCATTAAACCATCAACACCAAGGGCATCTCAACTGTACCGGAGTGTGCCACAAAGGGAAGAACTGGTGTGCCTTTCCTTTCACTCCATGTCGGGTCAGGAAGCTTCGGAACTGTGAGCACTACTACTACTACACCCATCTGGCTACCCCCACTCACAGATGTCTCTGTGGCCTGGTGGCTGAATATGCTGTGTGGTCTTGCTTCCTCCCCTAATTGTCTCTGCCTTTTCTTCCAACTATGAAGTGTGAAGCAGGAGAGAAGAGAAAGGTTTTAGTATGACGTGACCACAGGACAGCAAATCCAACCAGGTGAAGGTATGGTATTAGTGATGAGCGGCAGGGGCTAAATTCGAATTAGCGATATTTCCCGAATATTTTGTTGAATATTCATCATATATTCGTGAATTTCGAGACTTTGAGATTATTTTATTGAATGCAAAAAATCGGAAATGTAAAAATCGCGTAATACATTTTCGTAACGCAAAATACAGGCGTGGGTCACTTTGGCGACATTTTTCAAGCTGGTATAAGTTTTCTGAGACTGGAGAAAATGGTTGGCACGGCAGAACATTAGAAAAGCTTTATATTCAGATAGAGTCAAGTGCTCCAATATATTCACCATTGCGCTAATCGGCAGTGGTTAGAATAATTTTTTGCACGTGCTACTTCACATTTTAGTAGTGTTGATCATGAATATTGGAATTGCGAATTTTTATCGCGAATATCAGCACTTAGAGAATTCGCGAATATTTAGAATACAGTGATATATATTCGTAATTTCGAATATTCAAGATTTTTTTTTTTAATCAGTACACATGATCCCTCCCTGCTTCTAGCTTTTGGGCCAATGAGAAGACTGCAATATCCTTGATGTTGATTGCGAATTTTCGTAATGCGAATTTTTATCGCGAATTTTTAAATTGCCGATTTCCGCAATCAAGAAAATAATGACTGGAGATAACGAATTCGCGAATTCGCGAATATATGGCGAAATATCATGAATTCGAATATTGTCCCTGCCGCTCATCACTACATTTTAGCAGGTCTGACTGCAGATTACTGATTGGTGCACTAATAGGGTTGAGCGAACCCAAACTGTAAAGTTCGGGTTCGTACCGAACTTTAGGATTTTTGGACCCCGGACCCGAACTCGAACTTTTCAGTAAAAGTTCGGGTTCGGTGTTCGGCGAGTTAATGGCGCTTTTTGAAAGGCTGCAGAGCAGCCAATCATCAAGTGTTTAACTGTGTGCCCTTAGAAGCCATCACAGCCATGCCTACTAATGGCATGGTCGGTGATTGGCCAGTGCAGCATGTGACCCAGCCTCTATATAAGCTTGGGTCACGTAGCGCTGCACGTCACTCTGCTGTGCTTAGTGTAGGGAGAGGATGCTGCTGCTGTGAGGTAGAGAATAGGAGAGAATCTGTTATCAGAAGTGCTTGTTAACTCAGCGATCTACCTAGATTTTGTTTTGTGGGTGCAGGGCACAATCTTTTTACCCTGCCCTGAACCCAGGCGGCGGCGGCCATTTTATGCAAGCTCAGTGCACCAGCACTGCATATGTGCATTTGTAACATTCAAATACAAACTTGAAATACTGCAATAATATTCTGGGTTTAAAAAAATCACCCATTTTTTGCAATACCCTACATCTGGGGCCTTTGCTGCATTTCTGACAGTCCAATACAACCAGTCAATACTACTGTTACATTGTTGGTTGATAAATTTAAAAATTTTGTGACCTCAAGAACTGTTTCCTCTTTTTGACCCCGGCACGGCCTTACTCGCAGTGAACTTAATTGTTGACTATTGGCGGTTACATTGTCGCCTGACATAAAACATCTGTTAGTTTGGTTGGTAAACGCAAAGAATGAGGAGAGCGTCAAATAAGGGACGTGGCCCAGGTCGTGGTGCTGGTGTTGGTGGAGCTCCTGTGGCAGGGAGAGGACGTGGTCGATCTGTGCCAGCTACACGCACAAGTGAAACCCCTTCCTCAGGTGCGAGTAGGCGTCAGAACCTGCAGCGGTATTTGGTCGGGCCTAATGCGGCTCTACGAATAGTGAGGCCTGAACAAGTACAGGCGATAGTAGATTGGGTGGCTGACAGTGGATCCAGTTCCTCCACATTATCTCCCACCCAGTCTCCTGCTGAAAGACCACAGTTGGCACCTGCAGCCGAGGTCCATCAGTCTTTCACCTCACCCCCTTGCAAATCAGCCAAGCAGTCTGAGCCCCAAGTCATGCAGCAGTCTCTTCTGCTTTTTGATGACTCTGTTAGCAGGGTTTCCCAGGGCCATCCACATAGCCCTGCCCCAGAAGTGGAAGAGATTGAGTGCACCGATGCCCAACCATTCGCTATTCGAATATTCGAGCTCAGCATCAGCACTATATGTTATTTGGAGAGAAGTACAGGCCCTACGTCTCAATCACTGGATTGTGGTGTTCTTTTTAGGGGCATTTCTGCAGGTGTATAACATCCAACCCTTTACACATACTATGTACACACTATATATATATACTATACAGTACACTATATATACATTATATAGACACCTTATATACATTATCATACGTGTATACAGTTGCCTTTACACACACTATCTACACACTGTATATGCACTATACACACAATATATATACACTATATACACGCAATGTATACACTATATATATATATATATATACACAGTACCCCTCATATTTCTGTAAATATGTTATTCTATCTTTTCAGGGACAAAACAGAAGATCTGACACTTTGATACAATGTACAGTGGTCAGTGTACGGCTTGTATAACAGTGTAAATTCGGTGTGCCCTCAAAATAACTCAACACACAGCCATTAATGTCTAAACCGCTGGCAAGAAAAGTGAGGACACCCCTAAGTGACAATGGCCAAATTGTACCCAAAGCGTCAATATTTTGTGTGGCCGCCATTATTTTCCAGCACTGCCTTATCTCTCTTGGGCATGGAGGTCACTAGAGCTTCACAAGTTGCCACTGGATTCCTCTTCCACTCCTCCATGACGACATCACGGAGCTGGTGGATGTTAGAGACCTTGCTCTCCTCCACCTTCCATTTGAGGAGGCCCCACAGATGCTCCATAGGGTTTAGGTTCTGCATTCAGAGGCAGTAATCCTTTCCATAGCTAGTCCTGCTCTTAGTGGATGCAACGGTATCCAGTCCATGTTCCGGTAGCTTGAAATTCCTGGGCCCCCACCTACTAGGGGCCATTTATGATAGTGGTGTCTACTTGTGTGGATGAAGGGCCAATAAGATAATGACAGACCACAGAGCTGTAGAAAGAGGGCGCAGGGTGGGATATACTTCTGCATTCAAGGTCTACGAAGGCTGTTGACAACCCCTAGGGGTGCTTTAATGACAGTCGTTAATAATTGTCAGACAATGTTGGTTATTGATGTGTCAGAATGATAAGTTTCTATTAGAAGACTCCATATTGGGGGGTGGGGGTGGGGGGACACATTTCTTCTATGTTTTTGTTTAGTCATTTATTTAAGGGACCGGCTGATAAAATATCTGAATTCCTCTGCCCTGAGATTGATTTCTGATATTTTATTCTCTGCTAATTTTATATCTTGGATCAAATGTTCCTGATGGTTTTCAGTTGATGTTTATTTCTCTTCGTTCTTTGTCTCTAATTGCAATTATATCTATGATAATGAAGGCGGAAACCCCGGAAATGCAATAACTGATATGTTCTAGTAATTAACATTTCTATCTATCTCATATCTATCTATCTATCTATCTATCTATCTATCTATCTATCTATCTATCTATCTCATATCTATCTATCTATTATCTATCTATCTATCTATTATCTATCTATCTATCTATCTATCTATCTATCTCATATCTATCTATCTATCTATCTATCTATCTATCTATCTATCTATCTATCTCATATCTATCTATCTATCTATCTATCTATCTATCTCATATCTATCTATTATCTATCTATCTATCTCATATCTATCTATCTATCTATCTCTCTATTATCTATCTATCTATCTATCTATCTATTTATTATCTATCTATCTATCTATCTATCTTATATCTATCTATCTATCATCTATCTATCTATTATCTATCTATCTATCTATCTATCTATCTATCTATCTATCTATCTATTATCTATCTATCTATCTATCTATCTATCTATCTATCATCTATCTATCTATCTATCTATCTATCTATTATCTATCTATCTATCTATCTATCTATCTATCTATCTATCTATCTATCTATCATCTATCTATCTATTATCTATCTATCTATCTATTATCTATCTATCTATCTATCTATCTATCTATCTTCTATCTATCTATCTATCTATCATCAATCTATCTATCTATCTATCTATCTATCTATTATCTATCTATCTATCTATCTATCTATCTATCTATCTATCTATCTATCTATTATCTATCTATCTGTCTATCTATCTATTATCTATCTCATATCTATCTATCTATCTATCTATCTATCTATCTATCTATCTATCTATCTATCTATTATCTATCTATCTATCTATCTATTATCTATCTATCTATCATCTATCTATCTATCTTATATCTATCTATCTATCTATCTATCATCTATCTATCTATCTATCTATCTATTATCTATCTAATTTGCTGGCTAATAATTAATGTAAATGATGATTTTAAAGAAGATTTTAGATTTTGATCCTTTTTCTATAATATAACGCGCTGCCGTCCTTTCAGAGGCCGAGGTCTGACCGCCATACAGAATAATATATAACTTGAATCTCCCGGGCGCCAGTGCCAGATCTGTGCCAGGGCCCCATGTACTACCCTGTGCCATGTCTAATGGCGGTGTCTTCCTATGTGACAGACTCCTGTGCCCGCTGCCTCTCACCTTCTATACAGGATACTATGTCACCATGTCATTGGGGCCCTAATAAAGGGAGCCCCCCCCCCCCCCCCCCACGTGTGTATACAGTGATCTGTATTGCTTATGGTGTCCAAGGGGTAAAGCAATTAGAACACTAAAACGGCTAATGAAAACCGCCTCACGTAGTACAAAATATATTACATTTAAGCACATGTTTTAAAAAGATTTATCCCCCAAAAAATGAAAACCCATCGTTGTGGTGCAGACGCCCCGACCCAATGTTCTGCCGCATCCCCAGTCCTTCCTCTGGGAGGCAAACATCGCTCCTTTATCTAAACTCTTTCCTGTAAGTTTGCTCATATACGGATTCCTGGCAAGCATCCTAGACGCTCGGCAGCTGCTCGCACTCCCGTTTCCATGGTGATTTTGTCATGATGTAAATTTCAGAGTACGCAGGAGAGGTGAGAGAGAAAGACAGGGAGGGCGACAAAACTATATGTGGGGGGAGGTCCTGGACCAGTTTGGGGGAACTGCGCTGAGACAGCAGAAAAGTCTCGGTGTGTGCAGCATGGCTCTGGTGGTAGAAGGGTTAATGGTGACAGTGCTGTACATTGATGAGAAGATGATTAGTAAGGAGAATGACGTGAGAATCGAGGAGAGTGGCAATTATCACTTCCACTTCTGTGTAGCCGGGATTCCTGCACCTACTCGATCACACTGCATGAGAATGGTTATTTAAAGGGCCGGTGAAAAAAATAAAATGCCAAATAATGCTCTCCAGGGGTTGTACTGGCGTCCCCAATGTCTGCAGGTGCTCCGTTCTCTCTGTGAGTCATTTCACTTACAACCCATAGGATATTATCAAAAATCAAAACACTTAGACTTCAGGGGCTATAACCTACCTACATACCCATCTTCCAACCACCTAGACACCAAGACTGAAACTTACATACCCACCAAACTTCCAAGAGCCTAGACACTATGAACTATAATCTACTCACTCACCTTCCAACCACCTAGACAACAAAGGTCATATTCTACTCACCCATCTAAAAACCATGGACTATAACCAGCCTACCCACCCACCTTCCAACAACTGAGGAACCATGGACTATAACCTAATCACCCACCTTCAAACTACCAAGGCACCAGAGACTCTAACCTATTCAACCACCTTCTAACCACTTAGATACTAGGGACTATAACCTTCTCACCCACCTCTCACACTCCTAGAAACCAGGGTCTATAACCTACCTACCTACCCACCTTCTAACCATCTAAAGACCAGAAGCTATAACCTTCTCACATACCATACAACCACCTAAACACCAGGGATTATATCCTACTCATGCCTCTTCCAAACACCTGGACATCAGAAACTGATCATAACCTGCCTACCCATCTTCAAAGAACCTAGACACCAGGGACTATAACCTACTCATTAATCTCTCACCCCCTAGACACCAGGTTCTATAACCTTCTTAGCCACCTTCCAACAACCTAAACATCTGGTACTATAATCTTCTTAGCCACTTTCCAACAACCTAGACACCAGAGATTACTGTACAACCTACTCTCACACCTTCCAACCATCTAGACATCAGACACTATAACCTATCTACCTGTCCACCTTCAATCAACCTAGACACTAGGGACTATAACCTAGCCACCCGCCTTCCAACCACCTAAAGTACTATACCTACTTAGCCACCTTGCTACAACCTAGACACCAGGGACTATATTCTACTCATTCACCTCCCAATCACATAGACAAAATGGATGATAACCTACTTAACCACCTTCCAGCCATCTAGACATCAGAGATTATAATCTACTCCCTCTTTCCAAAACCTAGACACCAGGGACTATAACCTACTTACACACTGCTACAATGACATTTTACGGCTGCTGCAGTCCTTCTCACACGGGCACTGGCTTCCTTTGTGTGAATTAGGGCTGGTATTCATATGTCTTCAGCACTGCTATGGTTACTTTTTCCTTGCTCTGTGAGCTGCTGCATGGCTGTATTCAGTTGCTAATCAGCTGCTCCTATATATTCCTGGCTGTTTCATTCAGTCCTTGCCTGTGCATTTGGTCCCTAAAGATCTTGCTAGGTCTCTCCTGTTAGCTAGAGCCTGTGAAAGCGCTATTATCTGTTTTATTCCTGGTTCCTGACCTGTGCCTATTCACTGTACTGATGCTGTGCCACCTGTCCTGACCATTGGATTGTTTGACGGATTTGCACAAACTCTGCCGGCCCTAACCGCTGCCTGTTTCCTGACTACATGCATTGTCTGTTCCCTTGGTGCCATGTTCTGGTGTCTCTAATCCCCATGAGTCGGCAGCCAACCACACCGGTACTATTCCAAGAGGTATTGGCCTGGTGGCTCTCCTGCAGTGAAGTCCAGATCCCTGTATAGGGGTAAAAGAGTGACTACCAGGAGACTGCCAGGGTAACGCCCATTAGTCTAGCCCAAAGTAAAACCAGTTGGTTTATACAGCGGTTCCAAAATCATTTACAGTAACATCCACTTTCAATCAACCTAGAAACCAGGGACAATAACCTACTCACTCACCTTCCAAACACCTGGACACCAGGGACAATAACCGAACACTTACCTCTGCGCCCACTGATGCTTTATGATGTTGCCGAGGTTCAATATATAGCCTGTTTAAACCATCTTTTCCTAAACATTAAAATTACTTCCCATCTGCCAGACAAAAAGGACTGTAACTTATCCCTTACCCATTTAATGTGTTCCCATGGTGCATTATCGGGGTCAGTTATAAAGCTTGTGGACAGCCACCCCTCACTGCCTCTAATTAATTCAATGTATCTCATTTTCCTCTCTAACCATTATAATACATAACTGTAAGCACCTTCTGCCCTCTAGACAGGGGGAGCTATAGTCTATGCAATTAACTCTCTGATTAATCACCAGCGTGCAGTACTAGGGTCCAATTTAAATTTTGTGGTAAATTAACCAACATGTAACTCAGTATTCAATTAACCTTAGCCATCTTTCAAACTAACTAAGGGACTATGGACCACAGGACCCACCTTCCTACCCACTAGATACCAAGGACTGTAACCTACCCTACCAACCGCTGCACCCAATTAGTGCTTTCCAATGCCCAATGGGGGTCTAATATTTAGGCTATAACCTTCCTTCATTCTCTGCCACCATCAAATTCAACTTGCCTCTATCACCTAGACACATAGGGGGTCATTTACGAACAGATATATGCCACTTTTGTGGCGTATATCTTGCGCAGATTCTGCCGCGCGCCATGTTGCAGCAGAATCTGCAACTTCTTTCCCTCTCATGCCAGGTGTAAAAAAGTGGGCGTGGGAAGGGGACGGGCAGTAAAGCTGTCTTATATCTAGAATCAGCAGCGCCTCTACATAACTTCGGCGGATCCACCACCAGGTATCGGGCTTTTTAAGACCGGCGTTGAAAACACCAGTCTTAATAAATGTGCCCCATAGTCTTTCAATCATTAGGTAAGTGGCAGTCTGAATGTGAGAACTGCAGAGGAGGTAAGAGATTTCTACTAAGACTCTGCCTCAATCCCAATCTCTGGAAGGAGTGGTAATGGGGAAAATGCAGCTGATGGTAGAGAAGAGTGGTTTAGGAGATTATGAGAGACAATGCTGCTGCCAGTGGGGAGGAGTGGGAAGAGGGAAAATGCTGCTGCCAGTGGGGGTGAAGGATGGGAAGGTAAAAACGCTGAAGCTGTGTGGTAGGGTTAGGAAGGCAGACAATGCTGCTGACATGGATGGGGGGGGTTCTGATACCAATAGGAATGGGTTGGGAGAGGAACAATGCTGTTGATGGTAAGGAGGACACTGCTGTTGCCCATGGGAGAAGGGTGGACAGATAGACAATATTGTTGCCACTAAGGGAGGTGTGGGGATGAGGATAATGCTGCTGTCAGTTGGGGAGGAATGGGAAGAAGGACAATGCTACTAACAGTACAGGAGAGGTGGGAATGTAAATAATGCTGCTGTCAGTAAGGGAGGGATAGGAAGGGAGACATTACAGCTATCAGTAAGAGAGCATAGGAATGGGGACAATGCTGCTTCCAGTGGAGGAGGAGTAGGAAAAGGAACAAGGCTTCTGCAACTGGAGTTGGGGTGGTAAGGGGGGAAATGCTGATGTCAGTAAAGGAGAGGTGGGAAGGGGGACAATGCTTCTGCCAGTGAAGGCAGAATCAGAAGGGGGATAATGCTGCTGCCAATGGTGCTGCACTGTGGTATAGAAACATAGAAACATAGAATGTGTCGGCAGATAAGAACCATTTGGCCCATCCAGTGTGCCCAATATACTAAATACTATGGATAGCCCCTGGCCCTATCTTATATGAAGGATGGCCTTATGCCTATCCCATGCATGCTTAAACTCCTTCACTGTATTTGCAGCTACCACTTCTGCAGGAAGGCTATTCCATGCATCCACTACTCTCTCAGTAAAGTAATACTTCCTGATATTACTTTTAAACCTTTGCCCCTCTAATTTAAACTATGTCCTCTTGTAGCAGTATTTGATTGGCACTGCTGAAAAGGTACTTTGTGCTGCATTGTGGTATTCGGTGCTATTGGAGTGGAAAAGTTTGTCTCTATTTGATTAGGTGATTCTATTAAATACTTTAGTTTTATGTATTAATGGTGTCAGTAACATAGATGTGGCCAAATGAAGCACAATCTGCCACATCATGCATTGTGCATGACACATTTTCTGCAATATGGAAGGTTGTGATATTGTATGTAGTCTGGTGGGCTTTGCGGACCAGGGTTGCTATTTAGTCCTCGTCCACCTGTGCTTTTCAACAGTCCAGAGCCAACAGACAACGAGACAGAGCTCAAGTTTTTCTATCTGAGATATGAGATCTTCCTTTTTGGATACGATACAACCATTCTAGGTGTCATATACAGTAACCAGGAACAAAATTCTCTAAATGTATATTTCATGCCAAAACCCAGTCACACCCAAGATGTGTTCCTATGGGTGAGTGTTCTGAATAGCTCAATAGACTGAACTGTTAGTTTAAGGCAAGTGGTGCACTAAAGAAAATTATTAGGGTTTGGCAAATAAGCAAGAAGAAAGATGAAGCCCAGACCTTATTATTAGCTCTCAGACTCCATTTCTCACATCCCTGGTGAGTTCCCGCTGATCTGTGTGAGAAGCTGAAAGACAAGTTTGCACTTTCTTGAGCTGTAACAGGAAATCTCTTACATGGGATTATCGGGGAATAGCACCATGGCTGAGCGATTAACCCTAATATCACACTCATTACAGAAGGTTTTTGGCTATGACCCTGCTCTGTGGAAAACAATGGTGACAATGCAGAAATCTGTCATCTATGATGTTCAAATAGAGAGAAGAGGTCTTATTTCTATATTACTTATTTTAATATTACTTTTTTTACAAAGATTTTCACCTAAAATGACCATAATAAGCCATAAAAAACATTAATAAAAAAGTCAATAAATTGCTTTCCTCTGCTGAACACAAAAAACCCATAATAATACAACCACTCCATGTAAATGATATAACTACTATAATACTGCCTCCTATGTACAAGAATATAACTACTATAATACTGCCTCCTATGTACAAGAATAGAACTACTATAATACTGGCCCCCTATGTACAAGAATATAACATCTATAATACTGCCTCCTATGTACAAGAATATAACTACTATAATACTGCCTCCTATGTACAAGAATATAACTACTATAATACTGCTCCTATGTACAAGAATATAATTACTATAATACTGCCTCCTATGTACAAGAATATAACTACTATAATACTGCTCCTATATACAAGAATCTAACTACTATAATACTGCTCCTATGTACAAGAATATAATTACTATAATACTGCTCCTATGTACAAGAATATAACTACTATAATACTGCCTCTATGTACAAGAATATAACTACTATAATACTGCTCCTATGTACAAGAATATACTATAAAACTGCTCCTTTGTACAAGAATATAACTACTATAATACTGCTCCTATGTACGAGAATATAACTACTATAATACTGCTCCTATGTACAAGAATATAACTACTATAATAATGCTCCTATGTACAAGAATATAACTACTATAATACTGCTCCTTTGTACAAGAATATAACTACTATAATACTGCTCCTATGTACAAGAATATAACTACTATAATACTGCCTCTATGTACAAGAATATACTATAATACTGCTCCTTTGTACAAGAATATAACTACTATAATACTGCTCCTATGTACAAGAATATAACTACTATAATACTGCCTCATATGTACAAGAATATAACTACTATAATACTGCTACTATATACAAGAATATAACTACTATAATACTGCCTCCTATGTACAAGAATATAACTACTATAATACTGCCTCCTATGTACAAGAATATAACTACTATAATACTGCCTCCTATGTACAGGAATATAACTACTATAATACTGCTCCTATGTATAAGAATATAACTACTGTAATACTGCTCCTATGTATAAGAATATAACTACTATAATACTGCCTCATATGTACAAGAATATAACTACTATAATACTGCTACTATATACAAGAATATAACTACTATAATACTGCCTCCTATGTACAAGAATATAACTACTATAATACTGCCTCCTATGTGCTAGAATATAACTACTATAACACTGCCTGCTATGTACAAGAATATAACTACTATAATACTGCTCCTATATACAAGAATATAACTACTATAATACTGCTCCTATGTACAAGAATATAACTACTATAATACTGCCTCCTATGTAGAAGAATAGAACTACTATAATACTGCTCCTATGTATAAGAATATAACTACTATAATACTGCTCCTATGTACAAGAATATAACTACTATAATACTGCTCCTATGTACAGGAATATAACTACTATAATACTGCTCCTATGTATAAGAATATAACTACTATAATACTGCTCCTATGTACAAGAATATAACTACTATAATACTGCTCCTATGTACAAGAATATAACTACTATAATACTGCTCCTATGTACAAGAATATAACTACTATAATACTGCTCCTATGTACAAGAATAGAACTACTATAATACTGCTCCAATGTACAAGAATATAACTACTATAATACTGCTCCTATGTATAAGAATATAACTACTGTACTATAATACTTCAATACCTACAAGCATTTTGTAGGTTTTTACTTTAAGACTGCCCTCTAATATTCTATCTATCTATCTATCTATCTATCTATCTATCTATCATCAGGACATAACATGGCTATAATAAGATAATGAAGTTATTCAGCAATCATCCAGGAGACTGGCTGCGGAATAATAACGATCTTTGTAATGGTTGTGGTTTTCTAACTGGCCGGGACGTTAGTGATTGTTGTCACCTTAGCTGAAGGCTATGAAGGTGAGTCTTTTGGGCTTTAGGGAGATGTAAATTAGATGCTCAGTCAGAGCCATCCTTCTGATCATGTGGATAAGACGGTGTAGTTTCTAGTAGGCGAGGCTGGCACGGTGCCCACGTCTAATGGAATGTGGGAATTAGGTCATCTGTAACTCAGTTAAGAGACATTTATGAGCCAAGATCCTACACAAAGGGAAATTTTGCTTGAGCATGTTCATGTCTCTGGATGATGGTGTGACTTGGGGTGAGCTCCTCACCAGATGCTTGGGTGGTAAGAATGGACAGTGGACATTGAGAGCCATAATGTCAATTTTGCCATTTTTGTTTTAAATTTTATCCATTTTTGCATATATTAGTTTGTGTTCTGTAATTTACTCATACACATTGTGTAGGGAAGTTCCTAGAAGAACATGTGTAGCTCCACCACCTGGCTCATCTGTTCATCCTACTACATCACATTTTTTTTATAAATCTTGGAGTGGTGCAGCTTGTTCAGTTTTTTTTAACGTTTTTCAGGTTCTTTGACATTGCGATAATGATGTTTTATAACTTCAGCCCATCATGGCCAACCCTGCTCAAGGTGGTCACAGAATGTTCCACGTGGGTGAAGACAAGACTGGAAAATGAACAGTGTCTCCCTGGTCACTCTACTTACAGACAAAAATAAAACATTTTCCTGACCCCACAAGGGCTATGGGATAAGGTTCCTGACCAGACTAGTAATGTGCCTGCCTCTCAATGCCAATAGTCATCAGATAAAGGCCTAGAAGAGGCCTTTGCGGGACGGAAGTACTGAACGGAATCCCGCAGAAGCACTCCGCAATGTGGTGTTCCGTGCTTCCGTTCCGCACCGTTCTGCATCTCCGGATTTGCGGACCCATTCAAGTCAATGGGTCCGCATCCGTGATGCGGAATGCCCACGGAGCGGTGCCCGTGTATTGCGGATCCGCATATGCGGTCTGCAATACGGCAACGGGACACCTACGTTTGTGTGCAGGAGGCCTAATAGAGAAGATTCCTCCAGTAGTAATTAATCTAATGATGCCCCAGAGACCAGGGTGATTGAATGCAGGGATAGAGCAGGCTTAAAGGGGTTGCCTCATCACAGACAATGGGGGCATATCGCTAGGATATGCCCCCATTGTCTTATATGTACCAGTTGAAGAAAGCCTTATGTGTACTCATCTGTCACGGCTGGTGGTGGGGGAAACCCCCAGCCGTGCGGTGCCAGGAGATGGTAGGGTTACCACTTGGCCAAACAACACAGAATTAGGGAGCAGGTCACCTCCTGTTACGTCCCTAACTCTGACCCTGTCTCCTACCTGCATGGGCCGACCTTGATGGTAGGAGGGCCCATACTCAGGAACCTCGGATCCCTGCTGACCCTCCGCAGATCCCTGACCTAGGAGCTGGGTGAGACGACCTACTCCTCCTTGGCACGGAGGAGCAGGAGTCTCAATGGCCAAGCAACAAGGGGAAACAGTAAACACCTTATGGCAGTGACAGGCAAACGCAATCAACACAACACTCACCTGTCACAGAGCAACACAACCAGGAACCCATGTGCAGGTGCTGTTAGTTCAGGACACCAACAATGACAGCACACACAGACATCACACAGGGACCCGAACCATAAGCTGCAATGATACAGAAACCCCACACACACCTAGATAACACCGTGTAACAAAGGTTTTATGACCAGAAGGGAGGCCCCCACTGGTAGATGGTAAAATACACAGGAGGCTGCTCCAGCTAGCAGGGCTGAAGCAACCTACTGAAGCCTGCAAGAGACTCGGGCTATATAGGCCAAAAGGCCACACCCACCGGTAAACCACACCCAGTGACATCACACACACTGGGAAGGAAGTTAACCCTTCCAGCACACAGAAGGGAAAACTCACATATAAGGGGAAGTGCACACAAACTAAGAAACACACAAACACACTCACCTGTTACCGCCAGCAACGGCATGCATGGCAAAAATGTTCTGGGGAACAGCCAGCAGGCCGAGACCCTGCCACCACATGCACACAACAACAACGTTGCCGCGGACAACCGCAGGTAAAGGAAGGTGTCTCCGTGCATACAACACATGACCTAGTGCACCACAAACAGACAAAGGGAGTGCACATAAAACACGTTGCCAAGGGCAACCGCACGCATGCTTGTTATCCGCGGCAACCGCACCTGAGGCAAACCACCAAGTGCCCCCAGCTGCGGTTGACACAACACCAAAACCGCGGGTAACTGCATGCGGCTCCTAAGGAGTCACGACAAAGACCAAGGGTCGTGACATCATCCTGGGTACTATATGGATGAATGCCTCTTTTTCATTTGCTTAATTAATGGGCAATAGAAGAGGCTTTGATGCCACCAGAGGCAGCATGGGGTGGGAGGACACATCTGAAGACTGAGTGGACCCCCAACCCCCCGAACATCACACCATGACTGCTACCAATGCCACTAAATAATGATTGAATAGTACCACCATACTGATACAAAATAAATCACTATACCAAGGACAGTATTACCCCCTTACAGTGACCATATAGCGGTGGATACCGGTTCCGGTGGAGCATATGTTGGACACATTCAATTTTTGTATCTTTTTCATTTGGCCCAGACTACCATGACGGCTTCTGCCAGCCTTGACTTGTGTCTGCAGAGTTTGTGAAATCTTTGGCCCCTCACCAAATTTCAGCTAAATCTACACAAACTCCCCATCCTGCTGATACCCCCAATACTCTGCAGCCATAGATGCCCCCTGTCATGGTTTGACTCTCTCTGTGACAATGGCCACACCCATCTGCCTCCCAGCCAAGCTCTTGAACTAATCTCTGCTTAGCTCATTTGCATAGCCAATCAGAGGGGGTTTTACAATTTACCAATTGAAAGAGGTGTTCCAACTGTCATTATAAATATATGTGATGCATTCAATAAAGTTTCTGTCAGTTTGAACTCACATACAGCCTGACTGGTGTTAGTTCTGTGAGAATTAAAACGACACGAGCGGTCGTTTGAGGCCGGATCATCAACAGCGGAACCAGCAGATATTGTGGTCACATCAGGGAGTGCCATGAGAGCAGAATAGAGCGAGCAGGGGCTCGTTACATTGGTGGCAGCGGTGGGATTGGCTCTCCAGTTACTGGGACACTCCAAATCACAACTAGGAATGACCAGCTACGCAGCCTACAGGAGAGACACGCTGAAAGATTTACTTGAGAGCCGAGGAGGGATCGCTGGGACAAAGAACAAGGCCACCTTGATCAGTGAGTTAGCTGAGATGGATCAGAGGGATGGTGATGCTGGACCTCGGTCCGTGGAAGCCTTGTTTCAGCAACGAGTTAGAGAATGGTTGGCATTATATGGTGCCAACCCATCCGAGACCGCCATACAGAATGCCATCAGAGACATCCAGCTGCAGGATAAGCGTCAAGAGAGAGAATTGGAGCGACAAGAGAGAGAATTGGAGCGACAACATCAGTGGAGAATGGCGGAAATACGGCGATCAGAGACAGCACCTAGAGATACAGCACCTGTCCGTAAGTTGCCCTTTCGCGCATTAAAATTATTTAAGGAAGGAGAGGAGGAAATAGAAGAGTTCCTCCAGGACTTTGAGAGACTGTGCCAGATACATAAAGTGCCGTCCCAAGATCGGGTCGCCTTACTGGCGAGTAACCTAACTGGCAAAGCTGCGGATGCGTATCGGGCCATGGAGGATGAGGACGCCATGGATTATGACCGGGTAAAAGAAGCCCTGCTAGCCCGATTTGCCATTACCCCTGAAGCCAGCCGGATTAAGTTTCGAGAATCCCGGAAACAAGGCAACCTAACCTACGTGGAGTGGGCACATCGTCTGCAGCAGAACCTCAAGGGCTGGTTCCAGGGAAGCAATGCTCATACCATAGAGGACATCACCCAGCTAGTTCTCTTAGAGCAGTTCTTTGACCACACCCCTCCGATAGTACGGGATTGGGTGCGAGATAAGCGGCCACAGACGATGAATATCTGGACTCTCGGAGATCCATTGGAGGCCAGCGCTATCCACTACCGCGGCCCAGTGTACCGACCTCGAGCCCAACTCCAGTATCTCAGTGGGCTGCCTCTAGACCCTTAGCCCAATCAAAATCTTCTACCAGGCCTAAGTGCTATACTTGTAATCAAACGGGTCATCTGCAGCGTTATTGCCCTAACCGATCCCCGAGGTACAAAGAGACTGCCCAGTTATCCAGGTCGGCGAATTATTGCCTCCAGAACGAGGCCAACCCGCTAGATGTTCAGGAAGAGTTTGGTGAGCTGTTCGAGGCGGATCCCGTCCAGGCCGCAGCTGAAGATAATCGGCAGCACCATCGTCAGGCAGTATGGGTTAATGGGCAGCCGGCCCAGGGACTTCGTGATTCCGGGGCTACGATTACCCTTATTCAGCCTCACATGGTTCCTCAGTCGGCCCGAACCGGCCAGACTGTGGCAGTCAGGGTAGCAGGGGGCAAGGTGCTGCGCTTATCCATCGCCAGAGTGCACCTGGATTGGGGCTCAGGGAAGCGACAAGTGAGAGTAGGGATACTCCGTGAGTTACCCGCAGAAGTACTTTTGGGGAACGACTTGGGGCATTTGACTTCTTTATTTGCACCAGAGACCGCCATGGCCGTGACCACCCTACAACAAAGCCACCTACAAGGCAACTCCACTCCTATGGGGACCCAGGTAAGACCAAATCCTCCCACGTTACCCCGACTTGACAACCCCATGTCCTGGGATTCTCCTTCCGACGTTAGGCAAGAAACCCGGAGAGACCCTACTTTAGCGTGCTATCGGGACA
Organism: Bufo bufo; assembly: GCF_905171765.1. Taxonomy (NCBI): domain Eukaryota; kingdom Metazoa; phylum Chordata; class Amphibia; order Anura; family Bufonidae; genus Bufo; species Bufo bufo. The sequence continues at coordinate 10,320,526 of NC_053391.1, forward strand.
GGGCGGGCAAGGATCCAGGGGGGTTAGGCGAAGACAGAATAGAGTGGGAGGGAGGGCTTCTTTATCGTTACACTGAAAGGGTGGGCAACAGGAAACGCGAGGGCCCCCACAAACAGCTAGTCGTACCCCAGAAGTACAGACAGGAGCTATTGAGGCTGGCTCACGACATCCCCTTGGCCGGACATTTAGGGATAGCTAAGACCCGGAGTCGGTTGTCTCATGCTATCTTCTGGCCTAGGTTACATGCAGAGGTACGAGAATACTGCCGGACCTGTGAGACTTGCCAGAGAGTAGGAAAGGCGGGGGATCATCCAAAAGCCTCTCTGCACCCCATGCCGATAATTAGGGAACCCTTTAGCTGGATAGCAGTAGACATTATTGGCCCACTGGCCCGCCCCAGTGCTACTGGGAAGAAGTATATTCTTACAGTGGTGGATTACGCCACCCGCTACCCGGAAGCTATTCCCCTATCCAATATCCAGGCTGACACGGTAGCTGATGCCTTACTGCGGGTGTTTACTAGGGTAGAATTTCCCCAGGAGATATTGTCTGATCAAGGAAATCAGTTCACCGCTGAGCTGACCCAGCAGCTCTGGCGCCTCTGTGGTATTAAAACCCTCCAGAGTGCACCCTACCACCCCCAAACGAAGGGGCTGTGCGAGAGATTTAACGGGACCCTAAAACAGCTACTTCGGGCCTTTGTGGAGAGTAGGAAGGATTGGGAAAAATATCTTCCCCACCTACTGTTCGCATACAGGGAGGTACCTCAAGAGTCCACAGGGTTTTCACCATTTGAGCTGTTGTATGGGCGAAGGGTTAGGGGACCCTTAGACTTAGTGAGGGCCCAGTGGGAAGGGGGAGAGGATCCTGAAGGCCTCCCCATCCTTAGTTACGTCTTGGAACTCAGGGATCGACTGCGGGAACTTACCAAGCTAGTCCATGAGAATATGCAATCAGCCCAGAGTCATCAGAAGGTTTGGTATGATCGATCTGCTCAGAATCGCACTTTTTGTGTCGGACAGAAGGTCCTAGTACTAAAACCCTTGAAGCAAAATAAATTACAGGCCTCCTGGCAGGGCCCCTATCAGGTGGTAAAACAGCTGTGCGACACCACCTACGTGGTCGCCAGCTGTGCAGACACAAGAATTAAGAGGACATTCCACATCAATATGATGAAGGCCTATCACGAGAGGGCTGAGGCAGTAGCCGCCATATGCGCTCCTGCCACCGGGGACTCTGAATACCTGCCGATGCTGGAGCTTCCTGCAATCAGTAATCATTCTGGGGGGGTGGAAGATGTTCAGTTAGGAGATGGGTTAGGACCCCAGGAACAAGAACAGGTCAGGGAATTACTCCAGGACCGGAAAGAGATGTTCTCAACACTCCCTGGATACACTCACTTGGCAGTGCACAAGGTGGAGACCCTCGGGCAGAAGCCCCTGAGACAATCAGCCTATAGGATTCCTGGAGCTGTGCAAGAAGGGATGAGAGCAGAGATTAGGGAGATGCTTGAGTTAGGGGTGATCGAACCATCAGCAAGCCCCTGGGCTTCCCCTGTAGTATTAGTCCCAAAACGGGATGGCACGACCCGATTTTGTGTGGACTATAGGCGACTGAATGACTGTACTGTGACAGATGCCTACCCCATGCCCCGAGTGGACGAAATGTTGGACAAAATAGCTCAGGGACATTATCTGACGACTATTGACCTGTGTAAGGGTTACTGGCAGATTCCCCTGGAGGCGGCCGCCATTCCAAAGTCGGCCTTCATCACCCCGTTTGGCCTTTACCAGTTCCGGGTAATGCCATTCGGGATGAAAAATGCTCTGGCTACCTTCCAACGAATGATAGATCAACTCCTCGGTGGTCTGCAGGATTTTGCATGCGCATATCTTGATGACATCGCAATCTATAGCCAGACATGGGAGGAGCATCTCAGACACCTGGGCATAGTGCTAGACAGAATCAGAGTTGCAGGCCTGACCCTGAAGCCAGACAAGTGTAATATCGGGATGTCTGAGGTACAATATTTGGGACATAGAGTGGGATGTGGGAAGCAGAGGCCGGAGCCTGCAAAAATCGAGGCCATCCTAAACTGGCCGGTTCCCAGAACCAAGGCCCAGGTACTTGCATTTTTAGGGACAGCCGGGTACTACAGAAAGTTTGTACCTCACTATAGTGACATAGACAAACCACTGACGGACCTGACCAAAAAGAATCTCCCTAGACAGGTCCTGTGGTCCCCGGAGTGCGAAACAGCATTTCAACAGTTGAAAACCACCCTAACACAAGCTCCCATACTGACGACACCCGATCCTAACAAATGCTTTGTCGTACATACAGACGCCTCCATGTTCGGACTGGGAGCCGTACTAAGTCAAGTTGGCGACGATGGGAAGGAGCACCCGGTGGCGTATCTCAGCCGCAAGTTGTTACCCCATAAAGTTGGATATGCTGCCATGGAAAAAGAATGTTTGGCTTTAGTCTGGGCTTTAAAGAAATTGCAGCCCTACGTCTATGGACGCTCTTTTACCGTCATGACGGACCACAATCCCTTGATATGGCTAAACCGGGTGGCGGGAGAGAATGGCCGATTACTAAGGTGGAGCCTGGCTTTGCAACCCTACAATTTCACCATACAATATCGGCCAGGGCCTCAAAACGGGAATGCGGATGGATTGTCACGGCAAACGGACCTGGAATCTTAAGACTACTTTTCCAACATCCTCGAGTTGACCCGGTGAGGGTCCCACTGTGGCTGTTGGACTGTTTCCCGGGAGGGGGGGGTAATGTCATGGTTTGACTCTCTCTGTGACAATGGCCACACCCATCTGCCTCCCAGCCAAGCTCTTGAACTAATCTCTGCTTACCTCATTTGCATAGCCAATCAGAGGGGGTTTTACAATTTACCAATTGAAAGAGGTGTTCCAACTGTCATTATAAATATATGTGATGCATTCAATAAAGATTCTGTCAGTTTGAACTCACATACAGCCTGACTGGTGTTAGTTCTGTGAAAATTAAAACGACACGAGCGGTCGTTTGAGGCCGGATCATCAACGGCGGAACCAGCAGATATTGTGGTCACATCAGGGAGTGCCATGAGAGCAGAATAGAGCGAGCAGGGGCTCGTTACACCCCCAAATTATATATCAGCTACAGAAACATCCAAAATACTATGCCAACCACAGATACCTCCAAAATTATATGCCAGCCACATCAAAATAACATGCGAGGCACAGAAGCCCCCAAGACACTATGCTATCCACAAATGTCCCCCAAATCATAAGCTAGCCACAGATGCCCCTAATAATAAGATGTCCAAAACAAATAAGAGCTATACTCACCTCACCAAGATACCCTGACAAGCGCTGCTAGCAAGTCCCTTCACTTTGACATCATTGCGCCGCCTGCTTCAGGACACTAAATCCTCCGGTCAGTCCTGGTTTACTGTAGTCTCCAGGCATAAAGCAGCCTACGGCCTACAAGACCATGAGCGTAAGGCACGGAGCATATGGCTTTGGGTTCTGCCACAGTGTTCAACTGTAAAGGTGTCCTGTGGAGTTGGCGTTTGCCTGGGGATCACCAATCCTCCACTAGTGGGCCCCATGCTATGCCCCTGACTGTGGTCTCAACTGAGGTTGATGCATCCGTGGTCTCAACTGAAGTTGATGCATCATTGTTTCCAATTTGGAGCCTGCAGAGGGAGTACAAACTGCCCCCATATCTGGAGAAACTCCCCAACTCCAGAGACCGACAGATCCTGAGCCAGTACAGACTGAGCGCCCACAGCCTGCTCATTGAATCCTGGCGTCACCGACAGAGGTACATGCCCAGGGAGAGCAGACTGTGCCAGCAGTGCGACCAGGAGGCCGTGGAGGATGAGGCTCATTTCCTGCTTCGTTGCCCCAAATACTCAGCAGTGAGGGAGACTCACTTCAGGAGACTGTCTGATCTCTGCCCAGACTTCACCTCCATGGAGGAGGAAGAGAGACTCTCCATACTGCTTGGGGAAGAGGAGAAGACAGCGGCCACAGCAGCACAATATATTACTGCCTGCCATAGACTGAGAGGAGCCTGATATACCATGGACTCCTCTCCACCCTGGGCATGTCCCCATCCCCCAACCCTACCCAATTATTTCCCACTTGCTTTGGCAATGCTAAAATTTATTTAGTCCTACCAATAAAGCTGATTTGATTTGATAGATAGATATGAGATAGATAAATAGATAGATATGAGACAGATACAGTTGCAAGAAAAAGTATGTGAACCCTTTGGAATGATATGGATTTCTGCACAAATTGGTCATAAAATGTGATCTGATCTTCATCTAAGTCACAACAATAGACAATCACAGTCTGCTTAAACTAATAACACACAAATAATTACATGTTACCATGTTTTTATTTAACACACCATGTAAACATTCACAGTGCAGGTGGAAAAAGTATGTGAACCCTTGGATTTAATAACTGGTTGAACCTCCTTTGGCAGCAATAACTTCAACCAAACATTTCCTGTAGTTGCAGATCAGACGTGCACAACGGTCAGGAGTAATTCTTGACCATTCCTCTTTACAGAACTGTTTCAGTTCAGCAATATTCTTGGGATGTCTGGTGTGAATCACTTTCTTGAGGTCATGACACAGCATCTCAATCGGGTTGAGGTCAGGACTCTGACTGGGCCACTCCAGAAGGCGGATTTTTTTCTGTTTAAGCCATTCTGTTGTTGATTTACTTCTATGTTTTGGGTCGTTGTCCTGTTGCAACACCCATCTTCTGTTGAGCTTCAGCTGGTGGACAGATGGCCTTAAGTTCTCCTGCAAAATGTCTTAATAAACTTGGGAATTCATTTTTCCTTCGATGATAGCAATCCGTCCAGGCCCTGACGCAGCAAAGCAGCCCCAAACCATGGTCCCCACCACCATACCTCACAGTTGGGATGAGGTTTTGAGGTTGGTGTGCTGTGCCTCTTTTTCTTCACACATAGTGTTATCTGTTTCTTCCAAACAACTCAACTTTGGTTTCATCTGTCCACAGAATATTTTGCCAGTACTGCTGTGGAACATCCAGGTGCTCTTGTGCAAACTGTAAACGTGCAGCAATGTTTTTTTTGGACAGCAGTGGCTTCCTCTGTGGTATCCTCCCATGAAATCCATTCTTGTTTAGTGTTTTACGTATCGTAGATTCGCTAACAGGGATGTTAGCATATGCCAGAGACTTTTGTAGGTCTTTAGCTGACACTCTAGGATTCTTCTTCACCTCATTGAGCAGTCTGCGCTGTGCTCTTGCAGTCATCTTTACAGGACGGCCACTCCTAGGGAGAGTAGCAGCAGTGCTGAACTTTCTCCATTTATAGACAATTTGTCTTACCGTGGACTGATGAACAGCAAGGCTTTTGAAGATACTTTTATAACCCTTTCCAGCTTTATGCATTCAACAATTCTTAATCGTAGGTCTTCTGAGAGCACTTTTGTGCGAGGCATCATTCACATCAGGCAATGCTTCTTGTGAAAAACAAACCCAGAACTGGTGTGTGTTTTTATAGGGCAGGGCAGCTGTAACCAACACCTCCAATCTCATCTCATTGATTGGACTCCAGTTGGCTGACCTCACTCCAATTAGCTCTTGGAGATGTCATTAGTCTAGGGGTTCACATACTTTTTCCACCTGCACTGTGAATGTTTACATGGTGTGTTCAATAAAAACATGGTAACATTTAATTCTTTGTGTGTTATTAGTTTAAGCCGACTGTGATTGTCTATTGTTGTGACTTAGATGAAGATCAGATCACATTTTATGACCAATTTGTGCAGAAATCCATATAATTCCAAAGGGTTCACATACTTTTTCTTGCAACTGTAGATAGATAGATAATGAGATGATAGATAGATATTTAGATAGATGGATAGATATGAGATTGATCGATCGATAGATAGATATGAGATAGATAGACAGATAGATAGGTAGATAGATAGATAGATAGATAGATAGATAGATAGATAGATAGATAGAAGGATGGATAGATAGATAATAGATAGATAGATAGATAGATAGATAGATAGATGATAGAAAGAAGGATAGATAGATAGATAGATAGATAGATAGATGATAGATAGAAGGATGGATAGATAGATAATAGATAGATGATAGATAGATAGATAGATAGATAGATAGATAGATAGATAGATAGATAGATAGTTAGATAGATGATAGATAGATAACGTCCACTGCCTGAGATGCGATTAATGGGGCTGAAGGTCTCAGGCAGCCTTTTGGTTTGGTGAAGGATTCTTCGGGGGTGAATGGCATTTTGACTTTCTTGTATTCTCTCCCATTACAAGCTGTAACTACATTCCTGGACATCCTGAATGATGATGGGTTGTGTAGTCTCTCCAGCCCCTCTCACAGCACAAACTTGACCTGAAACCAAATGCCCCTTCCCTTCCGGCTTTAGTGGATGAAGCAGGTGACATTTATCTCCTGCTCTGCCATTTGGTAGCTGAGATGATACAATTAAAGGGGCAGGAGCAGGACGCCCTGGGTGACCTTTGTCCCAGCATCTGCCATTATTTGCGATGTAATCGAATTCCAGCGGTGTGTAACAATGTATCTATGTAGCGACTGCATGAGACAAGATCAGGACTGCTAATTACATTCATTTATTTATAATACATGAGAGAGAGAATGTCATTAAACATTTCCAGAATGCCGTCTAATTAGCGGTGGCCGCGTGTAATCCCAGATAATTCACAGAATCCAGGAGACCCGTGACCTGAGATGGTAATATCCCTTTAATGACATTCATCCATTGTCCATGTGATTGTTATAAAGAGCTGATGTATCGCGGTATCCATGAAAACCACAATATGGAAGCTTCTCAATCATAATCCTCAGTCGTGAGGACTTTCCTGGGTTTTATAATTTCCTCACAATATAATAATAACTGCTCGTGCTGCCTCGACCTCTGCGTTCACAACGTGCCAAACACTTAGAATAATATTTCAAGATAATTATTAGCTGTTATCCCAGATCCTGCACTTTGTAAAAGGCGTCATTATAGTAAAAAAATAAAAATAAATCAGTAATTATTGTAAAATGTAATTTATCTGTAAGAAATGATAAGAAGTGTAAAGAAGACAATAAAACAAAGAGCTGCATTGTACATAGGGGGCAGTATTATAGTAGTTATATTCTTGTACATAGGAGGCAGTATTATAGTAGTTATATTCTTGTACATAGGAGCAGTATTATAGTAGTTATATTCTTGTACATAGGAGCAGTATTATAGTAGTTATATTCCTGTACATAGGAGCAGTATTATAGTAGTTATATTCTTGTACAGAGGAGCAGTATTATAGTAGTTATATTCTTGTACATAGGAGGCAGTATTATAGTAGTTATATTCTAGTACATAGGAGCAGTATTATAGTAGTTATATTCTTGTACATAGGAGCAGTATTATAGTAGTTATATTCTTGTACATAGGAGGCAGAATTATAGTAGTTATATTCTTGTACATACATAGGAGGCAGTATTATAGTAGTTATATTCTAGTACATAGGAGCAGTATTATAGTAGTTATATTCTTGTACATAGGAGGCAGTATTATAGTAGATATATTCTTGTACATAGGAGCAGTATTATAGTAGTTATATTCTTGTACATAGGAGCAGTATTATAGTAGTTATATTCTTGTACATAGGAGCAGTTTTATAGTAGATATATTCTTGTACATAGGAGCAGTATTATAGTAGTTATATTCTGTACATAGGAGCAGTATTATAGTAGTTATATTCTTGTACATAGGAGACAGTATTATAGTAGTTATGTTCTTGTACATAGGAGCAGTATTATAGTAGTTATATTCTTGTACATAGGAGCAGTATTATAGTAGTTATATTCTTGTACATAGGAGGCAGTATTATAGTAGTTATATTCTGTACATAGGAGCAGTATTATATAGTTATATTCTTGTACATAGGAGCAGTATTATAGTAGTTATATTATTGTACATAGGAGCAGTATTATATAGTTATATTCTTGTACATAGGAGCAGTATTATAGTAGTTATATTATTGTACATAGGAGCAGTATTATAGTAGTTATATTCTTGTACATAGGAGGTAGTATTATAGTAGTTATATTCTTGTACATAGGAGCAGTATTATAGTAGTTATATTATTGTACATAGGAGCAGTATTATAGTAGTTATATTCTTGTACATAGGAGCAGTATTATAGTAGTTATATTCTTGTACATAGGAGGCAGTATTATAGTAGTTATATTCTTGTACATAGGAGCAGTATTATAGCAGTTATATTCTTGTACATAAGAGCAGTATTATAGTAGTTATATTCTTGTACATAGGGGGCAGTATTATAGTAGTTATATTCTTGTACATAGGAGCAGTATTATAGTAGTTATATTCTTGTACATAGGAGCAGTATGATAGTAGTTATATTCTTGTACATAGGAGCAGTATTATAGTAGTTATATTCTTGTACATAGGAGCAGTATTATAGCAGTTATATTCTTGTACATAAGAGCAGTATTATAGTAGTTATATTCTTGTACATAGGGGGCAGTATTATAGTAGTTATATTCTTGTACATAGGAGCAGTATTATAGTAGTTATATTCCTGTACATAGGAGCAGTATTATAGTAGTTATATTCTTGTACAGAGGAGCAGTATTATAGTAGTTATATTCTTGTACATAGGAGGCAGTATTATAGTAGTTATATTCTAGTACATAGGAGCAGTATTATAGTAGTTATATTCTTGTACATAGGAGCAGTATTATAGTAGTTATATTCTTGTACCTAGGAGGCAGTATTATTGTAGTTATATTCTTGTACATAGGAGCAGTATTATAGTAGTTATATTCTTGTACATACATAGGAGGCAGTATTATAGTAGTTATATTCTAGTACATAGGAGCAGTATTATAGTAGTTATATTCTTGTACATAGGAGGCAGTATTATAGTAGATATATTCTTGTACATAGGAGCAGTATTATAGTAGTTATATTCTTGTACATAGGAGCAGTATTATAGTAGTTATATTCTTGTACATAGGAGCAGTTTTATAGTAGATATATTCTTGTACATAGGAGCAGTATTATAGTAGTTATATTCTGTACATAGGAGCAGTATTATAGTAGTCATATTCTTGTACATAGGAGCAGTATTATAGTAGTTATATTATTGTACATAGGAGCAGTATTATAGTAGTTATATTCTTGTACATAGGAGCAGTATTATAGTAGTTATATTATTGTACATAGGAGCAGTATTATAGTAGTTATATTCTTGTACATAGGAGCAGTATTATAGTAGTTATATTCTTGTACATAGGAGGCAGTATTATAGTAGTTATATTCTTGTACATAGGAGCAGTATTATAGCAGTTATATTCTTGTACATAAGAGCAGTATTATAGTAGTTATATTCTTGTACATAGGGGGCAGTATTATAGTAGTTATATTCTTGTACATAGGAGCAGTATTATAGTAGTTATATTCTTGTACATAGGAGCAGTATGATAGTAGTTATATTCTTGTACATAGGAGCAGTATTATAGTAGTTATATTCTTGTACATAGGAGCAGTATTATAGCAGTTATATTCTTGTACATAAGAGCAGTATTATAGTAGTTATATTCTTGTACATAGGGGGCAGTATTATAGTAGTTATATTCTTGTACATAGGAGCAGTATTATAGTAGTTATATTCCTGTACATAGGAGCAGTATTATAGTAGTTATATTCTTGTACAGAGGAGCAGTATTATAGTAGTTATATTCTTGTACATAGGAGGCAGTATTATAGTAGTTATATTCTAGTACATAGGAGCAGTATTATAGTAGTTATATTCTTGTACATAGGAGCAGTATTATAGTAGTTATATTCTTGTACCTAGGAGGCAGTATTATTGTAGCTATATTCTTGTACATAGGAGCAGTATTATAGTAGTTATATTCTTGTACATACATAGGAGGCCGTATTATAGTAGTTATATTCTAGTACATAGGAGCAGTATTATAGTAGTTATATTCTTGTACATAGGAGGCAGTATTATAGTAGATATATTCTTGTACATAGGAGCAGTATTATAGTAGTTATATTCTTGTACATAGGAGCAGTATTATAGTAGTTATATTCTTGTACATAGGAGCAGTTTTATAGTAGATATATTCTTGTACATAGGAGCAGTATTATAGTAGTTATATTCTGTACATAGGAGCAGTATTATAGTAGTTATATTCTTGTACATAGGAGACAGTATTATAGTAGTTATATTCTTGTACATAGGAGCAGTATTATAGTAGTTATATTCTTGTACATAGGAGCAGTATTATAGTAGTTATATTCTTGTACATACGAGGAGTATTATAGTAGTTATGTTCTTGTACATAGGAGCAGTATTATAGTAGTTATATTCTTGTACATAGGAGCAGTATTATAGTAGTTATATTCTTGTACATAGGAGGCAGTATTATAGTAGTTATATTCTGTACATAGGAGCAGTATTATATAGTTATATTCTTGTACATAGGAGCAGTATTATAGTAGTTATATTATTGTACATAGGAGCAGTATTATAGTAGTTATATTCTTGTACATAGGAGCAGTATTATAGTAGTTATATTATTGTACATAGGAGCAGTATTATAGTAGTTATATTCTTGTACATAGGAGCAGTATTATAGTAGTTATATTCTTGTACATAGGAGGCAGTATTATAGTAGTTATATTCTTGTACATAGGAGCAGTATTATAGCAGTTATATTCTTGTACATAAGAGCAGTATTATAGTAGTTATATTCTTGTACATAGGGGGCAGTATTATAGTAGTTATATTCTTGTACATAGGAGCAGTATTATAGTAGTTATATTCTTGTACATAGGAGCAGTATGATAGTAGTTATATTTTTGTACATAGGAGCAGTATTATAGTAGTTATATTCTTGTACATAGGAGCAGTATTATAGCAGTTATATTCTTGTACATAAGAGCAGTATTATAGTAGTTATATTCTTGTACATAGGGGGCAGTATTATAGTAGGTATATTCTTGTACATAGGAGCAGTATTATAGTAGTTATATTCTTGTACATAGGAGCAGTATTATAGTAGTTATATTCTTGTACATAGGAGGCAGTATTATAGTAGATATATTCTTGTACATAGGAGCAGTATTATAGTAGTTATACTCTTGTACATAGGAGCAGTATGATAGTAGTTATATTCTTGTATATAGGAGCAGTATTATAGTAGTTATATTCCTGTACATAGGGGGCAGTAATATAGTAGTTATATTTTTGTACATAGGAGCAGTATTATAGTAGTTATATTCCTGTACATAGGAGCAGTATTATAGCAGTTATATTCTTGTACATAGGAGGCAGTATTATTGTAGTTATATTCTTGTACATAGGAGGCAGTATTATAGTAGTTATATTCCTGTACATAGGGGGCAGTAATATAGTAGTTATATTCTTGTACATAGGAGGCAGTATTATTGTAGTTATATTCTTGTACATAGGAGGCAGTATTATAGTAGTTATATTCCTGTACATAGGGGGCAGTAATATAGTAGTTATATTCTTGTACATAGGAGCAGCATTATAGTAGTTATATTCCTGTACATAGGAGCAGTATTATAGTAGTTATATTCTTGTACATAGGAGGCAGTATTATTGTAGTTATATTCTTGTACATAGGAGGCAGTATTATTGTAGTTATATTCTTAACCAAATTTATTTTTATTAAAAGAATAAAGTACACCATACAATCACATACCATCATACTTTGATGAAAGGCAGTATGACAAGCATTTCATGGAAGTGAAGTGACAAATAAAGCAAATCAAAGCTGTACATGGTGTCTAAAATAAAACCATTAATGGCAAAATAATAACAGTAGGGGACAACGGGAAAGGAAAGGAATGGTAAGGGGGGGGGGGGGTTGGGGGGGGGAATCAAGAGATATCTAACTCCGTCAAGTAAACTTTCTAAAGTTTTTCCATGGTGACCAGATTTTAAGAAATCGAAGGCGGGTGAAGGATTCCCAATGGGCCAGCTCTTCAAATCTATAAATCTGATCCACCTTGTCTCTCCACATCATTACAGTAGGAGGTTCAGAATTCTTCCAAAGCAGCGGTATCAGCAATCTCGCCGCCGTGATGAGCATAGTGGGAAGATCAGATCTACAGGGGGACAGCGAGTCATTGGGGCACCAAAGTAAGATCAGTTTGGGATCTAGTTTGACCTGCGTAGCACAAACCTCATTGATCAATGCTTCTATGCTTAACCAGAACGCTTTGATCCTCTCACAATACCATCAAATGTGTGATAGGGAGCCTATATCCTTCCCACACCTCCAACACTCACTTGAGATGTCTGCGTTGAGCTTGTGTAGAAATTCCGGGGATTTGTACCATCTGTTAAGTAGCTTATATGAATTCTCTTGTATTCTAATACAGCGACCAAAGCCATGGGAGTGTGAGAGGATAAAAGCCCTTTCCGGATCTGAGAGCCGAATAGAGAGCTCCCTTTCCCAAGAATTAAGGAAGTGTAGCTCAGGAGGGGAGGATGAGAGCAATTCTTTATATATGGTAGACAGCGATTTAGGAATCTTACATGTGTCTGAAATCCGTTTTTCTAACCAAGAAGTGGTAGTTAAATGTGGAAGTTTAATTAATTTAATATCTTTCTGCAGGGCGAACACCTGAAGAAAGTGGGCATTTTTAATTTTGAGGTCATTCAAGACTGGAGTCCAATCTAGGTTCCCATCTGGAGTCTGGATCTCACTAATGGGAGTCTCAGCCAGGAGAGGCCAGATGCCTGAAGGCGTCTTAGCTTCCGGGTGAACGTGGAACTGTAAGGAGGAGAGTGGTGTGCCTGGGATAGGAAATGTAAGCACTTTGGCTTTGTATTGCCTGGCCCATTCTACCAATAGGCTCTTCCACAGGGGCAAGAAGGAGGAGCTACCATCCGTCTCATTTTAGTGGTAAGCAGAGAGCGCTCTAGACGCACATATGGCGCATCATAGGAGTTATTAAGAAGAGACAGACCTCGGAATAGTTGATAAGCCGCATAGTAGGAGCACATGTCAGGCAGACCAAAGCCGCCAAACCTTTTCTCTCTGGTCAGCACAGAATAAGCAATTCTGGCAGGTTTGTTGCCCCACAAAAAGAGTGAGAAAACTCGCCGAGTGTCGACAAAAATTGAGTGCGGCAGCCAAATAGGCAAAACTTGTAGTAGGTACAAAAATTTAGGGGCTATAAATGTCTTGAGGTAGCTCCTCCTTCCACACCAGGAGATAAATGGGGGTTTGATAGATTGTAAGTGTTTCCTAACCGATGAGAGTAAGGGGGCATAATTAAGAGCAAACAAATCCTTTGCTTGAGCCGGGACATGTACTCCTAAAAATACTATATCTTTTGTAGCCCATTGAAAGGGGGTAATTTTCTGAAGGGCCTCTTTCACCGAGTCAGGGCAGGTGACATTGAGGGCCATGGACTTACTATAGTTGATTTTGAAGTTTGAAACAAAACCAAATTCCTCAAAAAGGAACAAGAGCCTAGGGAAAGAAGTTTCGGGTTTAGACGTCATTATCAATAGGTCATCAGCAAATGCGGCTGTCAAGTGGGTCTGAGAATTGATGCTAAGGCCCCTAACAGCAGGATCCTGCCGGATCTTACAGAGCAAAGTCTCCATAACTAAGACAAATAAAGATGGAGAGAGGGGGCAACCCTGCCTCGTCCCGTTAGAGATGGAAAAGGAGGGAGAAAGCGTACCGTTTATTTTGAGTTTGGCAGACGGGGCTGAGTACAAAGTGAAGATCGCGGATATGAACGAGTCTGGGAAACCAAACCTCGACAGGGCCCGCGACATATAATGCCAACCGACCCTGTCGAAGGCCTTCTCTGCGTCCGTGCTCAACAAGGCCAAAGGTGTGGATGAGCTTCTAGCCCAGTCCATAAGATGGAGCAGGCGTATCGTGTTCTCACAGCCCTGTCTGCCACGCACAAATCCTACTTGCTCGCTATCAATAAGATCCGGCAGGATCAGCTGAATACGCTGCGCTAATATTTTGGCCCACCACTTGACATCCGCATTTAGCAGTGAGATAGGGCGGTAGCTGCCACATTGGAGGGGGTCTTTGTTTTCTTTGTGGATTATGGTTATGTGAGCTTCTAATGTTTGGGGGGGCAGAGATCCTCCAGACAGGAGAAAATTACAGAGTGTCTGAAAATGAGGGGTCAAAATGTCCCTGAAGGCCTTATAATACGATATGGGAAGTCCATCTGGACCTGGACTCTTACCTGATGGTATGGAGGATAGGACCTTGTCAATCTCTTCTCTTGACACAGGGGCGACTAGCTGAGAGGCCTGGAGGGGGCTAATGGAGGGGAGCTGTAGAGTTGATAGGAACTCATTTGTGGCCTGCTCAACCGAAGTGGAACCAGGACGGTCTGGGGTGGGAAGGTTATAAAGATCAGCATAAAATGCGCTAAAAGCTTTTGCTATGTCATGGGTCGATTTATGCTTATTGCCTTTTGCGTCCAGAATTGCGGGGATAAATGAATCCGCGTGGCGTTGCTTAGCCATGGCAGACATCAGTTTATTCCCCTTATTCCCATGGGCATAAACTTTAATCTTGGAGTTGAATATAAGCTTCGCAGATTTAGCATTAAACAGGTTTTTCAGTTCCGTCCTGGCCTCCACCAATTCAGCAGCCACAGCCTGAGCCTGGGTTTGCTTATGAGTCAATTCTAGACTTGCTATGCGGGACAACAGGTCGTCCACGGCCTTGGAGCGCAGTCTTTTAACATGCGAGCCCAGGGCTATTAGTTCTCCTCTAACTACTGCTTTATGGGTTTCCCACAGAATGGAGGGAGAGGGAGGGGGGTCGCTCGCCGTATTAAGAGAGAAGAATTCAGACATAATCTGGGAGATTTTAGTTGCATTAGCGGGGTCAGAGATTAAGGTGTCATTAAGACGCCATATTCTTTCCCTTTTAGGAAGAGCGGTCATAGACACCCAGAGAAATACTGGAGAGTGGTCAGACAGCGTGATGTTACCAATCCTCGCGTCTACTACATGAGGAATATGGGGGGAGGATAGAAATATGTAATCCAGCCTATGGAAAGACTTTTTTGCACTGGAATAGAACGTGTAATCCCGACTAGAGGGATGCATAGTGCGCCAAACATCTATAACCCGCAGTTTCTTCAGCGCAGTCTTCAGACGACGTAGAAGTTTGTGGGATAACTCAGATCTCTGGGAGGACGAGTCAAGGTCAGGCTCCGGGGTCACATTAAAGTCACCTCCTAGTATAAGCATACCCTCACTAAAAGCTGATAATTGAGCAAGAGTCCGAACGAGCCAGGGGATCTGACCCCTATTAGGGGCATAAATGTTAGCCAGGGTGACAGGTGTGTCAGCGATGTGCCCTTTCACGAACAAGAAGCGACCGTCTGTATCTGCAAGTACAGCGGAGTGTTTAAAGGGAAGACGCTTGTGGATGGCCACGCTGACACCCCTGTAAGCTGAGGCATATGAGCTGTGAAACCATTGTGAGAATACTTTTCGGGATAGTTTCGGGAGTTTTCCCGTCTTAAAATGAGTTTCTTGAAGAAATGCAATCGAAACATCATCTTTCTGTAACAATGAGCGCACCTGAGACCGCTTACATGGCTCGTTCAGACCCTTGGCATTCAATGAGGCAACTACAATAGAGGCCATAGCAAAGACAGAGGAGGCCAGTCGGCCCAGAGCAAAAGGACATCTAGTCTGGAAAGCAACGGATGGAGTAAGGAAAAGGAGGAGGGAAGGGAGATTAAAGGGAAAGTCAAAGGAAAAATAAAAGACATAACAGATAAGACATAGACACTATACATGTAACAAGGCATGTCTCCCCATGGACGGGGAGCTCGTGGTCCCACCCAGCATCTGACATGATGGAGATCCTTTTTCATAGCGGCAGACAGCCGGGATCTATCAGAGGGGGGCTCCTGTGGGGCCACTAGGGGGTTTAAGGAGGGGTGAGGGGGAGAGGGATTAATCAGTAACATTACCGACATAAAGGCAAACATATAACCCCAGCAAAGTTATCAGAGCTAACATTGCATCAAATCACAGCCTGTATCTTGTGCAGGAAAGGTAGCGATAAAAAGGGCAAATCCCAAAGCCCATGGAAACGGGGCAATGGGCTAAGACCCTGATCAAGGCCACAAATAGGTAACAAACAGGCAATAAAGAGCTCGAGCAGAGCAAACAGAGACCCTTCAGCCTGAAACTCAGAAATGTCCCAGGACAATGAACTCAGTAGTGAACAGACATAAGAGACTTCAGCTTCTCACAGAGCAGAGTCACGTGACAGCAACTGGAGAACGGCCTTTTCCTCGCTTCTCTGGTCTGGATGGCGAGACTTGCTGCCACGAATCCACACCCGGGGGCAGAGGCAGGGGGTCCCCTTGATCAGCCGGCATCCAAGAGGGAACTGCGATGGGTGCAATCCCAAGAGGGCCCCATATAGCTTTAAGGTCTCCCGGGGTCCGCACCGTGTACTGCCTTCCATTTTTCAAGATGGCCAAGCCGAAGGGATAGAGCCACCGTAATGGCGTGGCTGTGGCTTTAAGGGCCTCCAGGAGTGGCCTTATGATGCGCCTCTTGGCTAAGGTGGAGGGGGCCAGATCTTGAAAGAATAGGATGGGGGTCTCAGCATACATGATGCGATCCGCCTCTCTTCCCGCCCTAAGCAGTGCCGCAGTATCCACGTAGCTGAGGATGCCACATACTACATCTCGCGGCGGATCACCAGGTTTAGGCTTGGGCCTCAAAGTCCTGTGGATGCGCTCAATCACAATCGGAGCTGCTCTTTCAGCACCTAGCAGGGAGGAGAAAATTTCACATGCTGCTGAATTAAGCGCATCAATCACGATATTTTCGGGTAGACCGCGGATGCGAATATTTCGCCGCCGGCTCCGATTTTCTTGATCTTCAATGCGCAATAGTGCATCATTTAGCAAGTCTCTGTGAGTTTGCAGGGCCGCTCTTGTCTTACCCTCATGCACCAGGATGGCTTCCTGTGCGAGCTCCAGGGACTCCACTCGGTTACCAATGTGTCGCAGGTCTCCTTTTATTTCCTCCAAATCCTTCTTCAGAGGTGCAAGTGCAGACTCCAGGATATCCCTGAGGACTGCTTTGGAGAGTGAGGAGCTTTTTCTCCTAGGTCTGCAAACTGATACATCGGAGGCACTTCCTGCCTCTGAACCTTCTTCTGCATCAGAGAGCTGCCGCGCCATCTTGGACACTTCAGCAGCAGGGGTCCTGGATTGTTTCTTGAGATATTTATCCATCTCAGGCTGTCTGGAGCGAGCCCCTGTCGGCTCTGGTGTCTCAGGGTGACGGTCTTTACCTGGTTTCCCCATTTGCACAATGTAAGTAGCCAGAAAAAGGGGTTATAATCAGGGGAGCACCCAGGAATTTTGTCTAGGGGGGGTCCGAAAGGCAACAAAAATGTGGCATGTGTAGTGGGGGAGACCCCGCTCAGTGCTGTGGGGGAGACCCCGCTCAGTGCTGTGGAGGAGACCCCGCTCAGTGCTGTGGGGGAGACCCCGCTCAGTGCTGTGGGGGAGACCCCGCTCAGTGCTGTGGGGGAGACCCCGCTCAGTGCTGTGATTGAGACCCCGCTCGATCAGCTCTCAGAAGAGACAACTACACAGACTAGAGCAGACATGGAGGTCAGTATACAGGACCCTCATTCGTCCACAATGTCAGCTGCACAGCGGTCTGGAGCAGACACAGGTGGATCTGCAGGACAATCTGGAGTCAGTAAGCCTGTAGAGGAGAGGCCCAGCACTGATCCTCCTGCTGACCGTCCACAATTCAGGAGACTGTTCTCCAATGTTACAAGGCCGGCTAACCCTCCACCTCAGAGAAGGAATGCTGTACGGATTAAGTATACGGGTCCAGAAGATAGCCTCCCCTCCAGACTGTATATAGGGAAAGTTCTTCTGAAGGACTTTATGAAATTTAAGGCCTCTGAGGTGTACGCCCTGATCCATATCCCCTCCAGCAGGATCTATGACATCAGCTTTAAGCTTCAGTATGATCTGGACTTATTCTGGAACATATACAATGACACGAAGGAGCAGTCAATCTGGGAGCATCTACAGGTGATCCAGCTGTCCAAGCCTCAGGTAGTGAGGGCCACCATATTGTTCCAGTCTGAGGTGGTGGCGCTGGCAGATCTGGAGCACTGGCTGAGCAGACAGTGTCTGTTGAAGAGTCATCCCGGAAAAGTCTATGATGAGGAAGACATCTGGAATGGTGGATACACCGTGATGATACAACTAGCGCAGAACAATGGTGTGACCAGACATCTGCCGCACTCCTTCTACCTGGGCTCAGAGAGAGGGATATGCTACTACCCCAGTCAGCCGCGACTGTGTCACAGATGTGGGGGCAGGCATCTCGCCATTAACTGCTCCCGTATTAAGTGCTCATTTTGTGGACAGTTTGGTCATTCAAAGGACGACTGTACAGGTCCAGTCATCTGTAACCTGTGTTTAGGATCTGGTCATACGTTCCGGGATTGTCCGCATGCAGATCATAATAAAGGCAGTGATGAGATCTTCTCAGAGGCCATGGAGGAAGGTCAGGAGGATGTCACTGCAAGAGCAGATACAGCCCCAGAAACTGGTAATCCTCATACTGAAGTAATGCAAAGTACTAGTGACCCTGCTGTAGAGAGTGTTGACCCTGCTGATGCACTACAAGTACCAGCAGAGTTGGAGATTGATAGCCAAACTACTCCATTGCAAGTACCAACATCTGCTGAACCACAAGTACCAGCTATTGAAAAGACTTTGAAATCCAGAAATCCTGCTGTGGAAACTAAAGTACCATCTGTAGCACTACAAGTACCAGAAGAGAATTCTCATCTGCAGAGTAAAGTGACCAGTAAACTAGCTGTCAAACCACCTAAAGAACTGCCCTCTACGTCTACAAAGCCTGATGGTCCAGCTGCAGGGCTCAGAAAGCTCAGGAGGTTCTCTGTGGATGAAGACGGGTTTCAGACTGTAAAAAGAAAGAACAGCGCTACAGCAAAGAGAACCCCGGATCCGCCAGTGCTGGCCATAACCTCCGGGCAGTACGGGGCGCTAGGGGAAGAAGAGTCAGAAGAAAAGGTTGAAATGGACTATGTTTCTTCACATAACCCTGATGGTGACCCTCTGGAAGATGAACCTGACCCTTCAGTGTCCACCAAAAGATGGGGTTCTAAAGGTCACAGTAGTGGAAGGAGAAAAAAGAATAATAAAAACTAAGTGTCCTGGATGAGGCTGAGAATCAGCTCTATAAATGTGAATAGTGTGAAGATTAAAAACAGGCGGCAGGCGATCTACCAGCGTCTGTCTCAGGAGAGATCTGACATCTTCTTCTTACAGGAGACTTATTTGAAGAGCAATGCTCAGGTGTTTGCAGCTCAGACAATACAGCAGAAGTTCCTTGTATGTAGTGAATGTGGTGACCATGTACCATCTGTGGTGTGCGCGGTGCTGCCTGGTCATCAACAGAGAGCTCCTGACCTGTGATAAAATCTTATATAATATCCTGGAAAGTCTGAAGATGATATATAAGAAAGACCTGAAAAATAACCGCAATAACGTCTACTGGAGGAACATCCATGTGTCAGCAATTGGATAATGCGTTATGATGTGTATTATGAAAGTGATGTCACTTTATATTATTATTCTTTTCTATGATTTTATTGTAAATGTATTGTAATATTTTGTTGCCTGTTTTTAAATAAAAAGATCATTATAGTAGGTATATTCTTGTACATAGGAGCAGTATTATAGTAGTTATATTCTTGTACATAGGAGGCAGTATTATAGTAGTTATATTCTTGTACATAGGAGCAGTATTATAGTAGTTATATTCTTGTATATAGGAGGCAGTATTATAGTAGGTATATTCTTGTACATAGGAGGCAGTATTATAGTAGTTATATTCTTGTACATAGGAGCAGTATTATAGTAGTTATATTCTTGTACATAGGAGCAGTATTATAGTAGTTATATTCTTGTATATAGGAGGCAGTATTATAGTAGTTATATTCTTGTACATAGGAGGAGTATTATAGTAGTTATATTCTTGTACATAGGAGGCAGTATTATAGTAGGTATATTCTTGTACATAGGAGCAGTTTTATAGTAGTTATATTCTTGTACATAGGAGGCAGTATTATAGTAGTTATATTCTTGTACATAGGAGGAGTATTATAGTAGTTATATTCTTGTACATAGGAGCAGTATTATAGTAGTTATATTCTTGTACATAGGAGCAGTATTATAGTAGTTATATTCTTGTACATAGGAGCAGTTTTATAGTAGTAATTCTTGTACATAGAGGCAGTATTATAGTAGATATATTCTTGTACATAGGAGCAGTATTATAGTAGTTATATCCTTGTACATAGGAGCAGTATTATAGTAGTTATATTCTTGTACATAGGAGCAGTATTATAGTAGTTATATTCTTGTACATAGGAGCAGTAATATAGTAGTTATATTCTTGTACATAGGAGCAGTATTATAGTAGATATATTCTTGTACATAGGAGCAGTATTATAGTAGTTATATTCTTGTACATAGGAGCAGTATTATAGTAGTTATATTCTTTTACATAGGAGCAGTATTATAGTAGTTATATTCTTTTACATAGGAGCAGTATTATAGTAGTTATATTCTTGTACATAGGAGGCAGTATTATAGTAGTTATATTCTTGTACATAGGAGGAGTATTATAGTAGTTATATTCTTGTACACAGGAGCAGTATTATAGTAGTTATATTCTTGTACATAGGAGCAGTATTATAGTAGTTATATTCTTGTACATAGGAGCAGTTTTATAGTAGTAATTCTTGTACATAGAGGCAGTATTATAGTAGATATATTCTTGTACATAGGAGCAGTATTATAGTAGTTATATCCTTGTACATAGGAGCAGTATTCTAGTAGTTATATTCTTGTACATAGGGGGCAGTATTATAGTAGTTATATTCTTGTACATAGAGGCAGTATTATAGTAGTTATATTCTTGTACATAGGAGCAGTATTATAGTAGTTATATTCTTGTACATAGGAGCAGTATTATAGTAGTTATATTCTTGTACATAGGAGCAGTAATATAGTAGTTATATTCTTGTACATAGGAGCAGTATTATAGTAGATATATTCTTGTACATAGGAGCAGTATTATAGTAGTTATATTCTTGTACATAGGAGCAGTATTATAGTAGTTATATTCTTTTACATAGGAGCAGTATTATAGTAGTTATATTCTTGTACATAGGAGTAGTATTATAGCAGTTATATTCTTGTATATAGGAGCAGTATTATAGTAGTTATATTCTTGTACATAGGAGCAGTATTATAGTAGTTATATTCTTGTACATAGGAGCAGTATTATAGTACTTATATTCTTGCACATAGGAGGCAGTATTATAGTAGTTATATTCTTGTACATAGGAGGCAGTATTATAGTAGTTATATTCTTGTACATAGGAGCAGTATTATAGTAGTTATATTCTTATACATAGAAGCATTATTATAGTAGTTATATTCTTGTACATAGGAGCAGTATTATAGTAGTTATATTCTTATACATAGGAGCAGTATTATAGTGGTTATATTCTTGTACATAGGAGCAATATTATAGTAGTTATATTCTTGTACATAGAAGCAGTATTATAGTAGTTATATTCTTGTACATAGGAGGCAGTATTATAGTAGTTATATTCTTGTACATAGGAGCAGTATTATAGTAGTTATATTCTTGTACATAGGAGCAGTATTATAGTGCTTATATTCTTGTACATAGGAGCAGTATTATAGTAGGTATATTCTTGTACATAGGAGCAGTATTATAGTAGTTATATTCCTGTACATAGGAGGCAGTATTATAGTAGTTATATTCTTGTACATAGGAGCAGTATTATAGTAGTTATATTCTTGTACATAGGAGCAGTATTATATTAGTTATATTCTTGTACATAAGAGCAGTATTATAGTAGTTATATTCCTGTACATAGGAGGCAGTATTATAGTAGTTATATTCTTGTATATAGGAGCAGTATTATAGTAGTTATATTCTTGTACATAGGAGGCAGTATTATAGTAGTTATATTCTTGTACATAGGAGGCAGTATTATAGTAGTTATATTCTTGTATATAGGAGCAGTATTATTGTAGTTATATTCTTGTACATAGGAGCAGTATTATAGCAGTTATATTCTTGTACATAGGAGCAGTATTATATTAGTTATATTCTTGTACATAAGAGCAGTATTATAGTAGTTATATTCTTGTACATAGGAGGCAGTATTATATTACTTATAATCTATTACAATGTAGCAATTATAATAATAATATTCTTGCATATAGGAGGCTATATAGTTTTATACAGTACTTTTTATGTGAGTCTTTAGCATATGGGAATAATAACTGGAGAAATCCCCAAATATTACTGTAGTTTGTTCCTAAACACCTTGGTTATGTTGGAGACATGGAGCCCTTATTCACATTCACATTTGTTTTAGGGATGGTTAATAGTATTTATAGTGTAAGGTGACCGCTCTTTCCTGCTCTTCTGCACAGGGAGGCCTTTTAGAGGTTACAGAAAATTGCAGGGTATCAGCGTAGTGAAAACCTGAAGACACCCACTCTCTACTGAGGAATAGGACATGTATTCCAGTAATGGTACAGTCATGTATGTTGGATATGCTGCAGGTTTCTCTACCATGCAATTTATGCTGCAGAATACACTGTGAATTTCACTCTTTGATAAGCGAAAGGTGAATTTCACAGTAAAGATGCAATTTACAAATAAATCTGAATGAGCGTTTATCTGTCTTGTAATTGCAAATTTAAAAAAATGTTGCCATTTATTTATTTAACTTTTTTCTTCATGTACTTTTTCAGTAAAGATTAGATTAGGCATTATATTTATGCACTAGAAAGAACTGGATGAGCATTGCTCTAGCAGTACAATGTTGAAATATTAATAATAGACTATAAACCTTTAAAACAAGAATATTATCAATACGTGATGTAGTTTCTGTGTCTGCACTTTATAGGGGCACCCGGGACAGCTTCTTATTGGAAACAACCCCACCCCCCACCCCTGGGGCCCCAGGGCTTTAATTACTTTACTTTACAAATGTGTTGAAGTTCACTAAAGTCTAATTGTCTCCATTGCATGTCTCGGGCCTAAAACCCAAACTATACATTAAGTTCTTCTATGATCCATTAGACGGCCCTCTCATGTGGCTTTTAGCTTTCATTATATGAATGTAATGTAAATGGTCAGGACTAAAAGCCGGAATATTCTATGTATACAAGTCCCGTGTTCTCTCCATAATGACATTTCTAGAGGTTTCAGCTTTAGTCTAGGGAAATGCTTTATGGATAATGCTACATTTTGTATGAAAGCAAATAAGACCCAAAACTGCTCCGGTTCTGGGGATGTTCTTGTTGGAGAACTTCGGGTGAAAATAAGTTTGTCTAAAAAAATGAAAATGGAAATTAGAGGATATCACCAAAATTGTTGAATATAGTAACAACTACCGTATTTTTCGCCCTATAAGACGCACCGGCCCATAAGACGCACCTAGGTTTTTGGGGAGGAAAATAAGAAAAAAAATATCTGTGGATGACGGACACTGTTATGGGGGATCTGTGGATGACGGACACTGTTATGGGGGATCTGTGGATGACGGACACTGTTATGGGGGATCTGTGGATGACGGACACTGTTATGGGGGGATCTGTGGATGACGGACACTGTTATGGGGGGATCTGTGGATGAAGGACACTGTTATGGGGGATCTGTGGATGACGGACACTGTTACAGGGGGATCTGTGGATGACGGACACTGTTACAGGGGGATCTGTGGATGACGGACACTGTTATGGGGGGATCTGTGGATGACGGACACTGTTATGGGGGATCTGTGGATGACGGACACTG
Organism: Bufo bufo; assembly: GCF_905171765.1. NCBI lineage: Eukaryota > Metazoa > Chordata > Amphibia > Anura > Bufonidae > Bufo > Bufo bufo. Next base: position 10,344,575 of record NC_053391.1, read on the forward strand.
TTATGGGGGGATCTGTGGATGACGGACACTGTTATGGGGGATCTGTGGATGACGGACACTGTTATGGGGGATCTGTGGATGATGGACACTGTTACGGGGGGATCTGTGGATGACGGACACTGTTACAGGGGGATCTGTGGATGACGGACACTGTTACAGGGGGATCTGTGGATGACGGACACTGTTATGGGGGGATCTGTGGATGACGGACACTGTTATGGGGGGATCTGTGGATGACGGACACTTTTACAGGGGGGATCTATGGATGACGGACACTGTTACAGGGGGGATCTGTGGATGACGGACACTGTTACAGGGGGATCTGTGGATGACGGACACTGTTACAGGGGGATCTGTGGATGACGGACACTGTTATGGGGGGATCTGTGGATGACGGACACTGTTATGGGGGGATCTGTGGATGACGGACACTTTTACAGGGGGGATCTATGGATGACGGACACTGTTACAGGGGGATCTGTGGATGACGGACACTGTTACAGGGGGATCTGTGGATGACGGACACTGTTATGGGGGGATCTGTGGATGACGGACACTGTTATGGGGGATCTGTGGATGATGGACACTGTTATGGGGGGGATCTGTGGATGACGGACACTGTTATGGGGGATCTGTGGATGACGGACACTGTTATGGGGGATCTGTGGATGATGGACACTGTTACGGGGGGATCTGTGGATGACGGACACTGTTACAGGGGGATCTGTGGATGACGGACACTGTTACAGGGGGATCTGTGGATGACGGACACTGTTATGGGGGGATCTGTGGATGACGGACACTGTTATGGGGGGATCTGTGGATGACGGACACTTTTACAGGGGGGATCTATGGATGACGGACACTGTTACAGGGGGGATCTGTGGATGACGGACACTGTTACAGGGGTGATCTGTGGATGGCACTGTTATATATGTGCCATCCACAGACCCCCCAGCCCATAACAGTGCCATCCACAGACCCCCCCAGCCCATAACAGTGCCATCCACAGACCCCCACCCCTTAACTGTACCATCCACGGATGTTATACACATGTCCTAATATTGTCCGCATAACGGACAAGGATAGTACTGTTCTATCAGGGGCCAGATGTTCCGTTCTGCAAAAAACGGAATGCACACGGATGTCATCCATACTTTTTGTGGATCCCTTTTTTGCAGACCACAAAATACTGAAAAAGCCATACGGTCGTGTGAAGGAGGCCTTATGGAGAGAGAGAAGTCCGCTGCCAGACTCCTCTGACTGCTCCAGACAACTCTGACTCTCCACCAGAATCATCTGTCCTCTTCATACCCCAACATCCTTTCCAGACTGTTCTTTCCACTTCAGAAACCTATGTCATCACCAGACACCTTTATCGATTCTAGACTCCTCTGTCCCTCCATACTCATCTGTCCTTCTTCAGACCTCTCTCTGTAGGCTTCTCTATGTGGGGACTTTAAAGGGGTTGGCTCATCTGAGACACAGTGGCATATCGCTAGCATATGTCCCTATTGTCTAATAGGTGCAGGTTTCACCACTGGGACCCACACCTATCTCCTAAACAGAGCCCACTGCGCAGCCGTCCTCCATTCATTTATATGGGGCTGGCGAAAATAGTGAAGCACTGACTCGGCTATTTTTATTGGGCCCATAGAAGTGAATGAGTGCGGTGGACGGTTATATGCGGTGCGCTCCCATTCACTTCTATGGGAGAGCGCTTGGTGGTGGCCGGGCCGGAGTCCTCCACCCACCACTTTGCCCGCTCCATTCTCAATATAGGTGCAGGTCCCAGCGGTGTGACCCGCACCTATCAGACAATGGGGTCAGATCCTAGAGATATGCCCCCCATTATCTGAGATGAGACAAACCCTTTAAAGGGATTCTGTCACCAGATTTAACCCTATTAAGCTAGCTGACATTAGCCTCCCTCTAAGTCCTGATTGACAGGGCCAGGCAGCGCTCGTATCTGTCTGCCAGCCCTGTGCTCTGGTGAAATCTTGCGCCGTTTAGTATTCGGCGCAGGCGCGGTGAGGAAGCTAACGCCTGTGCCCAATGCTGAACGGAGTGAGATTTCACCAATGCACAGGGCTGGCAGACGGATGCGAGCGCTGCCTGGCCCTGTCAATCAGGACTTGGAGGGAGGCGACAAAGGTGAGAGAACGGAGCCTCTAGGAGCAGGAACAACGCGCCCCCCCCCCCCCCCCCCCCTGCTCCTAGAGGCTAATTAGCTTATTATAAAAGTTAGATTTCTGGTGTAACGGGGGCACAGATAAAAGTAGGAGTAGGCTAGTTAGGTATAGCTGACATTAGCACTTTGCAGTTTAATAGGGTTAAATCTGTTGACAGAAACCCTTTAAGATACATTTTCTATATTAAATATAATATTACAGTGCCACAACTGGTGTGACATTGACTTCCCAAATGTTAGTTTCTTACTTTCTTAGTTTATTTCTTAGATTCTTTCGTTCTTAGTTTTTGTTTCTTAGTTTCTTAGTTTCTTTCTTAGATTCTTTCTCTTAGTTTCCTAGTTTCTTTCTTTCTGTCTTAGTTTCTTTCTTTCTTAGTTTCTTTCTTTTTCTTACTTTCTCAGTTTCTTTCTTTTCTTTCTTTCTTCCTTTCTTCTAAAAAAAGGCAAAAAGGCAGCACTCTCCAATTATGAAAAAAAGAAACAGAAGTTTATTCACCCATGTGGACACAACGTTTTGGCTCAACCATAGAACCTTTTTCAAGCAAATGTAAACATGAACAGACCATATACACTCACCTAAAGAATTATTAGTGCCCCCATACTAATACGGTGTTGGACCCCCTTTTGCCTTCAGAACTGCCTTTATTCTACGTGGCATTGATTCCACAAGGTGCTGATAGCATTCTTTAGAAATGTTGGCCCATATTGATAGGAGAGCATCTTGCAGTTGATGGAGATTTGAGGGATGCTCATCCAGGGCACGAAGCTCCCGTTCCACCACATCCCAAAGATGCTCTATTGGGTTGAGATCTGGTGACTGTGGGGCCATTTTAGTACAGTGAACTCATTGTCATGTTCAAGAAACCAATGTGAAATGATTCGAGCTTTGTGACATGATGCATTATCCTGCTGGAAGTAGCCATCAGAGGACGGATACATGTTCTCATTCTGTTTACGCCAAATTCGGACTCTACCATTTGAATGTTTCAACAGAAATCGAGACTCATCAGACCAGGCAACATTTTTCCAGTCTTCTACAGTCCAATGTTGGTGAGCTCGTGCAAATTGTAGCCTCTTTTCCCTATTTGTAGTGGAGATGAGTGGTACCCGGTGGGGTCTTCTGCTGTTGTAGCCCATCCACCTCAAGGTTGTGCGTGTTGTGGCTTCACAAATGCTTTGCTGCAGACCTCGGTTGTAACGAGTGGTTATTTCAGTCAACGTTGCTCTTCTATCAGCTGGAATCAGTCGGCCCATTCTCCTCTGACCTCTAGCATCCACAAGGCATTTTCGCCCACAGGACGGCCGCATACTGGATGTTTTTCCCTTTTCACACCATTCTTTGTAAATCCTAGAAATGGTTGTGCGAGAAAATCCCAGTAACTGAGCAGATTGTGAAATACTCAGACCGGCCCGTCTGGCACCAACAACCATGCCACGCTCAAAATTGCTTAAATCACCTTTCTTTCCCATTCTGACATTCAGTTTGGAGTTCAGGAGATTGTCTTGACCAGGACCACATCCCTAAATGCATTGAAGCAACTGCCATGTGATTGGTTGACTAGATAATTGCATTCATGAGAAATAGAACAGGTGTTCCTAATAATTCTTTAGGTGAGTGTATATATATACAGTCCTGATCAAAAGTTTAAGACCACATGAAAAATGGCAAAAAATCCTATGTAGCATGGCTGGATCTTAACAAGGTTCCAAGTAGAGCTTCAACATGCAACAAGAAGAAATGAGAGTGAGACAAAACATTTTTGAGCATTCAATTAATTGGAAAAAACGATTAAACTGAAACAGGCTGTTTTTCAGCTGATCAAAATTTTAGGACCACACCTCCAAAAAAAAAAAACTAACCCCCCCCAAAAAAAAAAACAGAAATCCAACTTCCAAACATGAACTCAGTAATGAGTAGCTCCGCCGTTATTGTTTATCACTTCAAAAATTTGTTTCGGCATGCTTGATGAAAGCGTTTCCATGAGGTGAGTGAGCCACCACCAACCATTGAGCCACCACTAACCATTGAGCCACCACTAACCACTGATCCACCACTAACCATTGAGCCACCGTGCTGCCCCTATCTATCTATCTATCTATCTATCTATCTATCATATATATCTGTCTACAGTTCATGTTGTGTCATGAACGTGGTTTTAGGTTTTCACTCTGGATGACTCTGGACAGGTTTGTGTTTAAATGAATGTCAAACAGGATTGTAGTGAATCCAGAGAGATCATTACGGGACTAGGAGCAGATGGGACAGTGGAGCGGCTCCGGATATACCGCCAATCCCATTACTTACCTTCTATCAAGTATCAATTTGTTTCTGTGTAAATATATTCCACTTTGTTCCCTGCAAATGAACATTACAATAATAGACGGTGTGACAGTCCGCGGACTGTGGATGAGATTTACATACATTACCTCTCTCCACCACAGCGCTCATTTACCAGGCAGGCAGTGAAGGTCACAAACCACCAAGCACAGCTTTCTGTTCATTGCCTAGAAGAGCCTGTCTGATTGCTGGGGAACTGTGCAAATGCACTGATGTATTTGCCTTTTACTGACTTTAAAGTAGAGCTCCATAGGCAGCTGTAGATGCAGAGCAGTTTAAAGTGCAGTTGGGTGAAATTTGCAGATTTTGGCACATTTGCTTTCCCTCTGCTGGTTATTGTAGTGTGCCGACTGTTCCTATAGTGATGAGATTTCTGCTCCCTGCTGCTCTCTCCTCCCCTCCCACAGCATACAGTCTCAGGAAGCTACACTGCAGCTGCATCCCCCTCCTCTGTATTTTCTGTATTACTGTCACGAGGGTGTCAAGAACCACGCCTGACTCCGTTATACCCGGGGTCAGGAAGTCGCAGCGGTTGGCTGCACGCTCTATTTAAGATAGGGCTGTTTTCCTTGTGGTAGCTTTCTGGGTTTGCTTTGCAAACCCTTTTGGCTCACTCAGGGATCCGTAGCTCCTTCTCCTCAGCTGTTTCTTGTCCTGCACTCCCAAACCTCCTTACATTCCCCTCTCACACTTCTCTGGTTGCCAGAGATAGAGCTTCCTGCCTGGACTTCTATACTGACCCTCTGGAGCTGTGTTGCTGCGTTCTCTGGTTGTTGGTCCAGAACGTTACCCTCCGGATCCCTGTTGGACCTTTGTGGTCTATTGTGGTCGCCCACCTGGGTGTATGTGTTTGTTTGTATTGTCTGTCCTCCCCCTGGTGTTTCCCTCTTAGTGTCAGTGGTGCGGACTAGCGAGTGAGGAACCCGTCTAGGGACGTCAGGGCAGTCAGGTGCCAGCCGCAAGGTGAGTCAGGGGTCACCACCTTTCCCTCTCCCTTGGGCAGGGCTTTCCCTTTTATCCTCCCTGTGCGTGACGTCGGTCATTACATTATCTCTGGCCCTTATTTTGTGTAGGTAAAAAAAATTTTAATTTTTTTTTTTACCTACTTAGAATCCAGTATGGATCCAATTGCTGCTCTGTCCAAACAATTTCATGGCCTGTCTTTGGAGGTGGTAGGATTGAAGGCGTCGGTCCTCCAGCAACAGCAGCCATTACAACTGACCGCAAGCCCAGCGGTTGCTACTGGTAACCAGGTTGTTGCGGAACCCAAGGTCCCTCTCCCTGACAGATTTTCTGGGGGAAGGGACAAGTTTTTGACATTCCGTGAGGCCTGTAAGTTATATTTTAAACTGCGCCCTTACTCCTCTGGTAATGAAGATCAGCGGGTGGGGGTTGTTATTTCCCTGCTGCAGGGGGACCCGCAGTCCTGGGCGTTCTCTTTACCGACTGATTCCCAGGCTCTCCGGTCAGTGGATGAGTTTTTCGGGGCCTTGGGTCTCATATATGACGACCCTGACCGAGTCGCACTGGCTGAATCAAGATTACGGAGACTCTTACAAGGAGAGCGGCCGGTAGAGGAGTATTGCTCTGACTTCCGTAGGTGGGCTACGGATACCCAATGGAGCGACCCGGCTCTCAGGAGTCAGTTCTGCTCTGGGTTATCCGAAAGGGTTAAGGATGCGCTTGCATTATATGAGACTCCCTTTTCCCTTGATGCGGTTATGTCCCTTTCTATCTGAATAGATAGACGCCTTAGGGACAGGTTGAAAAATCCTGAGCAATTGGTAACCCCTCCCAAGCAGCCGTTAGTCTGTACGGACTTAGACGAGCCTATGCAGCTAGGAGGAACTACTCGTCAGGTCCGTCCTCCTAAGGCTCGCCGTAGGCGTGGGGTTTGTTCTTTTTGTGGGGAGAGGGGTCATTTCATTAATGTCTGTCCTTCTTTCCTCAGAAACAAAAGACCGTCGGAAAACTACTAACCCCAGGCTGTGTGGAGGATGTCAGCCGGGGGGTATACGTTTCCTCCATACGAACATCGCAATTTGTGTTACCAGCGGTCATTGTTTTTGGTGTTAAGACGGAGTCTATTTCTTTCTTTCTAGACAGTGGAGCAGGGGTAAATTTGATAGATGCCCATTTTGCCCGCACTATGGGTTTGTCTCTCTGTACGCTGCAGAGACCCATTCCCGTATTCGCTATTGATTCTGCTCCTCTGTCTCAGAGAAACCTCACCCACATTGTTCAGAATTTACACCTTCGGGTAGGGGACCACCATAATGAGATGCTTTCATGTTATGTTCTGGAGGGGCTTCCCACTCCGGTGGTGCTGGGTCTTCCCTGGTTGGTAGCGCACAATCCAGTGGTGGATTGGCAGGCCAGGGAGATATTGGAGTGGAGTGAGCATTGCAGAGAAAATTGCTTAAATAGCAATTGCTTAGTCGCCTCCATAGCTACCCTACCTACATTTATTTTGGATTTTGAGGATGTTTTTTCTGAAAAGGGTTGTCAGAAGTTACCACCTCATCGTCCTTATAATTGCCCGGTTAACCTTATTCCCGGCGCAAAATTACCCAAGACCAGGTTGTATAATCTTTCGGGTCCAGAGAGACAAGCCATGAAAGATTATATCTCCGAGAGCTTGGCTAAGGGACACATCAGACCCTCTTCTTCACCCGTGGCTGCAGGGTTTTTCTTCGTTAAAAAGAAAGATGGGGGCCTGCGTCCTTGCCTGTTTAACCAGATTGCGGGTGCTAGGTGGTTCTCCAAACTTGCTCTTAGGGGGGCCTACAATCTGATTCGTATTAAGGAGGGGGATGAGTGGAAGACAGCTTTTAACACCCCTGAGGGGCATTATGAAAATCTAGTTATGCCTTTCGGTCTGACCAATGCTCCTGCCGTCTTTCAACATTTCGTTAATGACATTTTTAGTCATCTTATCGGCAGGTTTGTGGTAATATACCTAGATGATATTTTAATTTATTCGTCTGATCTGAGAACACATGAGGTGCATGTCAGACAAGTACTGCAGGTCCTACGGACGAATGAATTATATGCTAAAATTGAAAAATGTGTCTTCGCCGTTCAGGAGATACAATTCCTAGGTTATTTTTTATCTGCGTCAGGTTTTCCGTATGGATCCTAGAAGGTCCAGGCAATTTTAGATTGGGATCTTCCTGAGAACCTCAAAGCACTGCAACGGTTCTTGGGCTTCGCGAATTTCTATAGGAAATTCATTAAAATTATTCAGTTATTGTAAAACCCCTTACTGACATGACTAGGAAGGGGACTGATTTTTCTAAATGGTCTGACGCCGCTAAAGTTGCTTTTTCCTCTCTAAAAGAGAGGTTTACCTCAGCACCTCTACTAGTCCAACCTGATGTCTCCCAGCCTTTTATTGTTGAAGTCGATGCGTCAGAGGTGGGAGTGGGGGCTGTGCTGTCTCAGGGTCCGTCTCCTGGCAAATGGCGTCCTTGTGCTTTCTTTTCTAAAAAACTATCTGCAGCAGAAAAGAACTACGATATTGGCAATAGGGAACTATTAGCTATTAAACTAGCGTTTGAGGAGTGGTGTCACTTTTTAGAGGGGGCAATCCACCCCGTCACTGTGATTACGGACCACAAAAACCTTCTGTACCTCGAATCAGCTAAGCGTCTCACCCCTAGACAAGCTAGGTGGTCGCTATTTTTTACCAGGTTTAACTTTGTGATTGTTCCAATCAGAAATACATATGTGGACAATCTGTTGATATCTTCAATATCTCTATAAAATACAGGCCTGTCGCTATACAATAAATTATACAATGAAATTAAACTACACAATAAAATATTATAATACTGGTGATAGCCACTAAGAATACGCAATGAGCTGCTGCAGGTTGAATGGAGCCGCTGGTAGTTAACCTCGTCAGATCCGCTCAATCTGCAAACGTGTAGAGGCTCCTGCTGTAGTGGAGTAGTGACTGAGCAAATATATTCAATATACCTACTACCTATAAAATAAATGTTAACATCCCAATGTGCTAGTATTAAAGACTATTGGCCATAGTGTGGTAACATACGGCTAATACATCACAGCCGGTGCCATTAAACTAGCTGCTTGGGCGATGTGAAGGATATGAGAAACGCCCATTGCAAATAGAAGTGCAGACTGTGAACCAATACGGCGAAAACAGAGAGAGACTGGTGACCTGCTACCGGACCTCTACAAACAGCCAAAGCGGATTATACAGACCCGGGATATAACAGTAAGGCAGTCTCGTTATCTGCGCCTATAATGTAAGCGTGCCTTGCACTCACGCCACAGACCGGACAGTACCAAGCGTGAGTACTACTGCACCGCATGATACCTGAGATAGTAGCGAACATTACCGAATACTCGGCATTGCAGTCCTCTGCTAGGTAATTGTGGTCAGCTCACAGTGGCAAATTGAAACCACCGAGACCGCAACATTGGAGTACAAAGTCATACCTATACGCAAGCGGCTACAGATATAACAGCATTCTGCCGCTAATACTGTTGAACCTCTGCTGTTTGTGGGCAATTTAAGAAAGACTGTAGCAACTGAATATTCATTTATTATTTAAGCACAGCAATACAACACAATTCGATTTAATTTTATAGGATTTCTATGCACGTTGAATATTCATTCACACAGATGGATTCGGATTAATCACAAGTGATTGCACTTTGGACTTTTTCTTGGATTCTCGTTTCAACTCTTTTCTAATACTGACACTTTGACACCATCAGGATTGTTTCTTTAATACTAGCACATTGGGATGTTCACATTTATTTTATAGGTAGTAGGTATATTGAATATATTTGCTCAGTCACTACTCCACTACAGCAGGAGCCTCTACACATTTGCAGATTGAGCGGATCTGACGAGGTTAACTACCAGCGGCTCCATTCAACCTGCAGCAGCTCATTGCGTATTCTTAGTGGCTATCACCAGTATTATAATATTTTATTGTGTAGTTTAATTTCATTGTATAATTTATTGTATAGGGACAGGCCTGTATTTTATAGAGATATTGAAGATATCAACAGATTGTCCACATATGTATTTCTGATTGGAACAATCTCATATAAATTTAATATAATTTTATATATGTATTAATACTGTGATTATATTAAACTTAACCTGTTGGTTCCGGATTTTAGAGTGCCCATCCTTCTTTTTGATTTATTACTTAGGTGCCTTGAGTGCGACATCAGATAGGTGCACCTGGCCATCCCAAATCAGGAGGTAGAGCCGTCCTTTATTTGATATATTTTAACTTTGTGATCACCTATCGTCCTGGGGCAAAGAACACCAAGGCTGATGCACTATCTCGTTGTTTCCCTGGAGGGGGTAATGTGAGTGATCCGGTGCCCATTCTTCAAAGAGGAGTGGTTGTTTCTGCGGTACACTCTGTTTTGGAGGGGAAGGTGTTAGAGGCCCAGGGGGACGCCCCGGTCTCTTGCCCCTCAGAGAAATTGTTTGTACCGTTGAACTTACGTTTCGAATTATTAAAGGAACATCATAATTCGGCACTTGCTGGGCACCCGGGTAGTAAAGCAACCTTGGAACTATTGTCTCGTCGTTTTTGGTGGCCAAGGTTGCGTCAGGATGTATTGGATTTTGTGTCTTCCTGTTCTACCTGTGCGCGCGCAAAAGTTTCACATACACGTCCTGCAGGGTCTCTATTACCACTCGTCATTCCCAATAGACCGTGGACACATCTGTCAATGGATTTTATCACTGACTTACCTTTGTCTGCGGGTAAAACAGTTATTTTGGTAGTAGTGGAAAGATTTAGCAAAATGGTACACTTCATTGCGTTACCCGCACTACCTAATGCTAAGACTCTTGCTCGTGTATTCGTCAGTGAAATCGTGAAGCTTCACGGGGTCCCATCCGATGTTGTTTCGGATCGGGGTACCCAGTTTATTTCTAAATTTTGGAAAGCTTTTTGTTCCCGTTTGGGGGTACACTTGTCCTTTTCCTCAGCTTTCCATCCTCAGTCGAATGGACAGACTGAGCGTACCAACCAAAACCTTGAGACATATCTAAGATGTTTTGTGTCTGAAAACCAAGAGGTGTGGTCATCATATTTACCGTTAGCTGAGTTTGCCATAAATAATCGTCGTCAGGAATCCACTGGCAAGTCACCATTTCTTGGTGCATATGGTTTTCATCCCCAATTCTGCACTTTCAAAGAGGGGGGGTCTTCTGGGGTTCCCGAAGAGGAACGGTTTTCGTCATCTCTTTCATCGGTATGGCAGAAGGTGCAAGCTAACTTGAAAAATATGGGAGGTAAATACAAATGCATGGCTGATAAGAGACTGTCGCCAGGTCCGGACCTAGGAGTGAATGACTATGTGTGGTTGTCTACTAGGAATATTAAATTGAAGGTTCCCTCTTGGAAACTGGGTCCTAGGTTTATTGGCCCTTACAAAATTGTAGCCATCATCAACCCCGTGGCTTTTCGCCTGGAGCTACCTCAGACTTTTAAAATCCATAACGTCTTTCATAAGTCGTTACTCAAAAAATATGTTCCACCTCTAGAACCGTCACCGCTGCCACCCCCTCCTGTTGTCGTGGATGGTAATCTAGAATTTCAGATATCCAAAATTGTTAATTCTCGTCGGGTCCGCCGCTCTCTTCAATATCTGGTGCATTGGAGAGGTTACGGTCCCGAGGATAGAATGTGGGTTCCTGCGTCTGAGGTAAACGCCGACAGGCTAGTTCGGGTTTTTCATGCCTCTCATCCTGAGAGACCTGGTCCTGAGTGTCCGGGGGCCCCTCGTAGAGAGGGGGGTACTGTCACGAGGGTGTCAAGAACCACGCCTGACTCCGTTATACCCGGGGTCAGGAAGTCGCAGCGGTTGGCTGCACGCTCTATGTAAGATAGGGCTGTTTCCTTATGGTAGCTCTCTGGGTTTGCTTTGCAAACCCTTTTGGCTCACTCAGGGATCCGTAGCTCCTTCTCCTCAGCTGTTCCTTGTCCAGCACTCCCAACCTCCTTATATTCCCCTCTCACACTTCTCTGGTTGCCAGATATAGAGCTTCCTGCCTGGACTTCTATACTGACCCTCTGGAGCTGTGTTGCTGCGTTCTCTGGTAGTTGGTCCAGAACGCTACCCTCCGGATCCCTGTTGGACCTTTGTGGTCTATTGTGGTCGCCCACCTGGGTGTATGTGTTTGTCTGTTTTGTCTGTCCTTTCCCTGGTGTTTCCCTCTTAGTGACAGTGGTGCGGACTAGCGATCCCACCGGCCCGTTCACTATCTAGGGCTCATTCTAGGGAAAGCCAGGGTTTAGGCACGTGATCGCCGCATGGGTGAGGAACCCGTCTAGGGACGTCAGGGCAGTCAGGTGCCAGCCGCAAGGTGAGTTAGGGGTCACCACCTTTCCCTCTCCCTTGGGCAGGGCTTTCCCTTTTCCCTCCCTGTGTGTGACGCCGGTCATTACAATTACTCTAGATGGACTTTTGGTGGGCCCTATAGGCTGACTGTGGGGGAGTAGATGTGATTGACATCCATGTAAAGTCATATGATTCAATAGCATAAAGAAAGAAATTGGGAGCTGCTATGTAGCAGACACTCTGGGGGCACTTGTGGTTGTGACTCTATATTGAGCACCCCTGGCTGGTTGTCTGGGGATCATCTGCCGAGGGCACTCGGGGGTGACGCTACGGCAGCCACTAAGGAAAGCATCTCAGGCTGAGGCCCTATATTGGGGCATCAATCACACACTTGGGGGCATTTCTGTGGCAGACACTGTATAGACATTTGTGGTAATACTGTATATAGGGACAGCTTTGGCTTGAGGGCACTCTAGGAGATGCCTCTGTGCTACACACTGAGGGAGGTATCTAAGGCAGAGGGACTGTGTTGGGGAATCACTGGCTGGCACTCTAGGGGTCATCTCTGTGGCAGAATCTTTGTGGCCATCTGTGACAATGTATTGGAGCAGCTTTGGTTGGCACTCTGGGATCATCTGCAGAAGGCACTTTGGGGGTCATCTCTACAGCAGGTACTAAGGGGAGCAACTGTTTTGGGGCACTGCTGGCTGGCACACTTGGGAACATTTGGGTTGCAGACACATTGTAGAAATTTATGGCAATACTGTATATAGTGACAGCTGGGGGCATCTCTATGGCAGGCATCTAAGGCAGAGTCATCTATTGTAGCATTTGTGGCTGGCATTTTAAGGGCCATCTCTCAGACAATCTGGGGGCATCTTTGGCTGACATTCTTGGGATCATTTACAGAAAGTACTTTGGGGGTTATCTCTGTGCCAAGCACTGTGGGGGCATTTGAGGGCAATGCCCTATAAAGGTGCATCTGTGGCTGGAATTTTGGGTGCCATCTTTGTGTCAAACAATCTATGGGCATAAGTAGCAATGTAGAGGGAGTCTGGGACATCTTTGGCTGGCACTCTGGGGGTCAGCTATGTGTTGGGCACTCTGGGGGCATCTGAGGATAAGGCCCTATATGGGAGGATCTATGGCTGGCAATTTGGGGGCCATGTTCATGTCAGACAATCAGGGGGCATATGTTGGGATGTATTGGGACATCTTTGGCTGACATTCTGGGGATCATCTGTGGAAAGCACTTTTTGGGGGCTAGGGCTATAGGTAGCAATGTATTGGGACATCTTTGGCTGGCTCTCTAGGGATCATTTGCAGAAGGCTCTCCAGGGGTCATCTCTGTGGTAGGTACTTTGGGGGCATCTGAGGGTGAGACCCTATATATGGGAGCATTTGTGGCTGGTATTTTGTGCGTCATCTCCATGTCACACTCTGGGGGCCTCTGTGAAGATGTATTGGGACATCTTTGGCTGACATTCTGGGGATCATCTGCAGAAGGATCTCTGGGGGAATCTGTGGAGATGTATTGGGCATCTTTGGGTGACATTCTGGGGATCATCTGCAGAAGGATCTCTGGGGGAATCTGTGGAGATGTATTGGGGCATCTTTGGGTGACATTCTGGGGATCATCTGCAGAAGGATCTCTGGGGGAATCTGGGGAGATATATTGGGGCATCTTTGGGTGACATTCTGGGGATCATCTACAGAAGGATCTCTGGGGGAATCTGTGAAGATGTATTGAGGCATCTTTGAGTGACATTCTGGGGATCATCTGCAGAAGGATCTCTGGGGGAATCTGTGGCGAAATATTGGGGCATCTTTGGGTGACATTCTGGGGATCATCTGCAGAAGGATCTCTGGGGGAATCTGGTGAGATATATTGGGGCATCTTTGGGGGACATTCTGGGGATCTGCAGAAGGATCTCTGAGGGAATCTGGGGAGATGTATTGGGGCATCTTTGGGTGACATTCTGGGGATCGTCTGCAGAAGGATCTCTGGGGAATCTGTGAAGATATATTGGGGCATCTTTGGGTGACATTCTGGGGATCATCTGCAGAAGGATCTCTGGGGTAATCTGTGGAGATGTATTGGGGGATCTTTGGGTGACATTCTGGGGATCATCTGCAGAAGACTCTCGGGGGGTCATCTCTATGGTGGACACTTTGGGGGCATCTGAGGGTAATATAACCCTATATGGGAGCATTTGTGACTGGTATTTTGTGCGTCATGTCCATGTCAGACAATCTGGGGGCCTCTGTGAAGATGTATTGGGGCATCTTTGGGTGACATTCTGGGGATCATCTGCAGAAAGATCTCTGGGGGAATCTGTGGAGATGTATTGGGGCATCTTTGGGTGACATTCTGGGGATCATGTGCAGAAGGATCTCTGGGGTAATCTGGGGAGATGTATTGGGGCATCTTTGGGTGACATTTTGGGGATCATCTGCAGAAGGATCTCTGTGGAAATCTGTGAAGATGTATTGAGGCATCTTTGAGTGACATTCTGGGGATCATCTGCAGAAGGATCTCTGGGGGAATCTGTGGAGATATATTAGGGCATCTTTGGGTGACATTCTGGGGATCATCTGCAGAAGGATCTCTGGGGGAATCTGGAGAGATATATTGGGGCATCTTTGGGTGACATTCTGGGAATCATCTGCAGAAGGATCTCTGGGGGAATCTGTGAAAATGTATTGAGGCATCTTTGGGTGACATTCTGGGGATCATCTGCAGAAGGATCTCTGGGGGAATCTGTGGAGATGTATTGGGGCATCTTTGGGTGACATTCTGGGGATCATCTGCAGAAGACTCTCGGGGGGTTATCTCTGTGGTGGGCATTTTGGGGGCATCTGAGGGTAATATAACCCTATATGGGAGCATTTGTGGCTGGTATTTTGTGCGTCATGTCCATGTCAGACAATCTGGGGGCCTCTGTGAAGATGTATTGAGGCATCTTTGGGTGACATTCTGGGGATCATCTGCAGAAGGATCTCTGGGGGAATCTGTGGAGATGTATTGGGGCATCTTTGGGTGACATTCTGGGGATCATGTGCAGAAGGATCTCTGGGGGAATCTGGGGAAATGTATTGGGGCATCTTTGGGTGACATTCTGGGGATCATCTGCAGAAGGATCTCTGGGGGAATCTGTGGAGATGTATTGGGCATCTTTGGGTGACATTCTGGGGATCATGTGCAGAAGGATCTCTGGGGGAATCTGTGGAGATATATTGGGGCATCTTTGGGTGACATTCTGGGGATCATGTGCAGAAGGATCTCTGGGGGAATCTGGGGAGATATATTGGGGCATCTTTGGGTGACATTCTGGGGATCATCTACAGAAGGATCTCTGGGGGAATCTGTGAAGATGTATTGAGGCATCTTTGAGTGACATTCTGGGGATCATCTGCAGAAGGATCTCTGGGGGAATCTGTGGCGAAATATTGGGGCATCTTTGGGTGACATTCTGGGGATCATCTGCAGAAGGATCTCTGGGGGAATCTGGTGAGATATATTGGGGCATCTTTGGGGGACATTCTGGGGATCTGCAGAAGGATCTCTGAGGGAATCTGGGGAGATGTATTGGGGCATCTTTGGGTGACATTCTGGGGATCGTCTGCAGAAGGATCTCTGGGGAATCTGTGAAGATATATTGGGGCATCTTTGGGTGACATTCTGGGGATCATCTGCAGAAGGATCTCTGGGGTAATCTGTGGAGATGTATTGGGGGATCTTTGGGTGACATTCTGGGGATCATCTGCAGAAGACTCTCGGGGGGTCATCTCTATGGTGGACACTTTGGGGGCATCTGAGGGTAATATAACCCTATATGGGAGCATTTGTGACTGGTATTTTGTGCGTCATGTCCATGTCAGACAATCTGGGGGCCTCTGTGAAGATGTATTGGGGCATCTTTGGGTGACATTCTGGGGATCATCTGCAGAAAGATCTCTGGGGGAATCTGTGGAGATGTATTGGGGCATCTTTGGGTGACATTCTGGGGATCATGTGCAGAAGGATCTCTGGGGTAATCTGGGGAGATGTATTGGGGCATCTTTGGGTGACATTTTGGGGATCATCTGCAGAAGGATCTCTGTGGAAATCTGTGAAGATGTATTGAGGCATCTTTGAGTGACATTCTGGGGATCATCTGCAGAAGGATCTCTGGGGGAATCTGTGGAGATATATTAGGGCATCTTTGGGTGACATTCTGGGGATCATCTGCAGAAGGATCTCTGGGGGAATCTGGAGAGATATATTGGGGCATCTTTGGGCGACATTCTGGGGATCATGTGCAGAAGGATCTCTGGGGGAATCTGTGGAGATGTATTGGGGCATCTTTGGGTGACATTCTGGGGATCATCTGCAGAAGGATCTCTGGGGGAATCTGTGGAGATGTATTCGGGCATCTTTGGGTGACATTCTGGGGATCATGTACAGAAGGATCTCTGGGGGAATCTGGGGAGATGTATTGGGGCATCTTTGGGTGACATTTTGGGGATCATCTGCAGAAGGATCTCTGTGGAAATCTGTGAAGATGTATTGAGGCATCTTTGAGTGACATTCTGGGGATCATCTGCAGAAGGATCTCTGGGGAAATCTGTGGAGATATATTAGGGCATCTTTGGGTGACATTCTGGGGATCATCTGCAGAAGGATCTCTGGGGGAATCTGGAGAGATATATTGGGGCATCTTTGGGTGACATTCTGGGAATCATCTGCAGAAGGATCTCTGGGGGAATCTGTGAAAATGTATTGAGGCATCTTTGGGTGACATTCTGGGGATCATCTGCAGAAGGATCTCTGGGGGAATCTGTGGAGATGTATTGGGGCATCTTTGGGTGACATTCTGGGGATCATCTGCAGAAGACTCTCGGGGGGTCATCTCTGTGGTGGGCACTTTGGAGGCATCTGAGGGTAATATAACCCTATATGGGAGCATTTGTGACTGGTATTTTGTGCGTCATGTCCATGTCAGATAATCTGGGGGCCTCTGTGAAGATGTATTGGGGCATCTTTGGGTGACATTCTGGGGATCATCTGCAGAAGGATCTCTGGGGGAATCTGTGGAGATGTATTGGGGCATCTTTGGGTGACATTCTGGGGATCATATACAGAAGGATCTCTGGGGGAATCTGGGGAGATGTATTGGGGCATCTTTGGGTGACATTCTGGGGATCATCTGCAGAAGGATCTCTGGGGGAATCTGTGGAGATGTATTGGGCATCTTTGTGTGACATTCTGGGGATCATGTGCAGAAGGATCTCTGGGGGAATCTGTGGAGATATATTGGGGCATCTTTGGGTGACATTCTGGGGATCATCTGCAGAAGGATCTCTGGGG
The DNA here is from genome assembly GCF_905171765.1 of Bufo bufo. Lineage (NCBI taxonomy): Eukaryota > Metazoa > Chordata > Amphibia > Anura > Bufonidae > Bufo > Bufo bufo. The sequence continues at coordinate 10,361,801 of NC_053391.1, forward strand.
AAATCTGTGAAGATGTATTGAGGCATGTTTGTGTGAGATTCTGGGGATCATCTGCAGAAGGATCTTTGGGGGAATCTGTGGAGATGTATTGGGGCATCTTTGGGTGACATTCTGGGGATCATCTGCAGAAGACTCTCGGGGGGTTATCTCTGTGGTGGGCACTTTGGGGGCATCTGAGGGTAATATAACCCTATATGGGAGCATTTGTGGCTGGTATTTTGTGCGTCATGTCCATGTCAGACAATCTGGGGGCCTCTGTGAAGATGTATTGAGGCATCTTTGGGTGACATTCTGGGGATCATCTGCAGAAGGATCTCTGGGGGAATCTGTGGAGATGTATTGGGGCATCTTTGGGTGACATTCTGGGGATCATGTGCAGAAGGATCTCTGGGGGAATCTGGGGAAATGTATTGGGGCATCTTTGGGTGACATTCTGGGGATCATCTGCAGAAGGATCTCTGGGGGAATCTGTGGAGATGTATTGGGCATCTTTGGGTGACATTCTGGGGATCATGTGCAGAAGGATCTCTGGGGGAATCTGTGGAGATATATTGGGGCATCTTTGGGTGACATTCTGGGGATCATGTGCAGAAGGATCTCTGGGGGAATCTGGGGAGATGTATTGGGGCATCTTTGGGCGACATTCTGGGGATCATGTGCAGAAGGATCTCTGGGGGAATCTGTGGAGATGTATTGGGGCATCTTTGGGTGACATTCTGGGGATCATCTGCAGAAGGATCTCTGGGGGAATCTGTGGAGATGTATTCGGGCATCTTTGGGTGACATTCTGGGGATCATCTGCAGAAGGCTCTCCAGGGGTCATCTCTGTGGTAGGCACTTTGGGGGCATATGACAGTAATATAACCCTATATGGGAGCATTTGTGACTGGTATTTTGTGCGTCATGTCCATGTCAGACAATCTGGGAGCATCTGTGAAGATATATTGGGGCATTTTTGGGTGCAATTCTGGGGATCATCTGCAGAAGGATCTCTGGGGGCATCTTCATAGTAGGTGCTAATCTGAAGAACGATGAGACACATCTGTGGAATGCATTCTTCGGCAGCACAGGGGCGCCTTTGGTTAGTGCTATGGGTGGCCTTGACATATTACATCTACTATACATGGGCGCAACCCCCGCTCATTACTGATCCAGCAGATCTGCACAGCCGGAAATGTACATATGAATATAAATGAGCTTTAATCCTTTCCAAAGAGTTTGCATTCTTACGTACTGCGCTCGCTGTGACTGATTTATCTCCATCCATTAGGAAAAATGTCAAATCCCTTTTTAAAATATGTCCGGCTGAAGTCAGGCTGCGAGGAATGATTGCGCCTCCTTCGGCTCGCCTCTTCTTCTCGTCACCTTCACACTCACCTTCTTATATCCGTCTTCAATGCTGAACCCGCCATAGATTGGAGACGTGATGTCAGCAGCTTTATAGATATCTAATTAAAGTCATACACAGCGTGCCCTGAACCTGCTGACTGGGGGGACTGTCATATATGGAGCCTGAAAGAGAAAAGAAAATCACCTTGAGAGGTTCTGTTCACTGCACAATATTTAGAAAAGCAGTTTTAGAATAAAATCTGTTCCTGGGACAGCTGGGTGACTAACTATGTGGCTCCCAGTATGGCTTCCATAGTGGGTGATCACACGGGCCCAGGTCCTGAATGTTAAGGGTAATGCATGCTATAAAGCTGAGAGCACCGACAGAAGACTAAGAGGCCATATTGTACCTGCAGATTCAGGTTCCATCAGATGACATATTGCAGAGGTATAGGGTATAGGTCAGCATTGCTTATATTGGAGAATAGCTCTATAATATAGCACCTCAATGTTCTGTGACTCCAGAATGATACATTGTAGCTAATGATCATAACACAGAGGATTGTCTAGAGTGGATACAAATTGTAACAGACTCTCTGGATGTATATAAGAATGTTGCCATTCCCTGACAGCAAGCAGATATCATGACAAATTGTTAAAGGGATTGTTAATGCCCCCCAAAATCCCAGAGCAGGGGAGGGGGGTAAGTATAACCTGAATGAGGGGCCCGGGCATTTTGGGGGGTAATATAGGGGTTGGATAACCCCTTTAAGTATTAAACCACAAAGTATTATAAAAACAGAATCCAGCTTTCCGTGCAGAAAACCGGATAAATACTGTAAATTTTCGGATGTGGACTAGTGGGTGGAAATCTGCAGCATGACAACCCAGCAATAGTGAGAACGCAGGTGTCAGAGCTACAGATTTCACCATAAACCGCTCTGCAGAAATAACTTGCTGGAAATAGAAAAAATAAAAAATGGTAAAAATGAAAAAGAAACCCGAGAAACGGGCGATGTCTGTAAATCTGGACCTGCTGGTGCCGATCCCACGGTGCGTTTATTTACACAAAGGGTTAACTTGCCCTTTAAGAAATTGTACAACTTTTTATGTGACTCTATTTCTGACGTTTCCTGCATTCTTGCGTGATCACAGGGGGCACATATGGCGCCTCGCGCCTCCGTCTCTGCTCTGAGGTGTTATACTCCCGCTCTTATGGCAGGAAGATTTCAGCAGGTGAAAAGTTCTGTGAATCTACAGGGAGCTGCCAAGGTCTACAGCATCGGCATCAGGGACTGGAGACGTTCACTGCGCGACATGAGCAGATTGTGTTTTCTGACAGATTGTAAAACCGTCCACATGTTAGTAAAAGAGGAGGCGTCTGCAAAATGTAATATATCACTGATACTGTCTATCTAATATCTATTTTCTCCACCAGCAGAACAGTGAGTGCAGCTCTGGAGTATAATACAGGATATAACTCAGGAGCAGTACAGGATAAGTAATGTATGTACACAGTGACTGCACCAGCAGAATAGTGAGTGCAGCTCTGGAGTATAATACAGGATGTAACTCAGGATCAGTTCAGGATAAGTAATGTATGTACAGTGACTGCACCAGCAGAATAGTGAGTGCAGCTCTGGGGTATAATACAGGATGTAACTCAGGATCAGTACAGGATAAGTAATGTATGTACACAGTGACTCCACCAGCTGAATAGTGAGTGCAGCTCTGGAGTATAATACAGGATGTAACTCAGGATCAGTACAGGATAAGTAATGTATGTACACAGTGACTACACCAGCAGAATAGTGAGTGCAGCTCTGGAGGATAATACAGGATGTAACTCAGGATCAGTACAGGATAAGTAATGTATGTACACAGTGACTGCGTCAGCAGAATAGTGAGTGCAGCTCTGGAGTATAATACAGGATGTAACTCAGGATAAGTACAGGATAAGTAATGTATGTACACAGTGACTGCACCAGCAGAATAGTGAGTGCAGCTCTGGGGTATAATACAGGATGTAACTCAGGATCAGTACAGGATAAGTAAAGTATGTACACAGTGACTGAACCAGCAGAATAGTGAGTGCAGCTCTGGAGTATAATACAGGATGTAACTCAGGATCAGTACAGGATAAGTAATGTATGTACACAGTGACTGCACCAGCAGAATAGTGAGTGCAGCTCTGGAGTATAATACAGGATGTAACTCAGGATCAGTACAGGATAAGTAATGTATGTACACAGTGACTGCACCAGCAGAATAGTGAGTGCAGCTCTGGAGTATAATACAGGATGTAACTCAGGATCAGTACAGGATAAGTAATGTATGTACACAGTGACTGCACCAGCAGAATAGTGAGTGCAGCTCTGGAGTATAATACAGGATGTAACTCAGGATCAGTAGAGGATGAGTAATGTATGTACACAGTGACTGCACCAGCAGAATAGTGAGTGCAGCTCTGGAGTATAATACAAGATGTAACTCAGGATCAGTACAGGATGAGTAATGTATGTACACAGTACATTCATATTTATATAAACTACAAAAAATGTAAGTATCTTTCCATCCTGATGGCCCGGATATCGCTCCTTCTCGCTAGCAGCACGCCGGCAGGGCATAGGTTTCTGCTATAATATAATGGGCCGCAGTGCTTATTTTTCTTCCACCACTTGCTTTGAATTATAGAAGTGACTTTGTAGATTTCGTCTTCTCTATGATATGTCAGGTCAAATTACTCTAATCCTTGCTCTGCGCACAAATGTGTCAGACTTGATGCTGTAAGACCAGGGGCGGCCATGTTCAGGAAGTGCTGAGAAGATGCCTGGGAGGACAGAATGAGCTTGTGACCAGAATGTAGAAATCTCTCCATATAAATAACATTTATCGATGAAATCATTCGGACCTGCAGCAATTAACGCTTAACTCCCTCCACAAAGTATTAATATTATTTTATTAGCTATACAGTATATTTCGTGTATATTTTGTATTTTTCTGACTTGGTACATGATGTAATTTTAGTTTTCTTCAGTCACCACTAGGGGGAGCTCACTGAATATGGATTGATACAACCAAGTATTAAGGATCTGCATACATGTATATGCATTCTGCTCCTTCTAATGGCAGTAACCAGTATGAGTCAGGACGCAGTTCTGTGCCAGTCATATAGCCATCTCATTTGCTGCCCGTATGGTGGCTACAACACTCACCCGGCGGAATTTACAGTATAGGGTTGTCTTCATGGTGCCTAACTATAGACTACACTAATACACAGATATTCTGCTATACTGTCCACTGCCTTTTGATGATGCAGTGGCTTGTTCTTGGCTGATATGAGGATATCCAGTAAAGGTCACACATAATGTGTCTGTACTCTGCTATAGAGGGCAGTGCACGAGACTAGTTCCTGCAGGAAGGGATCTGTGAAGCATAGGAATTGAGGAGAATCTAATGTAAGGAAGGAGCCTGTGTGTGGTTTGTATGCACCGAGGAGAGTGAAGCTAACCAGCGAAAGTAGCCAAATGCTGTGAAAAAGCCGTGCGCGGCCAGAGAGAGGACCGTGGCAGCCCTCAGGTCCATGCATGGTGTATTCCAGGACAATGGAACCTGCATGTGGAGTCACCCCCTAGGTCAGTAAGGTCACAGAAAGCCAGAGAAGAAGCCGGGAAGCTATTGGTGACATATGTCTGCAGAGAGGTTAGGCAAAAAGCAGGAGGCACTTGGTAAGCCAGTAGTGACTGACTAAGACAGCGGAATAAGAGCCGGAGAGAGGAAAGTAAGTACATAGACAGGGGTGCATCTATCCACCTACTCCCACAGCCCTGCCACTGCCCCCACGTGTCTCTAGATCTTGCCGCCTGAGGCAATCGCCTCACCTGGCCTCCTTGGTGGTGCACCCCTGTACATAGAATCAGGTTTTTTTTTCCATTTGATCTGGGATTAAGTTAGAATTAAGCTGGGTTTAGTTTATGGTCTGATATTAATATTGTCAGTCTGGAATCTGAATATATATTTTAGGAGTCTGATCTGGAGGCCTAATATGGGGGTCTGAGGTCAGATATACATTTTTGAAGTCTGAATAGATTTAGTCACACCCTTTCATATAAGCCACACCCTGTGAAAAGGCCACTCCCATTCCCCCCCATGACCATCTGTTCGAGGGTCTCCATACATGAACCCCACAGTCGTAGGTTACATTTCCTGAATATGTTACGGGCCCCCCCAAGTATAATGGTGTTGTCCTGTGGCAAAGATTCCACATGTCCCGGGGCCGGCAGCAGCCTGTACACCCCCTTATCCTGGTCCTGGGGACCCCTGCAAACAGCTTATTGTGGAGTCATTAAAGTGAACAGCCCCTTTAAGAAGACACATGAGGAGGAGGCCAGTAACAGTGCACGTTCCCATTACAGCTCATTAGACGGATATTATTTTGCAATGATTTGATCATTTTACATATTTTCCCGATATTTGGCTTAACTCGCTTTGCGTTCTCTGTAACGTGTCAGCAGCGGCATCGATCGGCGAGATTTACATCAATATAATGGTCGGATAAGTCAGCCCCCTCCCCTCCCATCTGATTTCAGGATTAAATGAATCACTTACATCTCCTTGGGATGAAATCTTCTCTGACCACCCGGTCAGCACCAGAGAGCCTTCCATATAGTCCTATCTGATGAAGGGCCGGACCCCATAAGGGTACGGTCACACAGTGCGCTTTCTGCACGCAGGAATGGGGGGCCGAAATCAGCAGTGAGTTAAAAAAAGAAAAGTCGTCTCCGTCTTTTAGGGTCCATTCACACGTCCGTATGTGCTTTGCGGATCCGCAAAACACGGACACCGGCGATGTGCGTTCTGCATTTTGCAGACCGCACATCGCCGGCACTCTCATAGAAAATGCTTTTTCTTGTCCGCGATTGCGGACACGGATAGGGCATGTTCTATTTTGTCGTGGAACAGAAGCAGATCCGGAAGTGCGGAAAGGCGGATGCGGACAGCACATTCCGGCCCCATTGAAAATGAATGGGTCCGCACCTGTTCCGCAAAATTGCAGAACGGATGCGGACCCATTTTGCGGACGTGTGAATGGACCCTTATACTTTCTTTCGATTTATGATCCAATCCTGATTTTAGCTTCCAAAACTGCAGAAACCTGACCGTGTGGCCGTAACACCCCTCAGATACCCGCTATGTGGGGTGCACTGGAGCCCTGGGGGGTCACAAGGATTGTTACTGGAAATGCGAGAAAAATAAGCCTTAAATGACCCCTGTAACCAAATGAAAGGAAGATTTCAAGCCTTATTACTAGGAGTATTTTAGTACTAGTACCCCTCAGTACCCCATTAGTCATATCTGTCACAGCATGTATTTCCAGCAGGGGATAAAGATAGTCTCTTGTAGCTGCATAGTTCAACTACAACTTTGTGGGACTGCACTAAATGAGTACACTCAGCTCCTTAAATACTCTGTGAAGCTGCCCCACCATCACTTGTATCCATTCTCCTCCTCACATTGTGACACTGCCCAGCACATGCTGCCCTGTTCTTACTAACATCATTATGTGAGAGGACAGACAATTGCATCTCACAAGATCAGCAAATTCATCCCCTGAAATCCTCTGTGCTGCTGTGAGGACTCTGCTTCTTCCACTATGTAACTCTCAGTCTGTGACCTCCACAAGATCAGCACACTCCTCCCCTGAAAAACTCTGTGCTGCTGGGAGGACCCTGTTCCTTCCACTGTGTAACTCTCAGCTTGTGACCTCCACAAGATCAGCGCACTCCTCTCCTGAAATACTCTGTGGTGCTGGGACCCTGCTCCTTCCACTATGTGAGTCTCAGCCTGTGACCTCCACAAGATCAGCACACTCCTCTCCTGAAATACTCTGTGGTGCTGGGACCCTGCTCCTTCCACTATGTAACTCTCAGCCTGTGACCTCCACAAGATCAGCACACTCCTCCCCTGAAATACTCTGTGCTGCTGGTAGGACCCTGCTCCTTCCACGATGTAACTCTCAGTCTGTGACCTCCGAAAGATCAACACACTCCTCTCCTGAAATACTCTGTGCTACTGGGGACCCTGCTCCTTCCACTATGTAACTCTCAGCCTGTGACCTCCACAAGATCAGCACACTCCTCCCCTGAAATACTCTGTGCTGCTGGTAGGACCCTGCTCCTTCCACTATGTAACTCTCAGCCTGTGACCTCCACAAGATCAGTACACTCCTCTCCTGAAATCCTCTGTGCTGCTGGGACCCTGCTCCTTCCACTATATAACTTATTGATTTTCCTAGTCTACGACGTAAAGTCATAGTTTTATTAAAGACACGGAGGCTCCTATTGCTATCTCTTCCTTTACTGTTCCACCAATAGCAGCAAAGAAAATTTACATAATGAACATGGTAACCATAGTAACACAATGTCCCTCCCCAGACAGCCCCTATAACAGGCAGCTCCTCCTCTGGGTCTTCCTCTTTCTTTGAACCTGGCACCGTAACTGGAAATCAACTGGAACCGTCAACAAGAACCGGAAACTGGAAGCGAACGACACAGCTCCCACCGAACCACTCAATCGAAGCCAACGTGGCTAACGCCTAGAAGGAAAATTAGAAGGACGCAGATCCTGGAAGTCCGCGAACTCTCATCCTGAAATAAGATAAAGAATATGGCCAGAGTAAATATCATTCTGGAACAAATCAAGTCAGATAGTCGATAACCGGAAATGAACCGTAAAACCATCTATCAAACTTCAATAGTAAAAATAAACATCATAAATACAATAAATATATAAATAAATATATATAAACACAATAAAACGTAACCTCCTCCGAAAACACTCCATACATAAATACATATATAAATAATTAATAATTAGTAAATAATTAATAACTGGGCGGGCCGTACAGCAGGGTGGGCAATACTCGCCTCCGTGTCTTTAATAAAACTATGACTTTACGTCGTAGACTAGGAAAATCATTAAGTTTTACAGCAAGACATGGAGGCTCCTATTGCTAGTTCAAAGCTGAGAAATCACAGAAGCAAACAAATGAGGAGGAGGACGAAAATAATACTCCCTGAACGTCGTGACACTAGACCAGTCAGCCAGACGTAAGATGTCCTCCATACGCGCACCAGAAATCGCCAAAGCGGTGGCAGATGCACCTCTCGCCGAATGGGCCGTGAATATAGCAGTATCGATACCCGCAAGGGACATAACCCACTTCATCCAACGAGCCAAAGTCGGACTGGAGACCGGCCCGAAAGGATGGCGAATAGAAAGGAAAAGCTGCGGGACCAAGGGAGAGCGGTAAGCCCTTGTCCGGGATTCGTATTCCCGCAAGCAAGCCACCGGACAAAGAGCCGGAGAGGACGGGAAACTGGGATATGACACTTCTCTAATGCGAGTTTTGGTACGTCTAGAAATATTGAAGGATACACCCTCCGGAGTGAAGGATCTAGCGTCATGATCCAGCGCCCGAACATCCGACACCCGTTTGCAGGAAATAAGGCAGAAAAGTACAAGTAACTTAGCAGATAATTGTCTCAAGGAAAGCTCCGGATTGCTGGGCCAAGTAGACAAAAACGACAAAACCAACGAGACGTCCCAAGTGGTCACAAACCGAGGACGTGGAGGACGAGCAAGACGCGAGCCACGAAGTAAGCGGCAAACCAAAGGGTGCTGGCCCGCAGGCCTACCGTCGAAGCCCTGATGAGTAGAGGAAATAGCGGACCGAAAGAGGTTAATCGTTCTATAAGCTTTACCAGCCTCAAACAAGGAGGTAAGAAATTGTAACAAATGACTCACAGGTGCCGAAATGGGATCAAGGTTCCGTTCAAGGCACCAACTAGACCAAGATCCCCAAGCTGCCCGGTAAGATTTTCTAGTGCCGGGAGCCCATGCATTGTCCAGGAGGCGTCTAGTTGCCTCCGAAACGCCCTCGACTTCTCCAGGTATCCTGAGACTCGGCACGCCAGCAACAGTAGGGATCCTTCCAGCAGAAGCGGGTGGCTCAACCCTCTGGGATCGCGAAGAAGATCTACGTGGTCTAGAAGAAGAAAAGGTATGTCCACAAGAAGCTCCAGCAGAGCCGGAAACCAACTCTGAGTCCCCCAAAAGGGAACCACCACCATCAATTCGGCCCTCTGGCGACGCACCTGAAGCAGCATCCTCGGAATCATCGCAAACGGAGGAAAAGCATATAGAAGGGAGCTCGACCAATCCTGCAGGAATGCGTCCACCGCCTCCGCTCCCGGATCCGGGCGCCAGCTGAAGAATCGAGGAAGCTGAGCGTTGAGTCGTGAAGCAAACAGGTCCACAGAGAAGGGACCCCAGACGTCCGATATCGCGGAAAATATGTTCGGGGCCAGTCGCCAATCGCTGCCGTCCGTAAAGCAACGGGAACTCCGGTCCGCCCGAGTGTTGTGGAGGCCGGGCAGGTATTCCACTTGGACCACAATGTCCCTGGAAAGGCAATATGACCAAAACTCCTTCGCAAGCCGAGCCAGAGTTGCCAACTGGGTACCACCCAAACGGTTGACGTAACGGACAGCAGACACGTTTTCCATACGCAGGAGGATGCAGGCATGAGCCATCCCATTGGTGAAACTCCGAATGGCAAACGATCCGGACAGCAGTTCCAGCGCGTTGATGTGAAGGCGCGTCTCGTCCGTCGTCCAGCGGCCGCCCGTGGAGACCCCGTTGCAGTGGGCACCCCAGCCCTGCAGACTCGCATCCGATTCTATCGTAAACTCTGGTTGAAGGCCGAAGATCGCCTTGCCATTCCATGCCCCCAAGTTGTCGATCCACCACTGAAGTTCCTCCCTGGCTTCTGAGTCCAAGGTAACCAAATCTGCAAACGCCGCACCTGTGCGGAGGTGTGCAATCTTCAGCCGTTGCAGGGCTCGATAATGCAGCGGAGCAGGAAACACCGCCTGGATGGAAGAGGCGAGCAGGCCGATGATGCGGGCCAGATGCCGTAAGGTCAACTGAGGGGTAGACAGGGCGTGTCGCAGTTCCTTCCGAATTGAGCGCAGCTTCGATGTCGGGAGGCTGAGGGATTCGGACACTGAATCCACCGTGAACCCCAGAAATTCCATCCTCTGTAGAGGGGTCAGGCAAGATTTCTCCAAATTGAGGAGAAAACCGAGGCGTGAAAGCAGATCCGACGTCCAGCCTAGATGTACCAGCAAGGTCGACCTGGAATGATGCATGATAAGAATGTCGTCCAGATAAACAGACGTACACCCCGACTGCGAAGCCAAGACATGGCCGGACGCATCAGCTTGGTGAAGCACCAAGGAGCTGAAGACAGGCCGAAAGGGAGACAGGTGAACCGCCAAGTCTCTCCTCACCACTGAAAACATAGAAGGTCCCTGGATTGGGGGGCAATCGGTACCGTCAGGTAAGCATCCTTGGGGTCCAGTTTCACCATCCAATCCCCCGGCATAAGCAAGTCTCTGAGGAGGTGAATCCCCTCCATCTTGAAGTGGCGATAGCGCACTATGGAATTCAGAGACCGCAGGTTTATAGCCGGGCGCATCTGACCACCCTTCTTCTGGACCAGAAAGATATTGCTGAGGACCCTCCTGTGAGAAGGAGGCACCCTTTCTATCGCACACTTGTGGGAGAGCGATACTAGCTCTAGGTCTACCTGGGAGCAATCGGGTCTTGACAGAACAAAGGGGGGGGGGGGGGAGTGAGGAGGTAAGGAGAGTCTATGAGCTCGATCTGAAAGCCCATGACTGTGGACAAAACCCATGGGTCGGAAGTGATGACTGACCAGGCACGGGAAAAATGACGGAGTCTGCCCCCGATACAATGATCCAAAAAATCCCCCACAGGGGGAAGACTTACCAAAAGGTCTCCTGGAGTTGGGGTTTCCACGGAAGGACCTGGAACGCCAGTTGCCGCCTCTGGCCGGGAAGAAAGATGAGGAGCTTCTTTGATCCTGGAAAGGAGGTCTCTGGTGATAGGAGCCTCTGCCCATGCCACAGGCTTGGAAATTGGATCGGCCGGACAGGCGGCCCCTGGTACTGCCGGCCCTGCTGGAGACCCATCCCTGAAATACTCTGCGCATAGAGGACTGGGCCTTATCTAATGCAGTAAATGCGCCAACAAATCGGCCAAGATCCTTAATAAAGGAGTCGCCAAACAGCAGCCCTTGTGCATCCTTATCTGCCTCCGTAAGGGCAAGGTTAGCCAGCTTGGGGTCTAATTTAAAAAGAATGGCCTTACGCCGTTCAATAGATAAGGATGTGTTGGCGTTGCCCGCGACACAAATCGCTCTTTGAGCCCAACCACGAAGCTCTTCAGGATCTATACGTGAGCCATCCGCTCTGGCAGTTTCAGCCAATTCTAGCAGTTTAGTAAGGGGCCCAAATACATCCAGGAGCTTGTCCTGGCAGCTCCTCAAGGCGGAGTCTAGCCCTCTACGGGGGTTCCAGCCTGATTTTGCCAAAAATTGGGTCATTTTGGGGTCGACCACAGGGGTATCACAGACCTTGTTAGGGACCAAGGGTCTAGGGCACTCAGCACGTAGCTTGTTACGAGCTTCTTTACTTAGCGGGTGGCGAACCCGAGATTCCAAATATTTACCCACATGATCGGACGGAAGCCATTCCGCTGACCGGGGGTGGTGGAGAGTGTCAGGATCGAACATAAGTTCGCCAGCAGGGTCTACCAAAGCAGACATCAAATCGACCGTTGAAGGAGCTGAGCTGACTACTAAGGAAGTAGAGGGGACGGGGCCCCTGGTAGTGGGAGTCGGATCAGGGGTCTCCTCATCAGAGGGATAATCATGATCCTCAAACGCCTCTAAATCTGAGCCCACATCAGAATCTGAATCAGTACCTGGTTGTGCTCTGGCACATTTCCACGTACGCGCCTTTTCTGCCTGGCGCGGCAAGGCTCTCTTGCGTGAACGTTGCACGCTCTCATGGGTGGCAGTACGCACACCAGTTCTATTATCCTGTGAAACAGGAGCATCAATAGCATCAGATGGCGTATGTATAACAGGGGCAGTCTGCAAGGCCTCTCTAGGAGGGTGTGCAGCAAGGGCCTGAGAAATGGTGGCAGCCGGCATAGTGGACATGGAGTCCATAGCAGTCATTATGGCACTGGAGACCGACTGCTGTAGGGCCAATGTATGAGGGTCCTCCCTCTCTATCTCCATCTCATCTGCAGGCATTGGGCAGGCCTGGGAGGAAGGTAGATCGGCTGCTGACATAGTGATGTATGAAATAAATATATATATCCCAGGGCCAGAGATAAACACAGGGCCGAAACAGGGGAAATACCTAACCTTACCTAAGAGCAACGAGCAAGGGTTAATCACCCAGGCGCGATGCGGTAGGAGCGGGAGCAGGAACAGGAGAGCAGGGCAATGCGGCCGTACCTATACGCAAACAGGCGGAACTGAAATGTACGCCGAGATGCCGAGATCCCGCGATAGGCGAGAACCAAGATGGCCGCCGGGATCTCGCGATACTACGCGCAAGCCCGGGAAAACAGAGAAAGAAGATCCGGCCGTCAGGGAAAGGAGACCCGATCCAAGAAGCAAGGAAAAGAGCGCCAAACGCAAGTAGCAAGGGGGGAATATGCAGCGGCGAGCAATGAGAGGAAAATAAATGTGGGCTAAGGCACAAGAGCTGACGGGGGGGGGGGGGGGGGGGGGGGAGACCCCCCGAAATGGGTACAAACAGTAGAAATAACACCCCCAGGAATGATAAGGGGAAGAAAAACCAACAAAAACCGGTGACAAACAATATTATAATGCAGATGCTGAGTGGAAAACAAGCATGGGATAAAACACTGATAGATAAAATATATATATATACAGTGGGGGAGATAATTATTTGACCCCTCACTGATTTTGTAAGTTTGTCCAATGACAAAGAAATGAAAAGTCTCAGAACAGTATCATTTCAATGGTAGGTTTATTGTAACAGTGGCAGATAGCACATCAAAAGGAAAATCGAAAAAATAACTTTAAATAAAAGATAGCAACTGATTTGCATTTCATTGAGTGAAATAAGTATTTGAACCCTCTAACAAAAAAAGACTTAATACTTGGTGGAAAAACCCTTGTTTGCAAGCACAGAGGTCAAACGTTTCTTGTAATTGATGACCAAGTTTGCGCACATTTTAGGAGGAATGTTGGTCCACTCCTCTTTGCAGATCATCTCTAAATCCCTAAGGTTTCGAGGCTGTCTCTGTGCAACTCTGAGCTTGAGCTCCCTCCATAGGTTTTCGATTGGATTAAGGTCCGGAGACTGACTAGGCCACTCCATGACCTTAATGTGCTTCTTCTTGAGCCACTCCTTTGTTGCCTTTGCTGTATGTTTTGGGTCATTGTCGTGCTGGAACACCCATCCACGACCCATTTTCAGTTTCCTGGCAGAGGGAAGGAGGTTGTCGCTCAGGATTTCACGATACATGGCTCCGTCCATTTTCCCGTTTATGCGAATAAGTTGTCCTGTGCCCTTAGCAGAAAAACACCCCCAAAGCAAAATGTTTCCACCCCCATGCTTGACGGTGGGGACGGTGTTTTGGGGGTCATAGGCAGCATTTTTCTTCCTCCAAACACAGCGAGTTGAGTTAATGCCAAAGAGCTCTATTTTGGTCTCATCAGACCACAGCACCTTCTCCCAGTCACTCTCTGAATCATTCAGGTGTTCATTGGCAAACTTCAGACGGGCCTGCACATGTGCCTTCCTGAGCAGGGGGACCTTGCGAGCCCTGCAGGATTTTAATCCATTGCGGTGTAATGTGTTTCCAATGGTTTTCTTGGTGACTGTGGTCCCTGCTAATTTGAGGTCATTAACTAACTCCTCCCGTGTAGTTCTAGGATGCTTTTTCACCTTTCTCAGAACCATTGACACCCCACGAGGTGAGATCTTGCGTGGAGCCCCAGAGCGAGGTCGATTGATGGTCATTTTGTGCTCCTTCCATTTTCGAACAATCGCACCAACAGTTGTCACCTTCTCTCCTAGCTTCTTGCTAATGGTTTTGTAGCCCATTCCAGCCTTGTGCAGGTCTACAATTTTGTCTCTGACATCCTTGGACAGCTCTTTGGTCTTTCCCATGTTGGAGAGTTTGGAGTCTGCTTGATTGATTGATTCTGTGGACAGGTGTCTTTTATACAGGTGACTAGTTAAGACAGGTGTCCTTAATGAGGGTGACTAATTGAGTAGAAGTGTCTAACCACTCTGTGGGAGCCAGAACTCTTAATGGTTGGTAGGGGTTCAAATACTTATTTCACTCAATGAAATGCAAATCAGTTGCTATCTTTTATTTAAAGTTATTTTTTCGATTTTCCTTTTGATGTGCTATCTGCCACTGTTACAATAAACCTACCATTGAAATGATACTGTTCTGAGACTTTTCATTTCTTTGTCATTGGACAAACTTACAAAATCAGTGAGGGGTCAAATAATTATTTCCCCCACTGTATATATATATTCTAAACCAAATACACAATATGATATGAATCAATAGCTCATGAGGTAAAAATTGCAGCACTTATCTGGTGGCAGCAGCAAAGAAAGAGGAAGACCCAGAGGAGGAGCTGCCTGTTATAGGGGCTGTCTGGGGAGGGACATTGTGTTACTATGGTTACCATGTTCATTATGTAAATTTTCTTTGCTGCTATTGGTGGAACAGTAAAAGAAGAGATAGCAATAGGAGCCTCCGTGTCTCTCAGCCTGTGACCTCCACAAGATCAGCACACTCCTCTCCTGAAATACTCTGTGCTGCTGTGAGGACCCTGCTCCTTCCACTATGTAACTCTCAGCCTGTGACCTCCATAGGATCAGCACACTCCTCCCCTGAAATACTCTGTGGTGCTGGGACCCTGCTCCTTCCACTATGTAACTCTCAGCCTGTGACCTCCACAAGATCAGCACACTCCTCCCCTGAAATCCTCTGTGCTGCTGGGACCCTGCTCCTTCCACTATATAACTCTCAGCCTGTGACCTCCATAGGATCAGCACACTTCTCCCCTGAAATACTCTGTGCTGCTGGGACCCTGCTCCTTCCACTATGTAACTCTCAGCCTGTGACCTCCATAGAATCAGAACACTCCTCCCCTGAAATCATCTGTGCTGCTGTGGACCCTGCTCCTTCCACTATGTAACTCTCAGCCTGTGACCTCCACAGGATCAGCCCACTCCTCTCCCTAGGGAGTCCCTGTCTCTGTGGTAGCTCTCCGGCGCCGCGCTTCTTCAGTACAGGCACCACTGGTTCCAACTCTCCCTTCGGAGACATCCAACCTGATTCTTTTCCTCCAGTGGGACAAACCTAGGATGCAAGACCTACTGAACCTTCAGCTTCTAGTTCTGATTATGGGGAAACCACTGACTTTCTTCATTCCTCTTCCTCCCACTCCTCCGGTCCTGCCAAGTTCCTCAGCTCTATGTCCCATGGCCTCTTGAGAACGGCTGCCCAGGAACCTTTAGCGCCTACTACCGGAGGGAACTTCATCTGCCCTCCAGATCCTCTAGCAGACCCGGCCTCTTCACCACTCATGAAAAGATCCTCCCCAGTGTCCTCCTCTTTAATGAATCTAAAGCCCTGTTGCCATTGCCCCATTTCCTCTGGGTCTCCATATTTGAGGACACAGGTCCAGGGTTCATGCCACTTTTGCTGGTCAACTGACAGCATTGTCTACCGCCGCCATTCGTTCATTGTCCCACCAACTGCCCCAGCCAGGTGGCCTCTGCTCTACAGTCACTTGAGGGACACCCCAGCCCTTCTTCTGTATGTTCTGCAGTGCCACCTCACTGCCCTCACCATATTCAGCTCTTCACCCCACAGCCTACTGTCTTTTTCTGACATCCTGCCGGTTACGCCACTTTGTGTATCGTCAGCACACGTTGCAGGTTCCTCAGTCAGGCTTTCATACGGGCACACATGCCATGTATCTACTACGGTGATCCAGATCAGCGGCACGCTCTTCCCCACCCAACTCCTCCCAGCATATTTCTCTTCTGAAACACTCTGTGCTGCTCATTCTTTTTTTTTCTTTTATCACCTAGCATCTTTCTTGCTTGACTGCAAAATGTTATCATACTTTCTTCTTCACCCGTCTTACAGGGATGTAGTATAGACTGGCCATGTGAGAGAGCCTGGAGCTTGACCCATGGGGCCACAACTCACCCAAGATTGGTCATGCGTGGTCGCCCTCCATTATTGTCTATAGGAGATACAGTTGCAAGAAAAAGTATGTGAACCCTTTTAAAATAATATGGATTTCTACACAAATTGGTCATAAAATGTGATCTGATCTTCATCTAAGTCACAACAATAGACAATCACCGTCTGCTTAAACTAATAACACACAAAGAATTAAATGTTACTATGTTTTTATTGAACACGCCATGTAAACATTCACAGTGCAGGTGGAAAAAGTATGTGAACCCTTGGATTTAATAACTGGTTGAACCTCCTTTGGCAGCAATAACTTCAACCAAACGTTTCCTGTAGTTGCAGATCAGACGTGCACAACGGTCAGGAGTAATTCTTGACCATTCCTCTTTACAGAACTGTTTCAGTTCAGCAATATTCTTGGGATGTCTGGTGTGAATCGCTTTCTTGAGGTCATGCCACAGCATCTCAATCGGGTTGAGGTCAGGACTCTGACTGGGCCACTCCAGAAGGCGTATTTTCTTCTGTTTAAGACATTCTGTTGTTGATTTACTTCTATGCTTTGGGTTGTTGTCCTGTTGCAACACCCATCTTCTGTTGAGCTACAGCTGGTGGACAGATGGCCTTAAGTTCTCCTGCAAAATGTCTTGATAAACTTGGGAATTCATTTTTTCTTCGATGATAGTAATCCGTCCAGGCCCTGACGCAGCAAAGCAGCCCCAAACCATGATGCCCCCAGCACCATACTTCACAGTTGGGATGAGGTTTTGATGTTGGTGTGCTGTGCCTCTTTTTCTCCACACATAGTGTTGTGTGTTTCTTCCAAACAACTCCACTTTGGTTTCATCTGTCCACAGAATATTTTGCCAGTACTGCTATGGAACATCCAGGTGCTCTTGTGCAAACTGTAAATGTGCAGCAATGTTTTTTTTGGACAGCAGTGGCTTCCTCTGTGTTATGCTCCCATGAAATCCATTCTTGTTTAGTGTTTTACGTATCGTAGATTCACTAACAGGGATGTTAGCATATGCCAGAGACTTTTATAAGTCTTTAGCTGACACTCTAGGATTCTTCTTCACCTCATTGAGCAGTCTGCGCTGTGCTCTTGTAGTCATATTTACAGGACGGCCACTCCTAGGGAGAGTAGCAGCAGTGCTGAACTTTCTCCATTTATAGACAATTTGTCTTACCGTGGACTGATGAACAGCAAGGCTTTTGGAGATACTTTTATAACCCTTTCCAGCTTTATGCAAGTCAACAATTCTTAGTCATAGGTCTTCTGAGAGCTCTTTTGTGCGAGGCATCATTCACATCAGGCAATGCTTCTTGTGAAAAGAGAACCCACAACTGGTGTGTGTTTTTTATAGGGCAGGGCAGCTGTAACCAACACCTCCAATCTCATCTCATTGATTGGACTCTAGTTGGCTGACACCTCAATCCGATTAGCTCTTGGAGATGCCATTAGTCTAGGGGTTCACATACTTTTTCCACCTGCACTGTAAATGTTTACATGGTGTGTTCAATAAAAACATGGTAACATTTAAGTCTTTGTGTGTTATTAGTTTAAGCAGACTGTGATTGTCTATTGTTGTGACTTAGATGAAGATCAGATCACATTTTCTGACCAATTTGTGCAGAAATCCATATCATTCCAAAGGGTTCACATACTTTTTCTTGCAACTGTATTTAAACAGCCAAGTGGGTTATGCCTCTATGGAAGCCACAAAGTGGGGATATACTAGCTGTCCACAAACTTAAAGGGATACATTTAGACTCTCTTGACCTGTCTTCACCATGGAAACACATCATCGCTCTGATTGGTTCTGTCTGTCCTGTATGTAGCACGTCCTGTTCCAATAGCCAACCAAACCCAAGATGCAGTTCTCTCCCGACACTCAGCTAGTTTATGGATTCTCCCACCCAGATAACTACATAGACACTCCCCAATCCTTGCCCAGCCCATGGACATGACATCACAGGAAATAAAGAGTTGCATGGACGCGGTCATGTGACCCAGCCCAGAACGGAAGATGGGAGCGATAAAGGTAAAAGAAACACATTACAAATGGATGATTTTAGAGGATTTTGATGCAAAACGGGAAAACCCCTTTAAGAAATGGAATTAGGTGTAATGTGATGATGGGATTAGCTCACCGCTCGCTGAGATCTCCGTCACCGCTCTCATTAATACAGTGCACCATAAATATGATTCATTGGACTCACACGGCCCGCTTTTTGCATACTAAGCGTATGTATACACTTCACGACGCCACTCCAACGATGCCCTGGATTCTTCCCGTCAACTCCCTCCCCCTCACCCCCCTCCCCCCTCGTCAGAGATTTTTTAATTTTTTTTTTAAAGTGGTGACTCATTTCTCTCAATGACATCCATGATGACCCCATATTCGGGGCCGACCCATCATTTTATGTACATCCCCCCCCCCCCAGCCACGGCCTTCAAAGGGGTTAAACCGTAAACCATCGGCATTCACGTAAACTTGCATTGCACAACTAGGATAGTCTTCATGGGTATCATTAATATTTTTGTGGCATCCATTTGTTTCCATGGCAACCGTTTAATGATGCAAGCGTCACCGGGGTACCATGCCGGCCTGTCTCCGTGGAGACGCTATCATCAGGGCCTTAGAAGCTGCTGGTATTTAGGATGGATGTGCCGGGCAGTAATTCCTGGGATTTACGTTCTATTAGCTTTACTGTTTGCGGTTTGTGGAGGAGGATAACTCTCAACATCTGTCTGATTTATGACGCCTATAAAAAAAAAATAATCTTTACTGTCCGTGGAAGGAATATAATAAGAATGAAGCTTAAATGAGCCCTATGCGGACTGTAAAATTACCGTAAATATTGTAGTACGGGCTCCCGTCAGCTCCTCAGTAGTCAGATCTGTCCCAGCATGCTTCTCCAGCAGGGGGTAAATGTGATGCACGTCTTATCCACTCCTCCTCTAATTGCTCAAAGAGACCAATGCACACCTCAGATCACACCCTGGATCTTGACACGTCTTCTGCATAAATCGGGGTAACAAGGCTCGTGTCATGTGTATCACAAAAGTCTCCAAGATGTCAGAGCCTTGAAAAGCAGGACTAATGGGTGAGGGGAAGTTGGTTATCAGTATAAGATGCAAAATTTTAATTGTCTTTTGTTTTCCTGGAAACAGCGCCACCATTGCCCATAGGATCTGCCTGGTACTGCAGTTCAAGAGGTTGGAATTGAGCTGCCTTAGAAAAGGGTGGCGCTGTTACTGGAAACACAGGAACCCCCCCCCCATTCAAAATTGGGGTGATGCTTACTGAGATGATTTGATAGAGCACTTATCAGCAGGATCAACCCTATTCAATCAGATGTTCTGCCTGGTAGGGTGGATCCTGCTGATTAAAATGATACTGTCTTGCGAAACTCAGTTTGCGTTATTCCCAAGGGCCTCATTTCTTGAGTAGAGTGGAGAGCGGTTACAGAGACCGTCTTTAGCTCTGGAGGGTCTGTCCTGTCGTCTGTTACACAGACAACGCACTGGACGCTGTGTATTACTTAATTTCCCCTATGGCGGCACCACAGAGAAGGTGAACACCTACTGTATTGCCAGGTCACATCTGATTATAGGAGGTGACAAAAGGGAGACCTTCAAGCAAATAGGAATTCTCCAGTATCTCATAGTCGTCCTCTCTACAATCCCTTTTTGTTAAACAGGTCCCCGAATGGTCCTGGTGCAGTGTACTCAAGTTGTGCGTAGTAGGTGTTTCTGGGTGTAGTAGTGCAATATACACTAACCTGGTACAGCTGACTCTCTGCAAGGGCAGGTATAGGTAGGAATAGTTCGTGACGCCAGTGCCAAGTAAACGGTGGCACGCCGTTTGCGGATGCAGGAAATAATTTGAGGAAACGCGGTGTTAAACAGAACTTCAACTTTAGTAGGTTGCAGGCAGAGACAATATTGGAAACGCAGTTCCTCAGCATACAGTCGATTTTGCAATTCGGTCGATGCAGGCAATTCAGTTACAGCAGGGTAATTACAGAGTGTTGAACACAGGACTTGCAGCACAGGAGCTAGCACTCTAATTCTGTCTGATCCTGGAATATAGCATATCTTCACCAAGGCCCATTAACCTAGTTCTGGCTTTATATCCTTGGCTATAGCTTTAATCAGTACCTCCTCTGTCTTTCTGAGTACCTCTTGCTTTCCTGATCTTTGCCTCTGTCTCTCTCAGCTTCTGGAAACTTCCTCAGGCTCTAGAAACTTCTGAGCTGTGGTCTAGACTGACTTCTGCACTCCACACTAGATCAGGTTACACTGACTTTCCCTTCCTTGTCTGGCCCTTATATAAACTAGGGCTCCCTAGCTCCCTCTAATGCCTAAGAGCTGGAATGACACCCCTAGCCGGCCTGTACTTGCAAGTTTCATAGCAACAGGGAAATACACACATTACATTGCATTTTACAAAACTGATATACAACAACTTTCCATAATTAAGAAGGGACAACAGCACACCAAGTGACCTTTGGTAGTAACGGGTATTACAACTCCCGTATACTACATACCCCACTGCTTTAAGCTGAGTACGCCCTCGTACTCCATCATGGGTCGCCCAACTGGAATCTCTACCTGAAATAGAAAAAGAGACATGCAGGCATACATATATGCAATTCAACTGCATTTACATCAGGTCCAATTGGCAAAGGTGCAGGGTAGTGACAAGGGGCGTCGTTCTCTTCTCTCAGGATAATGAATGGAACGGTGGCGCTGACCTGGCACAGCGTAACAATATAACCAGGATAGTCCATGACAATGAATAAGTCCATGATAAAACAGTAGAAAACGGTATAAAAGTTCTTGGAGGCTCAAATAACAAACATGAGTCCGTACCCAGGTTATTTCCATATTAAATCACAGAGGCTCTCATGCGGTGGAGTCCATCTCTGGGCACAATACTTTTAAAAGAGTAAGAATCTCAGAGGCTCAGGTACTTTTGAGTCTGTCTCCGGGCACGGTTCCTTGGTAACTGGTTGCACAATACAATGGACAACAAAGACAAGTGCTGTAACACCCCTGATCAACCTGAAAAGGGGGTGAAGGGTAAAAGGTGCAACAAGGAACAGGCACAACTGGGTGTGGGGTAACAAAAGCAGGCAGGAGGTCCTGGAAACAAACGTGGCCTTGCTGACTTTGTGATTTCAGTGGTCAACACCTACCACTGAGCCGTGGACAAACTGGCAGCTGCAACAAAGGACCAGCAACATAGGACTCCTGTCCTGGAAGGGTTAACATCACCTTCTGAAGAAATAAATCAAAGGCCTAGCAGGCTGATCACAGTGGCATATTGTAGCTGCTTGGCTCTGCTGGCAGGTATCGTCTGTAGTAGTCCTCTACAGGAGGATGTGCCCACATAACAGTATCAGGGGGCAGCTGCAGGGTAAAGGGGCCCCTAATAGGTATTGGCCCCATAGGCCTAGGGGTGAACCCTCTGATGGGCCGTGCCGGCCCTGGCATAATCACTGCAGGGTGTGACATGTTTGGCACCGCCGCAGCAAGCGGTCCGGTGCTCTGGGTGCAGCAATTCACGGCAATCGCGGGTCCGGTCTGGGGCACTGACGGAGCGGTGGCAACAGAAGGCGGTTTACGGGTGGTGACAGGCACCCTTACCTCATCCTTCCTCGGCGGTGTCTGGATCCTGGCGGTGTAGGTCTTACGCAACTCCCGCAACTTCTCCTCCAGCCGGACGATCTGCTCACCGATGCTGTCTGTGTCGGAGTCGCTGTCCTCTGCTGGCGCCGCCGGCGCAGGTACAGTCACCGATGACGCGGACTCGGCCTCTGCAGGTTCTGGTCTCCGTCCCATCCGGATGTTCTCAAAGGTAGCACTAAGTCCTTTTAACTGTTCCAGCTCAGATATTGTCTTCTCCCGACGAGGCAGCTCGGGGGAAGGATAGGGGCTCACCCATTTCTCCAACACGGTTGGCTGCCAGAAGACGTTCGGCCCGATGAAGGAGCTCCGCTCCTGAAAGGCATGATGGGCCGGCTCTGGAGAGCGTTCCGGTTCTCGCTCGCAGCCAGAGTAGTCTTCTCCTTCTTCTGCCTCCCAATCCTCAGGTCCTCGCTTCGGACGGGTCACAGCAGTCGCATAGGGGCCTCGCAGGCCCTCGGCAGGGGTGTACTCCACTTCCTCTCCCTCGCGGAGGCTGTGCTGGTACGAAGGGAGGTAGTCTCTCTTGACAGACCTTCGATTCACATAGAGGTCTCTGCCAGTCAGATAGTCTTGAATAAACCCGTAGCCACGGGATTTGTCAAACGACAGCACCACTCCCTTTCTCCTTTCCAAGCGGGGTTGGGTGTGTGTATGCTTCTCGTGGATGGTCTTGGTCAATTCCTCATACACGATCTTAGTCTTTATGTTCCGCTTAATAGCGGCCTCTCGGATCTCCGCCATCAGGGAAGACCATTTGAACGATGGCTGAAAAAAGTCCCTCCATGAGCCATAGTAGGGCTCGGGTTCTTTCTCCCTGGTGCGGCAGGCGGGTTGCTCCGGTCCCGGAGCGTAGGCAGGTGGAGCCTCCTCTGGCTCTACACCGGTGTCGGTCATCTTTTCAATTACAGGTGCGGACGCTGCAGCAACACTCTGCTCACAATCCAACATGCTCGATCCTTCTGAGGAGAGCGATAGGGTCGCGTCAATTAGAGTAGCCAGCTCCTCCCACTGCACTGGGGAGCCGCCCCCCAGGTATTCCAGTATATGGAAGGCGGTGTCCATGCTGGCAGACATGCAAATGTCCAGATAAGCCGTGGCGCCTGCCCTTGACCTTCTTCCCGCTTTTTCCTCAGAAAGGCGCCAATTTTTCCCGCCTTTTCGGGATGAAGGTGACGCAGCAGTAAATTCAGCCAGCTCAGCGGCCATCTTTAGGTACAAACGCTGTCTGTTCACTGACAGCAAGCAGGAATGTTTAAAGTCCACAAAACCACAATCCAATGCGGCGATTTTCTTCCTCTGGGTAGCGCAACCCTGCACAGCGCTTTTTAGAGGTTTTTGGAACACTTTGGGTACGATTTTCAGTCCACAAAGTCCACTTTCATTAAACAGGAAAATTGTCACTTTGGTCACAGGGCACTTGTATAAGGCACAAAGTACACGCTTCTTGCACTAGAAAGCGTGCGTATCCTGTTCGTGACGCCAAAAGAGAGGTGCAGTGTACTCAAGTTGTGCGTAGTAGGTGTTTCTGGGTGTAGTAGTGCAATATACACTAACCTGGTACAGCTGACTCTCTGCAAGGGCAGGTATAGGTAGGAATAGTTCGTGACGCCAGTGCCAAGTAAACGGTGGCACGCCGTTTGCGGATGCAGGAAATAATTTGAGGAAACGCGGTGTTAAACAGAACTTCAACTTTAGTAGGTTGCAGGCAGAGACAATATTGGAAACGCAGTTCCTCAGCATACAGTCGATTTTGCAATTCGGTCGATGCAGGCAATTCAGTTACAGCAGGGTAATTACAGAGTGTTGAACACAGGACTTGCAGCACAGGAGCTAGCACTCTAATTCTGTCTGATCCTGGAATATAGCATATCTTCACCAAGGCCCATTAACCTAGTTCTGGCTTTATATCCTTGGCTATAGCTTTAATCAGTACCTCCTCTGTCTTTCTGAGTACCTCTTGCTTTCCTGATCTTTGCCTCTGTCTCTCTCAGCTTCTGGAAACTTCCTCAGGCTCTAGAAACTTCTGAGCTGTGGTCTAGACTGACTTCTGCACTCCACACTAGATCAGGTTACACTGACTTTCCCTTCCTTGTCTGGCCCTTATATAAACTAGGGCTCCCTAGCTCCCTCTAATGCCTAAGAGCTGGAATGACACCCCTAGCCGGCCTGTACTTGCAAGTTTCATAGCAACAGGGAAATACACACATTACATTGCATTTTACAAAACTGATATACAACAACTTTCCATAATTAAGAAGGGACAACAGCACACCAAGTGACCTTTGGTAGTAACGGGTATTACAACTCCCGTATACTACACTAGGATGTCCCGTAGTGAGCACAAAACGGGCAGTAACCTGTCACTTTAGCTAAGTCCAGGAGGAGGTCTGCAGTCCAGTCCTGGGCTTTGTCAGTATATGTCATTAAGAGTGGCAGTGACATGGTGATTCTGCAAGTAGTGGCAGACTGCTTCCAGTGTGTGCTCTGCTTTCAATTGCACTGCTGAGTTGCTTGTGGTCCACTAGAGAAGCGTAACCATTAAGATGTGGCCCACCAGTGAAGTGTAACCATTAAGATGTGGTCCATTATAGAAGTGTAACCATTAAGATGTGGCCCATTAGAGAAGTTACAAATAAATAGAAAATCCACAGCACTCCTCAGTTCTGGTGAAAAAGCCGGTTACTTTATTGGTAACAGCAGCATATAGAAAGCAACGTTTCAACCATCTCAGCGATGGTTGAAACATTGCTTTCTATATGCTGCTGTTACCAATAAAGTAACCGGCTTTTTCACCAAAACTGAGGAGTGCTGTGGATTTTCTATTTATTTGGAACTTTATGGGACCCCCAGCTAGGATCCCCATCCGCGGGCACCGACTTATCTATTTTTCTACTGGCAACTGTCCCCAGATTGGGACCTGGAGTGCTGCTTAACCCATTTTTTTGTCTACCATTAGAGAAGTGTAACCATTAAGATGTGGTCCCCTAGAGAAGTGCAACCATTAACATGTGGTTCACCAGAGAAGTGTAACCATTAACATGTGGTCCACCAGAGAAGTGTAACAATTAAGATGTGGCCCACCAGAGAAGTGTAACCATTAAGATGTGGCCCATTAGAGAAGTGTAACCATTAAGATGTGGCCCATTAGAGAAGCGTAACCATTAAGATGTGGCCCACCAGTGATGTGTAACCATTAAGATGTGGTCCATTAGAGAAGTGTAACCATTAAGATGTGGTTCACCAGAGAAGTGTAACCATTAACATGTGGTCCACCAGAGAAGTGTAACAATTAAGATGTGGCCCATTAGAGAAATGTAACCATTAAGATGTGGCCCACCAGAGAAGTGTAACCATTAAGATGTGGCCCATTAGAGAAGTGTAACCATTAAGATGTGGCCCATTAGAGAAGCGTAACCATTAAGATGTGGCCCACCAGTGATGTGTAACCATTAAGATGTGGTCCATTAGAGAAGTGTAACCATTAAGATGTGGTTCACCAGAGAAGTGTAACCATTAACATGTGGTCCACCAGAGAAGTGTAACAATTAAGATGTGACCCATTAGAGAAGTGTAACCATTAAGATGTGGCCCATTAGAGAAGTGTAACCATTAAGATGTGGCCCTATAGAGAAGTGTAGCCATTAAGAGAAGCAAGCAATCAGAGATCAAAAATAGCGATGGCTGCCATGTCCCTAGTCTCAGATGTAGTAACACCCCTGCAGTAAACCAGTCACCATTACTAAGCCTTATTCAATCACAGCATCGCTCTGCAATGCCCGCTCTGTAAACAATAAGGCAGCCATTATAGCAGAGCTTATTCAAACATGCGATTTTTCGCATATCACCGAAACTTGGATTTATGCAAATGGAAGCCACCGTCCCAAACAATTACTAGGTCCTAAGTGAGGGAAGACAAGACCACAGAGGAGGGGGTGTAGCAATCTGTGGTCAAACAACCCTGCAGCTCAGAGCCCTGAATGTTGGCCCAACTAAGTCATTTGAATGCATAGGCGCCCACATCCCAGCGGGTAAAGGCATCAGAATTTTAGTGGTTTACCATCCCCCCGGAGTTGCTGGCCACATTGACACTGTCTTACCCAAGATGGATTATCCTTGGTGACTTCAACGTCTGGGCTGATGGCACTCTTTCACAAGATGCAATTGAACTAATAAACCTCATGGGTGGACTAGGCTTCACACAAGTTGTAAAATCTGCTACCCACAGAGGAGGACACACCCTAGACTTACTGTTCCACCTAGGATTGGTCATTAGCAACATAACAGTTACTCCTGTTGTATGGTCAGACCACCACATAATACAATTTGTCATTAAACATCACCCTAAGGAAAAAATCTGATACCGTCCCCTGAATAAATTAACACCGGAGAGGATAACTGCCAACCTGGATTTTACAAATCTGCTTCACAGTCCAATGGACCCCAACACCCTAGTAACCCAGTACAACAACATGGTTTATGAAACATGTGACAATATCGCCCCATGGCGCATCAAATTAGCAACCAAAAAACAGAAAGCGAATTGCTTTGATGAAACCATCAGGGATCTAAAAAAGAAAGGGCGCAGACTAAAAAGACAGTGGCGTAAATCGGGTCAGAGGAGCTAGTCCTTCACATCAAATGGTAAATATTAAGTCATGTTTTTCCCTGGGGATTATAACCACCAAGCTATGTGCCTATCAGAGAACTGTAACCACTAAGCTAAAGGTCTGCATGAGGACTGTAACCACTAATCTGTGTGCCTATAAGAGAATGGTAAATATTAAGTCATGTTCCCCCCTGGGGATTATAACCACCAAGCTATGTGCCTATCGGAGAACTGTAACCACTAAGCTCTGTGTGTGACATTCTACTGTAACCACCAAGCTCTATACCCATCGGTGAAAGCAACTTTCAAACCAAGTGATTGTGTATGTAACCATGAAACATTGTGCTCCCTTGTGGATTAAAGGTTTAGGGGCCATCCTCATCCTGCGTGTCATCCTGCTCTGGGCTGCATTGCCATCAACACCTTCAGGAGTGAGAGCTGCATCCAGAGCTGTCACATGTCCATACATTTGATCCCTACACTTTTGTATACAGTGAATGCTGCAGGTGTCCGCTTTTTAGTATCTTATTAGCTTCACCTGTCATTTTCGGTTTTCCTTTTCGTCTGGCATTTTTTGGCTAAATTGTCCAGAAGAGAAGGAGGTTGCCTTGATTCTCCCTAGAATGGTTTCTTATTCTGAAATATGCCGGATGGGCAAAAACACCGGAATGGCTGAATTTACTATTTGCATTTCCTCTTATGAAGTTAATTTTTGAAACAAAACTAGAATGTGATGATTTGGAGATTTGCACATGTGATTATAGCACCGTTATTATAGTGAACTGTGGCCCCTAGTGGACTACGGGCTCCACTGCCTGACGTCTAACAATATCTAATAGTTATTTGTGAATCCTCCCATAAGAAATGGAACCCGGGAAACAATGATCCAACGTCCCCTCCAAATGAGAGCTTCTTCTGCTAGACAAGCCTGAGCCTCTGGAGGATCCTCTGATGCTCTTGTGGGTCAGTGTGCCCCCCCCCCCTCCCCCCAATGTCAGATTACGTCTCCACCATGTCTTCTCCATGTGTGTCTCTAGTAATTATGCTTCCGAAAAGGGTTAATTAGCTCTCATGTACAGTGCAGGGATCTACCCTCCTACACCTACCTTCTTCCAGATGGTCTAGCACGATGGCAAATCTCACTGTATAGTTAACATATGTCACCAGGATTACCCACACAAGACAATTTCCAAGAATTATTTGCACTTGGATCTACCAGGAACTGGAGAAGCAGAACTTTTTTATCCATAATTTTCTGGTATTGCTGGTAATATATAAATCCTACAACTTACCTTCCGCACCCCTGCACCCATCTTTTTCAACCACCTGAGACGCAATAGACCATGGACAACTGGAGTTACTGAACATAACTGTGTGGCAATGGTGGAAACAAATAGCAGACGGGGTGGCCTTATGGTGGACGGTGCACTGTTTGGTACCACCTCCTATGCCGTACAGTACCTAATTATCAGCGTCATACACCGTGGTGGCCAAATAACTCTTCTATTCACTATAGAGTGCCGCCACCATACACTGCAGAAGTAATGTGCTATACAGTGCCTAAGTAGCAGTACTATACAATGTCTAAGTAAATACCACCATACAATACTCAAATAATACCACCACATAGTAATACCAATAAATAATGCCACCATACAGTGCTCAATTAATACCAACAAACGAGGGTCTAATAATACTAACATACAGTGCTCATATAGTACCCATATAGTGCTCCAATAATACTGTGCCACCATAAAATACTCAAATAATACCACAAGCAGTGCTCAAATAATACCACCAGCAGTGCTCAAATAATACCACAAACAGTGATCAAATAATACCACAAGCAGTGCTCAAATCCTATCACCACTACTCTTTGAATAACAAGAATTTCCAGACTGCACTTTGACTTCCTTGTGTGAGAAAAGGGCACTGGAAATGTTGGTTGCTGACGTTGTTGGTCACAATGGGCAATGAATGCCTTCATATAGTCCTGAAATAATACCACCATATAGAGCTCAAATAATACCACTATGCAGTACTTCAAAAATACTGTCATACAGTACTTAAATAATACTGCCGTATGTCACTGAAATGATGCCACTACACAGTGAGCAGATAATACCACCATACAGCTCTTCATACGAAGAAGGATTTCCAAGTTTATTTGTTGAGAAGAGCACTTCAAATAATGCCCCCATGCAACGACCACATAACATTTTTGCTACTGTCTTCTTCTTGGTAGACAGGCCTTTGGGGCCGTTCAGGCAAGGAAAGGAGGAATGACCTGAGAAAGTATCAGGCATCCCGCCAGAATATAGTGTATCTGAAAGAGTGATACAATTGAAATGAAAAATACACATCCCTACCTCTCTAACTCTGAGGAATTCTAATCTTTTTCACTTAGAGCCCCAAAGAATTTTAAAGAGGAATTAATAAAATGTATGTTTTATAAAAGAATAATACAGTCAGAGAGGTGCACACAAAGCCACGCTTTGGTCCTAGAGACCCCTGAATCTCACATTATAATATATATAGCGTGGCCACCTCCTGAAGGACCTACAAGTTTGTCGGTTGTACGACTTCAGGCATCAGGGCCCAGGATTAAGATAATAAGCACTTACTGAGAAAGTGAAATGAAACGGCAGGGGCACATTTGCTGTGACTGCAGTGCAAAAGCAAACTCGATGCAGCAGCTGTGGGCGCTCGCAAACATGTAATATTTGTATTATTTGATTGTATTACTGCTTTTTCCATCATGCTTTATAATTTGTAAGCTTGGGTGCAACTGATTATTTTGGCTCCCCTATAGCTATGCATCTGCCTGAGCCTGGCCATAATATACTAAGAGGAGAAGGAAATCAGGGGGCTCAGACATTGGGAGAGGGACATCAGGGGGCTCTGACATGGAGAGTTGGACATCTGGGGGCTCTGACATGGGGAGAGGGATATCAAAGTGCTCTGACATGGGGAGCAGGACATCAGGAGGCTCTGACCAGGGGCGTAACTAGAAGTGACTGGGCCCCACAGCAAATATTTGTAAGGGCCCACCCAGCGCGCTTCGCACCTCCCTCCTCCTGTGTAAACCCCACTCCTTTGGCACAGTGTAGCGGTATACTGTATATTGTCGGGCACAGTGGATGCTATATGTGTATAACATAAACATATTTCACATGAAAACTTACAGTTACTTGACTTGGCCCTTGGGGATCTCGGACGCCACTTCCACACTTTGGCCGGGGGCTCGGCGGAGCTGATGTTGTGTTTTATCCTAATGAGAAAGATTTCATAATAAGGATTTGGAGAAGGGGCAGAGGGATAGCAGAGCAGGGAGAGGCTGGTGCTGCTACTAGGGGGTCATACCATGGGGGAGTAATAAAGCCCACTATAATGCCCACCCCCCAGTAGTAATAATTCTCCTTATAATGTGACAGTGCAAAAATACCCCCTTTTAATGCCCCCAGTTGAGCTAATGTCCCCATAATGTACCAGTATAAAATACCCCTATATAGTGCCCCCAGTAAATTCCCCCATAGTGCTCCTCTCCCCCCTTCCTGCTAGTGCCCCCCATAATGTACCAGTATAAAATGCCTCATATATAGTGCCCCAGTAGATGCCCCTCAGTGTCTGGCCTCTGATAGGCTGCCGGCCTAGTGTCCCCCATAATGCCCCCCAATAATGTGCCAGTAAGTGTCCCTATAAATGCCCCCCCCATCATGTGCCAGTATCAAGTGCCTCTCTCCTCCTCCCCCACATGTCCCAGTATCATAGTGCCATCTCTCCCCCACAAAAAAAGTGCCAGTATCAAGTGCCTCTCTCCCTCCCCCCCCATGTGCCAGTATCAGGTGCCAACCCCCCCCCCTCCCCAGGTGCCAGTATCAGGTGCCAACCCCTCCCCCCCCCATGTGCCAGTATCAGGTGCCTCTCCCCCCCCCATGTGCCAGTATCAGGGTGCCAACCCCCCCTCCCCCCCCAAGTGCCAGTATCAGGTGCCTCCCCCCATGTGCCAGTATCAGGTGCCTCTCTCCCCCCCCAGGTGCCAGTATCAGGTGTCTCCCCCATGTGCCAGTATCAGGTGCCTCTCCCCCCCATGTGCCAGTATCAGGTGCCAACCCCCCCTCCCCCCCAGGTGCCAGTATCAGGTGCCTCCCCCCATGTGCCAGTATCAGGTGCCTCTCCCCCCCCCATGTGCCAGTATCAGATGCCAACCCCCCCCTCCCCCCCAGGTGCCAGTATCAGGTGCCAACCCCTCTCCCCCCCATGTGCCAGTATCAGGTGCCTCTCTCCCCCCCAGGTGCCAGTATCAGGTGCCAAGGTGCCAACCCCTCTCCCCCCCCCCATGTGCCAGTATCAGATGCCTCTCCCCCCCCCATGTGCCAGTATCAGGTGCCCCCCCGCTCCCCCCATGGCAGTAACAGTCGGGTATTAAAAAATAATAATAAACACCTCTACTTACCTCCATGTCAGTGATGCGATGCAGCCTCTTCCTGTGTCCCGCCCTGTATGCCCATATATGGAGTCAGTGCTTGTATTTCAGAGGCAAAGCATCTAACCACAAGACCATAAGAGATGCCTTGCTGCTGATTGAAAAAATATGAGACTTCTACTGTTATAGCTGGCTAAGTGTACATCTATACACATGACAGCTGTTCATATATAGAGATATAGCAGAGCTGAGTGTGCTGGGACAGCTGTCATATAGAGATATAGCAGTGCTGTGTGTGATGGGGCAGCTGTCATGTGTATAGATGTAGCAGAGCTGGGTTTGCTGGGGCAGCTGTCATATATAGAGATATAGTAGTGCTGAGTGTGCTGGTGCAGCTGTCATGTGTATTAGATGTAGCAGTGCTGGGTGTGTTTGGGCAGCTGTCATGTGTATAGATGTAGCAGAGCTGGGTTTGCTGGAGCAACTGTCATATATAGAGATATAGTAGAGCTGAGTGTGCTGGTGCAGCTGTCATGTGTATAGATGTAGCAGTGCTGGGTTTGCTGGGGCAGCTGTCATATATAGAGATATAGTAGAGCTGAGTGTGCTGGTGCAGCTGTCATGTGTATTAGATGTAGCAGTGCTGGGTGTGTTTTGGCAGCTGTCATGTGTATACATGTAGCAGAGCTGGGTTTGCTGGGACAGCTGTCATATAGAGATATAGCAGTGCTGGGTGTGTTGGGGCAGCTGTCATGTGTATAGATGTAGCAGAGCTGGCTTTGCTGGGGCAGCTGTCATATATAGAGATATAGTAGAGCTGAGTGTGCTGGTGCAGCTGTCATGTGTATTAGATGTAGCAGTGCTGGGTGTGTTAGGGCAGCTGTCATGTGTATAGATGTACACTTAGCCAGCTATAACAGTAGTCTTATATTTTTTCAAAAAACGTTCAGTTGTATTGCAGCCTTTATGGTTGTGAGGGTAAATGCTTTGCCTCTGATACACTCAGACATTGGAGGTTGTAGGTTCGAATCCAAGACACATCAGAAGAATTTTAGGAGACAGTAAGATTAGATCACATTAGCGAGGGCGCCTGGTCAGCTGCTGTGAAGGGGCCCTGAACAGTAAGACATCGATATTTAACGAACTTGAAAATAAACTGTCACACACGACGCCGGGCCCCCTTGGCAGCCCGGGCCCCGAAGCAGCTGCTTCCCCGGTAGTTACACCACTGGCTCTGACATGAGGAGTGGGATATTTTGGGGCTCTGACATGGGAAGCAGAACATCTGGGGGCTCTGACATGTGAAGCAGGACATCAGGGGGCACAGACATGAGAAGCAGGAGATCTGGAGGCTCAGACATGAGAGACAGGACATCTGGGGGCTCTGACATGTGAAGCAGGACATCAGGGGGCACAGACATGAGAAGCAGGAGATCTGGAGGCTCAGACATGAGAGACAGGACATCTAGGGGCTCTGACATGGGGAGCGGGACATCTGGGGGCTCTGACATGTGAAGCAGGACATCAGGGGCTCAGACATGAGAAGCAGGACATCAGGGGGCTCAGACATGAGAAGCAGGACATCTGGGGGCACAGACATGAGAAGCAGGAGATCTGGAGGCTCTGACATGTGGAGCAGGACATCAGGGGGCTCTGACATGGGGAAAGGGGCATCTGGAGGATCTGACATGATCAGGACAACTGGGGGCTCTGACATGATCAGGACATCTGGAGAATCTGACTTGGGGAGCAGGACATCTGGGCACTATGACTTGGGAGGTAAGACATCAGGAGGCTCTGTCATGGGGAGCAGGACATCAGGGGGTTCAGACATGAGAAGCAGGACATCTGGGGGCTCTGACATGATCAGGACATCTGGAGGCTCTGACATGGGGAAAGGGACATCTGGAGGATCTGACATGATCAGGACATCTGGGGGCTCTGACATGGGTAAAGGGACATCTGGAGGATCTGACATGATCAGGACATCTGGAGGCTCTGACATGGGGAAAGGGACATCTGGAGGATCTGACATGATCAGGACATCTGGGCACTATGACTTGGGAAGTAAGACATCAGGAGGCTCTGTCATGGGGAGCAGGACATCAGGGTTTTTTTCTGACATGCATCATAAGTGAAGACATTTTTTATCATTTGACCATCTTTAAATTGTAACTCCACTTTAGCTGCTCATCTTCTCATTTCCAGGACAGCAGTTATCAGGTGAGATGGAAGCGCTTACACCCAGAGTTTTAGAAATGTGTGGCAGCTTAGCTTGAAGCTAAATTGATGTCTTTGTGATCGGGACCTACTCCACTAATTTCTGTGCTCATCTCAAGACTTTCCTGGGATTTTTTGATCCTGTAGATAACACCTGGCTGGTAGGATTCCAGCCCATGTGCCAGAGAATTATTCTGGGCAGCGATTACGGCTGAGTCCTTCACTCTCTTGTCATATGTGTCTCCTTCTGTGAGTAAGAAAGCAATTAAAGTACATGGGAATTTCCCAGAACTTTCCTATCTCTGCTCTTATACCCATCAGTAGGACCACAATCAGGATTCCAGATCTTAATGTCGATGTTCCAGCTCAAGAAGAGTTCTCATATCTGCAGTTTTGTATTCAGAGTCTTCAGACAACTTCATGCTCTAGAAGGCTATAAAATATGCTCCAAAAAAGTCAACAAGACCAAAAACAATCAAAAATGCCCCCTAAATTATAAATTTAGTCTTATAGTGACTCAAAAAAATGAGGATTACCTTGATGATCTCATGACAACGGTGCCTGTCCAGAGTGGGATACATTAGGCAGCAAGGGAAAGGTCAGTTGATTTGGAAGTAGGAAACGTAATGATCTAAGTGACTTTGACGAGGGCCAACTTGTGATGGCTAGACAAACTGGGTCTGAGTATCTCCAAAATGGCTGTTCTTGTAGGGTGTTCCTGGTATGCAGTGGTTAGCACCTACTAAAGATGGTCCAAGCAAGGTCAACCAGTCAACTGCCAACCACTGCCATAACTTAATGATGCCTGAGGGGAACTAAAGCTAGTTGGCTGCTCCATTCCACAGAGGAACCAATATTAGTGCCTGCAGTGGGCTCATGAGCATCAGAACTGGAGCCACATATGAAGGTGCCTGATCTTGGTTCTTGGTTGTGTCTGGACATTATGTGCAGTGGAGCCATCAACGTCCTGGTGCTAGTTAGTGCCATGGCCCTGTGTGCTGTTGTAACCCAAAGAGGTTCAATAAATCAAGGGGTATAGTCTGGGGTCTAGATTCAGTCTGCAGTCTGGTTTGGGGTCTGAATTAATGCTGGTGTCTGGTCAGGGGGTTGAATATATTTTAGGGTCTATATTAATTTTGCTATTTGGTGATGAGGTCTGAATAGATTTTTGCATCCAGTTTTTGATCTGGATTTATTAGTGGGTCTGGTCTGGGGTCAGAATTTATTTTGCAGTCTTGTCTGATTTTGAAGTTTTGTCGTCACTGTATATTGGACTCCAATGGCAACACAGTGTATCTCTTGGGGCCCATTATATCTGATGAAGATCAACTATCAGACCATCCTGGAAGTAAATTTTTTAAATGCAACTTTAGCATTTCACCGTTCACATGGAGCTGGAAAAGAGCCTGGGTGGACAATCAAAAATTTCTATGGAGTCCATCTATTTCCAGCTTTTCCAGGAGCAGAGACACCTACTCCATTCCCAAACTAATACCTGATCTACGAGACCCAACGTGTTCTTCTTGCAGCCCACTACCTTGCTTAGGTCCTGGACGTTGGTTGTCACAGCCCATCCATCCATTGTTGCACGCCCTCGTACAGAGTTATTTCCTGTGCAGGTGGCAACCATATATTGAACATGCCATTGCGATAGTTCTCAGACCCCTAACTATTTCCATCCTCCATTAGTTCGGTGGTATCGTCAGTTCTGTGTCACATGGAGGAGAATTAATTAACAATTGTTCTAGCAACATTTCACATAATGCCGTCCATCGGCACAGAATGATTATTATTACGAGAGAATAGCTTTAGAACTCGCCCAAAATAAATGGAGTTGTTACCATGGCAACACATTGTGTCTGCAGTTCATTATTCGTCATCTCATTCATGCCATACTGCAGATGAAGCTCAATGAGGCCATGGCTGATCCCATGATAGAGTGGTGATAGGCGCCCTCAGGCAAATAAAGAGTTAATGTCACATGAAAATCCCTCAATATATACATCCAGAACGAAATGCAGCTACAGAGAGTGCTCTTCTTCTGGAAGATCCAGCATGCCCATACATCACAGAGACAGTCCGTTGATTTCAGTGGACACTATGCAATACTTCATTTCACCTGTGGTGGTGCTGTAGGGAAACTGAACACTTGCTGCTAAGTAATCCCAGTGATCACTGCTGATCAATGGGGATCAATAAGTGCATCTTATAAAGGGAATACTAGTGAGCGCTTCCATAATGGAAGCTCTCACTGGTATGCAAGAGGAGGAGGCGGGGGTGAAGCGCTGTGAGCGCTGTACTTACCCCTCCTCCTGCTTACTCTCCTCAGGTCCCGCGCTGCTGTGTCCTATCTGCCTGCAGCGTCAGGACGTACAGAGCGCACTCTGACCTGACGATGCAGGAGGTCAGGTGGCTGTGCAGCGCGGGCCCTGAAAAGAGAGCCAGGACAGGGAGAGAGTGGCGGCAGAAGACATACAGTACGTTTTTTTAAATTATTTTACAGTCTGATCTGAGGTCTGATATGGAGGTCTTATTGGGGCTCTGGAGAGGTTTAATGGGGAGTCTGGAGGTCTTACTGGGGATCTGAATTGGTCTTACTGGGGGGCTGAATTGGTCTCACAGGGGGTCTGGAGAGGCCTGATGGGGGTTCTGGAGGTCTCATTGGGGGTCTGGAGTGGTCTCACTGGGGGTCTAGAGTGGTCTGACTGGGGGGTCTGGAGGTCTGACTGGGGGTCTTAAGAGGTCTAATAGGGGTCTAAATGTCTGACTGGTGGTCTGGAGAGGTCTAATGGGGGGTCTGGAGCTCTGACTGGGAATCTGGAGGTCTGACTGGGGGTCTGGAGAGGTCTAATGGGGTATAGCCATCTGATTGGGGGTCTGAAGAGGTCTGACTGGGGGTCTGGAGAGGTCTAATGGGGGTATAGACGTCTGATTGGGGGTCTGGAGGTCTAATGGGGGGTCTGATTGGGGGTCTAGAGGTCTATGTTGGTCTTATCTGAGGTCTGATATTGGGTTTGGGTCTTACATGGAGGTCTAATGGGGGGGTCTGGTCTGAGGTCTAAAACTTAGGTCTGACATGGTCTAAAGGGGGTTTGGTCTGTGATGGGGGTCTCATTTAGGGTTGTGTGGTACCAGTATTTTCAGGGGGACTGTTTCTGCAGGATAACATTGGGGGCACAGCGGGCACAG
The DNA here is from genome assembly GCF_905171765.1 of Bufo bufo. Taxonomy (NCBI): domain Eukaryota; kingdom Metazoa; phylum Chordata; class Amphibia; order Anura; family Bufonidae; genus Bufo; species Bufo bufo. The sequence continues at coordinate 10,398,416 of NC_053391.1, forward strand.
TATTGGGGGGCAGGATGGGGTGTTGAGAAGGTGAGGAGGATGATGGAAAAGTTGGAAAGTAAGATGTCTGCAGAGACGAGGCGTGGCTGAAAGAAGTCACCATGGCGGTCTGGTCTGAGAGGAGAATATCTACATCAGAGGAGACATCACTGGATGGAAGAGGTACATATGTGGGGCTGTATGACCCTGTATGTTCTGTAACGCTGTATGTCATGTTTTCCAAGTATGTCTTTAAAGGGGTTGACCGCTTTTTTTCCGTACGAGCGCTGCCTTCTCTGCTCTGTTTACCTGCTCATCACTGCAAATGCTACGGCGAGCGGGTGAACAGAGCAGAGAAAGCAGCTCTCATATAAAACAGCTGATCGGCGGGGGTGCTGGGGGACCCTGCCGATCTGATATTGATGACCTATGCTGAGGATAGGTCATCAGTAGTAATAAGAGGAAAGCCCCTTTAACCGTAGGACTGGAGGGAAGGGGTTTAGTTGAGAATTTGGCATGGGGGGGCGTATAAATTTTTGAAAAGCTAGGTGCACCAGCGCTGAGTGAAGGGGGGCCCAAGCTGAACTCTTGCACCAGGGCCCATGAGCCTTTAGCTACGGCCCCTGGACAACCCCTTTACATCAAAGCCCTTGAGTGATTAAAAATGTCTTTTCTAAAAATCCATCTGTTCAGATAGTTAGAGATCAAACTCTGTTAATAGAGGAATATATCACCCCTCTTCTAGACTTCTTAAAGGGCATCTGTCAGCAGTTCTGTACCTATGACGCTTACATGTGCGCTCGGCAGCTGAGGACATCTGTGTTAGTTCCATGTTCATATGTGCTCGCATTGCTGAGAAAAATAATATTTTAATATATGCAAATTAGAGCAACGGGGGCGTTACCGTTACACCTAGAGGCTCAGCTCTCTCTGCAACTGCCGCACCCTCTGATCTTTGATTGAACGGGCCAGGCACTTAAAACATTATAACGCCTGGTCCTGTCAATCAAAGTGCAAAGGGCGCGGCAGCTGCAGAAAGAGCAGAGCCTCTAGGTGTAACGGTAACGCCCCCATTGCTCCAAGATGCTCATGTGCATATATTAAAACTTCATTTTTCTCAGCAATGCAGGCACATAGGACCATGGGACTAACACAGATGCCTTCAGCTGCCAGGAGCACATGTGACAGGTCGGCCAGTGTCATAGGGACAGAACTGCTGGTGCTGGTGGTAGAAAATCCACGGTAGGTAAATTCAAACTCTGTGCTAGGTCTGCGGGGGTGGAGCATGACTAAGGATTTAAAGAGCACCAATGGGAAAATTCATGTGTTATGCTCCGCCCCACAGGATATGCACTAGGTATAAGTGTTTCCTAAATTAGTGGGGTACAGCTTTCAATATTAAATCATTTCTTAGGATAATAATAATAATAATAATAATAATAATAATAAATACAATAATTACTATTATATCTAAAAATATTTTTATAGCATGATAATTCGTGTTGAATTCGATCCGAAGTTTAGGAAAAATTTGATTCTCTTCTATGACAGCTATTCATGCCCTATGACAAATAAAATGAACTTCTTAAAGTAACACACACAATTTTTAATGTAAAGGGGTTGGATAGGAGTCTCCCTTCCCCCTAAAGAGTAATACAAGTTTACTATACTTAAACTGCGGATGCTAATTAGATCCTGAAATACGGAGAACAAGTTCCTGTCATTCTCTACAGATGAGAAAAGGTTAAACCAATTCAAGCCTCACTAACCATTAAAAACACTTTTGCGTCTCTTTCCTCATTGGCAGATCTGTTACCGGCTCCACATTGCACTAAAAAAGCAGCGAAACTCTAATTAAAATCCCTAATTAGAGAAATGCAAGTGTGTGTAGGGGGGGGGGGGGGGAGAGAGGGGAGATATTTGTGTCTCCGCCAGTTTGGTCCCTTGCCAGGAACCCGGCTGCTGGGCTCCGCTCCGACTCCTGGGCTCACACGGCTGCTGATGCAAAGCAGGCGAAGTCTTATTTTAGAAGGATTTAGTCCCGTGTTGTTCCTGCTTTTATTTAATGATATCTGCAGCCATCGTACGGGCAATAGAAGGGACATGCTCATCGATAAAGAAAGGCGTCGACGGGGCCAAAAACCGCCAAGAAGGGCAGAATCCGATTTGATGTCAAACATTTCAGAGACTTGAAATCAAAGATGAGAAGGGTGAAAACATGAACCCTGCAGGAAAATTACCAAATCATCCTAAAAATATAGAAATCTGCACGTGTAGTAAATGTTAGTGTCAAATGCAGAGCTGCAGAAAGCTTTAACTGGACCTTTTCATTGGATTTTGTTACATTAAGTGTCAATTTAAAGTTTTCTGCAACTATGTATTTAATGCGTTACATGTCAAGGTAATGTTTGCTACATCTGTTTTTTGTGTAATAATGATAATGGCCTTAAAGGGGTTATGTCAAGATTAATGTAAAAGATGAAAATCGGATGGAAATCTCTTTCTAACAAAGCTAGAACCAGCCCAGTACCCCACATGGATCCATTCCACCCATTCATTGCTCCAATTGCTCTCTTACATGCTCTTCAAGATGAAAACTGAGCGGGTGTCCTTTCTGTCGCAGCTCTCTCCCTGTCACAGCTCAGGGGGCGTGTCCTGTCTGCTGCAGTTCTGTCCCTATCATAGACACAGCTCAGGAGGTGTGTCCTTCCTGCTGCAGCTCTCTTCCTATCAAAGTTGGGGGAGTGTCCTTTATGATACAGATATCTCCTCATCACAGCTCAGGATGTGTGTCCTTTCTGCTGAAGCTGTCTCACTATCACAGCTCAGTGGGTATGTCCTTTCATCTGCAGCTCTCTCCCTATCACAGCTCATGAGGTGTATTCATTCTGCTACAGCTCTCTCCCTATCGCAGCTTAGAGGGTTGTCCTCTCACAGCTCAAGCGGTGTGTCTGTAGTGCCCTAGAGCAAAGGTACTTTGGACCCTGTACATTTGTAGACATTTGCCCCTATTGCTATTATGCAAAGCCATGGTTTACGTACCTTATTGCACTGTGCAGGGTTAACTTGTACTGTGATTTATACTGTTGTGTGCACTTATACTGTTTCATATTGCTGAACTGCATTTATATGTTTATGGTTATATATCCTGTTTAATTACACTATTATTACACTATTGCTGCAATGAAATGTGGAAGGGGTTAATGCACAGCCAGCCAACTACCTTCTAATTATGCAAAGTTTTGGAGAGAAAAACAAATGCAGGAAGCGTCTGAATATCTGGTTTGTCTGAAGACTTATTTATGTCTGAAAAACCTGCTTAGTCCTTCCCATATACTTGCATTGAAACTCTATACAAGCCTATGACAGACTAAAATTGTAACAATGTTTCTGTTTAGGCTGTGCTTCTTCACTCCACCCCTCCCACTAGAAGGTTCTAGTTCAACTAGAAACTATATATAAGAAGAGCAGTCAGACCCTTAGTTGTCTGCAGATAGGGACCAGTGTCTAGTAGGAGAGACTCTTCCAGAATAAGATGCTGAGAACGAGATTCTGAGCCACCGACCCAGGAGACGGGAGAAGCCAGATCAGTGCACTGCCTCTATTGTTTTGCACTTGAGTTTCTACAATAAAGATGCACACTTGTTAACTGCAGACCCTGAGTCTCTGGACTTATTTTCCATTGGGGTGCACCATGTCTTACCATCCCTCAATAGTGTCTGGGGGACCCAGTGTAGAGTTGAGACCACCCCAAACCTGGCCACTGTATGCCCTTCCTGCTGCAGCTCAAGGGGTGTGTTCTTTGATCCAAGTTTCCCTAGAGATCATCTGATCGTCAGAAGTCCAACTGGGATAACATCAGGGGAAGGTGACCCCTTGAGGACAAATGGAGTATTACTGTCATGCCCGTGTGGGGGAGGAAGACACCACACCGGACGAAGAAGGAGAGGGAACAAGAAACAAGGCCTGAAAGCAAGGGAAGAAAGAAGGACACCACCTAGTCAAATCCCTAGTCACAGTCCTGACTGACTATCAGTATGAACAGACCCCAAAGGTAGGTGAGTTTATACGCAGGAGTACCTAGAGTCCTCACTCACACTATAATATCTTGGCGATAGTGACAGGTGATTCTGTTCCTCCAGAAAGGAAGGACGACCAGGAGTCTCCCTCAGGCCTACAACAAAGGGCAGGGGAAAAACAACACACAGATAAACCAAAACAAAATGCAAAAAGGGAAAGGAAACACTTAACTTTCCAGTAGCTATGGCAGCAACAGGAACTCAGCCGAGAACCAAACACCAGCAGACCACAGAAGCTATAAACCGCACAGCATTGTGGGAGAAGCAACTATAAATAAGGAAAATTAAATGACCACATAAGCAACACCTGGAGGTTAGAGGTGTGGCCAGTATCAGATACAAGATAGACACCTATTGATCCACAAGGAAACCTTTCAGATCAAGGCACGTGTTGCCAGTCTCACAGATCTTCTGTCACCCACTGTCGCGGGGACGTCCATATGTCTCGGTACGTCCGTGACAATTACACAGTCAGGACCAGATTGAGACCTAGAGGGCCTCCACTGCCCACCTTCCCTGCTGATCTTATGGTTATCCTATTCAGCCACAAAAAGGTGGCCAACTGGGGCTCTCACTTTTGAAGTTTAAAGGGTCACGGGCTTGACTGTCTCCATGACCCATAGAATTCAGTGGAGAGGACCATGTCCATGTGTGTCTTTCCACCTTTTCTGTACAGTATGTGGCTGCAATACTCAGGTTGGGTCTGGGTCCCAGATGTGGCATGGGCCCCTGCAGCACCCATCCAAATGAATAGACAACCATGTTGACACGGCCATGCCAAGTCCACCTAAGTGGATAGTAGTCTTTGCAGTGGCTGATTGAGGTAGGTTCCCTGGGTGGGGGGAAATCCCCTCTATGACATCTATAAGCTCTAGTAGGCGATATGTACAAGGTCCATCCTCATGTCTCCACCTTTTTAAATTTAGTTAAAGGTGTTTTCCCACAAAGGTGTGTGATGGTATCACTTGCTGATCGCTGGGGGTCCAACTGCTGGGACCCCCACCAATCCACTTAAATGACCACAAAACAACATCAGCCTCTGTCCTTTCATTCCTTTGGCTGGTGGGTGTCTCAAAAATCAGACCCCCACTCTCAGTGATGTCATGTCCACCCTCAGTGATGTCATACTTAACCTTTGCACCCCATGTACAGTATGATATCACGTTACTGGCACGGGTGACTCAGATTGTATTAAGTATATGACTGCATTAGGCCATTATAGATGTGATCTGTAACTCTCCCTCCCCTGCAAAAAAGAAAAATCGACATACAGCAGTGTTTCTTGTCTCTCGTCCATACAGAAGACACCATCCTGTATAATAGATAGAACCCTGCTGGCTTCTTGCCATCCTGAGTGTTGATGACATCACACGCCTTTAGATGAAAATCAATACCTTGTGCTTTCTAAGAAGACTGGATGCCTCACGGTATGGCGATGTGTCATTTCCCCGAAAGATGTCCGCCGTCATCGTATATTGGAGAACAGCTCCGAGGAAAATTATTTTACATTATACTGTGTTATATAATAATGTAATATCTGATACTATATTATGTTATACTATATTTTGTTATGCAATAATATTGTTACATTATATTATACTTTATTATATTATACTACATTATATTATACTATATTATGCTATATATAGTTATGTTATACTGCGCTATTTATATTCTGCAACATTTTATTATATTAAACTATTTTATGTTACACTGTATAATATTTTATACTACATTATATTCTACTATATTATTTTATACTATCTTATATTGTGCTATCCTATTATGCAACATTTTACTATGTTATATTATACTATACTACTTTATATTACACTTTATAATATATTATATACTACATTGTATTCTACTACAGGGAGTGCAGAATTATTAGGCAAGTTGTATTTTTGAGTATTAATTTTATTATTGAACAACAACCATGTTCTCAATGAACCCAAAAAACTCATTAATATCAAAGCTGAATATTTTTGGAAGTAGTTTTTAGTTTGTTTTTAGTTTTAGCTATTTTAGGGGGATATCTGTGTGTGCAGGTGACTATTACTGTGCATAATTATTAGGCAACTTAACAAAAAACAAATATATACCCATTTCAATTATTTATTTTTACCAGTGAAACCAATATAACATCTCAACATTCACAAATATACATTTCTGACATTCAAAAACAAAACAAAAACAAATCAGTGACCAATATAGCCACCTTTCTTTGCAAGGACACTCAAAAGCCTGCCATCCATGGATTCTGTCAGTGTTTTGATCTGTTCACCATCAACATTGCGTGCAGCAGCAACCACAGCCTCCCAGACACTGTTCAGAGAGGTGTACTGTTTTCCCTCCTTGTAAATCTCACATTTGATGATGGACCACAGGTCTCAATGGGGTTCAGATCAGGTGAACAAGGAGGCCATGTCATTAGATTTTCTTCTTTTATACCCTTTCTTGCCAGCCACGCTGTGGAGTACTTGGACGCGTGTGATGGAGCATTGTCCTGCATGAAAATCATGTTTTTCTTGAAGGATGCAGACTTCTTCCTGTACCACTGCTTGAAGAAGGTGTCTTCCAGAAACTGGCAGTAGGACTGGGAGTTGAGCTTGACTCCATCCTCAACCCGAAAAGGCCCCACAAGCTCATCTTTGATGATACCAGCCCAAACCAGTACTCCACCTCCACCTTGCTGGCGTCTGAGTCGGACTGGAGCTCTCTGCCCTTTACCAATCCAGCCACGGGCCCATCCATCTGGCCCATCAAGACTCACTCTCATTTCATCAGTCCATAAAACCTTAGAAAAATCAGTCTTGAGATATTTCTTGGCCCAGTCTTGACGTTTCAGCTTGTGTGTCTTGTTCAGTGGTGGTCGTCTTTCAGCCTTTCTTACCTTGGCCATGTCTTTGAGTATTGCACACCTTGTGCTTTTGGGCACTCCAGTGATGTTGCAGCTCTGAAATATGGCCAAACTGGTGGCAAGTGGCATCTTGGCAGCTGCACGCTTGACTTTTCTCAGTTCATGGGCAGTTATTTTGCGCCTTGGTTTTTCCACACGCTTCTTGCGACCCTGTTGACTATTTTGAATGAAACGCTTGATTGTTCGATGATCACGCTTCAGAAGCTTTGCAATTTTAAGAGTGCTGCATCCCTCTGCAAGATATCTCACTATTTTTGACTTTTCTGAGCCTGTCAAGTCCTTCTTTTGACCCATTTTGCCAAAGGAAAGGAAGTTGCCTAATAATTATGCACACCTAATATAGGGTGTTGATGTCATTAGACCACACCCCTTCTCATTACAGAGATGCACATCACCTAATATGCTTAATTGGTAGTAGGCTTTCGAGCCTATACAGCTTGGAGTAAGACAACATGCATAAAGAGGATGATGTGGTCAAAATACTCATTTGCCTAATAATTCTGCACGCAGTGTATATTATACTATATTATTTTATACTATGGTATTATAATTGACTGTAATATATTATGAATTCTCGGCATACCTAATTGACAGCAAGCAGAGATACTGAAATTGGTGAGGGATTGAAACATAAATGGAGGGATTTAATAATTTTGGGGGCTCAATGTCTGGGAACACAGATCAGTGCGGTTCTGTGAGGCTGGGCCGCCCCTGAGGATCCCGGTACCTTCCAATACATGAGGTTTGTCCTCCCGTCTGACCAGCCTTATTCTTCCATTATTGTTGTGCTGAACCGTTATACTACCGGCACAGCGGCCACAGCTTTATGGAGCGTGAAAAGCAGAAGCGAGATAAAACCGTTACTGCAGAGCGGAAATGTGGTTAGATGTAAAGCTAAAGATCCAAGTGGGACAAAATGTGATCGAGCCAGATGCTCTACACAGAGCCATCAGGGCCGTCTTTAACGCTGGGCAAAAGGGTCAGCTGCCTCGGGCCGAGTTGCTCTTAGGGGGCCCAAGGCAGCTGCCTCTTGAGCCCCTCTAGCCAGTGGTGCATCGTGGGGGGAGGGCGTTTCCCCGGTCGCAAAATTCCAGGGGGCGCTAGCAGGGCCGCACCGTCAATTAGGCAAAGTGAGGCAGGCAGCGAGGCCCTGGTGACAATGCCTTGTGGATGCTAGAGGTCAGAGGAGAATGGGCCGACTGATTCAAGCTGATAGAAGAGCAACGTTGGCTGAAATAACCACTCGTTACAACCGAGGTCTGCAGCAAAGCATTTGTGAAGCCACAACACGCACAACCTTGAGTTGGATGGGCTACAACAGCAGAAGACCCCACCGGGTACCACTCATCTCCACTACAAATAGGAAAAAGAGGCTACAATCTGCACGAGCTCACCAAAATTGGACTGTTGAAGACTGGAAAAATGTTGCCTGGTCTGATGAGTCTCGATTTCTGTTCAGACATTCAAATGGTAGAGTCCGAATTTGGGGTAAACAGAATGAGAACATGTACCCATCCTCTGATGGCTGCTTCCAGCAGGATAATGCCCCATGTCACAAAGCTCCAATCATTTCACATTGGTTTCTTGAACATGACAATGAGTTCACTGGACTAAAATGGCCCCACAGTCACCAGATCTCAACCCAATAGAGCATCTTTGGGATGTGGTGGAACGGGAGCTTCGTGCCCTGGATGAGCATCCCTCAAATCTCCATCAACTGCAAGACGCTATCCTATCAATATGGGCCAACATTTCTAAAGAATGCTATCAGCACCTTGTGGAATCAATGCCACGTAGAATTAAGGCAGTTCTGAAGGCAAAAGGGGGTCCAACACCGTATTAGTATGGGGGCACTAATAATTCTTTAGGTGAGTGTATATGGGGCATTTTATACTGGTACATTATGGGGGCACTAGGAAGAAGGGGGGAGAGGAGCACTATGGGGGCATTTACTGGGGGCATTATATAGGGGTATTTTATACTGGCACATTATAGGGGCACTATGGGGACATTAGCTCAACTGGGGGCATTAAAAGTGGGTATTTTTTGCACTGGCACATTATAAGGAGAATTATTACTACTGGGGGGCATTATGATGGGCTTTATTACTACTGGGGGTCTATGGGGAACATGATTACTAGTATGGGCACTATGGGAGCATTATTACTTCTGGGGCACAGTGGGGTTATGTTGGGGGCCCTGTAGGAGCACTATTACTACCATGTGTGCTCTAGCAGAGAATTATTCCTATTGGTTGGACTTTTGGGAGCACTATTACTGTGGGGGCACCTTGGCACAGTATCAGCTTACCACAATTATTTTTGGGGGACGTTATGTTTACACTATTAGTGTCAGGGGCACTATTTGCTGGGCGCAGTTATTTTAGGGCACTGTGTGCCAATAATTATTAAAGAGCACTATCTGCATGGTACTACTATTATCAGGCGGCTTATCTGTTTCTGCAGTATAGTATTGGGGAGCACAGCGGCACAGTATTGGGGGTGGTAGGATGATTTGTCCAGAAGATGGGAGGATGATGGAAAAGTAGTAAACTAAGATTTTGTTTGTCAAACTGCAGAGACGAGAAATGGCTGAAAAATGGTGTCTGGTCTGAAGGTCAGAAAGGAGAAGATGAGGAAAGAGAACATCTACATCAAAGAGGCGTCACTAGATGTAAGAGGTACGGGGCGCTGTATTACCCTGGATGTAAGAGGTATGGGGCGCTGTATTACCCTGGATGTAAGAGGTATGAGGCGCTGTATTACCCTGGATGTAAGAGGTATGGGGCGCTGTATTACCCTGGATGTAATAGGTATGGGGCTCTGTATTACCCTGGATGTAAGAGGTATGGGCGCTGTATTACCCTGGATGTAAGAGGTACGGGGCTCTGTATTACCCTGGATGTAAGAGGTATGTGCGCTGTATTACCCTGGATGTAAGAGGTATGAGGCGCTGTATTACCCTGTATGTAAGAGGTATGAGGCGCTGTATTACCCTGAATGTAAGAGGTATGAGGCGCTGTATTACCCTGGATGTAAGAGGTATGGGGCGCTGTATTACCCTGTATGTAAGAGGTATGAGGCTGTATTACCCTGGATGTAAGAGGTATGTGCGCTGTTTTACCCTGAATGTAAGAGGTATGAGGCGCTGTATTAACCTGGATGTAAGAGGTATGTGCGCTGTATTACCCTGAATGTAAGAGGTATGGGGCGCTGTATTACCCTGGATGTAAGAGGTATGAGGTGCTGTATAACCCTGGATGTAAGAGGTATGAGGCGCTGTATTACCCTGGATGTAAGAGGTATGAGGCGCTGTATTACCCTGAATGTAAGAGGTATGAGGCGCTGTATTACCCTGGATGTAAGAGGTATGTGCGCTGTATTACCCTGAATGTAAGAGGTATGAGGCGCTGTATTACCCTGGATGTAAGAGGTATGAGGCGCTGTATTACCCTGGATGTAAGAGGTAGGGGGCGCTGTATTACCCTGTATGTAAGAGGTATGAGCGCTGTTTTACCCTGAATGTAAGAGGTATGGGCGCTGTATTACCCTGGATGTAAGAGGTATGAGGCGCTGTATTACCCTGGATGTAAGAGGTATGTGCGCTGTATTACCCTGAATGTAAGAGGTATGGGGCTCTGTATTACCCTGAATGTAAGAGGTATGAGGCGCTGTATCACCCTGGATGTAAGAGGTATGAGGCGCTGTATTACCCTGGATGTAAGAGGTATGTGCGCTGTATTACCCTGAATGTAAGAGGTATGAGGCGCTGTATTACCCTGGATGTAAGAGGTATGAGGCACTGTATTACCCTGGATGTAAGAGGTATGAAGCGCTGTATTACCCTGGATGTAAGAGGTATGTGCGCTGTATTACCCTGGATGTAAGAGGTATGGGGCGCTGTATTACCCTGGATGTAAGAGGTATGTGCGCTGTATTACCCTGGATGTAAGAGGTATGAGGCCCTGTATTACCCTGGATGTAAGAGGTATGGGGCGCTGTATTACCCTGGATGTAAGAGGTATGGGGCGCTGTATTACCCTGTATGTAAGAGGTATGAGGCACTGTATCACCCTGGATGTAAGAGGTATGAGGCGCTGTATTACCCTGGATGTAAGAGGTATGAGGCGCTGTATTACCCTGGATGTAAGAGGTATGAGGCGCTGTATTACCCTGGATGTAAGAGGTATGGGGCGCTGTATTACCCTGGATGTAAGAGGTATGGGGCACTGTATTACCCTGGATGTAAGAGGTATGGGGCACTGTATTACCCTGGATGTAAGAGGTATGTGGTGCTGTATTACCCTGGATGTAAGAGGTATGAGGCGCTGTATTACCCTGGATGTAAGAGGTATGTGGTGCTGTATTACCCTGGATGTAAGAGGTATGTGGTGCTGTATTACCCTGGATGTAGGGGTGGATGGAGGGGTTAGTAGTACAGTACTATCTGCACATTGTATAAAAAAAAAAAGTAATCTGCAAAATACTATATATTTGTGTCAGAAGTTGTGCTTTTTAAATTTTTTGAATAATGATACAGCCATTGTATTTGATACTTTTGTGCTGATTCTTTTTTCTTCTCTATATTAAGGGACACTATAGTCACCAGAACCACAACAGCTAAATGTCTTAGTTCTGGTGATTGCATGCTAGGGTGTGGGAAGGCGGGATCCAGGGGACCCAAGTAAATTCTTGCCCAGGTTCCAATCAATATTAAAGACGGCCCTGAGAGCCATACTATGTAGTGTGCACCACACTTCAAGGTGTTTCCTCCCATATCTACCTGTCTGTCTTAGTCTATTAGTAGCAGCACACTGCTTTATGCACATAGACACACGCACACACTGGAAACATGAATAAATGTACATTGCATTACTGCTATACTTACTATATAAACATTAGTAGCTCTTTGCGCACATTTTTGTCGGGCCCGTCTACCAGTGACAAGATGGCTTCTAACAGATGGGACCCACATTATAAGACTTGCCTCTCCTGGGCTATTGGCCTACAGGGTAATGTATAATCCAGCTATATGATACTCTGATCAGAAACCTTGGGCTGGGATTGCCCTGTCCAAAAGGGGGTAGCCATTCCCCAAAATGTACAATGCAAAAAACAAAGTTGAATGCCACCTTGTTGCTGGTAGATGGGCCTAATGCAATTTTGATCAAAACTGTGCACAAAGAACTTCTAATTTTCATATAGTAAGCATAGCAGTAATGTAATCTATCTATCTCATATATATTTATCTATCTCATATCTCTCTATCTCATATCTATCTATCTATCCATGTATCTGGTCTGTGTCATGAATGGAATAGCTGCTGTACATTACCTGCAGTCAGGTAGACCGGTCATGCACATACGATATTTGTTGGCCAAGCATGCATGTGTTCCTCTCTGGGACAGTAGAGTAAGCTGCAGGATAATCTCCCAAGAACAAAAAGATCAGACATGCTGAAACCCATCTGCCTAATCCTTATCTCTTCCAGCACAGGTCACAGGGGAGAGTCAGAGTTCCTCATACTGTCGGCCAGTTCTGAGGAAGTCAGCAGGTTCACCCCACATACGTGTAGTGTACGTGTCCAGCTTTACACACGCAGAGCCTGCAATCTGTATAGCCTTCAGGAAATGGCAACCTCGGCTGCTGAGGATTTTTTATTTTTGGGGGACAATGACTTTTTTATTGTTCTGTGGCAGTAATTATTCCGGTGCCCCACTTCTGCTCCCTCCTCCCTGTTAATCCCTCGATACAATGTGTCTGCCGCTCGATGTGTTTCCAGCCGCCCCCTGTGGAACACATTGATGTCTGCGCAGAGAGACGCCGCTCAATATTCAGGGATGTTATAAACAGTTTCCTACACGAGAATCCCAGTGTGTCCCAGTGTCTACCAGGTGGTATGTGCAGCCGAGAGACGCTGATCTGAGCCCTTTATCTTGTGTTCACCCAGAAAACATATTTCCGTGGATTTATTTGTGCAGCAGAATGAACCTAAGGCTACTTTCACACTAGCGTTTAAGTTTTCCGGTATTGAGATCCGTCATAGGGGCCCAATACTGGGAAAAAAAAAAACGCTTCAGTTTTGTCCCCATTCATTGTCAATGGGGACAAAACTGAACTGAACGGAGCGCTCCAAATGCATTCTGTTCCGTTCTCATACCGGAGAGCAAACCGCAACATGTTGTATTTGGCTTTCCATCCTGTGGCAGAGAAAACGGATCCGTCCCCATTGACTTGCATTGGGGGTCATGCGGGATCCGTTTTCTCTGCCCCAATAGAAAACAGATTCGACCCCCATTGACTTTCAGTGGAGTTCATGACGGATCTGTCTTGCCTATGTTACAGATAATACAACCGGATCCGTTCATAGCGGACGCAGATGGTTATATTATCTGTAACGGAAGCGTTTTCGCTGAACCCTGCCGGATCCAGTAAAAACACTAGTGTGAAAGTAGCCTAATCTAGAAATACAATTCATTATTTTTGGAGACTGTAGCAAATCCAGAGCTACTGTAGCTTTCCTTACACAGATTATTGTTTGTAACAGTGTAGGGAAGATTCCTCAGAAAGGAAACTTCTTTATGCTACTGATAATTTACCCTTATGATTGGCAGTTACCAATGTGTTGTCCTCTTTGTCATTGGCCATGGTTTAGTTGTTTGACTCCAGTCGTGTTGAGCGGCACATGCAATATTTGAATTTGCAATATTTCGCAATTTTTTTTTGAATATCCACCATAAATTCACGATTGTAAAAATCAGCTATGTAATTATATGCACGTATTGCGGGCGCAATTTCATTACCTTTAAGAACAATCACACAAAGGCTATATGAGAAAAGCCAGGTATGTGCAAGCCAACAACCTATCTATGAGATAGGTACAGTCAGCATACCTTACAATGGCAGCCTTGTGCAGTATGAGACATACAAGACCAGCTCTCTATCCAAAAGGAGAAAGCTAGCGACCCTCAAAGTTGCTTGATTTGAGTTGGATGGCTTGGGGGACCTGCGCCCCTAGATCATTATCATTAGGGTGACAAAAATAGAATATTATTTTTTTTTGGGATGCCAGTTAACTCTTCTCTCACTGTTTAGGAGGGCTGCATAAAGATTTTCAGTTTTCTAATTGTCCTAACATTATATTCAATAATAACCTTTCTATACTGTTTTGTCATGTAGACTCATTTGCATAAACTTGGGCATATTGGAAAGACATGCAAATTAGCAGAATCTGCCTTGTTTTTCAGCTGAAACACTATTTCACAGAGTCCCTCCAACTATAACAGGATACCTCCAACTATTACAGAGCACTTCCAACTTTCACAGGACTCCATCAGCTATCACAGATATCTTCCTATTATCACAGGACTCCTCTAACTATAACAGGACTCCTCCAACTATCACAGAGATCTTCCTATTATCACAGCACTCCTCTAACTATAACAGGACTCCTCCAACTATCATAGGACTCCTTCAGCTGTCACAGAGATCTACCTACTATCACAAGGCTCCTCTATCACAGGACTCATCCAACTATCATAAGACTCTTTCAACTATCACAGGAATCCTCCAACTATCCCTTGGCTCTTCCAATTATCGCCAATCTCATCCAACTATCAGAGGTCTTCTCCAACTATTCCATGGTCCCATCAACTTTTGAAGAGCAACTCCAACTATCATATTGTCCCTCCAACTATCACAGCTCCCTAACTATAACAGGGTCCTTTCAACTATTGCAGAACTCCTAGAACTATTATGGCAGGGTTCCTACTCTTATGTGTCCTTATGGCTCCAGAACTAACTGTTGTAACCTCGTCCTCTGTGCCCCGTCCTGTTCAGAAAAGCGCGATAGCTCCGCCATTGCCCCGAGGATGCTGGAAGAGTGTATTGACATCAGTCTGTATTTCAGTAATAGGTATACACCAGGGAACTACTCTTAATGTAAGTCCGGAGACGTGTGTGTAGGTTGACTATAGGTGAACCCAAGCGTTAACAAGCCGCAGTGTAACCTGAGTCACGGCGGGATATGAGACGTGACCGTCATCTGAAGAGATTTGTTTTCCTTCCGTAATTGTAACGATTGACAGATCAATACCATTGAGCGTCCAGAACCTCAGGGCTTCCTACAGGCACCATGTCCGCTCCTCTTAACTATGCCGAGGAACTGCTGCTCATGAACTGGTTTTCTTTTGAGAAGTACAAATCCCCTCTTAACTCCAGCTGCTGAAGCTGAAAGGGGTGCTGTGAGATTAGAACAACATGGCTGCTTCCTTCCAGAGACAGCGCCACTCTTCTCCCGTGTCAGTACTGCAGCTCAGCCCCATGCATTTCAATAGTGAGGTGCAGACAGACACATCCCATGGATAAAGCACTTTGTTTTGCAATATTTTACTTTAAAAAAATATATATCTTTATTTGGAAACCATCAATAAGTAGGTCACCGCCTGTTGACTGATCTTTCAATGAGTTTATTTAATATACAAACATCCATCTACTTATACAGTTGCAAGAAAAAGTATGTGAACCCTTTGGAATGATATGGATTTCTGCACAAATTGGTCATAAAATGTGATCTGATCTTCATCTAAGTCACAACAATAGTCAATCACAGTCGGCTTAAAGTAATAACACAAATAATTAAATGTTACCATGTTTTTATTGAACACACCATGTAAACATTCACAGTGCAGGTGGAGAAAGTATGTGAACCCTTGGATTTAATAACTGGTTGAACCTCCTTTGGCAGCAATAACTTCCACCAAACGTTTCCTGTAGTTGCAGATCAGACGTGCACAACGGTCAGGAGTAATTCTTCACCATTCCTCTTTACAGAACTGTTTCAGTTCAGTAATATTCTTGGGATGTCTGGTGTGAATCGCTTTCTTGATGTCATGCCACAGCATCTCAATCGGGTTGAGGTCAGGACTCTGACTGGGCCACTCCAGAAGGCGGATTTTCTTCTGTTTAAGCCGTTCTGTTGTGGAATTACTTCTATGCTTTGCGTCATTGTCCTGTTGCAACACCCATCTTCTGTTGAGCTTCAGCTGGTGGACAGATGGCCTTAAGTTCTCCTGCAAAATGTCTTGATAAACTTGTGAATTCATTTTTTCTTCAATGATAGCAATCCGTCCAGGCCCTGACGCAGCAAAGCAGCCCCAAACCATGACGCCCCCACCACCATACTTCACAGTTGGGATGAGGTTTTGATGTTGGTGTGCTGTGCCTCTTTTTCTCCACTCATAGTGTTGTGCGTTTCTTCCAAACAACTCCACTTTGGTTTCATCTGTCCACAGAATATTTTGCCAGTACTGCTGTGGAACATCCAGGTGCTCTTATGCAAACTGTAAACGTGCAGCAATGTTTTTTTTGGACAGCAGTGGCTTCCTCTGTGGTATCCTCCCATGAAATCCATTCTTGTTTAGGGTTTTACGTATCGTAGATTCGCTAACAGGGATGTTAGCATATGCCAGAGACTTTTGTAAGTCTTTAGCTGACACTCTAGGATTCTTCTTCACCTCATTGAGCAGTCTGCGCTGTGCTCTTGCAGTCATCTTTACAGGACAGCCACTCCTAAGGAGAGTAGCAGCAGTGCTGAACTTTCTCCATTTATAGACAATTTGTCTTACCGTGGACTGATGAACATCAAGGCTTTTGGAGATACTTTTATAACCCTTTCCAGCTTTATGCAAGTCAACAATTCTTAATCGTAGGTCTTCTGAGAGCTCTTTTGTGCGAGGCATCATTCACATCAGGCAACGCTTCTTGTGAAAAGCAAACCCAGAACTGGTGTGTGTTTTTTATAGGGCAGGGCAGCTGTAACCAACACCTCCAATCTCATCTCATTGATCGGACTCCAGTTGGCTGACACCTCACTCCAATTATCTCTTGGAGATGTCGTTAGTCTAGGGGTTCGCATACTTTTTCCACCTGCACTGTGAATGTTTACATGGTGTGTTCAATAAAAACAGGGTAACATTTAACTCTTTGTGTGTTATTAGTTTAAGCCGACTGTGATTGTCTATTGTTGTGACTTAGATGAAGATCAGATCACATTTTATGACCAATTTGTGCAGAAATCCATATCATTCCAAAGGGTTCACATACTTTTTCTTGCAACTGTATATGCTTTCATGAGATGCCCTGTAGAAGGTTTTTTATGAATTCATCACATTCCGGACACGATTATGCACTCAAAATGCTTAAGCCAAAAAATCAGGTCAGTCAGTAGCAACTTGTTGACTGTTTCCAGGAAGCAAGTATTCAAAATGTAGCCAATGTAAATTGAAAGAAGAGCTGCACTTGATAACAAGTGAAACAACATAGCTATGGCCAAAGAGTGGTCAGTGGCGGAGATTCTTTAGATTGTAAGCTCTTGTGATTTCTTGGGCGTCCATTGTCTTCATTACTCCTAGCTCTTATAAGGAATGGGATTTGTAGGCTCCGTGGTAATGCAGTTCACTCTCAACTTTGCCATAAAGCACAATGAATTTTAGTTACTCCCTTGAGCTGAGGATATAAGTTTGGAAGGAATTTTCTTAAAGAGGTACTCCATCTTAAAAGGATATTTCCATGTGGACATTTATGGCACGTCGATAGTATAGACCATTGAAGTCCGATAGGTGCAGGTCCCAATAATTGGATCTGCTTCTATCTCAAGAACGAAGAGCAAGATACACATCTCCATTCAGTGCCATGGGACTTCCAAAAATAGATGAGCAGGGGTTAGAAAAAATGTCCGTTATTTCCCCCCTTTTTAAAAAAAAACCTGCACCACCCCTGTGTACAGGTTGTGTGTGGTACTGCAGCTCAGCCTCATAGTTCGCCTTCGTCCCTCAGTATCCAGCGTTATCCCCTGATTTCTTCCTTTGCTGTCTGTCGGGAAGGCAGGCTGTCACTGATGGATGCATCTGTTGCTGCTCTACCAGCGAAAAGGCCTGCGCCATAAAGATAATTCAGAAATAATATTTCTAAGGCGAGCTCCGAATGAGGGGTCATGTCTAATCAATTATCTCCTCGTTAGGCTGAGTCTACAGAGGCTTCGTGCGGAGCTGTCAGGCCGGTACAGTCGCTCTGTCACTACAAGCCGCAGCTGCTCGTCACCTGCACAATGTCCCCACAATGAATGGGCTTGTAATTCCTCCCCCGATGCTTCATAAATTGATATAATGGCAACACGGGGGACACATGCTCCTCATCAGTGTGATTGGTGGCAGTCTTTACAACCCCTTCCTGGCCCTGAGAACCCGTGGCTGTAGTCTCGATGAATACACCCTAAATTAGTAAATGTGGTTCTCATCATGTTGCCAATAACGCCCCATTATCCCCAGTATTGGCGGGATTTAACCTTATTAACCATGACATACTGCCTGGTAGGGTTGATCCTGCTGATTAAAATGACACCTGTCTTGTGAAAATCAGTTGTGGCGTTCCCGAGAAAAAAGACTTCTAATGAGGGCTTCAGGGCACTGAGGGGCGGGGCCTGACTCCTCAGTGCACCTTAGCTTTCTATTACTGGACACGCCCCTCAGTAGACTGAAGCCATTATTGCCATATGGAATAAAAGTCTGTTTTCTCATGAATGCCACATCTGATTTTCACAAGACAGGTATCATTTGAATCAGCAGGATCAAGCCTAACAGATAGTATACCTGGTTTAATGGGATTGATCATTCTGATAGATGCACTTTAACACAATATGATGTAGATACATATCCTTGGATTGCATGTCCCTATGTGCTCAACAGTTGGCGCCCTGATAAACTTCTAATTCCGTCCCTTTAACCATCATTGGCGCCCCACAACGCAAGTGCAATCTGCTGATAGCTTTTCATTAAAGGCCTCCAGGGCTGCTCAAGGCATGTGTCTATTATAGTTCTTGTAATGCGATAGTGAAAAAAAAAATGCTTGGACCATAATATTTTTCTAATGCTAATTTTTTAAAATTTCATTTTTTTCCATACATGACTGTGGTGGCCATGTTTCCTGAGATGCTTTACAGCAGCCGCATGGACAATATGCCACAATGGACAGGAGATGTTCAAGAGAATGTTGGGTGCATGCTCTGTGACCTATACAGAGGTTATAGTGCAGGGAGGGGGAGTAGATGAGCTGTGACATCACCTACTGTGAATGTTTGATCCTGTGTTATCTATTTAGAGGTGTTGCCTGGCACTGTAATCCTGCCTGTGATGATAATGAGATGACTGATGAGAAATGATCTCTACAGAACAGGAGGTGTCAGCCTATTATGAAGCTTAGTTTAGTAGTGTGCAGGGAGGTAGAGTCAATAAGATGTGACATCACCAATTGTGAATAGTGGATGCTATGTTATCTATATAGAGGTGCTACCTTTATTGTAATCCTGCCTGGGATGGGAATAAGATGATGATCGCACACAGAATAGGAAGTGTCAGTTTAGGAGGCTCAGTAGTCATTTTGCAGTGAGGAGGAGGAATCTTAGCTGTGATTGTAATCCTGTCTGAGATGATAACGATATGACTGCTGATAACTAATCGCTACAGAATAGGAGTAGTAAGCCTGTCATTGTAATCCTGCCTGTAGTGATAATGAGATGACTGCAAAGAACTGATCTCTACAGAAACAGAAACTGTCAGCTTTTTCTAAGATTCAGTATGAAAACGACATTTCAAGATTTAAAAAAATATATATATAATGACAAAGCCAATTAAAAAAATAACCAAAAATGTCAAAAATATATTTGTACTACAAAAACTTGATTTAAACAAAAGTTAATTGTCTCGTTGTCTAATGTACCAGAGTGGGGCACCTTGAACACACCATACAGGGCATCTAGATTTTTTATTTTTTTATTTTCATATAGGGACTTGTAGCTTTCTTGGAGAAGTGAAGGGCAATTCCAATTTTGGCTACATTGTTTATTCGACACAGTGTTTATTAATAAAGGGGGTCCTTGTGCAGGGTACATTATAAGGTTGCTATGATCAATATATAGGATGTCCTGTCTCCTGGGGCCTAATTATAAGTAGCTCTTGAAATATATGCTGTTGAATAAAAAAATGTATGTACATTACATTTTCCTCTTTGGCAGTGCCCCCTCCTGTTTCTCCTGTGGCAGAAATTGCAGTCCACCTTCTCCTGCATTCAGTGGTGGACACACATGCTCAGTAGCTTCCTCCTCTCAGTTCTGATCTCATACTGTGGTGGAGCGGCCCAGACACCTTTCACTCATTTGTCCCTAGCTCTATTTTTGTAGAAATGTATAGCTATATCTCCCTCTAGAGGGTGGAGAAGGAAATTCAGTGTGTGTGGGGCGGCATTGCATACCATAGTGCTACGGTTTAACAAGAGCTGACAGCAGTGCACTCCTGGGATGAGCTGCTACCTGCCCACCGGAAAGTGAAGAGACCAGAGCTGCAGAGAGTTGAGTAAAGAAGCTAAAAAGAGTAAAAATGACACTGGAGAGCAGGGATTTTTTGCATTGATACTATTATAATCATGGGGTGCATTAGTCCAGATATTTTTTCATGGGGACAGCCCCCTTAAGGGGACTGTAGGATCTGTTATTCTCTGTAGTATGGTCTCATTTTCTCCACTTGACACCAGTGGTGAGATCTTCTCCGGCTCGGAACACAGAGTCACAATTTACTGACGGGAAATGTTAGTAAATTAAAATCATAACAAGTTTCTGAACATTATAACCAGACTCATCCCGACCCCGGCTTTACGACGAGACACCATTGTATCGGTACACCGGCCATTAGAACATGTCAGAGCCATTTAAGTGATCACCCCCCTGACCTTCCATCTGCAAGCAAGCCATTATATTGTGTAACTGTACGGTATTATAATGATCCGCTGCTTGTGCCGTCCTCTCTGGTAAACTGCTTAGGGAGAGAACTCGTAGTTCAGGAGTCCCGCAACTCTGTTTCTGTTTTGTGTCAACAAAAGTATGATTTTTTTAATAGTCTTTTTGACATCACACAGTCATCATCAAACTCGTCATGCAGTAATCACCATATGGATATCATCATACAGCTATTTCCGTATAGTCATCACACTGTCATCATCATATGGCCACCATCAGTCGTCACCATACAATATTCACTATATGACCATCATCATATAGCCATCATCGCATGGCCATTATCATAATTACGATACAGTAATCAGTAAATAATCATCATCATACAGCTGTCAACATAAAATAATCTCATATAGTTATCGCGCTGTTACCACCAGGCATCATCATACAATATTCACTATATGGCCATCATCATACAGCCATCAACGTAAAGTCATCTCATGCAATTATCACACAGTTGCCACCATATGGTCTTCATCATACAGTCAACACTCTATAGTCATCATCACCATACAATCATCACACAGTCACCACAATATGGTCGTCATCATACAGTCATCACCATCTAATCAGTATCATGTAATGCTCATCGTCACAGTCTTCATCGTGCTTTCATGATCATACAGTCATCACCAGCTGGAAAACCTGACAGACTGAAGCTCAGAGAGATTCTTGGAATCCCGTTCTTTCTGACTCCATACTGTACTGTGAAGAACCTCTGACCCGCGGCCGATGACTACACTACAGGACAGTCCTACATCCTAGTCATGGTCCCACCACAAGAAGTCTCCCTGCCATCATTATTCCTATGGGTATAAAGTGTTAATGTCTTAATATGGCCGGCGGCCTGTCAATCACGACTGACTACAATGAGAGAGCTGAATCGTTTTCCTTGGGGTCTTGATGTCGTCCTGTAATGAGAATGTCATTGAGACTCAAGCAGGGACTAAGGGACTATTTCTACTTTTGCAAATATACTGGAAAAGGAGCAACGCCTTTCCTCATCCATCTTCTGCTGCAGTCACTCAGATAACCTTTCTGCAATACAAATTGAGAAATAGCTTAACATATGTAATCTTTATTAAATATGTTCTACTGAAGCTGAATTACATTCTATAGTACACTCCAGAGCTGTGCTCACTATAATGTACATAAATTGCATTACCTATCCTGTACTGATCCTGAGTTACATCCTGTATTATCCTCCAGAGCTGCACTCACTATTCTGCTGGTGCAGTCACTGTGTACATACATTACTTATCCTGAACTGATCCTGAGTTACATCCTGTATTATACTCCAGAGCTGCACTCACTATTCTGCTGGTGGAGTCACCGTGTACATACATCACTTATCCTGTACTGATCCTGAGTTACATCCTGTATTATACTGCAGAGCTGCACTCACTATTCTGCTGGTGCAGTCACTGTGTACATACATTACTTATCCTGTACTGATCCTGGGTTACATCCTGTATTATACTCCAGAGCTGCACTCACTATTCTGCTGGTGCAGTCACTGTGTACATACATTACTTATCCTGTACTGATCCTGAGTTACATCCTGTATTATACTCCAGAGCTGCACTCACTATTCTGCTGGAGCAGTCACTGTATGAATACATTACATTACTTATCCTGTACTGATCCTGAGTTACATCCTGTATTATACTCCAGAGCTGCACTCACTATTCTGCTGGTGCAGTCACTGTGTACATACATTACTTATCCTGAGTTGCATCCTGTATTAAACTCCAGAGCTGCACTCACTATTCTGCTGGTGCAGTCACTGTGTACATACATTACTTACCCTGTACTGATCCTGAGTTACATCCTGTATTATCCTCCAGAGCTGCACTCACTCTTCTGCTGGTGCAGTCACTGTGTACATACATTACTTACCCTGTACTGATCCTGAGTTACATCCTGTATTATACTCCAGAGCTGCACTCACTATTCTTCTGGTGCAGTCACTGTGTACATACATTACTTATCCTGTACTGATCCTGAGTTACATCCTGTATTATACTCTAGAGCTGCTATCACTATTCTGCTAGTGCAGTCATTGTGTACATACATTACTTATCCTGTACTGATCCTGAGTTACATCCTGTATTATACTCCAGAGCTGCACTCACTATTCTGCTGGTGCAGTCACTGTGTACATACATTACTTATCCTGTACTGATCCTGAGTTACATCCTGTATTATACTCCAGAGCTGCACTCACTATTCTGCTGGTGGAGTCACTGTGTACATACATTACTTATCCTGTACTGATCCTGAGTTACAGCCTGTATTATACTCCAGAGCTGCACTCACTATTCTGCTGGTGCAGTCACTGTGTACATACATTACTTACCCTGTACTGATCCTGAGTTACATCCTGTATTATACTCCAGAGCTGCACTCACTATTCTGCTGGTGCAGTCACTGTGTACATACATTACTTATCCTGTACTGATCCTGAGTTACATCCTGTATTATACTCCAGAGCTGCACTCACTATTCTGCTGGTGGAGTCACTGTGTACATACATTACTTATCCTGTACTGATCCTGAGTTACAGCCTGTATTATACTCCAGAGCTGCACTCACTATTCTGCTGGTGCAGTCACTGTGTACATACATTACTTACCCTGTACTGATCCTGAGTTACATCCTGTATTATACTCCAGAGCTGCACTCACTATTCTGCTGGTGCAGTCACTGTGTACATACATTACATTACTTATCCTCAGTTATATCCTGTATTATACTCCAGAGCTGAACTTACTATTCTGCTGGTGCAGTCACTGTGTACATACATTACTTATCCTGTACTGATCCTGAGTTACATCCTGTATTATACTCCAGAGCTGCACTCACTATTCTCCTGGTGCAGTCACTGTGTACATACATTACTTATCCTGTACTGATCCTGAGTTACATCCTGTATTACACTCCAGAGCTGAACTCACTATTCTGCTGGTGCAGTTACTGTTTACATACCAGGGGCATTGCTAGGTTAAAACATTCGGGGCCTTGGCCCCTAATGTTTTGTCCCAGGCCCCGAATGTACTGCCTGCCAGATAGATCCAACTGTATTGCCATCCTCAGAAAGGCAATACAATTGAATCTAATGCCCTGCAAGAGCTGAAGGACCTGTAATGACCTCACAGGTCATGTGATCAGTTCTAAATGCAGTAGCTGAAAAGGACCTGCGATGATGTCACCATCATGTGACCAGTGCAGGAGAGGAGTGGACAGCTCAGCAGTGAAGAGAATTCCTGGGAAGAAGCTGTGGTGATGTCTGCTACATGAGGAGAGGTAAGTGAAGGGAGAGGCAGAGCAATGCTGGGAGTTGTAGTTATTTAACTGGGACTGTATGTTAGGGCTGAAGAGAGGGAAGTTATTTACATGGGACAGTGGGGTGGAGTGATGTTATTTACATGGGACTGAAAGTTGAGGGGGTGATATTATTTACATGGGAATGCATGTTGGAGGTGGCTGGGGCAGGGTGATGTTATTTACATGGGACCATATGTTGGAGGCAGCTGTGGGAGGGAGTAATATTATTTACATGGGACTGATTGTTGAGGGTTAATGTTATTTAAATGGGACTGCATGTTGGAGGTGGCTGGGGAGAGAGTGATTTTATTTACATGGGACTGTATGTTGAAGGTGTCTGGCGGAGTGATGTTATTTACATGGGACAGAATATTAAGGGGGTGATGGGACTGTATGTTGACGGTGGCTGGGGAGGCGGTGATGTTCTTTACACAGGACTGTATGTTAAAGGCGGCCGGGGAGGAGGTGATGTTATTAACGTGGGACTGTATATTGGAGGGGGCTGGAGAGATGGTGTGATGGTATTTACATGGGACTCTATGGCGGAGGGAGAGAAATTATGTTATTTACATGGGACTGTATGGTGGAGGGGCGGAGGAATTATAATTTCTGAGGACACTAAACTGAGGACTATAAATACTGGAGGCTCTTCAGGGCGAGCATTATAACAGTAGGGGACAATATAAATACTAGGGGCACTTCAGGGTGAGCATTATAACAGTAGGGGACAATATAAATACTGGGGGCACTTCAGGGTGAGCATTATAACAGTAGGGGCATTATAACAGTAGGGGACAATATAAATACTGGGGGCACTTCAGGGTGAGCATTATAACAGTAGGGGGGCGATATAAATACTGGGGCACTTTAGGGTGAGCATTATAACAGTAGGGGACAATATAAATACTGGGGGCACTTCAGGGTGAGCATTATAACAGTAGGGGGGCGATATAAATACTGGGGCACTTCAGGGTGAGCATTATAACAGTAGGGGGCATTATAACCAGTGGCGCACCTACAGGGGGAGGTCCAGCGGGTCTGGACCCCCCCTAGAACAACCAGCCAATTATTATTTTTTTATCCTTCAGGGCCGCACCGCCAATCACCACAGGCGGCGCGGCCCTGGATGTAATTGCGGCAGCGGTGGGGGGGCCGGGGGGGGGGGCAGTAGGAGATGAGCGCTCATCTCCATATTCATCCTGTGCTGCGGCAGGGGGGGGAAAGGCGTGTCCCTCCCCTGTTCTTCTGATAGGCCTGCATCATCGCGCCGCCTGAGCCGGGCAGCACACAGCAGGGACACAGGCCGGAAGAGCCCTGCTTCACATCGCTGCTGATGGAGGTAAGTATCAGTTTTTTTTGGGGGGGGGGGGGTTTTGGGTTTTTTTTTTTGGAGGGGGGGAGCTGGCACTATGGGGGCATCTGACAATTTTTACAGCCCAATTTTTTTTGGGGGTGGCACTCTGGGTTTATTTCTTACTGGCACATATAGGGGAGAGCAGCACTATGGGGGAGTGGAGCACTATTAGGGCATTTTTTACTGGCACATTATGGGGGGGCACCATGGGGGAGAGGAGCACTATAGGGGAATTTGGGGAGTCTAAAGGGGCTTTTTTTTATTGACACATTATGGGGGGCACTATAGGGGAGAATGGCACTATGTGGCATCTGGTGGCACTATGGGAGCATTATTTGGGGGCACTATGGGGAAGTGGGGGCTCTAAAGGGGCCTTTATTCTTATTGGCACATTATGGGGGGCATTATGGCATCTGGTGGCACTAAGGGGGCATTTTTTACTGGCACATTATGGGGGACACTATGGGGAAGGGGGAGAGGAGCACTATGAGGGCATTTACTGGGGCACTATATAGGGGTATTTTATACTGGCATACATTATGGGGACATTAGCTCAACTCCGGGCACTAAGCGGGGGTATTTCATGTACTGTCATATTATAGGGAGAATTATTACTACTAGGGGGTATTATGCGGAGCTTTACTACTACTGGGGGGCTATGAGGAACATGATTACTAGGGCACTATAGGGGCATTATTACTACTAAGTGTGTTCTGGCAGAGAATTATTTCTATTGGTAGGATTTTGGGGAGCCCTGTTACTTTGGGGGGCACCCTGGCACAGTATCGGCTTAGCACAATTATTTTTGGGGGACATTATCTTTATACTATTAGTGTCTGGGCGCAGTTATTTTTAGAGCACTGTGTGCCAATAATTGTTGAAGGGGGCACTATCTGTGTGGTAGTAGTATTTTCAGGGGGACTGTTTCTGCAGTATAGTATTGGGGGCACAGCGGGCACAGTATTGGGGGCACTATCTGTGTGGTACTAGTATAGTATTGGGGGTGACAGGAAAGGGTGTTCAGAAGATGTGAAGATGATGGAAATGTGGGAAACTAATGTCTGTTTGTTAATCTCTGCAGAGACGGGAGATGGCTGAAGAATCATCATGGCGGTCTGGTCTGAATGGAGAAGATGAGGAAAGAGAACGTCTACAACAAAGGTGACATCACTGAATGTAAGAGGTAGGGGGCGCTATGTAGGAGAGGAGATGCTCCGGCTCCTCCCCCCTTGCCATTTGCAGAAGGAGGATTCAGAGCTGGGTGAGGACGACGAAAGGGGGCAGCAGGCCACGGGCGGGTGGCAGATGGTGGGGGGAACCACAGGCCTTGAGCAGGATCTGGGGAGGGAGGAGAGCGGAGGAGCTTCCTGGCTGTAGCTTGTTGTATAAGCAGGCAGTGCAGCCAGGACAGACCCCCCCTCTCCATATGATGTGTAGAGACCGGCCGCAACTATAGAATGTCAGCTGTACAGTGTTTGCTGGGAGTGGCCTATTATATGTAGGAGGGGCTTGTAATAATGGGCGCGCCGCATTCTTCTATTCCTACAGAGCTTTTAGAATCGCCAAGTAAAATAATCAGCGCAACACAGTACGCCCCCCCTGCATTTTTAAATATAAAGGGGGCTTTGAAAAATGGGCAGGCAAAAGAATTGACACAGCACACTACACGTGCCACATTTTTTTGCCTTTCGGACCCCCCCTAGACAAAATTCCTGGGTGCTCGCCTGATTATAAATACTAGGGGCACTGGGGGGCATTTCAAATCCAGGAGACATTATAGGCGTTCTTATTACTACTGGGGGCTCTATAGGAGGGACTTATAGATATGCATTATTTCTACTAAGAGCACTATGGGGGCCTTATTACTACTGAGGGGTCTGTAAAGAGCTTTATTGTATGTATTCTAGAAGGGAATTACTATTGGTGGGACTATGAGGAGTACTATTACTATGGGGGCCACTCATTTTTATTCAGGATAGTATTTGGAGGTACAGAAAAGTGAGGAAGCTAAGATGTCTGTGTGTCACACTCTGTAGAGACGAGGCGGCTGAGAGAAATCCAGACTTAATAGAGAAGATGATAACAGAGAAGATCTACATCAGAGGAGACGTCACCTGGGAGGCCCTGGATGTGAGAGGTATAGCAAGTACAGTAAAATGTCTTCAGTGCTAGTGTTTGCAGGGGAGGGGGGGGGGGGGGACAGTTGGTCGACTTAAAGAATTGGGCCATATGCATTTGGGCTTGGGCCCCAGAACTTTTGAGACCCTAGCCCCTGTTACATACATTACATTACTTATACTGACCAGGGGTGTAACTAAAGGCTCATGGGCCTTGATACAAGAATTCAGCTTGGGGCAGCCTTTCTGCAGTTTAAGGTAAAAATTGAAATGGTAACACACACCCCCCCCCCCATGCCAAATTTTCAATCTACCCCCTTCCCTCCCTCTCTACTATTAAAGAAATACTTGGAAAACATTACATATAGCACTACCAAACATGCAGGGTTATACGGCACCAAATACCTCTTACATCCAGTGACATAGACATTCTCGTTCCCCATCTTCATTCAGACCAGACCACCATGATGATTTCTTTCAGCCATCTCTTGTCTCTATAGAGTTTTGACAAATAGACATCTTAGTTTCCTACTTTTCCATCATCCTCCCACCTTCTCGACACCCCAATACTGAGGCCTATGTGCTCCCCAATACTATACTGCAGAAACAGATAATCCCCCTGAGAATACTACAGTAGTACCACACAAATAGTGCCCCTTTATTAAATATTGGCACACATTGCTCTAAAAAATAACTGTGCCCAGCAAACTTCCAGGTTTCACCAGGGTGCAGACACACCTTAGGATCCAAGCTTTTAGTCTACAAGCTATTCTCTTGGGAGCTGGACATCCATAATATGCCAGAAAATAGTGCCCCTGACACTAATAGTGTAAACATAATGTCCCCCAAAAAGAATTGTGCTAAGCTCATACTGTACCAGGGTAGTCCCCACAGTAATAGTGCTCCCCAAAGTCACACCAATGGAAATGATTATTTGCCACAGTGCACTTAGTGTTAACAGTGCCCCCATTGTGCCCATACTAGTGATAATGTTCCCCGTAGACCCCCAGTAGTAATAATTCCCCTTATAATCTGTGCCAGTACAAAAATTCCACCTTATAATGTGTGCCAGTACAACAAAAACCCTTATAATGTGTGCCAGTAAAAAAAATACCTTACCTTTTAGATCAGACCCCATATCAGATCTTCAGATGAGACTCCATATCAGATCCTCAGATCAGACCCCCATATTAGATCCTCAAATCAAACCGCCATATCAGATCCTCAAATCAGACCCCCATATCAGATATCAGATCAGACACCGTCATTAGACCTCAGATCAGACCTCCGTATCAGATCTTAAGACCCCCATATCAGATCCTCGGAACCCCATATCAGACCTTATTTGAGATCAAACCCTCTTTGGACCTCAATGTCAGACCCCCATATCAGATCCTCAGATCAGATGCCCATATCAGATCCTTAAATCAGACTCCCATATCAGATCCTCAGACCCCCATATCAGACCTCCGATTAGACCCCCTGTACACCTCCATGTCAGACCTCCATATCAGATCCTCAGATCAGGCCCCCATATCAGATCTCACATCAGACCCCCATATTAGACCTGAGATGAGACCTCCATATCAGATCCTCAGACCCCCATATCAGATCCTCGGAACCCCATATCAGACCTTATTTGAGATCAAACCCTCTTTGGACCTCAATGTCAGACCCCCATATCAGATCCTCAGATCAGATGCCCATATCAGATCCTTAAATCAGACTCCCATATCAGATCCTCAGACCCCCATATCAGACCTCCGATTAGACCCCCTGTACACCTCCATGTCAGACCTCCATATCAGATCCTCAGATCAGGCCCCCATATCAGATCTCACATCAGACCCCCATATTAGACCTGAGATGAGACCTCCATATCAGATCCTCAGACCCCCATATCAGATCCTCGGAACCCCATATCAGACTTGAGATCAAACCCTCTTTAAACCTCCATGTCAGACTCCCATATCAGATCCTCAGCTCAGACCCCCATATCAGATCTCAGATCAGACCCCCATATCATATCCTCAGATCAGACCCCCATATCATATCCTCAGATCGAACCCCAAAATTATATCCTCAGACCCCCATATCAGATCTCAGATCAGATCCCCATATCATATCCTCAGATCAGACCCCCATATCATATCCTCAGATCAGACCCCCATATCATATCCTCAGATCGAACCCCAAAATTATATCCTCAGACCCCCATATCAGATTCTCGGAACCCCATATCAGACCACAGATCAAACTATTTAGACCAGGGGTGCACAACCTGCGGTCCAAGTGCTGCATGCGGCCCTCGATACCATTCTGTGTGGCCCCCAACCATCTGGTAACAGACATGTTATGTCTATGTTTTATGGCTGCTCACATGTATCTTTCATGTATTCTCCCATTAGATGGGAGTCCTGGAAGTGTATCTACACATTTATGGTATGTACTGTATGTTCAATATGCCATAAGTACAATATTTCAGTTGTTAGTACCACTTTAAGTTTTATTTTCGGCCCTTGGAATTAGTTCAGTGTGACAATGTGGCCCGAAACCAGAAAAGGTTGTGCACCGCTGCTTTAGACCTTCATGTCAGACTCCCATATCAGATCTCAGATCAAACCCCCATATTAGACCTCAGATTAAACCTCCATATCAGATCCTCAGACCCCCATATCAGATTCTCAGAACCCCATATCAGACCTGAGAACAACCCCTCTTTAGACCTCCATGTCAAAACCCCATATCAATTCCTTTAGATAAGACCTCAGATCAGACCCCCATATCAGATCTTCATACACCCATATCAGATCCTCAGACCCCCTTATCAGATCCTCAGAACCCCATATAAGACCTCAGATCAGACGCCCATATCACACATCAGATCAGACCCCTATATTAGATCTTCAGACCCCCATATCAGATTCTCAGAACCCCATATCAGACCTGAGATCAAACCCTCTTTAGACCTCCATGTCAAAACCCCATATCAATTCCTCAGAAAAGACCTCAGATCAGACCCCCATATCAGATCCTCAGACCCCCTTATCAGATCCTCAGACCCCCATATAAGACCTCAGATCAGACGCCCATATCACACCTCAGATCAGACCCCTATATCAGATCTTCAGAACCCCATATCAGATCCTCAGATCAGACCTCCATATCAGATCTTCAGACACCCATATCAGATCCTCAGACCCCCGTATCAGATTCTCAGAACCCCATATCAGACCTGAGATCAAACCCTCTTTAGACCTCCATGTCAAAACCCCATATCAATTCCTTTAGATAAGACCTCAGATCAGACCCCCATATCAGATCTTCATACACCCATATCAGATCCTCAGACCCCCTTATCAGATCCTCAGAACCCCATATAAGACCTCAGATCAGACGCCCATATCACACATCAGATCAGACCCCTATATTAGATCTTCAGACCCCCATATCAGATTCTCAGAACCCCATATCAGACCTGAGATCAAACCCTCTTTAGACCTCCATGTCAAAACCCCATATCAATTCCTCAGAAAAGACCTCAGATCAGACCCCCATATTAGATCCTCAGACCCCCTTATCAGATCCTCAGACCCCCATATAAGACCTCAGATCAGACGCCCATATCACACCTCAGATCAGACCCCTATATCAGATCTTCAGACCCCCATATCACTTCCTCAGATCCCCATCAGACCTCATATCAGACTCAAAATAATGTGTACATACATTACCTATCCTGTACTGACCCTGAGTTACATCCTGTATTATACTCCAGAGCTGCACTGACTTTTCTACTGGTGGAGTCACTGTGTACATACATTACTTATCCTGTACTGACCCTGAGTTACATCCTGTATTATACTCCAGAGCTGCACTGACTTTTCTACTGGTGCAGTCACTGTGCACATACATTACTTATCCTGTACTGATCCTGAGTTACATCCTGTATTATACTCCAGAGCTGCACTCACTATTCTGCTGGTGGAGTCACTGTGTACATACATTACTTATCCTGTACTGACCCTGAGTTACATCCTATATTATACTCCAGAGCTGCACTGACTTTTCTACTGGTGCAGTCACTGTGCACATACATTACTTATCCTGTACTGATCCTGAGTTACATCCTGTATTATACTCCAGAGCTGCACTCACTATTCTGCTGGTGCAGTCACTGTGTACATACATTACTTATCCTGTACTGTTCCTGAGTTACATCCTGTATTATACTCCAGAGCTGCACTCACTATTCTGCTGGTGCAGTCACTGTGTACATACATTACTTATCCTGTACTGTTCCTGAGTTACATCCTGTATTATACTCCAGAGCTGCACTCACTATTCTGCTGGTGCAGTCACTGTGCACATACATTACTTATCCTGTACTGATCCTGAGTTACATCCTGTATTATACTCCAGAGCTGCATTCACTATTCTGCTGGTGCAGTCACTGTGAACATACATTACTTATCCTGTACTGACCCTGAGTTACATCCTGTATTATACTCCAGAGCTGCACTCACTATTCTGCTGGTGCAGTCACTGTGTACATACATTACTTATCCTGTACTGATCCTGAGTTACATCCTGTATTATACTCCAGAGCTGCACTGACTATTCTGCTGGTGCAGTCACTGTGTACATACATTACTTATCCTGTACTGATCCTGAGTTACATCCTGTATTATACTCCAGAGCTGCACTCACTATTCTGCTGGTGCAGTCACTGTGTACATACATTACTTATCCTGTACTGATCCTGAGTTACATCCTGTATTATACTCCAGAGCTACACTCACTATTCTGCTGGTGCAGTCACTGTGTACATACATTACTTATCCTGTACTGATCCTGAGTTACATCCTGTATTATACTCCAGAGCTGCACTTACTATTCTGCTGGTGGAGTCACTGTGTACATACATTACTTATCCTGTACTGATCCTGAGTTACATCCTGTATTACACTCCAGAGCTGCACTCACTATTCTGCTGGTGCAGTCACTGTGTACATACATTACTTATCCTGTACTGATCCTGAGTTACATCCTGTATTATAATCCAGAGCTGCACTCACTATTCTGCTGGTGCAGTCACTGTGTACATACATTACTTATCCTGTACTGATCCTGAGTTACATCCTGCATTATACTCCAGAGCTGCACTCACTATTCTGCTGGTGCAGTCACTGTATACATACATTACTTATCCTGTACTGATCCTGAGTTACATCCTGTATTATACTCCAGAGCTGCACTCACTATTCTGCTGGTGCAGTCACTGTGTACATACATTACTTATCCTGTACTGATCCTGAGTTACATCCTGTATTATACTCCAGAGCTGCACTCACTATTCTGCTGGTGCAGTCACTGTATACATACATTACTTATCCCGTACTGATCCTGAGTTACATCCTGTATTATACTCCAGAGCTGCACTCACTATTCTGCTGGTGCAGTCACTGTGTACATACATTACTTATCCTGTACTGATCCTGAGTTACATCCTGTATTATACTCCAGAGCTGCACTCACTATTCTGCTGGTGCAGTCACTGTGTACATACATTACTGATCCTGTACTGATCCTGAGTTACATCCTGTATTATACTCCAGAGCTGCACTCACTATTCTGCTGGTGCAGTCACTGTGTACATACATTACTTATCCTGTACTGATCTTTAGTTTCATCTTGTATTATACTCCAGAGCTGCACTCACTATTCTGCTGGTGCAGTCACTGTGTACATACATTACTTATCCTGTACTGATCCTGAGTTACATCCTGTATTATACTCCAGAGCTGCACTCACTATTCTGCTGGTGCAGTCACTGTGTACATACATTACTGATCCTGTACTGATCCTGAGTTACATCCTGTATTATACTCCAGAGCTGCACTCACTATTCTGCTGGTGCAGTCACTGTGTACATACATTACTTATCCTGTACTGATCCTGAGTTACATCCTGTATTATACTCCAGAGCTGCACTCACTATTCTGCTGGTGCAGTCACTGTGTACATACATTACATTACTTCTCACATTATACATCTATACACTGTATATACAGCCCTTGATGTGCACATTATCTATAGACTAGAGATACATTTTACCTTTAGTATCTCTATATTTATCTATTGATGAATTATATGTCTGTCTATCCCCTATCTATCTATCTATCTATCTATCTCCTATCTATCTATCTATCTATCTATCTATCTATCTATCTATCTATCTATCTATCTATCTATCTCTATCTATCTATCTATCTATCTATCTATTATCTATCTATCTATCTCCTATCTATCTATCTATCTATCTATCTATCTATCTATCTATCTATCTATCTATCATCTATCTATCTTCTACCATCTTTTATCTATCAGTCTCTCCACCTCTGAGGCATACAGTAATATAACCAGTTGATTGTGATGTGGGGAGATAGGACACATGCCCTGCATCCCCTTGGGGTGAGATTCAGACATCTCTTGCCTCCTGTGATGTCATACTGGATGATCTCACCACTGGTCCTCATCACCTGAACAATGGATGCTGTGGTCTGGGGTCTGTGCAGAACACACCCTGCTCCTCTCCCCTCTGCCTGGAGATGCATAGTACTGAGGGTGGGGGGCACTAGATGACATAAGCACATAAAGAGATGGAAGGGTGGAGGTACAAAATGCCCCCTCTGCTTCTCCTGCACAGGGAAAGTCGTGGGTAATTGGGTACAGATTGTAGGTGTTTAAATATTCATGACCAGGGATTGGGAGGAGGCGGCTGACAAGGATGAGGAGGGGTGGGAAAAGGAGAGACGGAGGAGGCGAGCAGTCATTGAGAGCCAGTGAACAAGTCTGCTGAAGATACAGGGAGACTGGGCGTGCATGCATGTGATGAGAGCAAGGGAGCAGACCCTCCAGTCTCTGTGAACCCCCCTACTGCTGCATGTGTGAGAGTGTGTGCCTGTCTATGTGTGTGTGAGAGAGGGGGAGACCGAAGAGCGAGAGCAAGAGAGGAAGGAAAGAAGGAGACAGAAAGGAAAGAGGAAAGTAGACCAACAAATTCAACCATGCTGTGCTGTATGAGAAGAACAAAACAGGTAAATCCCTTAATCCTTGCATCCAGAGGAGAAGAGTGGGTGGCAGAGGTGGTGGGATAGTCATGGACCCCCAGCCTCATATCACAATAGAAAATGCTTGCCTCAGGTGTAGGCAGCACCTTGGCGTGGGCAGATGGCCATGGTGGGGTCTTCTCTAAGTAGAGCATCCATCCACACCTGGCTGTTCTGTCAATGGGGGCTTTCTTGTCTGTGATACATTGTAACATTCTACATTGTGTCAACTAGCCGGATATAGGAATGGCTGTGCTGGGGTATTACAGGCGTGTGGCAGAGGATTAAACCTGTTGTTTTACGATCGAGAACACTGAGGTTGATGCTAAAACAATTAACTGCGGGGATTGATCAAGAAAGAAATAGGATTTCAATGGTTTTATCCTCTAAATCCCAATCCTAGCCTCTGGAAGAGCTGGAAAGGAGCTGGGAGATGTAGGGGACCCCGCCCCTAGCACATTCCGGGAGACTTGTTAACAGCCAGGGTGGGGGACATGTACAGGTGACCATAAATGTCCAAAAAATTCATGGGAAGCATCAAATGTTCTAATGTTGCCTATGATTTTGAATTCAATGTACAGTATGCTTGGTTTGATGTGTAACAAGTGTGGTATCTATCTATGTGACTTGGGCTACACCCCTGAAATGAAGCCTTCATTCCATTCCAGGGATTGTAGAGAAGGATGTCAGGATGATATCTCCACTAATGAGGTAGATTGTGGTGATAGATTTTATACCTTAGGGTCGCCACTGCTTATACAATGTATCAATATAAGATATATGCAGATACATAGTATTGATTTTGAGTGACAGGTCTGAAGCCTGAGCTGCACTGCTATATCGCCATGGCTAATTACATGTACATGTGGGATTTAATTCCCCGATTGCTCCACAGGGTTATTTTCAACATTTTCCATGGCTGTCATCCATCCCCGGTGGCTACAGAGGGGTTAAAGGTGTGGCTGACAACGTGTATCACTTGTAGAATAGGGAGTGAAGAAGACCATGATAGGGTGGGGTTAGCGAGCGCTGGGGGGATGTGAGAAGGAGAGGATGAAAATCTGAGCCGGCTTTTATGGTGTACTGCATGTTGGGATGCTCCTGTCATTTAATGAGCTCCGGTCTGTAATTACAGGGATGGTGGAGGTGCTCATTGTGTCTACAGCTTTCTATAGGTATCTTAGATAAGACAGATAGGTAAATTGCCAGCTCGTGAGGCATAAACGCTACAATATACTTATATGTGCGCTTGTATATTGGGCTGGAGTCTTCATCTTCTCAGTTTTGGAGCTATCAGTCATAGGATTGGGTAGACCGCCGTCATAGATGATCTTCGCGGCTCTGATGATAATTGCTTCTTGTGATCTCGGAAATTAAAATTTAGCTGCCTCGATATCCCACTGGGAATGAAGGAGACAGTCACTGGCTCCTATGATAGGCACCTGTCCTTCGGTCAATCCCTCTCTAGCCTTCATTGACCATGCAAATGAATTGTCCATAGTCAACGGTCGATTAAAGTCAATATATTCTTCGTAGTCCTCCACCGTGATTGGTCGGTAGAGGATCTCCAAGGTGTAAGGTGGGCTGCAGGCTACTATAGGATGATGCCACACCTATTTCTGCAGCCACAATGGGGTTCTTAGTCTTCTTAGCCATGCTGCATTTGTAGGAGGTGCCGGCACAGTGATACTTTATTGTTCCATTCGTGTCGTGTCAATCAACATGTTGCAATGTAAAGCTTCTTACGCGGAGCATCATCCCGACTAAGCGTTAAGCCATTTACAAGTGCAAGGTATTATAGTGACCTGAACGATTAAGAGAGATTTACTCTACAAATGGATGGAGGCCAACTAAGCAGCTCGAAGGATGTGGACGAACCATTGATTGGGTCAAGAACTGAATGGATCGATGGGACATTTTATGCTGGGATGAATGGAATATTCCAAAATCAACATGGAAATGAAGGTTTTAGTTGACCCAGAGCTTCTCCGTGACGACAAATCTTCCGATTTCTGAACATAGCTGGACGGGAGGGAAGATGATAGATGGAAGTAGTTAAATGTGGAAAAATCTTCCTACTCATTTGGGATTCAGTGAGAACTTCATTACTGTCTCCATGCTCCAGCTGAATTCTCCATTACTGGCAAAGACGTACAGCAGAGAAGGATTAAAGGCTTCAAGGCATGGCAAGACACGTGGATGAGGCTCTACACAGTGCAATTTGCTGATGGAGGTTTTTGGAGCAGGACGTTAATTTTATTTAAATTTTTTGCCTCAGTCACAAAACCTTAACTCAACATCAGATGAAATGGGACTCTGTCAACTGGTGGTGGTGGCACGTGATGAATGAAGATGTCTTTCAGCTTCGAATATATTCCTACCTCATGTTCCTGTCTGGGTGAGCTGCCAGGAGACCAGAAGATTCAATGTGAC
This sequence comes from Bufo bufo, assembly GCF_905171765.1. Taxonomy (NCBI): domain Eukaryota; kingdom Metazoa; phylum Chordata; class Amphibia; order Anura; family Bufonidae; genus Bufo; species Bufo bufo. Next base: position 10,435,579 of record NC_053391.1, read on the forward strand.
AGTGGGATTTCCGGATTATTCTCTTGGATCTTGGATACTTGAAGGTTCTGCAGTCAATCGTGAAATTTTAATGGAAAGGTCAACGATAAGGAGATGATTGACAGAGTTTATGCTCATCATGTGGACCTTCACATTACCACTAGGCGGTCTGCAGAGAACATTGAACATACAGGAAAAGACTGAGATCATGAAATAATTAAGATGCAGGTGCTTATCGATATAAAGACATGAGGCATAGCAGAGGAGAGGTGCTCATCACCATGATTGCTGGTAGCCTGCTGCCTCATCCTTACTATAAGGCACTAAAAAAAATAGAACAGTGACAGACTTAACTCTGCTACATCCAAATGCATCACACGTTTAGGAACCTAGGGGAACAATGTCAATGCAAGTCAAGAGTGTACAGTAGATGATGAGAGAATAGGTCTTTCAGATTCACCTAATTAGCTGATTCTATCCACAGTGGGCATACTGGTGGCAGAGGACTCTTTTTGAGATGCCAAGTTGATTCATCCATTGTGTGTCAAGGGTCGATGATAATAGCATCATGGGTCAAACCACCACCATAGTAGACATTGTGGCTGGCAGGGCCACCTATAGTGCTAAAGAGTATTCAGAGTACAGTATGGAGCAGAGAAGCTAAGTGCTAAGACTTTGGAAGTGAGGACAGAGGGTGGAATAAAGACCATAGTCATAATTATCCTTTGTCCTCAACGTAACCACTGCTCATGGTGGCAGAGTATGGCATTCCAAGTTTTCTTATAGGGCATCATAGTTGTTCTTTTTGCCCAACTAGAAGAGTTAAGAAAGTCAGAGGTGTAGCTTGAAGTTCGTAGGCCCCAATGCTAAATCTGTAACAGTGTCCCATCTATCACATGGCCCATAATACTGGTTTCTTCAAATGTGGCAGAGGAACTTTGGATGCTATTAGGTACCAGGACCCTGGTGCAACTACCACATCTGCAACTCCTACAGCTAGTCCCTGACACAGGTAACAATCACAACCAGGTCCCAAACTTTGGGATCATTGATACATAAAGAACAGTGGCACCATAAGTAGCCAAGACTGTGGTGCGATGACAGCTGCCTACTGTGCCATGCTCATGCAAGAATCTGACCATAGAAATGGAAGCCTAAAGGAGTTGTATCACCATAAAAATGTATCACCTATCCACAAGACAGGTGATAAATATACGATAGGCAGTTGTCCAAGTACTTGGACCCCCACAAAGAATGGGGTCGCCTGAGTTAATGGATCAATGTTTATGCATGTGTTCTGCTGCTCCACTCATCTTGATTGGACTGTCAGAGATAACGGAGAGCTGTACTTGTACTTCTTTACTGTCCCACAGGGTTGAATGGAGTGGCAGGACTCAGGGTGGGGGTCTTAAGCCTTCAGACCCTTACTGATCAGATACCTGGTCACAGGTGGTTAGATGGTGTTTCCACTTGTGGTCAAGAAGCCTCCCTTACCTGTCTGTCTCTCCAGTCAGCTAATGCAGACAAGGTTTTCAGAAAACTTCAACCAAGCATGGATTCCTTGTCATTAGTTCCCATACGCACCAAGCTCATTATCTTCATTGGCCAATGGCCATAACAAAGCTTGGTCGATCCATCAGTGATCAGCCAACTGTATGCACCCTTGGCCTAAATTGGTCATGGCTGGGTAACTTTTTAGTTGAAAGTCCTATTCTTCCATTTGTTTTGCCATTAGATTTCCATGTCCTAATTTGCACCTCCTTCTGTAGGATGAGATCTCAGCACCCAACCATTGCACAGTCACTTTGGTCATTAGCTGGGATGTGGTTATAGGAATTCAGGGGTAGCCCTGGAGCCTAAAGAAAACCTTTGGACCTTCTGCCCCATATAATATTGCATGCTTTTCAAAGCCAGTAGATGTTAGATATGCTAATTTACATATATTTTTTCCAGAAACCAAAAGGACCATTGCCTAGCCTACAATAGTCATCACATATATTAATTGGTCTCCATAATAGAAATAGTACCCACCCAGAGTTCTCCCAAAGGCCTCTCAACTACATAAGATGTTTTTTTTATCTGCTTTGCTCTGATAAAGGGCTTTTGTCCTGAAAGAACTAGTTGTAGATGTGAGGCTGGCTTAGCTAGGTTTCTATTTTTGCTATATAGGGTTGTTTACAAAGCTGAGCAATGACTTGAAGGATATGATGTAGTTGTAATTGATCCTGCAGAGGAGCTAATAATCTCACCCATATCTCCGTTCCTAGATGTCATATTTAGCTCTGCTACATCTGTAGATTATTTGGTAACTTATTTGGTTAAGGCCTCGTTCACATCACCATTTCTCCTTTCCGTTCTCCGGCTCCGTTGAGGAGCAGGAGAATGGAAAGGATGGATTCTGTATGTTCTGAGCGGACACCGAACGGACCCTATTATAGTCTATGGGGTCTTTAGGCTCCGTTACGCTCATTTAGGTCTCAGTTATCTGCAGAATCCGTCCTTTCCGTTCTCCTGCTCCTCAATGGAGCCGGAGAACGGAAAGGAGAAACTGTGATGTGAACAAGGCCTTAGAGGAACTCCAGTTTACAGACATATTCATACACTAGGTATCAGTGACTATTTTTTGGGTTCTTGGTTTCCCAACCGATGACCTTCCTTCTCCTGCTGTCCTAGAGAATTCCTGATGATTTGGCCAGCAGGCGATCCTCTGTTATGGTGGCCATAAATATTAGCAGATCCCATGACTAGATGTCTAGATGTCTATGGGATTGATGTGTACTTGAATGGCATTTCTCTTGTGAAGGTGTTATCCACAAGAGATGGAGGCTGAGGAGTAGAAGGAGGTAAGTTAGACTTAAAGGGGTTGAACTGGATTAGAAAAACAGGGCTGCCTTTTTACTACTGCCACACCTGTTCTTGGGTAGTGTATGGTATTGAAGCTTAGCCACCTCAAATGAATAGGGATAGCTGCAGTACCACCACCAACCTGTGAAGAGGTGTGGCACTGTTTCTGGAAGACTGTAGCCATGTCTTTCTAGTGCTGGACACTCCCTTTAAACAAGGTAAGTACATCTCACTTCATTTGGATCTAATTGGATTTTCAGATAGATGGAAAGCAATCACAAAAGGAACACTTGGGGCCCAACCCCCATATCATCAATAAAGTCTAATAGGATTTGATTCAATGTGTTTAGACCCTAGTGGCAATTTATTGTCTCCAAAGGCAGCTCCAAATGTTTTTTTCTTCTCTGGACCTTTGGGGCCCACTATGGTATCAGAGCCTGCCCAGTCCGACACTGCTTAAAGGGGTTGTCACGATTAGAAAACCCATTGTCATACACCCTAACAGGGAATACTGGGTTAATAGAGGGGGAGGGGCCCTCTGTTCATCATCCTCATATCATGGCCATAGTGGAGAGTGGTTGGAGGGTCTGTGGCTCCAGAGGACCTGGGCTGTTCTGTATCACACAGAGAACAAATTGGTATTAATGGACACTGTGTAATACCTTATTTCTCCAGCGGGGGTGCTGCAGGGAAAGTGAACACTTACCGCCAAGATACCTTACAGATCACAGCTGATTGCAGATTGTCCCAGCAGGAGGACACAATATAATCAGCTTATTGTCAAAGGATCCTTCTAACAAGTAAGGATTGTGAAAAGCAGAGAACCCCTTTAACAACAAAAAAAAATAACAATAAAAGTCTAATCCTAACTTTCCATCAGATCTCGAAGTTGAATATTTTTGAAAATCCAACCAAAAAAAGTTTTTAGAAGTGTCACAGATTTATGTGTCCACCGGCTAAGACCACCACGTTCCTGTAGGAAGAGGCTGCCTTTGCAATCATTTACCTCGCCCTTTCAATATTTCCTAGTAAGCAAATTGTAGGATCTACAGAAATTCCATCATCAAAATCATCTATTATTTAAGTAAATTTGTCCAAAATGGTTGGATTTTTGAGCAGTGCCACTAACGCATCTAACACTGAACATGAGATGTCTGTAGACAGAATGGTTTTGGGGGGTTTTCCCCTCATCATTGCAGAGCTGGGTACTGGTTGGCTGCCAAATACTGATGAAGGGCAAGAACCCTGAAACAGGGCTGTCTACAGATAGGTGGTGATGCTGCGTGTGTGTCACGGTGCTCCTACCTGGATACCGTTGGCCCCCAGTGTTAGGCTCTGAAGCAATAAAGGGGAGAGTTGTAGGAGGTGGAGAATAAGTTGAGTCCAGACTTTATGAAGTTCAACAGCTTGAAAAAACTTGCATTCAGACATTTGATCTTTTCTCTTGGTTCCAGCAGGTTTTGGGGTAAACTGGCTGGCAAACTTGGATACCTTGCTCTATCCTTCTCTGCTGTGCTAAACTCAGGCTTCAGTGTGGTAGCTGGACTTTATGACAGTTCTGTTACCTTTGAGTGGGGTGCCTTTGGCTGTTAACCCCCCTCGTAATACTCTGTCTGTATCTGTAAGGTGTCAGGGTGCTCTATGAGCTGCTTCCCTTGGGAGACTCTTGCTGCAGAAGGCTTTCCCCTCACTGCACCATCTTGACTGTGCTTCCAACTCGAGACCCGACTAGACTAAACAACAATTATCTTTTTAACCCCTCCCTTGGTAGGAAACAGGACTAGCCCACCTCTGCCCAAAAGGGGGAGAATGAACTGCTATGTTCCATTATATCTAAAGATATCTCTCCCACTCTCTTCCAGGCACATTACATGAACATAAGAGTTTCATCGCAATACTAGTAATGCACAGTATAGGAGGACCTGGAATAAATACACAGATTACATTATTGTTAGCCATAAGAGACAGTACCAGGGTGAAGGAATGGTAGTGCCTGCTCTGGGGTACTACACATGCTGATTTTTTATTTTTTTGCAAATGTGGGTAAGTGGGAAGCCGTAGATAATAATACAGAGATCAGACACTGGCAGGATCTATCCAAAGGAAAGATCAGCCTGAGCATTGCAACCAATTAGCTTCTAGCATCCATTTTTATATCCCTTATACGTTTGGTTAATATAGGCAATTTGCATTAGTGTTACTGTATGTCATGTTTTAATCTCTCCAGTCACATCCAGAGCTGCATTCACAATTCAGCTGTGTGCCACGAATGCCTATAACTCCCGTGATGAAATCCCATAATTCATGATTGGAGTATAAGGCAAGATATAGCATTGCCATATGTACAAGTAAAGAAAAGTATCCTTAAAAGAGCCTTTGCACAGTCCCTTTTTGTTAGAAGGGTCTCCATACTATAAATTGATCACAGGTTGTCCTGATTCTGAGATCCCCAGTGATCAGCTGTGATCAGTAGGAAAACCTAATAGTAAGTGTTGACTTTCCCTGCAGCGCCACCACAGGGGAAATGAAGTATTACACAGTGTCCTTTGAAGTCAATGGGATGTCCATGCATTGCATTGATGTCAGTCTCCTCCAAATATGCTTTATAGCTGCTTTTACAGTTGGCTAATGGATGAGGGTCCTGAGGACCACCCAGTACGAACTCTCTAATAGACATGGGCCTTCCAAAAAACCACCTCCAGTGCTATACTGTATGTACAGAAGGTTGAACCTGTTGAGGGGGCTCTACAGTACATGGTCTTGTGGGGAATTAGATTAACCCATGATGGTTGGTTCATAGAGGAAGCTATGGAAACTGAACCCTACGTGAACCTAGCAGTCCCCCTTAGGTCCTTTTGTGTAACATGGAGCTGATCTGACACATGTTCTGTCACTGGAATCTGCTGTGGCTGGGGGTCAGATGTCATCTTACACAGGGAAGGCTTTTAACTCTCCTATTGAGCCGACATCGCCGCCTCTAATTGAAGTTGTTAATTGCTGCGTTTTACAGAATCAATAAATCCAACCCTGTGTTGTGTCACCCACATTCCTATCCTGCACCAGACACTGATGTAGCAGAGCTGAATTAGTTATTTAAATCTTCAGGGCCTTAATTTTTAGGAAGTGGTGACAGAAGTTGCTGAGGTGGCGACCACAGAAGGTCCTGAACACCTTGGGGCCCCATAGTCCACCCAGCCATATAAAAGGATGCCAGTGTAGTGCATGTTGGGGCAGAGTGGCAGTCAAAGGTCATAGGGGGTCATTTACTATCATAAATACGCCTATATTAGGCGTATTTCTGGCGCAGACGACATTTGCGCGCAATCTGCGACTTTTTCCTGCTCACGCCAGGTCTAAGAAAGTGGACGTGGCATGGGCGGGGAAGGGGACGGGCCTAGGCGTAGAAAATAGTCAAAATTTAAGCCGGCAAAGGGAGCGGTCTTACATTTAGACAGTCAGTGGATACCCCGAAGTTATGTAGAGGCCGGCGACAGCTATAGGGGCTTATTAGGACCGGAGTCAATTTGCTCTGTTGCTACTGTGATACTCTGCAGATTTTGCAGGGGAGATGGAGCGGCGGCCATGCTGGCATCAGGAGCGATGTGGGTGACGGGGAGTGTGGTAAGTATGACCAGTATGAGGGGCCCGGACATTTTGGGGGGCATTATAAGAGTTGGATATTCCCTTTGATGGGTGTAAGACTGTATGATGTTTGTGATATGGTGTCTTAGAGCAAGGGTAGCTAATAGAGGTTACGGTTCTGGTGTTCCCTGGAAAAAAGGTTTTATACTTCAGGGCCCCGAGGGGGCGGGGTCAGCACTGGAAAGCTAGGGAGTGGATATGTTTAGGCCCCACCTCCTTGGTGCACTGAAGCCTTTACTTGTATTAAGAGTAAAACTTTCTTCTCGGGAACACCACAACCAATTTTCACAAGACTGGTATCATTTTAATCAGCAGGATCAACCTTATGAGGCATCATGCCTGGCTTCATAGGGTTGATCATGCTGGCATATGATCTTTAAGATATGACCACCATTTTGTAGCATTTTAATTTAGATGGCAGGGAAACTGCCAGTGACAGCTGGATGCTTTGGAAATATCTGTCACCTTTTTTCCATAGAGACGTTCAGTAAATTCCTCTAGGGACTTCTTTAGAGACTGTGGTGGAGATTAAAGGAACATTAGAGCGCAGGACGAGAGCAGCGCGTTTCTTTTTGTCTGTGATGAATAAATATGAGCGTGGGACATCGTCTTTGATGCTTCCTTCCACTCCTGGCATTAACATTTCAGTAGTCAGCAGAAAATCTGGAGCAGGTTTGCATATAACACATAATCCCCAAAAGCTGATGTGAGACGGTTTATCCACAGTCCGTGTCAATGCTGACATCTGGGTCCTGGATCTTGTACATTAAGTCCGATCAGCCTCCGTCACTCTGGGAGGAAAGGTGTCATGAAGAAAAAATAACAGCAGTCTGGATGTCTAGTCTGGAGCGCCCCCTATAACAGCAGTCTGGATGTGTAGTCTGGATGTGTAGTCTGGAGCGCCCCCTATAACAGCAGTCTGGATGTGTAGTCTGGATGTGTAGTCTGGAGCACCCCCTATAACAGCAGTCTGGATGTGTAGTCTGGATGTGTAGTCTGGAGCACCACCTATAACACCAGTCTGGATGTGTAGTCTGGAGCGCCCCCTATAACAGCAGTCTGGATGTGTAGTCTGGAGCGCCCCCTATAACAGCAGTCTGGATGTGTAGTCTGGAGCGCCCTATATAACAGCAGTCTGGATGTGTAGTCTGGAGCGCCCCCTATAACAGCAGTCTGGATGTGTAGTCTGGAGCGCCCCCTATAACAGCAGTCTGGATGTATAGTATGGAGCGCCCCCTATAGCACCAGTCTGAATGTGTAGTCTGGAGCGCCCCCTATAACAGCAGTCTGGATGTGTAGTCTGGAGCGCCCCCTATAACAGCAGTCTGGATGTGTAGTCTGGAGCGCCCCCTATAACAGCAGTCTGGATGTGTAGTCTGGAGCGCCCTATATAACACCAGTCTGAATGTGTAGTCTGGAGCGCCCCCTATAACAGCAGTCTGGATGTGTAGTCTGGAGCGCCCCTATAACAGCTGTCTGGAAGTGTAGTCTGGAGCGCCCCCTATAACAGTAATCTGAATGTGTAGTCTGGAGCGCCCCCTATAACAGCAGTCTGGATGTGTAGTCTGGAGCGCCCCCTATAACAGCAGTCTGGATGTGTAGTCTGGAGCGCCCCTATAACAGAAGTCTGGATGTGTAGTCTGGAGCACCCCCTATAACAGCAGTCTGGATGTGTAGTCTGGAGCGCCCCCTATAACAGCAGTCTGGATGTGTAGTCTGGAGCGCCCCCTATAACAGTAATCTGAATGTGTAGTCTGGAGCGCCCCCTATAACAGCAGTCTGGATGTGTGGTCTGGAGTGCCCCCTATAACAGCAGTCTGGATGTGTAGTCTGGAGCGCCCCCTATAACAGCAGTCTGGATGTGTAGTCTGGAGCGCCCTATATAACACCAGTCTGAATGTGTAGTCTGGAGCGCCCCCTATAACAGCAGTCTGGATGTGTAGTCTGGAGCGCCCCTATAACAGCTGTCTGGAAGTGTAGTCTGGAGCGCCCCCTATAACAGTAATCTGAATGTGTAGTCTGGAGCGCCCCCTATAACAGCAGTCTGGATGTGTAGTCTGGAGCGCCCCCTATAACAGCAGTCTGGATGTGTAGTCTGGAGCGCCCCTATAACAGAAGTCTGGATGTGTAGTCTGGAGCACCCCCTATAACAGCAGTCTGGATGTGTAGTCTGGAGCGCCCCCTATAACAGCAGTCTGGATGTGTAGTCTGGAGCGCCCCCTATAACAGTAATCTGAATGTGTAGTCTGGAGCGCCCCCTATAACAGCAGTCTGGATGTGTGGTCTGGAGTGCCCCCTATAACAGCAGTCTGGATGTGTAGTCTGGAGCGCCCCCTATAACAGCAGTCTGGAGGTTCAGTCTGGAGCGTCCCCTATAACAGCAGTCTGGATGTGTAGTCTGGAGAGCCCCCTATAACAGCAGTGTGGATGTGTAGTCTGGAGCGACCCCCTATAACAGCAGTCTGGATGTGTAGTCTGGAGAGCCCCCTATAACAGCAGTGTGGATGTGTAGTCTGGAGCGACCCCCTATAACAGCAGTGTGGATGTGTGGTCTGGAGCAGGGCCGATCCTAGGGTCACAGGCGCCTGGGTGCAGAAATATTTCTGGCGCCCCCACATGGGCGTGGTTATCTTACTAACTCCTCCCCTTTACAATGTTTCTATGGCAACAACTTCAGCCCCACCAATTTGCTTTGACAATAACTTAGTCAACGACTTTGACAAGTCAAAATAAATGTCATGTGCCAGTAGCCAGAGCCCCCCCATATCATGTGCCAGTAGCCAGAGCCCCCCATATCATGTGCCAGTAGCCCCCCTTATGTGCCAGTAGCCCCCCTATGTGCCAGTAGCCCCCCTTATCATGTGCCAGTAGACCCCCTTATCATGTGCCAGTAGCCCCCTTATCATGTGCCAGTAGCCCCCCTTATCATGTGCCAGTAGCCCCCCATATCATGTGCCAGTAGCCAGAGCCCCCCCCCTTATCATGTGCCAGTAGCCAGAGCCCCCCCCCCCATATCATGTGCCAGTAGCCAGATCCCCCCCATTATCATGTGCCAGTAGCCAGAGTGCCCCCATATCATGTGCCAGTAGCCAGAGTGCCCCCCCTTATCATGTGCCAGTAGCCAGAGCCCCCCCCCCTTATCATGTGCCAGTAGCCAGAGCCCCCCCCCCCCATATCATGTGCCAGTAGCCAGATCCCCCCCATTATCATGTGCCAATAGCCAGAGTGCCCCCATATCATGTGCCAGTAGCCCCCCATATCATGTGCCAGTAGCCCCCCTTATCATGTGCCAGCCCAGTAGTCCCCCCTTATCATGTGCCAGCCCAGTAGTCCCCCCTTATCATGTGCCAGCCCAGTAGTCCCCCCTTATCATGTGCCAGCCCAGTAGTCCCCCCTTATCATGTGCCAGCCCAGTAGCCCCCCTTATCATGTGCCAGCCCAGTAGTCCCCCCTTATGTGCCAGCCCAGTAGCCCCCCTTATGTGCCAGCCCAGTAGCCCCCCTTATCATGTGCCAGCCCAGTATTGTACCTATATAAAAAAAATAAAAAAAATAATACACTTATACTTACCTCCAGCAATGCGATGCGATGCAGGCCGCCTCTTCCGTCTGTGTCCCTCGCTATACGGCTCAGGCGACGCGATGACGTCATCGCGCCGCCTGCACCGGCCTCTGATAGGCTGCCAGCACTAAGCCGGCAGCCTATCAGAGGAACAGGAGGGGACACACCTCTCCCTCCTCTGCCGCAGCACAGACATCTGTATTGCCGTCCTGAGGACGGCAATACAGATGACTATGGAGATGAGCGCTTCCGCAATGGAGGCGCTCATCTCCTGCTCTGCCCTGCCGCCGGCCGCGGCCGCCCCCACTTGTCACCAGGGCCGCGGCCTTGCGGCACTCAGGCTTGCCGGCCCACCGGGAAATTTCCCGCTATCCCGGCAGGCCAGTCCGGCCCTGCGCTCGGCGCCTTTCGGGTGACAGCGCTGGGGTGCGGGGCACCCACTGCACCCCGTGTAGGATCGGCCCTGGTGTGGAGCGCCCCCTATAACAGCAGACTGGATGTGTAGTCTGGAGCACCCCCTATAACAGCAGTCTGGATGTATAGTCTGGAGCGCCCCCTATAACAGCAGTCTGGATGTGTAGTCTGGAGCGCCCCCTATAACAGCAGTCTGGATGTGTAGTCTGGAGCGCCCCCTATAACAGCAGTCTGGATGTGTAGTCTGGAGCGCCCCCTATAACCGCAGTCTGGATGTGTAGTCTGGAGCACCCCCTATAATAGCAGTCTGGATGTGTAGTCTGGAGCGCCCCCTATAACAGCAGTCTGGATGTGTAGTCTGGAGCGCCCCCTATAACAGCAGTCTGGATGTGTAGTCTGGAGCGCCCCCTATAACAGCAGTCTGGATGTGTAGTCTGGAGCACCCCCTATAACAGCAGTCTGGATGTGTAGTCTGGAGCGCCCCCTATAACAGTAGTCTGGATGTGTAGTCTGGAGCACCCCCTATAACAGCAGTCTGGATGTGTAGTCTGGAGCACCCCCTATAATAGCAGTCTGGATGTGTAGTCTGGAGCGCCCCCTATAACAGCAGTCTGGATGTGTAGTCTGGAGCACCCCCTATAATAGCAGTCTGGATGTGTAGTCTGGAGCGCCCCCTATAACAGCAGTCTGGATGTGTAGTCTGGAGCGCCCCCTATAACAGCAGTCTGGATGTGTAGTCTGGAGCACCCCCTATAACAGCAGTCTGGAGGTGTAGTCTGGAGCACCCCCTATAACAGCAGTCTGAATGTGTAGTCTGGAGCGCCCCCTATAACAGTAATCTGGATGTATAGTCTGCAGTGCCCCCTATAACAGCAGTCTGGATGTATAGTCTGGAGCGCCCCCTATAACAGTAATCTGGATGTATAGTCTGCAGTGCCCCCTATAACAGCAGTCTGAATGTGTAGTCTGGAGCGACCCTATAACAGCAGTCTGAATGTGTAGTCTGGAGCGCCCCCTATAACAGCAGTCTGGATGTGTAGTCTGGAGCACCCCCTATAATAGCAGTCTGGATGTGTAGTCTGGAGCGCCCCCTATAACAGCAGTATGGATGTGTAGTCTGGAGCGCCCCCTATAACACCAGTCTGGATGTGTAGTCTGGAGCACCCCCTATAACAGCAGTCTGGAGGTGTAGTCTGGAGCACCCCCTATAACAGCAGTCTGAATGTGTAGTCTGGAGCGCCCCCTATAACAGTAATCTGGATGTATAGTCTGCAGTGCCCCCTATAACAGCAGTCTGGATGTATAGTCTGGAGCGTCCCCTATAACAGCAGTCTGAATGTGTAGTCTGGAGCGCCCCCTATAACAGTAATCTGGATAAGTAGTCTGGAGCGCCCCCTATAACAGCAGTCTGGATGTGTAGTCTGGAGCGCCCCTATAACAGCTGTCTGGATGTGTAGTCTGCAGCGCCCCCTATAACAGCAGTCTGGATGTGTAGTCTGGAGCGCCCCCTATAACAGCAGTCTGGATGTGTAGTCTGGAGCGCCCCCTATAACAGCAGTCTGGATGTGTAGTCTGGAGCGCCCCCTATAACAGCAGTCTGGATGTGTAGTCTGGAGCGCATCCTATAACAGCAGTGTGGATGTGTTGTCTAGAGCGCCCCCTATAACAGAAGTCTGAATGTGTAGTCTGGAGCGCCCCCTATAACAGCAGTGTGGATGTGTAGTCTGGAGCGCCCCCTATAACAGCAGTCTGAATGTGTAGTCTGGAGCGCCCCCTATAACAGTAATCTGAATGTGTAGTCTGGAGCGCCCCCTATAACAGCAGTCTGGAGCACCACCTATAACAGCAGTCTGGATGTATAGTCTGGAGCGCCCCCTATAATAGCAGTCTGGAGGTGTAGTCTGGAGTGCCCCCTATAACAGCAGTCTGGAGGTGTAGTCTGGAGCGCCCCCTATAACAGCAGTCTGGAGGTGTAGTCTGGAGCGCTCACTATAACAGCAGTCTGGATGTGTGGTCTGGAGCGCCCCCTATAACAGCAGTCTGGATGTGTAGTCTGGAGCGCCCCCTATAACAGCAGTCTGGAGCACCCCCTATAACAGCAGTCTGGATGTGTAGTCTGGAGCACCCCCTATAACAGCAGTCTGAATGTGTGGTCTGGAGCGTTCCCTATAACAGCAGTCTGGATGTGTAGTCTGGAGCGCCCCCTATAACAGCAGTCTGGATGTGTAGTCTGGAGCGCCCCCTATAACAGCAGTCTGGATGTGTAGTCTGGAGCATCCCCTATAACAGCAGTCTGGATGTGTAGTCTGGAGCGCCCCCTATAACAGCAGTCTGGAGCACCCCCTATAACAGCAGTCTGGATGTGTAGTCTGGAGCACCCCCTATAACAGCAGTCTGAATGTGTGGTCTGGAGCGCCCCCTATAACAGCAGTCTGGATGTGTAGTCTGGAGCGCCCCCTATAACAGCAGTCTGGATGTGTGGTCTGGAGCGCCCCCTATAACAGCAGTCTGGATGTGTAGTCTGGAGCGCCCCCTATAACAGCAGTCTGGATGTGTAGTCTGGAGCGCCCCCTATAACAGCAGTCTGGATGTGTAGTCTGGAGCGCCCCCTATAACAGCAGTCTGGATGTGTGGTCTGGAGAGCCCCTATAACAGCAGTCTGGATTTGTAGTCTGGAGCGCATCCTATAACAGCAGTCTGGATGTGTAGTCTGGAGCGCCCTCTATAAAAGCAGCCTGAATGTGTAGTCTGGAGCGCCCCCTATAACAGCAGTCTGGATGTGTAGTCTGGAGCACCCCCTATAACAGCAGTCTGGAGGTGTAGTCTGGAGCACCCCCTATAACAGCAGTCTGAATGTGTGGTCTGGAGCGCATCCTATAACAGCAGTCTGGATGTGTAGTCTGGAGTGCCCCCTATAACAGCAGTCTGGATGTGTAGTCTGGAGCGCCCCCTATAACAGCAGTCTGGATGTGTGGTCTGGAGCACCCCCTATAACAGCAGTCTGAATGAGTAGTCTGGAGCGCCCCCTATAACAGCAGTCTGGATGTGTAGTCTGGAGCTCCCCCTATAACAGCAGTCTGGATGTGTAGTCTGGAGCGCCCTCTATAACAGCAGTCTGGATGTGTAGTCTGGAGCGCCCCCTATAACAGCAGTCTGGATGTGTAGTCTGGAGCTCCCCCTATAACAGCAGTCTGGATGTGTAGTCTGGAGCGCCCCCTATAACAGCAGTCTGGATGTGTAGTCTGGAGCGCCCCCTATAACAGCAGTCTGGATGTGTAGTCTGGAGCGCCCCCTATAACAGCAGTCTGAATGTGTGGTCTGGAGCACCCCCTATAACAGCAGTCTGGATGTGTAGTCTGGAGCGCCCCCTATAACAGCAGTTTGGATGTGTAGTCTGGAGCTCCCCCTATAACAGCAGTCTGGATGTGTAGTCTAGAGCGCCCTCTATAACAGCAGTCTGGATGTGTAGTCTGGAGCGCCCCCTATAACAGCAGTCTGGATGTGTAGTCTGGAGTGCCCCCTATATCAGCAGTCTGGATGTGTAGTCTGAAGAGCCCCCTATAACAGCAGTCTGGATGTGTAGTCTGGAGCGCCCCCTATAACAGCAGTCTGGATGTGTAGTCTGGAGAGCCCCCTATAACAGCAGTCTGGATGTGTAGTCTGGAGTGCCCCCTATAACCGCAGTCTGGATGTGTAGTCTGGAGAGCCCCCTATAACAGCAGTCTGGATGTGTAGTCTGGAGCGCCCCCTATAACCGCAGTCTGGATGTGTAGTCTGGAGCGCCCCCTATAACAGCAGTCTGGATGTGTAGTCTGGAGCTCCCCCTATAACAGCAGTCTGGATGTGTAGTCTGGAGCGCCCCCTATAACCGCAGTCTGGATGTGTAGTCTGGAGTGCCCCCTATAACAGCAGTCTGGATGTGTAGTC